>NC_143463.1:2282500-2936500 GCF_987193195.1 Phasianus colchicus | reverse complement strand
GATTTGAAGCAGAGGTGACAGAAGGCTGCTTGATAAACACTTCCAAATTAAGCTGCTTTGCGTCCTAATCGCTCTGGCGATCAGCCCCAAGGCAAAATCTCTGCTAAAAGGGATTTGAAATCAATAAAATTAGTCGACTGGTAATTAGCTTTAAGGCCCAGGCAAACCGGTGGGGCTGTTTTGTCCCCCGCAGCAGAAAAATCCCATGGCTGCATCACAGAGCTATGGGATGGATCCTGGGGAAGCCCCACGTCCCCGTTTATTTACCAGCCCCATCCGCCCTGCAGAGGAACAAACAGCTTGGAAGGGAAGGCAGTCGTGGGCTGTTTACAGGACGTGGATTGTGGAGGGGACCATACAATGTGTTCACTTCCCTTTCCCGGCGTCGGACAAAACAATTCTGCCTCCAATACACAAAATAAAAGTCAGGGTGAGCAGCGCTGAACACCTGGAGGGCAGCTCAGGACGCTCAGCCAGAGGGGCACAGCTCCCATTCACATCCTATGTTGCCTTAAAAAGGCCACGTTTTGGCTGCAGAGGTCCTGTATGCAAAGGGAGGGGGAAAGCCTGGGGTCCTCACTGCCTCACGTCGGTGGATCCCATCCACAATCCCAAAACCCATCGCTTGGGACTGTCTTACAGAGGGATGTTGGATGGGACAATGCAAATCAACACAGATCTGAGATCTACTCCCCCCAAACCATAGATTTGGGGCTTCCCAACCCTTCCCCTCTATTTCTTTAGCTGGGATGATGAAAGCCCCAAGAGTTCAAAGCTGCTCCTGCCTCAAGGGGATGCTTGGGGGTGTCTCCCATTCATGCCCTGTGCTGCCCCAAATGAGCACATTTTGGCTGCAGAGGTCCTATATGTAGAGGGAAGGGAAAGCTCGGGGTTCCCACTGCCTGGTGGGGAAGCAAAATGTCAGTGGATCCCATCCACAATCCCAAAACCCATCGTTGAGCATCACTGTGAACCAACACACATCACTCTCCCCCAAACCACAGATTTGGGGCTATCCAACCCTTCTCCTTTAGCTCTTTAGCTGGGACGACGAAAGCCCCAAGAATCCAAAACCACCCCTACCCGGAGGGGATGCCTGGTGTCCTCCCCCTCCCCAAAGGAGCACTCGGGGATCATTTGGATTTTAAAAAAGAGCTGATGCCACCATTTCAGTGCTCGTTAATTCCTGTGCTCAGCAGCTGCTCTGCCAGTGGGTTCTGGTTCAGCAGTTTCTGCCTGGTCCACAATGGGAGAAGGATTGTAGGCAAGATTTGGGGTTGGGGAAAAATGGGAGAGGTACCATGAAGGGAAAGGGGAATGATCCATATCCCATTGGCTCTGGGCAAGGGATGAGTATGGAGACAAAGCAGGAGAGAAACGAAACCTACAGACAGAACAAAGGCAGAAAGAGGAAGAAAAAAAAAAAAAAAAAGACACTGTAGTACTCACAGTCTTTTGGAAGATGGTCTGGGAGATGGTGATAGAACCAAGAGGAGGGATGGGGACCCAGTCACCCAGAGGTAATGGGGAGCAGAGCGAGCCTGCCCACAATTCAGCCCTAATTCATTGCAGTGGTGGAAAAATGCTACAGCGTGGCCCTTCTGCCCGGAGGAGGGGTCATTCCATGGACAGAATGACAGCCAACGAGATCAAGGGAAAGCTGTGAGACCCACGGGCCTCCCTAGCAGAGCCAGGAGGAGCCGGGCTTCCCAGAGCCCAGCACGGCCACGAGATGCCGGGGGGAGAAAGAAAACAAACCTGTGACGACAAGCAGAGGGAAGAAAATAAACCTTTCAGCTCAAAACACTTCCAGCAGCTGTAAAAACAAAGGGCCAGCCACGGCCAAACAACACCACAAAGGAGTGGCATGAAAGGGGATGGAGGACAACATGGAAAGGGGATGGAGGACGACATGGAGCCTCCTGATCCGCTCAGTGCCTCCCAAAGGCCAGCAGCAGGACAAACCTGCATGTGTCCCTTGTCCCAGCCTCTCCACAAAGACCCTACCTTCATCCCTAGCCTCTTTGGGAGGACCATACCCATGTCATCTCCTCATCTCCATCCTCCCCAGGAGGACCTATCCATGGCTCCTCATCCCCAGCCCCTTCAGGAGGACCCTATCCATTCATCTTCTCATCTCCATCCTCTCCAGGAGGATTCTAGCCATGCCCTCTTGTCCCCAGTCCCTCCAGGAGGACCCTATCCATGCCCCCTGATCTCTGTCCCCCCCAGGAGGACCATACCCACATCCCTTTGACCCCAGCCCCTCCAGGAGGACCATACCCATATCCCCTCATCTCCACCCCCCCCAGGAGGACCCTATCCATTCATCTTCTCATCTCCATCCTCTCCAGGAGGACCCTGCTCATGTCATCTCCCCATCTCCATCCTCTCCAGGAAGACTCTACCCATACCCTCTTGTCCCCAGTCCCTCCAGGAGGACTCCACCCATGTCCCCTCCATCCCCAGCCCCTCTGGGAGGACCCCAGGTGTCTCCTGTCCCCACCTCATCAACCAAGCACGCTGTGCAAGGAGCAGTACATTGAGAGCCTAAGGGACAAAGCACGCAGCCCCGTCCAAAATGGGAAGGGCTCAGAACTTGCCCCAAACCAGGCTCCCATATGGGGCTTTGCTGCCAGTCCAAGGAGATGCCTTTTGCCTTCAGCCTGACTTCAGGGAGTGCTGCAACCATTCTGTTTCCAAATGTGCCAATTTGGAAATGCTTAACTACATTAATGAAATATAAATCCCAGACCAAACAGAGATCTCTTTTCACCCCAAATCCCCACCCTGAACACCATACATGTGCCCATAACACCTCCAAGGGAACAGCAGCCCTGCAAACCAACCTCAGCCCTATGAGAATCACCCTGTATCTTCCTCATCACATGCATTCAACACCACCACCGTGCTTGTGACCACAAAACAATTCAGATTCAGCAGATCGATGCTTATTCATACAGCAAGGCGTTATATTCCATTAAACAGAGAGCTCTGGGCAGGGAGGAAACCCGCAGCCTTTTTCCAGCTCATTTGCTTCACCTCAAAGTTGCAGGCTCATGAAAGATGCGGACACATCACGCTGCCCAAAGACAGAATTCATTTTGCTGAGCCCAAGGAACGAAATATGATGGCTGCACTTTCCACGGGATGCTGCACGCTCATCTTTTGGATTCTGCAGACAACGGTGGGTTTTGCAGACACAAACAGACACCAAAAGCACCCACCCAGGCTATTTTAGTGGAGAGTGTTTACCTCTATTTCCACTCCCATTTGCATCTTTCCAAGCATTGTTTCATTTGCAATGTAAAACCAAATGAGGGTGGTGGAGATGAAACCACCTCTTGTTGCAGGGGAGGGGTGGAAAGCTTTTCCCACTCGCCCTCCATCGCCTGCAGAGTAGAACAGAACCCAAGCGCCCATTTGGTGCCACCTGACCATCACAGATTTGGCAAAAGGGACATGGAAGGGACATCAAAGGAGAAGGGATCCTTGGTGTTCCCCTGGGATGCGTCCCCAGAGCGATGCCAGTGCTGCAGTGGTTAAAAATTAGACAAACTGAGGCCCATTTCCAAATAATGTGGAAATGCCACGGGACCACAGCCAAACAGAGCCCACTGGTGTGGCCTTGGGGGTTTCTGTGGGTCTGCTATTTAGGGAGAAGGCTCATCTGTGAGTGCACTCTGCAGCTTAGAACGCAGCAGTGCAACCCATCAGCTTCCTTGGAGTAAAAGGGGAAGAAGCAGATTGTGTCTTTAGTGAGAGCATGTATGGGGGGAGAGGAGGGATGAGGGGAAAGAGTAGGCAGGAGCCTCTGCTCTGCATGGAAGTCTATAGGGCTGCCATTCGGCAGCACCAGCAACCAAACCCTGCACCCTCAGCTCCCAAGCCTGCAACCCCAAACCTCAACCCTGCACACTCAGCCCCTGACCCCGCACCCCCAGACCCCAACCTTGCACCCTCAGCCCACAACCCTGCACCCTCAGCCCCATCCATGTATCCCCACACCCCAACACTGAACCCTCAGACCTCAACCCTGCACCCCCAGCCCCCAGCCATGCATCCCTACACCCCAACCCTGAACCCCCAGCCCCAACCCTGCACCCCCACACTCCAACCCTGAACCCTCAGTCCACAACCATGCATCCCAACACCCCAAACCTGCACCCGCAGACCCCAACCTTGCACCCCCAGCCCCAAACCTGAACCCTCAGCCCACAACCCCACACCCCCAGCCCCCAACCATGCATCCCTACACCCCAAACTTGCACCCCCGCACCCCAACCCTGCACCCCCAGCCCACAACCATGCATCCCAACACCCCAAACCTGTACCCTCAGACCCCAACCATGCATCCCCAGCCCCAACTCTGCACCCTAAACCCCCAACCTTGCACCCCCAGACCCTAACCTTGCACCCCCAGCCCCAAACCTGAACCCTCAGCCCACAACCCTGCACCCCCAGACCCCAACCATGTATCCCCAGCCCCAACTCTGCACCCTAAGCCCCCAACCTTGCACCCCCAGGCGCTAACCTTGCACCCCCAGCCCCAAACCTGAACCCTCAGCCCACAACCCTGCACCCCCAGACCCCAACCATGCATCCCCAGCCCCAACTTTGCACCCTAAACCCCCAACCTTGCACCCCCAGCCCCAAACCTGAACCCTCAGCCCACCACCCCACACCCCCAGCCCCCAACCATGCATCCCCAGCCCCAACTCTGCACCCTAAACCCCCAACCTTGCACCCCCAGACCCTAACCTTGCACCCCCAGCCCCAAACCTGAACCCTCAGCCCACAACCCTGCACCCCCAGACCCCAACCATGTATCCCCAGCCCCAACTCTGCACCCTAAGCCCCCAACCTTGCACCCCCAGGCGCTAACCTTGCACCCCCAGCCCCAAACCTGAACCCTCAGCCCACAACCCTGCACCCCCAGACCCCAACCATGCATCCCCAGCCCCAACTTTGCACCCTAAACCCCCAACCTTGCACCCCCAGCCCCAAACCTGAACCCTCAGCCCACCACCCCACACCCCCAGCCCCCAACCATGCATCCCTACACCCCAAACTTGCACCCCCGCACCCCAACCCTGCACCCCCAGCCCCCAATCCTGAACCCTCAGCCCACAACCATGCATCCCAACACCCCAAACCTGCACCCTCAGACCCCAACCATGCATCCCCAGCCCCAACTCTGCACCCTAAGCCCCCGATCCTACACCCATAGCCCCCAACCATGCATCCTAACATCCCAACCTTGCACCCCCAGACCCAACCCTGAATCCTCAGCCCACAATCCTGCATTCCCAGACCTCAACACTGAACCCTCAGACCTCAAACCTGCACCCTCAGCCCCCAATTATGCATCCCCACACCCCAACCTTGCACCCCCAGCCCCAACCCTGAACCCCCAGCCCCCAATCCTGAACCCTCAGCCCACAACCATGTATCCCAACACCCCAAACCTGAACTCTCAGCCCACAACCATGCATCCCAACACCCCAAACCTGAACCCACAGCCCTGCACCCCCAGCCCCCAACCCTGCACCCCCGCACCCCAACCCTGAACCCTCAGCCCACAACCCTGCACCCCCAGCCCCATCCGTGTACCCCCACACCCCAACATTGAACCCTCAGACCTCAACCCTGCACCCCCAGACCCCGACTCTGAACCCTCAGACCCCAACCCTACACCCATAACCCCCAACCCCCCCCCAACCCCACACCCCCAGCCCCACTCAGGATGCCCTGACCCGCACAGGATGCGACGCGCGGAGCCACGCGATCTCTCTGGCCCCGATGATTCAGCCCACAGGAAGGCTCATCGAAGAAGAATTGTTCGACACAATGAGAAAAACTTTCCCAAACAAAGTGTTCTCCACACCACCTGCCTCCGCGCGGGGCCGAGCTGAGCCCTGAGCTCCAGCTTTTGTTTGCAAATCGCTTCAAGACCGCTGTTGCCACAACAAAGCTTCGTCCTTTTTCCCCCCCCCCCTTCTCCTTTTCTCCCCTTCTCCTTTTCCAAAAGGTCTCGGCTGAGTGTGGGGCTCCTCATGGAACCCCAAATTGCCCCCACAGCAGCAGCCGTGTGTGCACCCATCGCACTGGAACAACACAATTCAGGTCCCAGTGCTGCAAATATAGAGTTGCAACCTTCTGTATCCAGAATACACACCCCCAGGTTTCTGGGATCCCCAAAGCACACCCAACAGCCGTTCCTGGGGTTTTGGGGATCCCAAAGCAGCACAAAAAGCTCAGCATTTGGGGGATAACCCCATATGTAGCTAAGGAGTGTCCCCTCTGGGCATCAATTCCAGCGGAGCTCAGGCATCACAGTGAGATATTTACCTTCAGAACGGTTTAAGGACAGATGTGACCTATTTAGAGCTCTGCCAAATATTTCAGTAATTGAATATACCATCGATTATTTAAATTGCATTAAAAAGGGCTGCGTTTGATCTCCTTGCTACTAAGAAGCACCGTTTCCAAGAACCATGGCTTTTTATTCCCCCTCCTCCCCTTAAATATAAATACTTCAAGATGTTCATTTGTCCTTTCCCCTGCTAAGAATCCACATCTTTGCATAACCACACTCTGTGTCTCACGTTCCACTTCTGCCCCTAAAGCCAAGGGGACACAGGGAGAGCTCACCTGAATAAAATCAGCTCTGTTTTAAGCTCCTGCCGTCGGTGCTGAAGACCCACTGAGCATCACCCCAAGTCTGCTGGGAAATCAGTGCTGCTCTACAGCTTTAGGCTCCGACCACCCAAAGGAGCCCCTGTTTCACAAGTCACCTCTGCTGTCCCTGAGCCCTCGCTGTCCCTGGGCACAGGGGGAGGTGCCAGCAGATGGCACTCGGCGTGTGGCACAGCTCCTCCAGGTCTGGGAATGAGCAGCACTCGTCCCCACAGTGCATCTCACACCATTCCCTGGGCGCAGCCTGGGCATCCCCTCCCCAGCAGATTTGGGAACCACATGCAGATCTGAAAGCAGATTCTATTGCTCCGACCCCGCTCATTGCCACCTTTGGGCAGGCACTGATGCATTGCTCAATGGTGCTCATTTTCTCCCCCTGTTCTGCAAACCTGTGCAAGCAGCAGCCTGGCCTCATCCGCACCTCACACCCTTCAGATGCTGCCACACATCACAGGCAGCTGGGCAGGGCTTGGGTTCCTTTCTAAAGCCAGCTGAAATGAAACCACGCCGCAGCCCCTTGCAGCATGGGATGTGCCTCCTACTGCTCCCATCAAGCACGGGGTCAGGGTCTGCAGGCAGCCAGGAGCCACGCTGTGCTGCAGGGCCAGCATCCAGCCGTGCGCCGTGCTGCTCTCAGCACCTCCCTGTTAGCAGTCTTAAGGGATGTATGCTACAGAGGCAGGAAAGCAGCAGAAAAAGATGGGAATTCTTGCATCCTGCCCCAAAACAACAACAGGACCCAGCAGCAGGCACAGCACATGGATGAACCCCCAGCAAACCAACCACCTCCCCCCCACACCTCCAGATCCCTTGAAAACGCTTCCAGCTGACCCACTGGGAACGATTCCATCCCAACCCCAAGCCAAATCCCCGTTTTGCCCAATGCTGGTGGGCACCTACCCCTGTGCAGTCCGTGCAGTGCTGCCATGTCCACAACACAGCTGCAGTCCTGAGCTCAGTGTCCCATCCCTGCGCTCCTCCTCCGGCCGCCCCGTCCCTGCCCACCGCCGCTGCCTTTGTTTGGGGACGGCAGAGTTCACTCTAAGGACAGGCAGAGGCACTTAAAAGAAAGTTAACGAGGTTTATGGCGTGGATTAAGTTTACCAGGGGGGGATTTTATGATGCCCTGCCTGGGGAGTTGAGAGCATGGAGCAAAACAGGCAGAGAGCATCCCAGGCAATGAGAAGCACAGGGAAAAGCTGAAAGCGCCCTTAGCCACAGCTCTGATCCCCTTGGCACCAGCACTGTGAATGGCCAAGGTCAGGGCTTGGCTGCACCCCTCCGATCACGTCCACATGGCAGCTTTGGAAAGGCTGTTTGCCCTCTAACAAAAGCCATCCCCACCCCATCCTGCCCGGCTCTGTTGTGGTGATATGGGGGATTTGTCTGGCACGGCTCCGTTCGCTGCTTATTGTCTGGTTCTCCTTTATCTACAGATCTCAAAGCGTTTTATAAATGTTCAAACCTCAAAGCTTCTCTCTCCAGGGAACAAAACTGTTTCGAGCTATTGTACCTACAGAGAGACTTGCCCAAAAATTAAGGCAGTGCTGGAAGTGCAGTGGTGGAGATTGGAGCTGACGCAGCCCTATGGCACAATGCAAAGATCATCCCCTGAATACCTGCATGGACCAACCCAGCTCTGCCACCACCCACCGTGTTCTCCATCCACGACCACTTGGCTGGAGAGCCCTGCAGTCTCCAGCACAGAAATCTGCTCAACTCTGCCATCCAAACCACAACGTAGCGTGTTCATCTTTCAGTTTTCTCATTTTGGGTTAAAAAAAAAAAAAAAGCACCAGCCCTACAGTTTCAACTTTGTGGAACATTATTTAAAGGAAACGGAACGAAAAACCACAGTGCTTTGAAAAGGACTAAGTGAACTGGGGGTGAAGGGCTGTTCTCTATTTCAGAACTGACCCAGAAGGACTGGAAGAGGCAGCGATGCTCACATCGGGCTCCCAGTGCTGTAGGGTGGGATGGAGCCAGCAAAAGGGTGCTCTGCCTTGGGGAACCCCATTCCAAAGCCTTGGAGGGATGAAGAGGAGAAGCAAAGCAGCATGGCTGCATGCAAGGATCCTCCTGGATTCCCATCTGGCTCTGCAACCAAGCCAAACTCACCTCACGTTGTTGGTTCTTTGCTAGGAGAGTGGTGAGGTGCTGGAACAGCTGCCCAGAGAGGCTGTGGATGCCCTGTCCATCCTTGGAGGTGTTCAAGGCCAGGTTGGATGGGACCCTGGGCAGCCTGGTCTTGTATTAAATGTGGAGGTGGGCAGCCCTGCCTGCAGCAAGGGGGTTGGAGATTCATGATCCTTAAGGTCCCTTCCAACCCTGGCCACTCTGTAGTTCTGTGATGTGGGATAAGCTCTTACCAACAGTTCAGCTTCCAGCCCAAAGGACCTCTGATTTTGATTGCTACAAGACAAACAGCACTGGGAGGACCCCAGACATCAGCTCCCCAAATGGCCATTTCCATGCACAGCATCACCTCACCAGCACAGCACTGCTGGGTCAGACCCACGCCTGATGTTCCACACAAGGACAAACCTGGAGAAGCTCAAGGAGCCCCAAAGAGCACAGAAACCCCACAGGGCAGAATTCACCACTCGTTTCCCCACTTCTTCTCACATCCAAGCAGCATTTCCTGAGCTGCAGGGTTCCATTTGGACAAAGTTCATGTTTTTTTTTTTTTTGCATGGGGCCAGGCAGCAACAGGAGAGCACTGCCAGGAGAGCATCACCAGGAGAACAGCATCTCTGTGTCATCAGCCCCCAAATTCAGGGCTGGGTCATGGCACAGCCCCCTGGGAAGGGTTCAGAGGGGTTGCAAAGAGAGGGAAAGCAAAGGCTTGTGGGCACCTTGACCAGAAACAGAGGCTTAAAAATAAACGAGGGTTCAGTTTTGAGTTCTGAGCTAGCAGAAACCGAGAGGACCCACACAGGATCTCTGCTGACCACAAGGCTGAAGTTCTTCTTCAGCTGTTCTGCCCTCAGCGTGCTCCTGGGGTGCTCTGTACTAAAGGGAAGGTGCTGGGATGAGGCTGTGGGGGATCAGGGCTGTAAAACAGCCAGCAGGAGCTCCCCAATATGCAATGACCCCCCCCCCTGGGCACAAACCCCACTTCTAGGGTTAAAGCAACACTGGCAGTCAGCAGCACAAATGCACAATCAGGAGGGGAAGATGTGGGGAAGGAGGGGGGAAAGCATCCAACTGGAGAATATAATAGTTGGAAGGAAAAGCAGATTGAAAAAAAATAAAAATGAGGGGGTGGTTAAAAAAAAAAAAAAATAACAACAACAACAACAAAAAAAGCCAAGCAAAAAAAAAAAAAACCAACAAAAAACCTCAGGAAGTCATCGAGTCATTGCTGCTCTTTGCTGAAACAATAGACTCGGGATGCTGGCTAAGTTATAAATAATCCTGCTGGCTACACAACACAAATGCAAGATGGGAGCGGGGTAACTATCGCTCTGCAGTGACTCACAGCCTCCTTAATGCAGACCCAAAGAAGGGCAAATGCTGCAGAATTGGGGTGAGCTCTGTGCTGGCATTTTGGCTCACAGGGAACCCGAAGCAAACGGTGATAATCCCTGCAAAGCGCCGGGCGAGCGATGAGATGGGGGGAAAATAATGGCAAGCCACCAACTCCACAAACATCCTCCTCTTTTTAGGAAGGAAGTCGCCATTGCGAGACGATCCGGTGAGGCTGCTGGTGTCTGTTTTCCAAATTGGGAGCGAAGCAATGGATGAGCAGAGCTGGAGCAGCACGGGGAGATGCTCAGGGCAAAGCCCAGGAAGGGACAGGAGAAGGGATGGCACAGAGCATCGCGGATGGATGTGAGCCATTTGGGCTCGTAGTTCTCATGGGGATGGGAAGCCCTGTCTTTCTAGGGACCCAACAACCCAGGGTGCTGCAGGTATCTCTATGGAGGCAGGGAGAACTCGTGCCAAGGCAGAGATCATCCCAACCTGAGCCCTGGATCATTCGGAAGTGACCTACCTTCCTTTTTTAATATAAGAGGGGAAAAAAAAAACCAACAAAACCCCAACACAGCACGGTTCAAAAAGAGTTTCCTGACTTGTTATTCCATCACCCCGATCTGGAAATGTAATCACAACAACAACAAAACACAACCTCAACTGTCTTAAAGACTGAGCTGACCTGAGAGGCCCAGGGGAAAGGAGAACAAAAGTCAGAGCCCTGCAGCACCCGTGTGGAAGATCCGAGAGGATGTGAAATAAGCAGGATAGGAGCTGATTTTTAAGGTGGTTTTCTTTTTTTTTTTTTTTGCCAGGTAGGCAAAGTAAAGGTCACTGAGAGCTACTGAGAGGTAATGCTGTGAGCAAAAGAACTCGGAGAACAACAGAACAACCAAACCCATGGTTCTGTGCAGAGCTGCAGCAATTCAAGCAGCAGTGCTGTGTGCTGCCCAAAGCTGCTGCTCATGGACAAGTGATGGTTTGGGCTGGGAAAACAAAGCAAAGACCACTTGGAGCTCCACGTTCTGCTGCAGAGCCAAAGTGCTGCAGGGCTGGATGCTTTGCTTGTGTTTTGGAAGAAGGGGTGCCTGTAGGTATTGTCATCTTCCTTAGGCCAACCAAGGAGATGGCAAAGCCTAAAAGAGAGCAGCAGTTCCTGAAATACATCCCTTTACTTCAGGCTTGGGGGATGCAGAACCAGCTCAAGGCCATGCAAGGTATGGGAGGAAAGGTGTGAGCAGGTTGAACAGCGGTACAAGGAGGAATAAAGGCATCTCCTGCTCTCATTTCTTTCTTTTTTTCAAAGAGAGGAAAAAAAAAAAAACAAAACAACAAACCCATGACATTTGATAGGGAGGCACATCCATCTTCCCACCGCCTCTCAGGCCATTCATCATTTGGATAAAATCCAGTTTCACATTGAAATTCAGCTGGACTTTCAAATGCAAATACGAGGAGAAGAGCAACATATGGTAGAGGTTAGTAGTATTTTTCCTAATTAAATGGCGTACTGCTGTTTTGTATAACAATGTTAATGGGGCATTAACAAGCCTTTGGAGGAGAGACCACCTCACTTTTAAAAATATGCCTCCGAAAAGCAGAAGGGGCCCAGGACCTCCCCACTCTGCATTGTCACACAACTGTCCTCTGCAATGGGGGGCAGAGTGGGGCAGAGACCCTGCACCATTGGGAAAGGCAACAGTGATCAGCAACACCTGCATCCCCCACGGCTCTCTCTGTCTGCATGGATCCTGCAGGAGCGTGGCTGAGTCCTCCCCTGGGTCAGGGCCATGTTGTGGCACCCTGACAGAACCCAGCGTGGCTCTCAGAAGGTGAAAACCACAGCAATTCGCCATCTCTGTGAGCAGATGATGATTCAAACCTCTTGGAGAAGGAGAGGAATGGCTCCAAGTGGTCACAACCCCAGCTGCCACGTGGGACAAATGTCACCTCTGACACACAGCACTACCTGCAGGCAGGACACGAGGAGCAGCACGTGCTTTCCTGGAAGCTTTTCCTGTTTAAGACTGGTCAGGGTTCTGCAAACAACACCCTTTACTCTGCATGTTACCAAAACCCACCCACCCACGTGGGTTCCTGCCACTCTGGAATGATGCCATTCATTTCTCTTTGGTTCCTGCCTAATCATGAAGGTTCCCTGCTGGAAAAAAAGCTTGTGCCACGTTAACTTCACCTCCCTCTTGCTCCTGACGCAATCTCAAGCTAAATTTAGAGAGAGATGGTGCCTCTGGTCACTTTGGAGGTGGGGCTGTGCTGCTCAGGGCTTACAGCAGATGGACAGGAGGTACTCAGGTTTTTCTCCTGTTAGTCTTGGAGCTGAGCTACCTGGAGAGAGATAATTGAAAAATGCAGGGAAATAAAAGCAGGTGTCCTGGCATCCACCTGCTCTAGCAGTGAGGCGATGAGATATAAGCTGCTGCAAAGACATCTGCCCTCCAGAAACATTCAGCACAGCATCCTGAAGGGCATTGACAAAACCACTCCAAAAATCCTCAAAAGATGAATCAAGAAACCTGCACTCACTGCTCACCTTTTCCCTCCTTTGATACTTTTCCCTGTGTGCTTCCATCCCACGGAACCACACAAAACCAGAACTTCCACAACCAGAAGGAAAATTCCCCCATCCAACCCCAAAGTCAGGAGGAAACCTCCCCCATCCAGCCCCAAAGCTAGGAGGAAAATTACCCCATCCAGCCCAAATCCAGGAGGAAAACTCCCCCATCCAGCCCCAAAGCCAGGAGGAACACTCCCTCATCCAGCCCCAGAGCCAGGAGGATCACTCCCTCATCCAGCCCCAGAGCCAGGAGGATCACTCCCTCATCCAGCCCCAAAGCTAGGAAGAACACTCTCCCATCCAACCCCAAATCCAGGAGGAAAACTCCCCATCCAGCCCTAAATCCGGGAGGAAAACTCCCCCATCCAGCCCCAAAGCCAGGAGGAAAACTCCCCCATCTACCCCAAAACCAATTTGCACTGCGTTCAGCACTGCATGGAGGGCAGAGTGGGGCTGTGCATGGGGCTGGCCCAGTCCCATATCCCCAGGGCAGCAGTTGGGGACAGTCCCCTCCAGCCCAGCTCAGTGCCATGGGCACAAACACAGCCATGCCACAGCTGCCAGCTATGGGTTTGAGTGCCATGAGACAGCTTGCCTCTGGAGCTCTCCTACCCCCGGCGCACAGCCGGCCCCACTTACAATTACACATTCAGCACCACAATGTATTTCACACTGTATTTCATGCCTCATTTGGCAACAAAATTAATTAAACTTTAAGTCAACACTGAAGGAGCGCAGTACCTTTCTTCCCTGTGTGGCATATATAACTCAATTTGTTTAAACTAATGTGCTAATCAAGACTTGCAGAATACTTGGGAACCTTCTGGCAGGAGGGTCTGTGAGACCTGCAGTGAGATCATCTCCATGCAGGCTCATCTCAGCTTGGAGGTGCACAAGGACCAACCAACAGCCCTAAAATCACTGCATGGTTGGGTTGCAAAAGACCCCAGAGCCACCCATCCCATTCCCTGCTGCATGCCCAGGGCCCACCCATGGCCTTGGGTTCCTCCAGGAACGGGGCACCCACAGTTTTCTGGGCAATGTGTGAAATGCAATCCAACAAAATGCATTAAAATACCACCCTCTCCTCCAGAAGTCATCACTCACAAAGAGACACCTGCGTTCAAACCTCCTGCTTGTGCATCCCGCTGGTTATGCAGCACAATCCCCATCCTCACACCTCAAGCCCATCAGCTTTGGGTAAATGCACATGCCCAGCACCTCAATGCTGCCCAGATCCCTTGTCCTCACTGCATGGTGACACAAGGGACAGCCAGGGCTCCCAGGGAGGCAGCTGTGAGCCCACAGGCTGCCACCCCCTCGCCATGCTCCTGGGATGTCTCAGCTATTTGGAGATGCTGGGAGAGGGCAGGCTAATCCCAACCCACGCGGCTGGGAATCCGAGAGGCAGATGTGGGCAAACTTCTTGGCATAACTGAGACAGCTGCGTCGGATGGCACCGTCCCACCACCCTGCAGCACCCAGAGCTGGTAGAACAGGCTGAGCACAGCAGCAAGAGCCAAGGCAGAAGAGAACCACTGCCAGCAAGCTGCCACTCCGCGCTCACCTGCTGCAATGCCTGCGACAAGGGGCAGAGGTACCAAGCCTGTTCCAAAAGCTTTCCAGGCACAGCTTGGCTCTCACTGTTCCTGGGCACATTTCCAGCCCAGGGTTGGGTGATCACTTTGCATCTGCCCCATCTACAAGGAAATATTGAGCTCCCAAGAGGGTCAAGGATCGTGATGTGGTGGGGAGCAATGCTGCCTTCAGCAGGGGGATGGAACTGGATGATCTTTAACATCCCTTCCAACCCAACCATTCTGAGATTCTTTGACCATCAGCTGATGATCTCTTCTCATGCACACGGTCCAGGGCTCCAAGCAGGCAGGAAACACACACACACACATCACATCACTGCTGTGAGCGTGGAAGTCAAAGCTGCTTTCCTCCAGTTGAAGCAGTAAGATGCACCACTGGTGAAAACGGTGCTTGCAAACAGCATCATCACCCTGTGGGGCTCAGTCTGCTCATGCATTAGGACAGCAGCAAACACACTGCATTTAACAGTAATTTTGGGGGTGGGTGAGAAGATGCATGTACAGCATCTTCCAGCCATGTCAGCACCATGGAGATAACAGAGCTAACTGGAGACGAGCCCATCCAGAGTAATAAAATGGCACCTTGCACTGATCTGTCCCCTTAAGACACTGACTTGCTATCTCTAATGAAAAAAAAAACGTTAATTCCAGTTTGGGTTAAACTGCATACAAACATTAACAATGGAGATGCAATAGGCAGTGACCGGTCACACGCAGGACACGTGCTGGAGCACGGCACCCTACAGAGCATGCAGAATTCCAAATTAGCAGCAGCAAGGTCCAGCAGAAACGCTTGCCAGACCTGCTGGGCCCCTTCCAAAGCCATCTCTCCCCTTTGGAAAGGGCACAACAAGCGTGGAAGGCTTCGAGCCGGGATGCTGAGCCAAAAGCAAGCTTTCTGCCTACTCCCACCAGCAGAACACGATAGGAAGAGCGGGATGAGGAGCACCCAGTGCTGGCAGGGTTTCCCAGTCACAGACACATTTGGCACCTACCTTTTTCCCCTCTCAAACACAGAAGTTCAGGTCTCTGCCCAACGCTCAGGCAGATGTGGGGTGAGCTGAGGCAGAGCTGCTCTGCATCCCAGTGCCAAACCCTTCGCACGCCGCTGATCATTTTAACGGGATCCCTTGTGATCGAGGCAACAGCAGCCTGAGCAATGCAACAGCATCAGGCACCACCTCCTTTTATTAAAAGAAAACAGGTGCAGCTTCTTTTGAAAGGCAGAAGGCAAACTCCCACTAAAGCTCTATGCCAGGTGAAGCACAGGAGGGCTCACTTCATCACAAGCCCTCGAGCAGGCAGTGTTTCACCAGGTCTGCATGGCCTCATCTTGGGAAGGGGAAAGCTCTATGGCAGGAGATGGTTGCACTGCTCCAACTCCTTGGCAAAGTGAAAGCTGTGTGCTTAAACAAGGACTGTGTCGCATTTGCAGTTTCTAAACAAAAGCTGTCGCTTATCTCAGTGCAGAGTTGGCTCTCTGGCACCACCTGACATTCCCTGGGCTCTCTTCTGGTTTGAAATCTCAAATCTGGCCAGAAGGACCCTTTCCCGGGGGTGGGAGATGAGTAAAAATCTCCTTCCCCTGCACGCATGCACCCTCTCACCCTAAATGTAGGCACACCAAAGCCGGCAGTGAAACTTCTAAGCGCTGAGCTGACCTTGGAGCATCACCTTTCTGGTTCTCCTGCACTGCACCCATCACAAACCCGCTCCCGTGGGATGGCCTCACTCCCTGCACAGAAAGCTCAAGGGAAAAATAAAACAGATTTGATGAAAAGGAACAAAAACTGATAGGGCTGTCTTGGTGCATATTAGCTGCAGAGGTGCAGGGGGAGCACCTGGCATGGAGGCACCCCGTGGGGTAATGCCAGGGTTACAGGGGTGTGAGGTGGGCTGAAGGGATGTAGAGGTGAAGCCTTTTGTTTCCCAATGCCTACTGTTTCCTGCAGACCCACGTTCCCCATCTCCAACCCTACTTTCAGGATTGTTTTCATGTTTTTTTTTTTTTTTTTTCCAAGTCCTATTTTCTGCATCCTTAACCTGATCCACCCCAGGGTGAGATCAGGGAGAAGAGGGAGAACAGGAGCCTCCTGAAGACACAGACAAAGCACAGCTGAAAGCCCTTCAAAGCACCGCCTGCAGCACGTGGGAGAACTTCCCTTAAAGTCCTCCTGGCTCCGTTACTGGAAGGGCCAGGCTGGGAGCGTGGGGTGTTGCCCTCAGCACCCTCCTACACCCAGGCATGGAAACACTCCTGGGCTGCACAGAGCAGCAGACAATTGTTTCTTTCCAGGCTTTGTCTTGTCTATAGCAAGGGATTTGTCCTTCCTTTGATAACGGCCAGAAGTCATTTGTGTTTGGAAGATGCTGTGATGCCAACAGAATGCTCTGATCGACTCCTCGCCGTGGCAGCTCCTGCTTTGGTGACACACACACACACACAGGCAGCCCGAGGGACACGCTGCAATGGGAAGTGTCAGTTCCAAACAGCAAGTCCCATATTGCATCCCTCACGTCTGCCTTCCATCACATATCAAAATAGCAAGCACAGCCCCATCACTCCCACTTCAGCACAAGCAAAACATGTGGGGACTCGAGGCTGTATGTAAGGAAACGTGATACAGCCTTACTAATAAAAGCTTCTCTTTTCCTCACTATGGCAAATAGTTGCAAATGCCATTCTGCAGCCTGAAAGCCTATTGCTGCCAGCACAGTGCTCCCACCCCACCGCCTCCACTGCGATCCTGACCCATGGCTGCGTGCACACACACCCTCATTAAACCTTCCAGCAGCTCACCTGTAGCACCAATGACACAGACACCCTCATCTTACAGAGGATTTATTACTCTCGGTGCTGTTGCCACAGGTATCCAAGTTTGAATGTTGTTTAAAGCAGGCTTTCAAAGGGCATACAGACTCACCTGCCTCCAGGGAGAATGCATTCGCTTTGTTCGGGAGACTGTAACTTAAAATCTGTTACATGCACCAGCTTGTAACTCTTTGAAAAGCTCTCTGGTTCGCCAGCTTCAGATGTACTTTATGAACTTGCCCCGATCAAAGCAATTCCCTAACAACCAGCCTTGTCTCCCAGTCTCCCCAGCAAAAAGGCACCGAACACATTTTGGGGGTGGAACTGCAGTGCAGACCGGGAGAAAACCACCCGTTCTGAACCCACCTGAGAGATCTCGAGCACAGGAGCTCCCTTTAGCACAAAGCAAGACAGAAAAGACATCGCAAAGAAACAAGGCAATCTCTTTGCCCC
This sequence comes from Phasianus colchicus, assembly GCF_987193195.1. Lineage (NCBI taxonomy): Eukaryota > Metazoa > Chordata > Aves > Galliformes > Phasianidae > Phasianus > Phasianus colchicus. The sequence continues at coordinate 2,918,886 of NC_143463.1, read as the reverse complement.
CCCCCCCCCCCCCCATCACTCCTTCTGTGTTAAACGTCAACGAAAAATGCTCATTTCCATGCACAGCTCAGCACGCAGCTCCCTGCTAAAGGTGCAGCTTCAGTAAACACAGTGGGGCAGAAGCTTCTGCTTGGAGTGGTCCTCTGCAAACCACGAGATGGGGACACAGATGCAGCACAGGGATGGCACAGCGTGGCACAGGGATGACAAAACCCCATCCTTCTAGGAGCGAGATGACAGGCGCACGCTGAGCACCAGGGCTAAAATAAAATGCCAGCAGCAAACAGCACGGCCAAAGCTGGAAAATGCTTCTTGCAGCTCACAGCCTCAGGAAGGCCAACCTCCATGCTATAAATGCTGTGGCTGTGGCCTGCATGACGTCAGCTCCATCCTAGTGGCAATTGTTGGGTCGCGTCGTGCCAAAAAAGCGCAGAGCGGAGGTGCTGAATTGTCCAGGCAGCGGGATAGCTAAACCAGTTCCTCCCTGGTGCATTTGAGGACAGAAATGAGGGAAACAGTGGCAGAGCTTAAAATAAAACCAGGAGACAAATATAAAAGCAAAGAGATCTCAGAGCTGAAGGGCTTGTGTTAACACTTTGAGTTTCCTGGCTCCGGAGAGCAGCAGGTCCCCCTCCCGGGGCCACCCACGCGCTCTGGGGCAGCCAAGGCACTTATTAATTGGGATTTGGAAAGGATTTGAACTTGGGGAGGTTTTCTCATAGCGCTGCATCTCTTTACTGACCAGCTGGGCTCAGGAAGTGAGAGCCTTCTCGTGGTGAATGGGGCACAGTGACGGGCAGGGAGCAGCGCACGGCTCCCACCACCTGCTGCTGCACAAAGGGCACAGCCTGGAACCTTGGGATCCTCAGAGGTAGAAAATAACAGCACTGGGACTTCTCGAGGAGGAGGGAGATGAAGAGCGAGGGGCCACGAATTCACATTTCCAATGGTGGGCAGAAGCATGGAACATCGTTATTTGCAGCACGTCAGATAACATCAGTTTGTTATCTTGGGGTTGTTGTAATGATGAGATAGCGATGTTAAATTAAGCAAAACCAGTGCCCACAAACTATGAAAACCAGCCCATGCCACTGTCTAGGATCTCATTTAGACAGCATGGATCCTTCCAGAAGCTGCATGCACCCCTCTGCACAGCACATCTCATCAGCATCTCACTGCAGCTATTTCCCCAGCCAGCAAAAATCCATCCTCAGACACCAGGGGTAAGAGGGAATTCTCAAACACAGCTCTCATTCTCCAAAGAGCATAAAGGACAAGAAGCTGAAGGGCAATGCTGTGGCTTTAGCAACCCAAGCCAGGCTGCAGGACAGAGCTGTCCCACGGCCTCCGGACCGGGACGGCAGCGATTGTGCAACCTCTGTTGTATAATATCAGCCCTCTGTTTTTATGAACTGCTCACAGCCAGATTCAAAAAGCAGCAGCCCAGAGGAAGGGTGGTGTCAACATTACCTTTCAGTCACCCGAAAGAAAAGAGAGAGGGGGGAAAAAAAAAAAAAAGAAAAAGATTTTGTGTTGTTTCGGCAGCTGCCCAGCCAAGCAGAGGGGGGTCCAGTCACCGCATGGCTGCTGAGCACAGCCCTGCCTGCAGCCTCCCCTCTGGCCAGCCCTATAGAGCCTGCAGCCAAGGCAGCCTCTGAGCAGGAAACGAATTAATGGGAGCTCACTCCAGGGCTGTTCTCTCTCATGTAGCATGTCTTGGGTGGATTGTTTGAACGGCAGAAGTCACAGGCTACATACGCACATGTAGGAATGCTTGCTGCAAAGCTCAGCTTCCATTTGGGTTATAACCTGAGAGTTTCTGCCCTTGAATTTCCTCCCTTTCCTCCAGCACCCACTCAACAGCTTACCTCCCTGAGAAAGTGTCTGCTCAAAGCCAACCAGACAAGCACTGAGCAGGGTGAAAGCTCTGTGCTTCCCCAGCCAGGAAGGGCACAGCAGAACAGGGCAGAGCATCCCTCGCACACTGCACATCCCTATGAACTCCCAAAAGCTGCCCCATCATTGCTTCCTGCCAGAAGTGGTCCCCAGGGTTGGACACAGGCACTGCTGTTGGCACGGCCAGGAGGTCCCTGGATAGTTCAAGTGGAGCTGGGGCTGAGAAGGTCAAGTTTTATCCATCCCAGCTTCCTGCATGCCATGAGCAGCGAGAGCTGCATAGAACACAGCTTCTCTAGGCAGCAAAAGCCTGGCACAGTGTTGTCCCCAGATTCCCCACTTCAGCCTCATATTAATCCCCACCACGCTCCTTTCTGACATCTGAAAGCTCTGTGCCCTTCAGTGAACCTGTTATCACAGTTGGGTGGATTCCCAAACCCCTGTAAGGGATGGGGGGGAGCCCCTTCCCTGCACAGCTGCAGCTCAGTAGGATGGGCTCAGCAGCCCAATGCTTGCATATGGGCTCATGCAGCAGCTCCACACAGCCCTGCTGCCACCTCTGAGCTGCCTGGGAGTTGGGTGGCCAGGAGGGCTTTGCAAGAGGAACCTTTGGGAACAGAGAGATCCATCATACCTGCAGCAGGGAGCTGAGCAGGGCAGATACCCCAGTCACACCTTCTGGATAGCAGAGCACCACCAAAGCATCTCCTCAGTGGTGTCCATAAACCCTGGAAGACTTTTCTCTGTACATCTGCAGACGTGTGTTCATCTAAGCAGCTTAACAGACCAACACAGACTGTCTGCCCAGCACAAGCCCTCTGCCTGCCCAGAGATACGTGGGGCAACAGAGAACATCCCAAGAAACAGCAAGCAAACAGCCACCAGAAAAACACACAGAACTACTGAACCCGCTCCATTCAGAGCTCTGGAAGCAAATACACATTTATTACTTTATGTTGTTAAGAAAAAAAAAAAAGAATAAAATTGAAGATGACAATACCTGATCCTCCAAACTGAGTGCTTGCTAGGGTCGTGGGTCTGTTTTTTCCATTAGCCACTGGCAGGGGAAACATCTAGAAAAACAGAAAGATGAGAGAGAAAGGAGATTTCAGTCTGTGAGTTTTGCTGTGCTGCTGCAAAGAGGGGGTCAACACCGGGCAGGCAGGGGAAGGGGGGGTTTGGGGGGGAGAAAAAGGAGTGCTTTACTGATGCAAAAAACTTTCCTCTCCTCGTGCCCCTGCTGCATACATCAGCTGGAGGGCCAGGAGAGCAGCACAGCTGCGTGCAGATGCACACACACACATTCCTACGTGCATGAACTCCTCCTGTGTACACAGCACGTCTGGTTCCTTAGGTGAGACTGAGAGCCATCCAAGAAGCATCAGAACCCACAGCTCCTTCCCCAAGTGCTTCATTCGGACCAAAGGGCACCCAATGGGGCTGCTTTCATTCGTACAACACTCCCAGGGTGATGGGCAGCACCCAGCACAGCAGCATTTAAACCCATTGTGAATGACATGAATGCATTTTGCCAACCAGCTGTTGGTTGCTGCGCTGCTGCAGCCCTCACCCTCAACCAGGGAGCTCCCACCACCAGCAAAGCTGCACGAACATTTGTATTGTGAGCAAGGAGGCCTTCAGAAGCTGCTATTTAACATCTGAGATGCACCTGCGTGCGGCAGAAAACTGATTCTCCTCTGCAGCCAATAAAACCAGCGGTGGGAAACGCCTGCTGAATTCACATTTTCATATCCTCTGCCACTCCAGTTACTTTCACCACCAGCCATTCCAACTGCTCTTATTTTTTTTCACTGTGCAAGGTCTGAGTAACTCCAAAGTTGAATGCTTTGAAGATTAAACAATGCAACGGCAGCAGAGCTTGCAGGAAGGCAGCTCCGTGCCCTGACATCACTGCTCTCTGCCCATGGCCAGAGGTGCTCCTTTGTACAAAACCAGCCCACTTACAAACGCTGGTGAGGAAAAAACACAGCTACACACAGAATGGATGCAAAGGGAGCAGTGAGGAAACCAACTGCCATTCAAAAAGCAGGCATTTGGGATCATACACACGTATGCACATGCACACTGCGGGCATTACACACACACAGGCACTTTACATAGAGGAGGGAGTGCTGTCTGAGCACACGTGGGCTCCCAGCAGCTCTACACCCCCCAGCTGCTGCCTGGGGTCTGGAGCTCTGGGGGGCCTCTGAGGGCTCGGCCCCCCATTGCTACACAAGCTTTGCTTCCTCAGGAAGTCGGGCTACAAAAGAAACCAACTCTAACAGCACTGAGGCTCGCAGCCTGCCTCCCTCTGCAGTGCCACGGCGTTGTTTTCTGCAAATAGCTCTGAAAGGATGGAAAGCAGAACCTGCACGGCTGCCCCGAGCTGTGCCCGCCTCCATCTCTGCTACAGGGCAAGAAAGCAAAGCGTCAGAAGCCCTTTTCCAAGAGGAGGTGCTGTGTGTGTGGACACACTGGAACAGGTTGCCCAAGGAGGCTGTGGATGCCCCATCCCTGCAGGCATTCAAGGCCAGGCTGGATGTGGCTCTGGGCAGCCTGGGCTGCTGGTTTGCGACCTGCACATAGCAGGGGGTTGGAACTGGATGAGCATTGTGGTCCTTTTCAACCCAGGCCATTCTGTGATTCTACACGTGAGCACCAAGGGATGGGACATGCAAACATCACCATCTCCAGCAGTGAAAACACAACAGCAAAAAGCACCACCGGCTCTTTGTCACGAGCATTTCTGCTCACACGACTTGCTGATGCTGGCAGAGGAAAGGCTTCACAGAATCACAGAATCACAGAATCACAGAATGACCTGGGTTGGAGGGGACCTCAAGGATCATGTAGTTCCAACCCCCCTGCCTAGCAGGGCCACCAAACATACGCCTTTACTAGATCAGGTTGCCCAGAGCCTCGTCCAACCTGGTCTTGAACACCTCCAAGGACGGGGCATCCACAACATCCCTGGGCAGCCTGTTCCAGGACCTAACCACCCTCCTAGTAAAAAACTTCCCCCTAACATCCAACCTAAATCTTCCCTCTTTTAACTTAAAACCATTTCCCCGTGTCCTGCTATTATCAGCCCTTATGAAGAGTTTATTCCCCTCCTGGGAGTAAGTTCCCTTCAGATATTGAAAGGCTGCAATGAGGTCGCCCCGCAACCTTCTCTTCTCCAGGCTGAACAAACCCAACTCCCTCAGCCTGTCCTCATAGGGGAGGTGCTCCAGCCCCCTGATCATCTTCGTGGCCCTCCTCTGGACCCTTTCCAAAATCTCCATGTCTTTTTTGTACTGAGGGCTCCACACCTGAACACAGTACTCCAGATGGGGCCTCACAAGAGCAGAGTAGAGAGGGACAATCACCTCCCTATCCCTGCTGACCACCCCTCTCCTGATGGAGCCCAGGATCCCATTTGCTTTCCGGGCTGCCAGAGCGCACTGCTGGCTCATGTTAAGTTTCTCATCTATCAGGACCCCTAGGTCTTTCTCTGCCGAGCTGCTCTCAAGGACAACTCCCCCCAGCCTGTACAGGTGCCTGGGGTTCTTCCGGCCCAAGTGCAAAACCTTGCACTTTGCCTTATTGAACCTCATTAGGTTCACCCGAGCCCAGCTTTCCAGCCTGTCAAGGTCCCTCTGAATGGCCTCCATTCCCTCCACCGTATCGACTGCACCACTCAGCTTGGTGTCATCAGCAAACTTGCTGAGGGTGCACTCCATTCCCTCATCGATGTCATTAATAAAGATGTTAAAGAGCACCGGTCCCAAGACAGACCCTTGAGGGACACCGCTCGTTACCAGCCTCCACCTGGACATAGAGCCATTGACCACCACCCTCTGTCTGCGGCCTTTCAACCAATTGCTTATCCATCTAGTTGTCCACCCGTCAAATCCACTTCCCTCCAGTTTGGAGATGAGGATGTGATGGGGGACCATGTCAAAGGCCTTGCTCAGGTCCAGGTAAATGACATCAGTTGCCTTCCCTTCGTCCACCAATGCCGTCACTCCATCATAGAAGGCCACAAGATTAGTTAAGCATGACCTTCCCCTGGTGAAGCCATGCTGGCTATCTAGGATCACGTGCTCGTTCTTTATGTGATCAAGCATATTGTCCAGGAGGATCTGTTCCATAATCTTCCCAGGCACGGAGGTGAGACTCACCGGCCTGTAGTTACCCGGGTCCTCCCTGCTCCCCTTCTTGTAAATGGGAGTGACGTGACCCTTCCTCCAATCGTCCGGGACCTCACCTGACAGCCACGACTTCTCAAATATGATGGAGAGCGGCTCAGCAACCACCTCAGCCAGCTCCTTCAGGACCCTGGGATGCACGCCATCTGGCCCCATAGACTTATACTCATTCAGTCTAAGGAGGCACTCTCGGACTTGCTCAACCCTTACAGTGGGGAGGGATTCGAGTGGAGAGAATGAGCAGCTTTGTTCCACTGTGCTCTGCAAAGCGGGGTCCCCCCCTGGGGCAATCCCCAACCCGCAGGGATGCCCTCGCCCCCGCGTTCCTGTCCTCCCCTCCAAGGGACTGCGGAGGAGGGAACCCCGACTGCTCGCTTTGCATCTTTTTGAGGGCTCCCAGCATCACTTTTTGGTTTTTTGGGGTGGCTGTTTTGCTGCCAACCTGTTTTTCCACCGCAGTGTGGGCTGTGTGGAGCAGTGGGGCACAGTCACCCTCCAAGCGCCCGCCTGTGTCACTCGCAGCCCGGGTTCACCCACCCACTGCGAGTTTCCTTTCTGCTTGAAGCTCAGCTTCAAAAATAAACAGGGGGAGGAAGGGGGAGGCTGGCACACACCGGGGGGACCCGGCACAGCCTCCCAGGCTCCGTAATTGGGTCATTACGGGGCCTTTGTTGGATTTGAATCACGTCGATTTAAGCGGTTGTGTGAAATCCCCCATCTTAAGTTCCCCTATGCTGGGTCTGACATTGCCAAAAGTGTGTCCTCAAAGCTCTGAGCCCACACTGCTGCCTTTATCACAGCATCATAGAATGGCTTGGGATGCAAAGGACCACAATGATCAACTCTTTTCAACCCCCCTGCTATGTGCAGGGTCACCAACCATCAGACCAGGCTGCCCAGAGCCACATCCAGCCTGGCTCTGAATGCCTTCGTGGATGGGGCATCCACAGCCTCCTTGGGCATTTCTCCCAGATGCAAACCCAGAGCAGAGAAACCCAAACACTCAGGAAGTTCCCAGCCCCCACGCTCCCAGAGGCGGACTCGTTAGAAATGGAATTTGCCAGACCCAGTAACAGCACAGAGCAGCACCTCATTTATTGGGCACTTCCACCGGAGCATCAGTGTTCTCACATTAAATGGCTGTTCTCACTTCCTCTGCTCTCCCACCTCCCGAATCCGGGCTGCACCGACCTCAGGGCTGAGCTCCCAACCCCAGATCTATTTTGCAGAGTGGAAGGCATCCAGCTGCTGATGCGGGGAGAAGAGGGAATTCGCTCCCTGACGCTGCCAGCAGGATATTTCAGACGTTCTCATTCCAGACAGACCTTCCTGACTGCAGCCCCAACATCCACAGCGGCGTAAGGCAAACCTCACTTGGAACAAAAGCAGCAGTTTTATCACGGAAACGCAGATGCTGTGCCTTGGCCAGAGCTGGGCACTGGGTGCTGCTGTGCTGCAGGAATGCTTTGGGTTCACCCTCATCTCAAGGGTTGGATCGCTTGCTGAGATCAGTCCTGGGTGACTGCTCACCCTCTGCCCACCCTCACCGAGTAGAACCCCACATCCTGCAGCATATGGTTAATACTCTGCTAATAATCATGGCTGTTAACAGTATTTCACTCCTGCCAGAGACCTAGGCTGGCACGCAGCCTCCTGCTGCTCTCCATCTTGGCAGTACATGTGAGCCCCACAGCCAGGATTCCCACCCCACAGACCCCCCATCCCCACCAGGGATCCTTCAGCCCTTCCCAAGACATGACAACACCAGCAGCGTGGGGCCAGGATGACCACACCAAGTACCTCCCAGCACACACACACCATGTGCATCCCACAACTGCAAAACAGAGCCTGGCAACTACAAGACAAAAAAAAAAATAATACAGCGCCCAAACGAGCATCTGCAAAAAAGAAAAAAACACAGAGCTGGCAATGGGAATCAATAGGCAGGGTGCTTTCTTGAAGCTCTCCTCCAGATTTGCAAGCCCGCTCTGGATCATGGCCAGGGAGCAGTGGTGAAAGCAAGCGTACAAATTACCTGCACTTTGGGGCAATTATAGAAAGTAATTTGTTCTGAGGAGGAGGGAAGCAGTGCACCGTGCACAGCCCAGAGCTGCATCAGCCCTCCCAGCCACACGCTTGGCTCCTGCTCACCCCAGATGCACATCACAGATTCCTTTGGTTTTTCATTCTCATTGTCAACTGATGGTGGTGGAAAGCTGTAGGTGAGCGCTTTGCAGCTCAGTAATTACCTGATGTATTTATTAAAGAGTCTTAAGGCTACGAGCCTGCTCACACTGACTGCGCACGGCTCTGACCATGCAGAGCCATGAGGCTCACTTAATGCACGGCACAGAGTGGGACCACAGCCTACAGGGGGTGAAAGGAAAAAAAACAAAACACCAAAGAACCAAAGCACTGCTTTGAAGCAAAACGCCTCCAGCATCTCCAAATGCCTCCAGTTTTCCTCCATCCTTCATCAATGGTTCAATGCTCCGCTCCTGCTCATTCCAAAATACCCCATACATATATATTTATGTACACACACTTCAGAGTGAACTTTCTGGCCCCAAATCCTGCATCCCAACGACACAAAGCAACCCAGGACGTGGGGTGCAGCATTCAGTTTTTGCTCTGCATCCCACAGGAGCGACGTTACCGTTCCCTTTACGCAGGCTCAGGGTGTGTGGAGCTGAGGGTTTGTGAAATGGACCTGGCTTAACTCCAGGCTGTGCTGGAGCCCAGCAGCCAACTGATCCCACAGGGAGGGGAATGTCTTCGAATCAGTCGTTGGCAAATGACATTTGCAGGCCCTGATCCCTCAAACAGCCGCCCCCAAACGTCGGAGCCTCAGACGAGCCCAGGACAAATTCTGGTCATTCCCCAGGTTTACACCAGCGTAGGAGGGCTGGAATTGAACCCAAATTCAACCCCTGGCTGAAGATTAGTCTCCAAGAAGAGAAATATTCAGATACAGAGGGAACAGGTCAGGACCTCTCCGTGGAATACAGCTTTCAGCATGCAAATGAGGCTGGTTTGGTAATTTGGAAATAAAGCTTTGGGTTTCTGAAAGTGAGTGGGATTTGATTTTTTTTTTTTTTTTTTTTGCTAAGAGAAAAAGCAAAGCAGGAGAGGAACTAACACAGCCTGACCCACAGCACTGCTGCAAATGGGGGCACAGAGGATGGCACTGCCCAGAGCATGACCCCAAGGATGAGAACAGGAATAAGCATGCAGCACTTCCAGCAAACCCTGAGCTTACACGTCCAGCTCACCCAGCACCCACAGCACATCACACTGCTAAACTAACAGCATCCCGACACGACGAGGCAAACTAAACCTCTGCAAATTGCTACAACACGGGATGGAGACCTCACCACCCCCCCAGCACGCAGGGACAGGCACCACTCAGCCCTATAAAAACTCCCACTGCTCAACCTCAGCAAAACGCTGCCACGCTTCAGCACTTCCCACAAGCACAACAAGCAAAGTGGGCACCCCTCATTTTGCCACTATTTCCCACCTTTCCTCTTCCCTTTTCCCCCCACCCAAGGTGCAACAAAACCCACCCTGGTGCCGGGTGCCCCCAGCCCCCCCCCAGCAGCAGCACCGAGGCTGCTCCTCCCATAGAGCTGCTTTCTCTATCTCTGCAGCACGAATGCTTATCTTAAAAGCAAGACATGAGCTGTGAGCACCCTGAGGGTGCAGCCCACAACCGAGGAACCCAACAGAGTTTTTCTCCTTTGAACACAGCTCTCCCCTCTGCAGTTACACCTGCCAGCCCTGCTGTGGCACGATGTGCATAACGCCATACGTCACCAAACGCCGGGCACAAAACCCTGGCCATGCTCTGTGGGACTTCTCTTCCCCCTGAGCTGCACACATCCCCATATGGGGGAACTTTTAGGTCCTGTTTCTTTGAAAAAACAGAGCTCAAAAAGCAGCTGAAGGTTTGCAGGCTACAGAAAAGCAGAGAGAGGGGGAACGCAAGTGCCTGAGTCCTGCTGAAATCATGAGCTTGGATAAATTTCAAATTGAGATAGAATAACCTGCGGGAGCAAAAGTTTAATAGTCTGGAGTTGGGGAGAGGGGAAAAAAAAGGCTGATTAATCGGCTACTGAAGTTACAGCTCTGCTTTAGGTCCACATCCAGGGTGGCAGGAGCAGCCACCCAGCTCTCTGCACCATCAGCACCGACACAGAGCTCGCTGCCTTACATTTCCCCTCAACTTCCCATCTGAAAAACCACCTCTGAGTGCCCCCCCCACGAGGAAACACCACACTTCGAAGGGGAAAGTGAGGGTTGGGGGGAAGGTGGGGGGAGGGACCAGGAGGGGCAGCAGCTTCGCTTTAACTTAAAAATAAACAAGTTGCAGCACATGTGCACGCACACAAACACGGCACATCTGAAACCCATCACGTCCAATTTACAGGCTCACATTTCCTCCCATTTCCAGCTCCCTACCCACAGCCCCGGGCCCTTTAAAGCCCCCCCGGGGTGCTTTCGCTCACCATACTGAAGTCCAGCAGGTCACTGAGCTCTTTGTCTGTCCCAACTGCAGCCATTCTCTGCTGCTGCTGATTCATACTCCCACAGACTCAACAGTGGCAGTCCTAGAGAAAGCAAGGGGGAGGGGAAAGAGATATTTTAATGACTGGAGCCAACCACCCACCCCATTGATGAATATTTAAAAAAAAAGACAGAGAGAGAGAGAGAAAAGGGAAAGAAAACACAACTCCAATGCACGTTCCCAACACACAGAGGCTGCGGGCAGAGCCTTCACACAGCACCCAGCACAGGAACAAGAGCTCTATTGACCAGACACACTTGGATGTTGGTTTTTTGCTGCCAATTGCACTCGTTTGGGCCAATTCTGTTCTTGGCGTGCGGCGAATGAAGGGGAAAAAAAAGGGGGTTGAGGGGGGGGAAAACAAGTGAACTCGTTTATCAAAGGGTTCAGGGTGAGTTATCACTCGGGTGCTTGTCTGGCTTGGCTTGCCTTGTGCTTCCCCCTCTTCTGGTGCTTCTCCTTGCTCAGTTATAAAAATGAGAAAGAAGGAAAAAGCAAAACAACCAAACACAAAAAAACCCAAAGGTCTGAACTTCTGGCTGCTTCCCTGATGCTGCTGAGCACCTGCAGCTGTGCTCATAGGGATGCCCTGAGCAGGGAGGAGCAGAGTCCAGGCCCCCCCTCCCCCCCAAAAAAAAGAGGAGAAAGAAAAATAATAATCAAATTAATTAATAATAATAAAAAAAAGCAGTTTTCAGACAGCGTTGCAAAAACAGAACCCTTCAAGCATCCTTGTGAAATGGGTAAATGTTATTCTTCCAAATATACAGGTTGTTGTTATTATTATTATTATTTTTCCCCGAGTTGCTACGATAGAAAAACATTTCCTTGGGAGGATGGAAAGGTCTGGGAGTAGATGAAAGATCCCTTTTTTTTTTTTTTTTGCCCCCTTTCCACACCCCCCCTCACTTTAGGAACTCATTCATGGCTATAAAGGGCAGCTGGCCAATGCATTTAACTCATTAATCATAAGGGTAAAAAAAAAAAAAAGAAAGAAAGAAGAAAAAAAAAAGGAGACAACTGCACACAGCCTAAAGTGTTTGTGGGGCCTCAGCCACATTTCAATGAAGTCTTATATTAAAAAAAATAATAATAATTAAAATCCAACACAACAAAACAAAACCAGCGAGAGCAGCATGGAAAAGCTTCCATCACTCTATTAAAAAAATAAATTAAAAAAAAGAAAAAGAGGGATTTTTGGGGTTTTTGTTTTATGTATGGATGTTACTTTTAGAGCACCCACTGAGCACAGGAACCCCCCCAGGACCCCCCTCCCCAAGTACAACTTTAAGAACCCACCGTTCAGCCTGCTCCTTAATTTTCTTTTTTCCCCTTTTATTTTTTTTCTCTCCTTTTCTCCTGCTCCTTTTAAAGAAAATCTTTCTTTACCCCGTCTATTTTCTTTAATTATTGCTTTTTAATCATTTTCCTCTCTCCTCTTTTCCCCCCATCCCCCCCTTACTATCAACCCAAAGCTCCGTCCCGGGACGCCCAGCCCTGCCCTCTCCCGGCTCTCTCCGCTCCCGCAGCAGCACAAAGGCCGGAGAACAGCCCGGGGGGGTCCCTGGATTGGATGGGGGGGGGGGCTTTAAACCACCCCAAAACTCCCATCAATGCTACACTCAGCGCTCCCCCCACCCCAAGCCTGCGTTGGGGCACAAAGAGCTGGGACTCCCTCAGGCCTAAGCTTGGGGAGGGGGGGGGGGCTCAACCTAGAAAGGAAGGGGGGGGGGGGGGGGTCATATCGCCTTATGGACCCCCCCAGTTCCTATAAGGCCACCCCAGGGTGGGGGTCCCGATCCTCACGCTGTGCTGGGAGAACCAAAAAGCCGCCCCCCCCCCCCCCCCTCCAAATCCAAATCACCCCCAAGCTGTGCTAAAGCCCCCCCTCCCCCCCCCCATAACCCCATCGTGTGTCGTGCGTGTGTGGGGGGGGGAGGGGGCACAACAGCCGCTCCCCCAGCCTAGAAACGCCCCCCCCACCTCCTGCACAACTTTCCAAGGGGGGCACACAGACCCCCCCCCCCCCCCCCAATCCCACAGATGGTGGAGATGAAATGGGGGGGGGGGTTTGAACTCCATTCTGGACTGCTGGGAAAAGAGGAGCAGCCCCCCCTTTCCCCCCCCCCCCCAAATACACACAGACCTCCCTCCCCCCCAACCCCAGCGACCCCAATAGGGGGTTTTCTCCCCTCCCCCCCCCCGGGGGCCGAACTCTGCGGACAATGGAGCTCCGGGTTGGGGGGGGGGGGGATAAAAGTTGGCGGCCGTCCCGTTTCACGGCTGAACACCGGGAGGGTTTGGGGGGGGGGGAGGGGGGGGGAAGGGGAAAAGGGGGGGGCACAGCGTATACGTTACCTTTTTTTTAATTATTATTGTTGTTATTATTATTTATTTAAATAATAATAATAATCATCATCATTTCTTAACGTCGGTTTGTTTCATTACCTTTTTCTGGACCGAACCGAACCCGCGGTGCGTGTACGCGGGGAGGAGCGGCGGCCGGGCATGAAGAGTCCCGCGGAGCTCAAGGCCCCGTTCCGGGCCCTTTGAGGGGCCGGCGGGCGGCGGCGGCTCCTATTGTTCTGCGCCGCCGGCGGGGTACGGCGCAGCGAAGCGGCGCGCTGAGCTCCGGCCCGGGCGGCGCGTGCGCCCCGGCCCGCCCCGCGCCCCCGCCCCCGGCGCGCCGGGCCCCAGCGCAACCACCCCCCCCCCCTTCTCCTTTCCTCCCTCCCTCCCACCGAACGACTGAGCGGAGGCGCGAAGCCACGCCCCTTTTGACTCCTCCCTCCTCCGTATATCCTTCCGCCGCTCTGAGTGTTTGAGGGCTCGGCGATGGGAAGGGGTTGTTGGAGGCCGCGCTTTGAGCTGCGTGGGGGAGGAGTGGGGGGAAGGGGAGGGGTGGGAGTGGTTTTTGTGAGGCTGAGCGTTGTTTGTGTGGGGAAGGGTGGGACTATGTTTTACGGCGGAGGGAGACGGAGAAGGCCTCGCACTCGTAACCGGAAGATGGACTGGCGAGCCGCAGGGAGTTATCCAATAGAAAGCCTCGGCGCTCTGAGCGGCGGGTTATGCAGCCAACCGGAGAGCGCGTTTCTCACGCCCCGCCCACCGAGCAATGCGCCGTTTGGGGGCGGCCGCTGGTTCGTGTCGCCGCCCGCACCGCCCGCGGAGTTCGTGCGGGCGGGCGGGCGTTTGTTGCGCTGCGCTCGTTGTTCGGGCCGTTACCGTGCGCGCTCCCGTATCTCTCCTCAGCCCCAACCATTCGTGGTTCCCCGAGTCCAAACCGCCCTTCTCGGCTTGTCCCGCAGAGCTGTGCCCCTCAGGGATGGCCGCACTTCAGCTCAGCCCTTCACCTGTGCTGTGTGCGCTGATAGAAGGCAACGAAACCTTCCCCTCACGCAGCTCCATCCTCCTCCCTTCCCTGTCAGCAATGGCGATTAAACCTCAGAGCTGCTGCCTTCCCCTGCACGCACCTCACCGTGTGCGTTTCACACCCCAAAGTTTGGCTGCAGCTGCAGTGGAGCCTTTTTTCATAGGCCTGCTGCAGTGCTGGGGGCTGCAATGATGGAGCTGCAATGGTGGGAGCTGCAGTGCTGGGGGCCGCAGTGCTGGGGGCTGCAGAGCTGTGGGTTGCACAGCTGGGAGCTGCAGTGCTGGGGGATGCAGTGCTTGGGGCTGCAGTGCGGGGGCTGCAGTGCTGGGGGCTGCAGAGCTGTGGGCTGCAGTGCTGGAGCTGCAATGGTGGGAGCTGCAGTGCTGGGGGCTGCAGTGCTGGAACTGCAGTGCTGGAAGTGCAGTGTTAGGGGCTGCAGAGCTGTGGGTTGCAGAGCTGGGAGCTGCAGTGCTGGGGGCTGCAGTGCTTGGGGATGCAGTGCTGTGGGCTGCAATGCTGGAGCTGCAGTGCTGGAGCTGCAATGGTGGGAGCTGCAGTGCTGGGGGCTGCAGAGCTGTGGGTTGCAGTGCTGGGAGCTGCGGTGCTGGAGCTGCAGTGCTGGGGGCTGAAATGCTGGGAGCTGCAGTGCTGGAGCTGCAATGGTGGGAGCTGCAGTGCTGGGGGCTGCAGAGCTGGGGGCTGCAATGCTGGAGCTGCAATGGTGGGAGCTGCAGTGCTGGGGGCTGCAGAGCTGGGGAATGCAGTGCTGGGGGCTGAAATGCTGGGAGCTGCAGTGCTGGAGCTGCAGTGCTGGGGGGCTGAAATGCTGGGGGATGCAGAGCTGGAGCTGCAGTGCTGGAGGCTGCAATGCTGGAGCTGCAGTGCTGAGGGCTGGTGATGCTGAAGGGCAAATCATTGCCTCATGAAGCACACCTGGAGCTGCAGGAACGCAGCTGTCCCGCAGGGCTCATGGCAGAGCTCCAAGAGTGAGCTTTGCTGCAGTAGGCTGAGCAGATCCATGCAAGAGTGGCGCAGAGGTTGCTCCTAAAGCCAAAACCCCTCCTGGGGCAGCAGACCCAAGCAATGGCCCTTGGGTTTTGGCCTTGGGAGGGATGCTCGCTGCTCCTCACCCAGCAGAGCTGTGGATTTTCTGCTCTGGGCATTCCCCTGCATTGTGTTTTTGTCTGTGCATGGGTGGATGGCAGCTTGCTGTGGGCCGGGCCGTATCCCAGGGCTGGAGCTGTTGTCCCCTCCATGGGTGACTCCTGGAGCTGCCACTTTTGGGGCCACTTTAGCCCCAATCCACCACCAGAGCAGGGAGGGGACAGGAGAGACACCAGTGGGGTGGCAAGGAGATGGGGGCACAGAGGGGACAAAGGGGCTCGGATGCTCCAGGAGCTCACACACTGGATCCTGGTGACTTTAAGCAACGAGCTGGGCTTCATATTTGCATTTAGTCACACTGTGAGTCAGACATTCCAGCCCCGGCTGCCGAAATACCTCAGCTCTGACTCCTTATTTCCCACTGCAACCTTTTTTTTTTTTTTTTTTTTCCTCTTTTTTCCCTCCTCCTTCTCTTTCCCTTTCTCCTCTTTTTCTTCCCTTTCTCACCTTTTTTTTCCCTTTTTTTTTTTGTCCTCACCCTTTTTTTCAGCTCTGCCCTGTGTTGAAGGCAGATTGAGGTCCTGGGGCACACGGGGAGATGTGAGGACAGGGCTGACTGGGCATCAGGGGCTGCATTTTCCCTATTGCAACAGGGAGTTGGGTCCCATGGGGAACCCCTGACAGAGTGGGGTCCAGCAACAATGGTGGGCAAGTGGAGAACACACCCTGAAGCCATCGGCATGGCAGCAGCCTGAGCAATGGGGGGGGTGCAGGATGGGACCCCCACCCCCTGGACACCTCAGAGAGGGGGGCTGGGAAGGAGCTATGTGGAGTATTTGGAGAGAAAGGCGGTTCTGTGCTCGGTTTCCTGAATGATGCATTCCACATGGGGTTGCATCACGCACAGCTGTTACATCACTTTAGCCAGGAAATTTAAAACAAGTGGTCTGGGCTGGAAATGAGAGGGGGGGGGGTTAATTATTATTTATGGACAACAGCGACAACAGAGAGAAAGGAAAAAAAGCCTCAAAACACTTTTTTTTTTTTTTTTCTTTCCTTCCTGTTGTTGTTTTTGTTTTTGCTTAAGAAACAGAACAAAACCCCAAGCCTGCCCCTCCCTCCATTCCAGTTGCTTTGTCCCCAGCTCCTGCCCTATGTGATGGCTGTGGCCTTGGGGCTCCTGCTGGCCATTCAGGGACCTTATATCCTTGGGGATGTAGGTCCCCATGGGTGTCCCCTCCATCCTGGCCTCCCCCATCCCAAGGGGACAACCCCATCCCAACCATGGGATATCAGTGGGACAGCACTGACCCTTCTCCAGCCCATTTCCCTCTTTCTTTCCTGTCTATGGGTACCACTGTGTGCCCTTCCTCCCATCACAGCCCTCATCTTCCTCCCTTCCCTCTACAGGTGCAGCGTGGTGTGGGGCGGAGGGTTGAAATGGAAACTTCAGAGGGGGGGAATTTTATGTGTGCAAAACCCTTTTGCTTTGTGCAAATGGTGAAAAATGCAAAAAACCATTCATCAAAACATCAACCCGGTGCTGACAAACCCTCCAACCCCTTTGGCTCGGGGGTGGGGGAGATGACAGTGAGCTGTGCCACAGTCTGACCCCTCCAAGATGCCACTTCTCTTTTGAATGGTGACTTTTTTTTTGTTGGTTTATTTTATTTTATTTTATTTTTCTTTCCCAGCCCATTGCAGCCTTGTGGTCTCGGAGTTGGGTGGTCCCCAAACTGTGACTTTCAGATGCTGTGATGATGAGGTGGTGAGGATGCCTTCATCCTCCCCAAAGCGATACCCGGAGCGCAGCACCTGCGGATGCTCCGTATCCTCCCTATTGCCATCCCTCACGGAGGGATGGAAAACCTGCTTTCAAATAAACAACAACAAAAGAAACACGTAGGTCTGTGAGAGAGCTCTTGGGGCGGAAACACGGCGTCCCCAACCCCAGCAGGGCCCCCCCCTCCCCCCCACTGCATCACGCAGTGCCTGCAGCCCAGGATAGCATCCGCCCACAGGCAGGAAACCCGCGGTGCTTTCGCCTGCGTGGGGGCTTGGGGAATCTCCTCGGAATGGAAAGAAGTTGCACCCCCGTACCCAGCAGTGCCTGGGTGGGGAGAACCTCAGGGTGCATGGGAGGGACAGCACGGGGTTCCCCCTGATGCTGTGTTTTGGGGTGGTGAGCTCTGCCTGGAGGGGTGTGCTGACCTCGAAGGGATATGGGGAAGAGAGGAAGGGTGGATGGGGACCTGATGGTTGTCATGGGGATGCAGTGATGTCTATGGGTGCTCTGCCTGGGATGTGGGTGCTCCTCGTGGCTGGGACAAGGCTGACACTGCTCTGCCTGCATTTCTGCTGCCCTGGAGCATGGCTTTGGGTGGTGGGCGAGCATCAATGGGTGAGAAACTCCTTTTCTTCTCTGCCTCTGTGTTTTTCCTCCTCCTGGCTCAGGGAGGTGGCCTGAGCCCCTCTGCGGAGCACTCAGGGTAATGATCAAGCAGAGGCATGAATGGGTGGGGGGCACCAATCAGGGGGTCACAGCCCCATGGGAAGCACAGCACCAAAGTGAAAACAGCACTGTGGTGGGTGAAGCTCAGAAAAGCGCCTGAAAATGGAGAATTCCAGAGCTTGGAAGAGTCAGGCACCCCATGGGGACACAGGGACCTCGGTGCAGAGGGGGCAGAGCACAAAGCTGGTGGCTTTTGGGGACCCAGTGGGGGATTTCCCTGCTGTACCCACATTTCTGAGTGGGTTTTATGCTCTCATGTCAAGTTTCAGGAGGAATAGAAACCGCCCTGGTGAGAACTCAATAGCTACAGCCATGGGATGGGGAGAGCCCTATTGCAGTGGAAGCAGGATCCGGCCCCAAAACCCCATATGGAGGGGTTACAGACTCACTCCTCAGCAAGGGGCTAAGGCTGGCTGTGGGCTGGCATAACACGAGCCCACATCTCAGAGCAGAGGATGCTGCAGGCTGGGGGAAAACTGTGGCCCCAAATCATTTCTTGTGGGGTTTAGGGATCCCACCCTCACTCTGCATCATGCCAGGCTGCAGCTGTGTCCCCACTGTCCCAGCCCTGTTCTCTTTCGCTTCCCTGGTGCCAACGCATGCGTGGGAGGGGGGGGGACCTTACAGCACGGGTGAAATTAGAGCCTGGGAACCCCATGGGCTCACGTCACTTTGGTGAGAAGGAGGAGAAACAGAAAGTCCTGGGAGGGCTGAGATATTGTGGGGAGATGCTTGGGGGGCAGCCTGGGGGGGCTGCATCCCTATTGGCATCTCCAGGTCCCTGCACCCCAAAGCCACCCCTGAGCCAACCTCCTCCACTCGCAGCGTTTTGGGGCCGGGGGGGAGGGCACAGGAAGGCAGCTTAACTGCAAGCATGGGTGAAATGTAGGGCAGCCCCATCTGTCAGGCTGCTCCTGCTTGGATCCGACTGCAGTGCCTCCCCCCCCCCCCCCCCCCCGCATCCCATCCATCCCCTGCATCCCATCCATCCCCTGCATCCCTCCCACCTCTGCATCCCCCTCACCCCCTGCATCCCTCCCAGTCCCTACATCCCATCCCGCTCTGGGGTGGTTTGTACAGGCACAGAGCACTTATTTGGGTACTGAGGGGAGGGGGGATTATCCTTATTGAACCCTGGTTGTCCCCATTGATCCCGTGGATAACCCCGTTGTTCCCATGGACAGCCCAATCCCAGGCTCTCCTCCAACACTCCCCCTATTTTGGGGCGCTTTCTCCTCATTTGTGGTTTTGGGAAAACTCCAGGACGGAGATTTAGGGGCATTCACAATGCTTTTACTCAAAACTGAGTGCCTCGGGAAAACACCAACCCCATGATAGAAACCCAAACTCTTTTGCCCCACAGATCTCCTGCAGAGGGACGGCTCTATGACACACACAGCACTTGGCTCACAGTGTACCAATAGGCAAAAAGCAGCACAGAACCCTCTGCCCCAACACCAGCTCTGCTTGGAGCTCCGTGCTGAACAAAACGGTGCCGTTTCATCAACCCAAAGTCGAAGGACAGAAATGTGCCTGAAATTAAAGGATGCACTGCTGTGTGCGTGTAGCCCGGCACGGCGGGGGCACGAGGTTTGCTGTGACCTCAGTTTAACTTGGCAGCCGTCAGACAGTTTTATCTTATCTCTGCATCACACTGCGTGTGTGGAGCGAGCGGGTGCCAAGTGAGCGGCGTTCCCCAGCCCCATGTGCTGGGGCACTGTGCTCCTGCTCTAATGCATGGGGCCAGGGGGGTTCTCATCCCCATCCTCACCCCATTCCCATCTCATTCCCACCCCCATCCCCATCCTCATCCCATCTCCATCTCGTCCTCACCACCATCTTTATCCTCATCCCCTTCTTCACCCCATCCCCCTCCCCCTTCTCATCTCACCCTCACTACCATCCCCATCCCCATTTCATTCCCATCCCCACCCTCATCTTCATCCCATCCCATTCCCATCCCCATCCCCATCCCCATCCTCATCTCCATCCTCATCTCCATCCTCATCCTCATCCTCATCCTCATCCCATCCCATCCCATCCCATCCCATCCCATCCCCATCTCATTCCCATTCCCATCCCCATCTCATTCTCATCTCATTCCCAACCCCATCCTTGTCCCATCCCATCCCCATCTCATCCTCATCCCCATCCTCACCCCATCTCACCCTCACTACCATCCCATCTCATCCCATCCCCATCCCCATCCTGATCCCTATCCCATCCCATCCCCATCTCATTCTCATCTCATCTCATTCCCATCCCCATCCCCATCCTCACCCCATCCCCCTCCCCCTCCCCATCTCATCCTCTCTGCTATCCCCATCCTCATCCCATCCTCATCCCATCCCCATTGCCACCCTTATCCTCATCCCCATCCTCACCCTGTCCCCATCTGCACCTCAACCTCACTACCATCCCCATCCTCATCCCATCCCATCCCATCCCATCCCATCCCATTCCATCCCATCCCATCCCATCCCATCCCATATCCATCCCATCCCCATCTCATCCCCATTGTCACCCTTATCCTCATCCTCACCCCATCCCCATCTTCAGTCCCATCCCAATCCCACCCAATCCCATCTCCACCCAATCCCCATCCCCACAGCATCCCCCCCCACAGAAGGGAGATGGGATGCAGGCACCCTCCTGCCCCTATCTCCATATGGTGATGTTGCTGGGGGTACCCAGGGCTGTGAGTAGCACGGATGGGATGCTTGGGGCAGTCTCCAATGCTTGGATCTGATTCCATTGCCACACATCCCATTGCTCCCATAAGAAAGCACTGATGCAAAAGGTGCTCCAACAGGAGGACGTTCCCCTCATTTCTGTCTCACTGCTTTCCCTCTCTTGGTGGCTTTCAAAAGCAAAATTGGCATTCTTTCCCCTGCAACAGAGAAAGGAGATGGGGAGCTCAAGGAAAGCAATCCCCACTCCATGCTGTTAGCTCTGCCCTATGCTACGTCCCCACAAACCACACGGGGAGGATGCTGGATTTGTCCTTTATTTCCCTGCAGCACCCTCAGCCCTCACTGCGCCCTGTGGTTTCCCTACCTGCCCCAGGAGGCCCAGGGATGGGGACGGCACTGCAGGCAGGATGTCACCTTAAACCTCAAGAGGGGGAGGGTGGTGTGGGGGGGGGTTGCAAGTCACCCTTTGTAAACATAGGGGCTGCTTTACTACCAACCTCTTCCACAGCCGCATTGGGATCCCATGTCCCCATGGGGAAGGGGGTGGTGGTGACACAAGGACATCCCCCTTCCCTTGGGGCCAGCACTCTGACCCTCCTGTCCCACCCAGATGCGGGGACACCGTGACCCCACAGTGCCTGGGTGAGGGAGGGCTTTGTTTTAGGGCCATCAATTCAGCTCCAGCTGCAGCTCTGTGTGTGCAAGAGATGGGCTGAGCTCTCTTTGCCAGAATTCACCACTGCAAAAGGGGGAAAGCCCCCATGGGTGCACGCACCCACCCTGCGCCAATGCCCTGTGGATGCATGCACCCCTGCAGCACCCACGTGTGCCTGCACCCACGAGGTGCCCCTCTCTCCAGGAATGGGGCACTCAAGGTACCCCCCCACCTGCACCCCTCCCCACCCCATTGCTGACTTCAATGGGGATGTGCAGCTTTCTGGCTCTGCAGGTGTGTGTGTGGGGGGGGGGGGGGGGCTCAGTGCAGTGGGGGGTGGGGGGGGCTGGGGAGTGCAGCATTGGGGGGGTGATGGGTTGTGTATTTTGTAAGGCACACAGACACTGCTATGGGCATGGGATGGGGATGGGGATGGGGATGGGGATGGGATGGGGATGGGGATGGGGATAGAGATGGGGATGGGGAAGTGAAAGGGGAAGGGGATGGGGATGGGGATGGGGATGGGGATGGGGATGGGGATGGGGAAGGGGAAGGGGAAGGGGAAGGGGATGGAGATGGGGATGGGATGGGGATGGGGATGGGATGGGGATGAGGATGAGGATGGGGATGGGATGGGGATGGGGATGGGGATGGGGATGGGGATGGGGATGGGGAAGGGGAAGGGGATGAGGATGGAGATGGGGATGGGATGGGGATGGGATGAGGATGGAGATGGGGAAGGGGAAGGGGATGGGATGGGGATGAGGATGAGGATGAGGATGAGGATGAGGATGAGGATGAGGATGAGGATGAGGATGAGGATGAGGATGAGGATGGGGATGGGATGGGGATGGGGATGGGATGGGATGGGGATGATGGGGATGGGGATGATGGGGATGAGGATGGGGATGATGGGGATGAGGATGAGGATGAGGATGGGGATGGGATGGGATGAGATGGGATGGGATGGGATGGGGATGGGATGGGGATGGGATGGGATGGGGATGGGGATGGGAATGGGGATGGGATGGGATGGGATGGGGATGGGATGGGGATGGGATGGGGATGGGATGGGGATGGGAATGGGGATGGGATGGGATGGGATGGGGATGGGATGGGGATGGGATGGGGATGGGGATGATGGGGATGGGGATGGGGATGGGGATGGGGATGGGGATGGGGATGGGGATGAGGATGGGGATGGGGATGGGGATGGGGATGGGGATGGGGATGAGGATGAGGATGAGGATGAGGATGAGGATGAGGATGAGGATGAGGATGAGGATGAGGATGGGGATGGGAATGGGGATGGGGATGGGGATGGGGATGAAGGTGAGGAGGATGAAGACAAGGATGAGGACAACGAGGATGAGAACGAAGGTGAAGATGTTGAGGACAAGGATGAGGGTGAGGATGAGGGCAGTTCTTCTGGGGACAGCAGCTGCCACCCACCCTGTCCCTTTCCAGCCCTGCCTTCCACCCCCAGTCCCCATCAGCACAGGGCAGGGAGGTCTCTTCCCCCCTGGGGGTGTCCCAGGATGTGGACCAGCTCATCTCCAACCCTTTGGTCACCCTCCCCACTATGGCACGGGGCCATGGGAAGGGACTGAGGCTTCGAGCGAGAAAACAAAAACAACCCAACAAATTCTTTTTCTTGCCTCGACCACAGAGGTGCCAAAACGAAGCCGCTTTCCTCCCCTCCAACCCCCCCCCCTCCCCAACCTGCTGCCTCCACCACAGCAATGACAATGACAGCTGCAGGGGTTGCGGGCGTCCCTTCCCCCTTCTTCCGCACCCATCCATCCCCCCATCTCCCCATCCTCCCCTACAACCTCTTACAACCCCCTACAGCCCCCCGCAGCCCCCCGAGCCTTTCGGCTGACATTTGAAAAATGCCAGGCTGAGATGGGAGACGGCAGCTGCAGGGTGGCACGCGGCCAACGATTGCATTTTGGGTGCGTTTCGGTTCGTTTTCCGCTCGCGTGAAAGGGGAAAGCTGCACCCCCTCCTTCCACAACCCACCCCCATATCAAAGCAGAGGGTTTGGAAGTCTTTGCTGGGGGTCTTTGGTGGGATGGAGGTGGTAAATAGGGGGCTGACCCGTGTGGTGTCCCGCTGGTGCCTGTTTGACTTGCCGTAAGGCACGGTGATGCCCTGCTGTCATGTTGTGGATCTGGGGTCACCCGTGGGGAGGGATGGACAAAATGCTGTTTGTAGAGGGTGAGAGGGGGCATCTTGGGGGGCTGAGGCACTGTGTCCCTATATGTGTCCCTATATGCTGGGGAGGGTGCTGGGTTCCTGCCTCGTATTGCAGACCCATCAGGACGCACAGCACCAAGTGAAAGCCACTCTTTTTGGGGTGTCCCCATCCCTGCTGGGACACCACAGAGATGGAGGCAGCCCCAGCGCAGGGCTCGGGGTTGGCATCACCTTGGGGACATCACTGATGCCCATTGGACACAGCATGGAGGAGCAGAAGGTGCCCCACAGGTACTCCATCCCCTGGTGCCACCACGCCTTGGGATGGCACACAGGATGGGGACGTTTTGCCCTCTGCCCTCCTCCATCCAAGGGACAGCAGCACGCAGCAAGGACGGCCCTTCGTTCCTCATATTTTATATTCATGTAAGCAACATAAATCCGCCTGGCTGCTCTTTCCCTGACAATAGAATTCATTATGATGGAAATATCCTCCGGAGGACTGCGGCTTAATTACCTCCTGATTTGCATTTTTGCATATTAATGACTGTAAAGCTGCTAATTTTGCTGCATTATTTTAAAGGCGACGCCGCCCCGCTCCGTTCCTGCCGTTTCCTTTCTCCGTATCACAGCCAGAGCTGCCCAAACTCTGCAATCCCGACCCCAACCCCACGTCCCATCTCCGTCCCACTCCACTATGGGATGCGCCAACCCATCCCCACCAGCACGGTGCCCTCGTTCTGCTCGGGCTGCCCCGTGCCGTGGGATGTCCCCACGCGTCCCAAAGATGCTCCCAGCCCCGGGTTGAGCGTTGGGCCGCCCGCGTCCCCTATGAGAGCTTCCATTGTTCTGATGGCGGCTTTTGGGGCAGCGGTGTCACCGCGCGTTACTTCCACTCCGTGGCTCCAACCGCAACAGGAGGAGGAGGAGGGGACCTCACCTCCCCCCTTCACCACCAGCCACCGAGCTGCCATCGTGTCCCCAAGCACCGGAGGGCGGCGTTGGGCACGGAGATGCGTCCCTGAAATAAGGTGCGCTGGGAGGAGGGATGTGGGGTGATGCTTCAGTCCCCATCCCAAACCCACACCGTGTGTCTCCGGTGACCAACCCTGCCACCAACCCTGACGCTGACTCGTCCTCCCGGGTGCCACCAAGGATCGCGCACAGCTCCCAGTGCCACACAAGGCAGGATGCTGAGTCCTAGGCAATGGAAGCCTTTCTTTGGGGCTGGGTGGTGGGGGAAGCCCCCCATTCAGATGTCCCCAAGGGCTGCCTGCTGTCCCTCCAGCTGGTGGGACCTGGTGGGACCTGCCTGGGGAGGGTGAGGTCCCCATCCCCACTAGGGGACCAGTGGTGTGGGCAAGGCAGGCAGTGAGGTCTCAGGGGTGAGGGCACAGGGACAGGGCTGGGGACAGTGAGACGGTCTGAGTTGGGCTGGAGGATAAGGATAGGGACGGGGCTGTGTTTGCGGATTGGAACAGGGAAAGGGGAAGGGATGGGGCACAGGGTAGAAACGGAGCAGCGTTGGGGACAGGGACAGAACTGGGGTCGGGGAGCGGGGCGGCTTTAGGGCGGACGGAGCCGCGTTTTGGGGCTGCGGACGGGGGTTACAGCGCCACCTGGCGGACAGAAGCGGAACTGCGGGGCGGGGGGCTCTGCGGGACCGCTGGGTGCGGGATGGGGTGCGGGGCGGGGGGACCGGGGGGGGGATTTAGGGATCTCTAGTAGCGCCCAGCGGGTGCGTAGGGCTGGACCCCTTTAGTGCCCCCCAGCCTGGCACCTCCACGGACTCCCTGCTCACGATGGGTTTAGGGTGCATTTAACCCCCCCAAAAGGGGGGTCAGAAACAGTGCCCCCAACCCTGCGTCTTTCTTTTTCTCGACCCACCCCTCCCCGGGGGGGGGGGCTACACCTGGCACTCCGTGTCTCGCCCCCCTCTCACAGCTTTACTGTGTCATCCCCAGGGATGTCACCGCCGGGGGACACTGAGGGACGGGGGGGGGGGGGCGAAGGGAGGGGGCAGCCGGACCCCCCCCAAGAGGCGGCGGTGGCAGCGGGACCCGGAGAAAGGGCAGTGAGGGGACAGCGCTGCCCACTAGAGGGCAGCGGGAGCTCAGGAATGGGGGAAACGCGCTCCACGCACCCCTCCGTCCTCCATCCCGCACCTTGACCCCCCTCCCCGCATCCCCTCAACCCCCTCCCCGCCTTCCCTCAAGTCCTCCTTCCTTCTCCCATCCACACCCAAGCGCTCCCCCCATTCCCCCTCCTCCCACCCTTTTCCCCGTGCCTCAGTTTCCCCCACCCCATTGGCGACACCTACCCTCGCTGTGCCACCACCCACCTCTCGACCCTCGCCCTCCCAAATCCACTCGCATCCCACTAATGCACTTGCCTTGACACGCTGACCTGCTCCGGCCCCCCCCCCCAACCCCCACCCCTGCATCCCGCACCCCCCCCAGGGACAATCGGTGTCACCGTGGCAACGAGTGATGGTCAGCAGCCGGTGACCTGGGAGCCCTGGAGGGAGCCCTGGCCCTGCTCGGGGTCAGTGGGGTCAATCAATCTCATTGCTATGCACAGAGATCTTCGTTACTGGTAACGAGCGCCCGCGTTGGCGAAGCACGGGGATGAGAGAAAAAAATGGGGATAAAAAGTGAGATTTGGAGAATTTGGTTTCTAAAGCATTCTCTGTTGGTTTCTGATCCCTTGAAGCTTTGGGGCAGGGAT
Organism: Phasianus colchicus; assembly: GCF_987193195.1. NCBI lineage: Eukaryota > Metazoa > Chordata > Aves > Galliformes > Phasianidae > Phasianus > Phasianus colchicus. The sequence continues at coordinate 2,892,967 of NC_143463.1, read as the reverse complement.
GGGAGTTGGTGGGGGGGCTTCATTGCCGTGGGGGAGAGGAAAGGGGAAAGCAGCTTTCCTCCATCCCCAGTGCCTTGAGTCTTCCTCATCCTACTTGGCTCAGGGCTGGCTGAGACCCAGCAGGCTCATCACATCAGTGGGATGCTTGCATGGGGGGGGGGGGTCGATCAGCTGCTGTCTGTGGGGTGCGTGGGAGAACCTCACTGCAGGCAGGGGGTGGGGATGGGGATGGGATGGAGTGGGGGTGGGATTGGGGTGGGATGGAGAGGGGATGGGGTGGGATTGGGGTGGGATGGAGTGGGAATGGAGGTAGGGATGGGGATGGGGATAAGGTAGGGAAAGGGTGGGGATGGGGCAGAGTGAGGTTGGATGGATTGGGGTGATGAGGTGCTGAATCCTTCCCCAAAATGGTGAGCAGGACCTCAGTTAGGAAAACCTCTGGAAGACGTCTGGGCTGATTGGGAACCTCAACTTTAACGCTGCCTTCAACACAGGGATGCAGCCCTGCAGCAGAAAGTCCACCACGTCCCAGCAGAGGATGCTCACAGCAGACCAAATGTCCCCCAACCAACCCCCAGTGTGACCCCAAAGGGACACCCCACAGCTTTATGGGCATAGGGCATTGGGGGGGGGGAAATCAGCTGCCCCATTGTGCTGCTGCTGCCTGCCACCCCCCTATCCCCCCCCCCAGCTCTGAGGGCTGGAGCCTGCAGAGCACAGACACGATGTCTCCAGCACACAACCACACTCATCTCAGAGATGGGGTCTGCTGGGAAAAGGCTCCCCCCCCCCCTCCACCAGGTCGCCCGCAGACAGGGGGCATTTCCAGGATTTACCAGTAAGAGGGGGGGGGAAGCACTAAGAGCACCATCCCAGGGCCTTCCTGCTTCCATCTCCATCCCAGCCATCGCTGGGCAGCTCCAGCTGCTCCCCTTGTAGCATCACCCCTACAGCATCATCCCACATCCCCATTTTGGGAGCCAAGCTGAAGACACCCCATAGCAGAGTTATGGGGAGTGCTCCCTTCAGCCACCGTGGGGTTATCAGGATGAAGGCAGAGCAGAGCTGGATTTATTGCAAAGATGCAAAAATTAGTTTATAGGATACATATGAATAAAGATTTCCTCCCTTGATGGGGGAAGCAGGATTTATTAATTGCTGCTCGTGCAGCCGCAATGATTTCTTTGGGGGTCTGGAACCCCATGTAGGGGGGGGGTGATGGGGAAAGAACATGGGGACCCCCTGAGCCGGGTCCAGGATGCCTCTATGGATGTTGGAATGCACCCAAATGCTGGGTTTTAGCTCTGTCCTCAGCCCTGCTAACGTTTATTCATCCCGTGGGGCTGCATAGCAGAGCTCAGCGCTGATCCTAACCTCACCTTTGCACCGCAGCCCTCGGGGAGGGAGGCACTGCTTTGGGTCCAGGCGGGGAAACTGAGGCACGGATGCACTCTGCTTGGCTGGAAGCAGATCCAAAGTGTGTGTGGGGGTGGGTGGGTGGGTAGAGGAGCAGGAGGAAGACGTTCATCCTCTTAGATTTGGGGATGGGATGCAGGTGTCCTCCTGGCGAGCATCCCCACCACCTCCCTGAGCCCTCCATCGGAAGAAAAACCTCGGGTTGCTGCACCCCATTGGTTACAGGGGGAGGTCGGGACGCATCGTTGGGGAAGGGGGGGGGGGCCGCCACCCTGGATGGAGGTGGGAGGGGGGAACGGCGTTGGTGGCGGCGGGGGCCGTCGGGCTGCAGGCTCTGCCTCTCTCTGTGTCTCCTTGCTGGGCGGTCGATCCCCAGACAGGCTCCTCGCCTTGCTGCGTGTGCTCTTTCGAGCCCATTGATTTCCCTGAGTAAGTGAGTTTGTATGGATCATGCAGCACGCAGCCCGGGCTGCCCATCGGTGCAGCAGCCGGCGGGAGAGGGAGGGAAAGGGGGGGGGGGGGAGTTTGGTGAAAGGGGAGGGGGGGAGGGAGGGCAGGCGAGGGAGGGGATGGGGGAGCCGGGAGAGAGCAGAACCGATCAATATGGACAGTGTGAAGTGAATTAATGGAAGACGTAGGGGCTGGCTGACAGCGCTGCCGGGGCCGGGCTGCCCTTCGGGGACAGCGGGGATGCAGCTGGGGGCCCACGGATGGTTTTGTGCCTTTGGGGGGGGGATTTGGGGTTTCTGGGAGCCCGCCAGGAGAGATTGGGGTCACGCGGGTGTGTGGGCAGCGTGGGTCAGGGCTGTGGGTCTGGGCACTGTGGATGCCCATCTCCGTGGGAATGGCTGGAGTGGCTTCCCCAAAGCCAAGCATTGTGGTCTTAAAAAGAAACGTGTGATTTTATTTTATTATTATTATTATTATTTTTTTTTCCTTGCAGCAAACAGCAAACTCGCAGCGAAGGCTCGGATGGGGATTTTCCTTCAAATATTGGAGGCTGGGTGAAAATAAAAGGCAGAAAGGAGGATTCCTTTGTCACCATTTGGGGCATCCTCTCTCCCTGCACTGGGGGTGTGAGCAGAGCTCTGCCTGCAGCCACCTTGAAACACATGCAGCGATTCCCAACCTCTCCATTCCCAACGTCTCCAACCAAAGCGCTGCCCTGTCCCATGCAGGGAGCAGAAGCATTTCCCTTCCACCTCTCTCAGCCCTTTGCTGCTCCAGTGTGGGTGGGTGATTCCCATTAGTTATAATGGACATTAAACAGAGCCACCTGCCCCAGCTCTTGGGGTGCAGAAATCTCCCCTATTCTACCCCAAATGGGCCAATTTGCAGCCACTGTTTGCTGCTGAGGCTCGTTAGGGTTTTAGGGCATGATTACTCTTTCTTTCTCCCATAGCATTGCTGAGATGGAGGTATAAAGAAGGCGAGCAGAGCTGGCATCATTAGGTTTCAGAGTTAACGTGAGGAGGGAATGGAAGGAGGGAATGGGAAGGAATGGAGGAGTTGTCTCAGTGAGTTTGCCCAGAGGGCACTGAGGAGCCACGTGGCCACCTGAGGAGATGCTTTTGGTGTTTGGTTCTTGGCTCCCAATGCTCCATTTTCCCCTTTATAATAGAAAAAAGCAGGAAAGGTTGGGCTTGGGGAGGTGTCAGCTCATCCAACGTGCACAAACTGCACAGCACTGTGTGCACCTGGGGAGCAGGATGTGCCCCCAAAACACCACGCTGGCTCTGATTTTTCAGGTTGCAGTGGGTTTATTATGGGATACGGGGTGCAGGGACCCCATTGTGTCCTGCTGGGCAGCACCTGGTGCACAGGGGTGAGTGGTTCTCCGGGCTCAGGGCACCACGGAGCAGACAGACCTGAGCAGGGGGGGGAGCAAGAGGTGTGCTGGCCCTTTAAGAGAATAATTTCGGAGCTGGCCTACTGAGTTATTGATTGGCGCTATGGTAACGTATATTAGATTATGTATGGCTGGAAATGTGTTGTGGACTGGGAGGCTTGTTTGGGAAGCCAGCACACTCCTTCTTGTAACCATCTCCCCGCTGAGGGGACGGGGTGTGAAGGGTCTGCGGGCTGAGAACGGGCACAGCTCAGTGCATGTGTGAGCATCAGCTTGTGGAGTTTGGGGGGCGGGGGGGGGGGGGATCTCTGGGGCAAAGTGATGCATATAGAGGAGTTTTTGTTCCAAAGAGCATCGCGGGGTGGGATGGGCGCAGCAAATCGGCACGGCTCTATGTTTGGGTCAGCTGGTGAACTTCCTCAGCGTGAAGGTTTGGAGGTTATCAGAGAGCTCTGCTCGGGTTGCAGGTGTGTGTCTGTGCCTGGAAATCCCATAGCAAGGAGCATCGACTCTATGAGCATCAACTCTACAAGCATCAACTCTATGAGCATCCCTCTATGAGCATCTCCCCATGAGCATCCCTCCATGCACGCGCCATCACCGCGCTGTGCCGGTGCAGCCCTGCTTCCCCACACCTCCGCAACCCCAAAAAGTCACTGACATCCTCCCAAAGCCCCCCAAAGCACTGAGTACTGATTCCTCTGGCAGGGGCTCACACTGCTGCCGAGTCCTTCCCCAGCAGAGCCCAGGGCTCTGTATTGATCCTGCTGTCACCTTTGGGCGTGGGGCAGTGCGGGGATGCAGCGGAGCGTGCGCAGCCCAATGGGGGGCATTGTGCTGGTGTAATTGGGCTTGGAAAATGAGAAGCTTCAGAATCACTGAAAAAGCCAAAGGGAAGGAAGGAGGGAAAAGGCTCCGGGATGAGAGTGGGGAGCAGCTGTCCCATGGGGACCCCAGCAGTGTGGGGACACCGATGCTCCTACAAACGTGGGCAGGTCCTGGGGTGACCATGGGCAGAGCTGGAGGGAGGGGGACGGACCCCTGAGGGGTGCTGTGGCCACGGGAAACTCCGCAGCAGTGTGGACAAGGCAGTTCAGGGGAAAACAGGGAGAATTCTTGCATGTTTTAGGGCTGCTTTTATCCGGCCTCGGTGTTTGCAGAGGGCAAAACGCAGAGCTGTGTGTCCAGCAGCCGCTGCGTATTGAGACATTTCTCTTGGAGGCAATTACCAGTGGCTGCTCCAGCACTAAATACGCCGTCTTCTCCTCCCTCTCCTTTCATTATTATGTTTTTTTTAGGGTTTTTTTGTGTGTGTCTCTGCCAGTGTAACATAAAAACACATCGATCTCTCCGCCCGGCGCTGTGCGCGTGCGTGGGGCAGAGGGCTCTGAGCTTGAAATGGGAAATTTCAGCATCCAAAGCACTGCAGCATCTCCATCCCCTGCACCCGGTGGCATCTCCCAGCCCCACACCAGCAGTGCAGCTCCTGCTCCTCCTGCTCCTGTGTGCTCCCATGGCTCTGCATTGAGCCTCTGAACTCCCAACACTTGTGCAAAGCGGTCGATCCCTGCACAGATGGCCCCAAATCCTCTGTGCCCTGGGAAATGGTGTGTGTGTGTGTGTGTATGTGTGTGTGTGTGTGGTTTTTTCCCTTCCACCTGGCTGGAGCTGCTGCAGGGCAATGCTGGGATGCTGCGGGGGCAATAGGAGAGCAAGAGGAGATGGTGATGGAGGGATGAATGGGATGGATGGATGGATGGATGGATGGATGGATGGATGGATGGATGCATGGATGGATGGATGGATGAACAGATGGACAAACAGGTGGAGGGAGGGATGAGTGGATGGAGAAATGAATGGAGGGGCAGGTGGACAGAGAGAAGGAGGAATGGACAGATGGACGGATGGATGGATGGATGGATGGACAGGTGGAGGGAGGGATGAGTGGATGGATAGATGGATGGAGGAATGGGTGGATGGAGAAATGAATGGAGGGGCAGGTGGACAGAGAGAAGGAGGAATGGATGGATGGATGGATGGAGGGATGGATGGAGGGATGGATGGATGGATGGACGGATGGACAAACAGGTGGAGGGAGGGATGAGTGGATGGATAGATGGATGGAGGGGCAGGTGGACAGAGAGAAGGAGGAATGGATGGATGGATGGATGGATGGATGGATGGATGGATGGATGGATGGATGGATGGAGGAATGGATGGATGGATGGATGGAGGGATGGGTGGATGGAGGGATGGGTGGATGGAGAGATGGAGGGAGAGATGGAGGGATGGAGGAGGGCAGAGGCAGTGCTCAGCTCACCAGCACACACTGCTTGGAGCACTCACCATTCAATGAAGCAAAGGGGCTTTGCTGCCTTCAGGTCTATTTAAAGAGCCTGACAGCTTGGCCCCAAGATGGACTAGCTGCCAATAAACCTCCCTTCTCCCTGTTGCTCCTCTCCAACTCAGGCACTTCTACCTCCCTGGGGTGATCTGAGGGGCTCAGCTCCACAGGGACATCCATGGCAGCCCCGAAGTGCAGCCCTGCTCGGTCCCTCCTGCTGACACCTTAGCTCTAATCTCATCTACTGCCTGTTGCAGGTCTGGGAACAAAGGGAATTTTTGGCAAAGGGACACTGGCAGCACCCTGTTTTGGGGACAAATGCAAAAATGAAGCAAAGTTGTCCTTTGCATGTAAACTCTCCTCTATGGTGCATCTTGGGGAAGGAAGGGGGAGGTTATCCAGAAGTGGGTGCAATGCCCCCCAGAGTGGAGAGCTGCACCCATCAGCCTTTACAGAGCGCCCATCCCGCTCCTCTCCCCCACTCCCCTCATTAGCTGCAGCAGGGAAAGTGTTTTGAACCCTTTGCAGAGGGGTCGTCTTGCAGCCCCCCCCCCACTTTTCCCGTCATGCTCATTAGGGTATCAATCAGGCAGCGGAGATGAAAGCCGGCTGGGGATGCATTACACACCTTGGAGAGGGATGAAAGCACCTCTTTAGTCCTAACAAACCTCTCGAAGCTGAGATGCAGATGGAAGCACCTCACACCGCTGCCTTTCATCTTAATTTCTCCTTTTTTTGGGGGCTGCTGCTGCTGCAGCCATCCCAGTGATGGTACATATATGGCAAGCACAGTGACCTTGGGTGGCACCTGGGGATGGCTGCAGAATCGGTGCTTTGTCCATCATCTGTCCTCTCTGGGGACCCGTGGGGGCAACCCAACGTGTCACCATCCGTTGGGATGCTCCATGGACACCTCAGTTCCCAGCCCTGAGGTCTGCTCCCATGGATGGAGGTGGCACAGTCCGTGCTGGGTGGTATTGCGTGATAGATTTTAAATTTAGCAATGGTTCAGATTTGTACTTTGAGAAAGAAAAAAAAAAAAAAATTAAAAAAAAAAAAAATCCATGGGGCATTAAATATTTACAGAAAATCAGCAGCTGCGTAAATAATAGAAAAATCCAATATTCTGAGAATGGACTGGTTTTCAATAAATTTGAAAATTTTATGATATTGTTATTATTATTTATTGCCTATTTTATTTGTCGGTGTCTCTTTTCACAGGCTGCCTGGATCCGGGTGTTTCACCAACTTGTGCAAGAGGCCAACCTGCCTGGGCTGTGGCTGGCTCTGCCCACTGAGCCCATCCCGCTCATCACACTGATGGACCTGGGAAGGGTGTTCTCTGCTGAGGTGCTGCTGCCACCTGGGCAAGGGTATCCCTCCCCACATCCCTGAGCATCCACACGTCAGTGTCGCTGAGCATCCTGCATCCCTGAGCATCCCATGTCCCTGACCATCCTGCATCCCTGAGCATCCCATGTCCTGAGCATCCTGCAGCCCTGAGCATCCCATGTCCCTGAGCATCCTGCATCCCTGAGCATCCCATGTCCTGACCATCCTGCAGCCCTGAGGATCCCACATCCCTGAGCATCGCACATCCCTGAGCATTCCATGTCTCTGAGCATCTCCACATAAGTAATTATCCCTGAGCATCCCGTGTCTTTGAGCACCCTGCATCTCAGAGCATCCTGTGCTCACTGTGCATCCTGCATTCCCAGTCTTTAAGCATTCTGCATCCCAGAGCATCCCAGCATCCTTCAGCATCCTTCATCCCCAAGCATCCCGAATCCCAAAACATCCCTGAGTCCTGGAGCATCCCACATACCCAGTCTCTAAGCGTACTGCATCCTAAAGCATCCTTGCATCCCTGAGCATCCCACATCCCACAGCATCCCCAAACATCCCTGAGCATCCCTGCCTCCTTGAGAATCCTTTAGCATTCTGCATCCCTAAGCATCCCAAAACATCCCTGTGTCCTGGAGCATCCCCACATCCTGGAGCATCCCATATCCCTGATCTCTAAGCATCCTGCATCCTAAGGTGTCCTTACATCCCTGAGCATCCCCACATCCCTGAGCATCCCACATCTCCAATCTCTAAGCATCCTGCATCCCAGAGCATCATTGCATCCCTGAGCATCCCTCCATCCCTGAGAATCTTTTAGCATCCTGAATCCCCAAGCATCCCAAAACATCCCTGTATCCTGGAGCATGCCCACATCCTGGAGCATCCCGTATCCCCGATCTCTAAGCATCCTGCATCCTAAAGCATCCTTAGGCCTGAGCATCCCAGAGCATCCCTGCATCTCTGAGCATCCCTGAGCATCCCTGAGCATCCCTGAGCATCCCCCATCCCCGACCATCCCATATCCCAGAGCATCCCTGTGTCCTGGTGCATCCCCACATCCCAGGCCATCCCACATCCCAACCACCCCACATCCCTAAGCCTGCAGATCCCAACTGTGGGGCTGAGGGTGCAGCAGGAGCCCCGCAGGGATGGAGGGCTGCGGAGGGTGACGGCGACGTAGCACCTACTCTAATGGGATCCTCTCCACAAGTAATTAAGCCTCGGCTAATGCTAACCGTAATGTGATGTATGTATGCCTTTAACTAATCATTTATTAGCCTCGTTGATGGTTTGTCAATATTAATTCATTTATTTAAACAACTCCGAGCTGTAATGAAGATGTTTGCTTTAAGGGGGAAAAAAGAGATGGAGCTGCCAGGAGATTTTTTGTTGACTCGATGGATGTCGCTCTGCCCTGGCTGATGAGCACCATCCCTGTCCTCGTGGCTCATATCCTCACTGCTGTCTGTGTCCCCTCACCGACAGCAGCACCCAAAGCACCACAGGGGGTTGGCACAGTGGTCACCTCTGGATGTCCATGAGAATGGCACCTTCCCAAAGTGCCACATCCGAACCAACTTTGTTCCAAAGAATTTCCTCTGATTTGACCTTAAAATGTTCCCGCAGCACTCAGATGCCTGAAATCAAACCCAAACGTGTGGCGTGATCGGGAACAATCAGTTTTTGCTGACTTTCAACTTGGTAATGATTTCGGATTGGTTTTCATTTCAAATCAAATTACTCCTATATAATTTTAATTTTTTTTTTTTTTTTTCTTTTCCCCGAGGTGGGGGAATGGGAAATCGACAATCAACTGGAAAAAAAATAAATGCATTTTTCATCCCATTTGATAGCCCAGGTTGGGTCAGATGCACTTCCCTTCCTGCGCCAGGGCTGTGTGAGCAGAGCGATGTTCCATCAGCTTCCAGCTCTCCTCAGCATCTTCTTAATATCAGCTAGATCACAGTATTAAAGTTAACTTTCTCTTCAACAGGCTTAATTAGCATCTTTCAGACAAACATAAATTAATCCTGGGTTGCTCTGGAGGATGCGGATTTTCCCCTTGATCGATGGCCAACCCTCCTCCAATTCAGCTCCTTGGAAATCTCATGGAGCTGGCAGCATCTTCGTGTCCTTACCACTGAGATGTGGGTCTGGGCATCACCAGATGTGGCCAAGTGTGATCACACATCTCCATGCATGGCCATCCACCCCCGTGCAGGACAACACGTGACCATGGCCAACCATGCATGGCCGTATCTGACTGTGCACAACAACGTGTGATCACACACAGCCATGTTTGCATTGCACAACTGGATGAGTGCACACAATGATAGATGGCCATGCACAAGGTCTCACCAGCATGCATGGCCATGCAGAATCATAGATGACCATGGACAACCATGGATGACCATGCAGAATCATAGATGACCATGGACAACCATGGATGACCAAGCACAACCATGGATGACCATGCAGAACCATAGATGACCATGCACAACCATGGATGACCAAGCACAACCATGGATGACCAAGCACAACCATAGATGACCATGGACAACCATGGATGACCATGCACAGCGTCTCACCACCATGGATGACCATGCACAACCATGGATGACCATGCACAGTGTCTTACTGTCATGCACGCCCATGCACAAGCACAGATGACCTTGCAGAATGTCTCACCACCATGCATGACCGTGCACAACCATGGGTGACCACGCGTGACAATGTATGATTGTGCATGATTGTGAACTGGCCATGCAGGACCTCATACCACCATCTCACAAGACCACACACGCGTGCACTTTACACTTGGAGGTGTTCCCCCAAGTCTCAGGCTATAGGAAGTCCTGCAGAACTGGTGTTTTGACCATGCATGGCCCTGGATGGTTTCTCCTCCTTGCAGACCCTGACCACTCATGCACAGCATCCTGTCGTTTTAGGATGACATCCCGTGGAAGCAGGACCTTATCCTGCTTGGTTTGATCCCACTACCTGCCATTTTTCCTTTGATGCCCATCATTACCATATGAGAAGAAACAGAGGTCGTTCCCTAGTCACCTCCAGGGGAAAACAAGATTTGGAATCAAGATTAATTCAGCTTGAATGGTTGGCAACATTCATCCACTTGGACAAAAGCAAAGCCAAAGGATGGTCCCCATGTTGGGGATGCTGCCCAGCTAGGGCCAGAGGAGAGGTGTGGGGACCTGGTTGTGCATGCCTGGGATTTTTGGGTGCAAATGCTGCGACACCCAGACTGTAGCCTTGTTTTTCAGTACAGAAACCTGCAGGAACGAGCCTGGGAAGACGCCTGCTTTGCAAGCAGGGAAACTGAGGCATAGGGCATCTGATCAGGGATGCAGCGCACCTCCTAGGACCAAAATCATTAAGCAAAGAGCTTGGAGCCTTGAAATTCACCCAGCCTAGAGCAGAGTTTGCCTTTGAGTTTCAGGTTATGCTTGGCATTGCTTGTTAAAACATGGAGGGATGCTGTGATGGGCTAACAGGGCTGCAGGAGAATGGTGTGACTGCATCTCTGATTGTGTCACAGAGCACAGGACCCCATCCTGGCCATGGATGGAGGATGAGCTGGAGGGCTGGGGGGGACAGGGAAGGGGGGCACACAGCCTGACACCAGGTCACAGAGCCGGGAGCGTTACGAGGTGCCGAAGGGATCAATAGCAATTCTAATATCATACGAGTCAATTTTGACCTGTCATAGGCAGCTCAGCAGGCTGACTCCAGAGCTGTGGGACCTGATAAATGGGCTCTCAAAACCATATTTATAGCAAGAAAAAGCTCGTAAAATTGAAACAAGGCCAGAGCAACACGGGGAGGAGGCTGCAGCTTGGCCGCAACCCGGCGATGAGTGGAAACTGGAGAGGGAAAAGGTGGGATGCAGGGGGCAGAGGGGGGAACCTGGTGCAGGGGGTGGGGCTGCTGGGGGGTTCTCTGGGATGCAGACCGAGCCCAAGGGGCAGGGAAGAGCCAAATGATGTCCTCGTTGTGTTTGGGGCTGCAGGGATGAGGTGTGGGGAGCAAATCCTACAAACTTATGCAGCCCCCCCATCCTTTGGAGCCCCACAGCCCAGGGATACGAGTGCTGCAAGTGCTGGCTTCAGCCCAACCCCACAGCAGTTCCCAACCTATTTTTTGGAGGGGGGGTTGGATGCAGGAGAAAGCGTCTTCTCTCCCACTGCTGTTCCACAGCTGTTCTTGCCAGGAAGCCCATCCCATCCCACCCCTCCCCTCCCATCCCTGAAGAGCAGACCTTGCCCTGCACTTCCAGTAGCTGCCGTTTTCCTCCAAGCCTTGATGTGGAATGACATTTATGAGGAGAATTGAGAAAAAGATAATAATGATAAAGGGAGTGAAGTGTGGGGAGATGGGCTCGCGTGGAGCTGAGCCCCGTCCTTGCCTGACTGCTCATGGAGGGTACATGGTGACACAGCCCCAAATGTGCCACCCCCCTGCCCTGTTATGGGGACAGCAAGGAGAGGAATGAAGGTCCCCGTGGAATCCCATTTGGGATGGGGAAGGAGAGGGGCCAATGTGGATGGGGGCTGAATGTGGGGTCCAAATTCAGGGGATCAGTGCCCCTCCACTTTGCTGCTCTCCTGGGCTTTCTGCCAAAGTGGGAAATTTCCTCCTTCAGATGGGAGAAGAGGAAGGAAAGATTGATATTTTAAGCAGACAATTTCGGTCTTGTTTTCTCCCTCCCTTCCATGCAAATCCACCACTTTCTTTAAGAATTGGACTACCAAAGACATTTGAGATTTTTTTTTTTTAAGATAAAATTTACAGCATTTCCCCCCCCAGAAGATTTGTGCATGGATTTCTTCAGAAAAATAAAAAATTGTTCTCCATGAAACATCTCTGTGGTCCCATCCCAGCTATATTTGTTATATTTCCTGGTGTAATGGAGCTAGTTTATTGATGGGATGGGAAGAAAGCAAGAAACACCAGTCTGGAGATGGCATCTGGAGAGCCAACTCTATGGTGGGAGATGAACCAATGACCAGAATCTCCCACTGCTGAATGGGGCAGGAGAGCTTCTGGCTCTTCCTTGCTGCTGTGCTCATGGAGTGCTCACATGGTGGTGGTCAGCTCCCACATCAGTGGCCTTGTGCCTACCACCAGCCCCACAACCTCTTGCTTGAAGGGTCTCCACCCCAAGCACTCAGCACTACAGCAGCTCCTTTCCCCAAGTATTGACACGGGAAGCCCAATGCAGACAGAGTCCAAGAAGAAATAACTCATGGCGGTGAGAAGTTGAGTGCAACTCAACCTCTCCTGAGCTCCTGTATGTGGTGCTTCCAATGATGAGCCGCAGTGGGTGAGATGGACCTGCCTCAGGAGGTTCTCCTGGTTGGAAGTACTCCAGCAGATCATTGGTGTACAGAAGGGATGGAGCAGAACCTCCTTTGGAACATCCAAATGCTCAAGCCCATCTGTTGGAGAAGACCCAACCACCCAGGCCTACATTCTCCATAGGGGCCCATTCTCCAGACCTCCATCACCTCCATCTTTTACGACCCTCCAGCCTCGCTACACTGGGAGAAACCCTGGAGAAAACAGAGTGGCTGCATGAAGAACCCATGCGTGGCAAACAACGATGGGCACTGGGAGAGGATACGTCTGCTGCTACCCGCTCTGCCAGCCCTTATCTGGGGGACGCGCATCCGGAGCCAACAAGGAAGAGCTAAAGGGGACATCTGGCTGCTCGAACCCTTGGCCCCCATCTCCACGTGCCAGGTGAAGATCCTGGCGTCCTCTTGACTGAAGCTAGGCAGAACGGCTGCATCTCTGGCCTTCCTATCTCCTTGCAAAGCGTGGCAGTTCCTGAATTGCCCGGCCGCGGCGGGCCCTAATGGCCCAGAGCTGATGTTTTATTGTCGGGTTTAAAAGTGTAATTAGTTCAAGTGTAAACAAAAAAAACCCTTGCTTAATTAAGAATTTTTAAACAGGGCAGAAAGAGATTCCGGAAACATTAATGAACCCCAGGCAAGCACCATAAAATTGATCGAGGGAAGAGAGACAGCGGGGACGGGGGAGGGCTGGGATGGGGATGCGTGATGAGAGGGGATTACGGCAGACATCGCCTTCAGTTTACTTTGGCCTCTTAATGCTGGAGTGCATTTGGAAGCCTGTGTTTATGGCGATGGGTCTCCATAGAAATACCTAATGATTTTTTATGCATTAATGGGAACGATGGACAGCGGTAATATATTGTTTAAGGAGACGGAGAGGATCCTTTTAAGGCTGACGTGTTGTAGATCAAGAGTGACAGGATGGGTCCTGGCCTGAGGTTCCCCGTGCCACGGCCCATTGGGTTCCATGCCTCAACGAGGATCAAATGCCAGCGTGTACCTTTAAGAGTTCATAAAAGGAGAAAATAAAATCAAAGCTCCACTTTCCCACCACCTCATTCCTTCCTTCAGTGCTGTTCTTTTGGCTGGTGCCAAGAGAAGTTGAATATATCTGCCTTTCCCATCTGCAGGCAATCGGCGGTGGATGGGTTGAGGTTTCCCATCCAGGCAGCTCCCAGCAGAGTGCAGTAGATGTGTGTCTCCAGATTGGTACGCCCTTTGTAGCTTGAAACCTCTGGAGCAGGGCAAGGTGTCTGGAGGGCTTTTCCTCTTTCCAACCACTGGGAAGCAGCCAATGGATCTGTTGGGCTCTGCTCAAGGCCAGCCAGTGGCTACCAGGCTGTTTGGGTTGAATGTTGGCAGAAGGAAGAGCCTTGAAGATATTCTGAGCGTGAATGTCCTCTTGGGGGTGATGGGCAAGAGAGCTGAAAGGCTCCGGAGTAAAAACAAAGGAGCAAAACTAACTCCTGGCTTGGGAAAGGTCATCCTTTTTACTCTACAGTTTGGGGTGAAGAGCCTTGTGCTCAAGGAAGGAGTCCTGCTGGATCTTTCTCTATCACCGAGAGCCTGGCTGAGCTCAAAGTGAAGAGCTGCCCATGGTTTGGCAGCTGTAGGACTTTGAAGACTGAGGGATGTGCTGGCTGTCCCCTTTCTGGCCCGGCTATGTCCCCTGTGTGACTTGCCCATTCCTCTGGGACAGCCAAGGCCTGAAGAAATTTAGCTGGTCAAAGTTCCCTTTTCTAGAGCTCTGTACCACAGGCAATATCTCCTGGAGTCCTGCAGGAGTATCTCCTTCATTCTCTCCGTAACTCTGCAATAATCGAATTTGGTGCCACTGCAGACCTCCAGAAATTATCTCCTGCATGGGAGTACATCTTCAACCTCACCTGGTTTCTTCTATCCCCCGTTCAATAGAGATGGAGAAGGAACCAGCTGGAGTCCTGCTCTACCAGCCTTGCTGCCAATGACTTCTCACTTCTGGAGCGCACGAACTCAACAGCCACGTCCTGCAAACACCTTATTTTTCCCCCACAATCAGGGCAGGGAGGGCTCCATTCAGGACCAGCTCCTTCCTTTGAGCTATGGGACTGAGCAGACCTCCAGGTGACACGTCAGTCTCTGGTAGAACTCATGCTTTGTGGTTTCCTGCTGCACACCGTGAGTTGCCCTTTGCACCCCTATTGCCACCATCCATACTCAGAATTCCCTCCCTCTATTATCTGGGAATATCAGCACTATGGCAGGTCTTCACTGGGCAGGGCGAGGATCCAGAAGACTGATAGGAAAGGAAAAAAATATCCCAATAAGTCAAGCCTTGCTCAAGATTGCTCATTTTCCCAACATTTTCTGGGGAAGCATCATCTGGGGGGGGGGGCAGACAGAGGTTTGGGGAGTTTAGGACGTATCCACTGCACACCATGCTGTGCTGCTAAGGAAGGGGAAGGTGCAGAAGGAGGTGCAGGTGCACCTCACTGTGTTGGAAATGGAGAACAGAGGCCAGGAGATCGTGGCCAGCGTGCTGGTTGGGGTACTTTTGGTCGGACTATCACTGTTGGACTGGATGACCTTAGAGGTCTTTTCCAACCTTAGCGATTCTATCATCCTTTTGCTTACAGAGTTCATGCTCCTGGCCATGGAGGGTGGAATTCAGGTGGTCCAGGGCATCGTGATGGTGAGGGTACCCACACACTTGCAGCAGTTCCAGCGTGCACACCTTGCAGTCAAACACAGATGCAGATGCTCAGGCCCTTCTCCTTCCCACTCCCCATCGGACCTCGCAGCCACCCATGCAGCTCCCAGGGACTTTGTCCTCCCGCCTCTCCTCTCTGCCCCTTCCTTCATTATTTCCCTGCTCCTCCCACCCTCTCTCTGCCTCTCCTCCCTTCCCCTGCCTTTTGTTCCTTCTCTCCTCTTCCCCTCCCTCCTCGCAGGAGCCTCCCCCATCTCCAGTCCCTGCTCCAGTTGCCCAGCCTGTGTCAATTAAGTATCGATCCCCTGTTCTCTATCGGTGGTCAGCTGAGCTAACCAGTCTTGCTAGGTGCTTTTCACAGTGATGAATAATAACAATAATAATAAAGGGGCAGGGGGGAGGCAGCTGCACTTCGTGCCTACAGCCCTTCACCTCTCCCTACCCCGCGTGCGCCCGCCCTCACCCCCTCCACAGCTACAGGCAAAATCGATAGCGCACGGAGTCAGGAATGGAATATTTTTATCCTCTAATTGGGAAATGTGCTTTGACAAAGCCTGAGGAGCAGGGAGGGGGCCGGGAGATACTGTATTGAGAGCTGGGGAAGGCAGCAGAGCCCGGCCGAAGCAAGGAAACCAGGGATTTGCAGCTGTGGATGGTGATGACCAGGAGGAGGGGATGGTGTGGGGATTTTGTTTGGGGTCAGGGCATAGCAGTGTTGGTTGGGTGGAGGAGCCTGACCCAGGGATGATGGTGCAAAGAGCAAGAAAAGGCAAAAAAAAAAACACCCTTTAACCTCTCAGTAGTGCTTTGCTGTTGGGTTTGCTTCTCTTTGCTGGGCTCCATGGAACCTTCTAGGAGGTCAAACAGCCATACTGCTCTGACCAGACGTCCCGTGTGTGATTCCCCAGACCAGTTGGACTTGGGACACCACAGCAAGATGGAGATGTCCCAGGATGCATGAGTCCCATTGGGTTATCCTCATCCTGCAGTGCCTGAGCACGGGGGTGCATGTGGAGAAACTTTCATGGGTGACAACACTGCGTTGACCCTCGTGCTGCCCATCCAACTTTATCAATGCTGGAAGCATCTTCACATCTCCAGTCACGTGGATGAGATTCATTGCACCGTCTTTAAAATATCCCTTTCCTCTGGCCAAACCAGCCACGTTGGTTCCCATGCATGGCTGAGTCTTCAAGCCACCAGTCCCACCCAGTCTAGGAGCCGTGGGTGCAGTTAATCTGAATTGCTGGAGATGGGCTCTGCCCATATAAAGGAGGACAGCCAGGATTTAACACCTATGAGTGACTTCTGGGGTGATGGCTGGAGATCTTGGGGACCTTGAACATGGCTAGGGAGACCAAACATGACTATGAAATCAGGACTCAGATCTCTGTGTTGGCTCTTGATGAGTGCAGACCCAGCCCAGCTCACCCCAAAGGGCCAGCATGAGAACCATCCAGCCTTACGTTGGGGTAGCTATGGGTCTCCGTGGTGGGAGGTGAAGATGATTTTAGGGCTCTGCTGAGATCATTCTGGGGTTAAATTATAGAAAATCTTCACCCAGGAGCTGAGAGGCACCAGCAAGTATTCAGGACCAAAAGGAAAAAAAAAGTAATAATTCTATTTCTGGCGCTTTCTTTTCTTTCTGAGACACCTGTAGCCTACCCTTGCTCCAAACCCTCCCCAGAAAGGAAAGCTTTTCAACCAGCCCATGAGGTCTGCAGAGCTGTGGGACATTGGTAAAGCCTAGTGCTGAGCAGAAGCCTCCAAATCAACCCGACCATGGTGTCAGGGCTCCCAAAGCTTTCAGCAGCCCAAATATTGGGGCTGTGCTGGTCAAAATTGGAGATCGAAGAGAGTCAAGCCTTGGCTGTGCAGTACAGCCCCGTTCCCTTTGTCAGGACGTTGGGGTGAATCAGTTTGCTGCCTCCGAATTTGACTGCTGCTTCTAAATTGGTCTCTGCTCCTCAAATTGGAGCACGCAGTGTTCTGCTGGTTCTTAATTGGAACCTGGGTGCTTGGGAAACATCAATGCCTGGGTAGGAGTTTAGGGATAAATCCAGCTGGTGCTCCTGGGGCTCGAGACCTTGGGCTTTAAGTAGATGGCAAAGAGGGAGCTGGGCTGCTTGGGCTGGGGGAAGTTGATGTGGAAATCAAAGAAACGATGAGCAGAAAGGGCTCAGAAAGCTGTGCAGTGAGCACTCCTTCATCAGGCAAATACCAGGAGTGATGTTGACTTTGAATGAAGCGTGCGGGGAAAAGCTGCGGAAGGAAATGCCATTTAAAAGCTGAAATTAAATGCTTTGACCTGCCAGCACAGGATGTTTCAAATGATACTTAATTTCCCAGGTTAAGATGCCTATAATGCTTCAGAGTAAGTTAATAAGTTACTAGATTTTAGTCTAATTCTATATTCCCCCGTTTTATTTCATAGGAGGTTTTGAAAAGCTCTACTTTAGGAAGAAAATGCAGGGCTGAAGGTTTTCCTTTTGGGGCCAGACCTGTGGAAGTTCAGTGCTGGGGACCTGCAGAGCCTGGGGTGGCTCTGAAACCTATTCTATTCTGCTTTTATAGGTTAGGAGAAGCCACAGAGTCCTCAGATGCAGGCACTGCTTGCAGGGGTATCTCAGAATTTGGATAAATGTCCCAAGCAAGGACAGCCATCATGAAGTCCCAGACCCACAAACAGCACCAAACCCTCCTTACCCACTACTGGGAGGTCTGGGCTACTCCAAGACCTCAAGGAAGTCCCCATAAGAGCACTCTGTGTTTGACTGGTTTACTTTCAGACACGCTGGGATATCTTTCTGCTTGTGACTGCACACAAAGCCTTTTAAGAACACAGGAGGAACCCTAGCACCAAAACTTCCAGACCTCAAAGCTTGCAGTCTCAGATCTGCCTTGCTTCTGGCCACCCCACGGTGCCCAGGACTTGCTGTTGGCACCAACTGTTGTTGATACCAACTTGCCACCCCCAGGATGGGCTCATTGGGTCCATTCCTTGGGCTGATCTCCTGTGAAATAAACCCAAATTGGCAGCTCTGCCTCCCACAACAGGGCTGAGTGCCCACAGTTGCCATAGCAGTGGGCAGCATCCTCTCCTGGCAGCCTGCTTGATTTTTGGCTATCATTTTCCAAGCTGCTTTCGATGAAACCAAAAATGAGTTGGAGGGAGGAACAAAACAAAATGGGTTGGATTCCCCTTGCTTCTCCCCTTGGCACATGGGGCACATGGGGTAGGATATGGAGAAGGTTACTGGGCAAACTGGTACGACTGGGCGCCCACCTGCAGTCATAAGGTCTGCTGCATCCTTCGGGGCATGGTGTGGTGATGCAACACCTCCATGAGTTGCTTGGTCAGCACTGGAGGTGAGATGGAATGCTTTCATTCATGGGATGGTCTGGAGTATGGATCCCAGTCCCCCTCTCTTTATATGCATCCTATGAAATTAATTGGATCCCGCTCCCTATAGGGTAAAGGTGCCTTGATTGGGAAGGTGTTTGCCTTCCCCTTCTGGATGCCTGGATGTCATTTCTGCTGCCTGGGGGTCCCTGGTGGAGGACTTCCACTCAGGAATCAGTGCTGGGATCCACTCCGAGCAACGCAATCATAAGTAATCTGCATAAAAAGGAGGAAATAAAGCAGTAAGGTGGAAATGTTCAGGCTTGATGACACAAAGAACAACTGGGAAAGAATCTGAGGATGAGACTGGGCAGTAAAAGGGCCGATAAAACACAACGTTGATAAATGCAAAGTCATGCACATGAGGAAAACAACCTTAACTACCTGCATACCACGATGGGCTCCAAATTAGCTATTACTGCTCAAAGAAGAGCTCTTGGAGCTAATGTGGGTAGTTCTCTGGAAATGTCAGCTCAATGTTTGGCTGCAGTCAAAAAGGCAAATTGGATGTTAGCAATGATTAAGAGAGGAACGGAGGAGAAATCAGAACATGTCATTACAGTCCTGTGTCAATCCATAGAGTGCCCATGCTCGATATTCCCATCAGTTATGAGTAAGGAGAGGCATTAAGGATGGGATGGGCTGATATCTGCACTTGGGGACGTGAAGGGACGTATGAGGAACTCTGAAGATTGCAACCAGCCTGGGGAAGAGGAGAAATGGTCGTTTTCTCTTTTTTATAAGAGCTAGGTGAGAGCAAAATGGGGGGCAAGGAAGTGTTTTGTTGTGTTTAGGAGCTCCTTGTCTCTGGGATGTGGAGGCCCAAAGTGTTTGGAGAGATGGAGTAAGCCCTGAAGGGTGGCTATAAGGGGTGGCCAGTACATCTGCAGCTCAGTAAGTCATGATGCTGGAGGGAAGAGGAGGCAGTTCAGCATGGGAGATGCCCTGTGATTGCTCATAGGCTTCCTGTAGGCATCTGCTTCTGGGAAGTGGGATGTGCTGAGCGTCCCAGAAACCTGCAGGGATTCAATGGAGGGAAGAGCAGCCAGAACTGGAAACCCCTCTGCAGCCAAACCTGGAAATCCTTACAGCCCTTGGTACCTCTGAACAGGTGCCCAAGGGGCATCGCTCTGTTCCAGCCATTGGGAGCACCGATGATCTCCTCCTCCCTCCTTGAATCCCAAATCTCTGCCTCCAGGAGGACCACAGGACATGGGGTAAAAGCCAGAGAGGAGGCACCGCAGCCTCTCCAAAAGAGGGCTTTGGGGAGGGGGTGTTTGCTGTCAGCATTTGGTTAATGCCTCCACACCACCTTGTCTTGCGGTGGCAAACAATAAAGCTCAAGGTGAGCATCACCTCTGCCCTATCTCTTAGATTCGCCTCTCTCCTGTCCATCCATCACACGCTTGCTCTCCTGCAGCCGATTGCAGCCGACCTGCATCAGCTATTGATTTATTGACAGAGTCCGGGTCTGGAAGATTCAGGGAAGCAGCTCCCCACAGAAACGCTTTTCAGAAGTCGAGATTTGATTTTTTATTTATTCTTCTCTTCAATGTATGGATTTAACAAGCTCTAGGCAACAAAGAACTTACTCCTCCAGCACGCAGGCTCTCACACTCCCTCCATCTCCTCCCTTTCTCTGGCAATAAAGTCATCTTTAAGGGATTAGTCTTTAAGGGCACCAGCCCTGGGCGTACACAGAGCATCCCCTCAGTGCTGGCCTCGTTCAAAGAGGGAAATATTGGTCTCTGTTTGCTATGTGTGCGTGGAGAGAGAAAAATTCCCTTTCAGGGGGGAGAAGGGGCAGCACTGAGCTCCTTGCCCTCTCGGCATGCATTCCCAAAGCATCATCCAGGCTCCAACCCAACTGGCTTTCTATTGATTGAATCCAAAAGTCCTCCCCAGCCCCAGCCTGTGCTGCTCCTCTGCCCTCACTGTGAGGTCTGGGGGCTGGGTGAGGGCCCAGCAGCCACTCGTCCACCCCAAACCAGCTTTTTTTTTGACCTCTATCTCTATTTTCACTCCAAATACACCACCTGCACTTCGCTTTGTGCGCTTTTCAGGTGGGTGAGAGCCTTTGCTGTCAAAGCACAGCTTTTCCCATCCCTGGTCCCCCTGTCCCCAACGTCACCTTAAGGAGGTGACCCCAACCCTTCTATCCCCCCCACCCCCCCCAGCTCCAGAAGGGGATTTATTGCACCCATCCCTTCCAGATCTCTTGTTTTGAATAGTTAATGATGGGTGATTTCATTTGCGGCCGCATTAACCATCTGATTACTCTCCTGTGGAAGACTAATTTACAGACAATGGAGACGGATGCTTCCCAAACTATCAGCCAAAAGGCCTAATTCCTGCACAGCCAACTTTTTTAATTTACTTCCTTGTTGATTAAAAATAAATGTGGTCAGCCATTGCAGGTGCTGTGCTGCTGGAGATGCATTGAAGGAAGCTCTCTGTGTCAGCTCCAGCAGCACTCAGGGTGGGATTCACCCTCATGGAGAATGACTCTGAGTTCAGGCGTAGGGTGATGCTCAGGAGCTGCTCCTGAAATGGAACAGATGAGGACTTGCACTATGATGAATGCTGTCACCCATTTAGGATCAGCCATGCTTCCATCCCATTACCCTCCCCAAACCTTTCCTTGCTGGAGGTGGAACCCAGCTGCTCCAAGCCTGGGTTGCACACAGTTCCCACCACGATCCCTATGCCTCCAGCTGGGAAAAACCCATCCTGCAGCCCTCATCCCCAAATCCTGCACTGCCACACCAAGGTCAGCAGCCTTCTGCAAGGGCATCTGCAGCCGTATTTCACTCTGTCTCCCCCAGCTCCACGCAGGCTCTGCATTGCTCGTAAGGGCTTAATGATGGCTCTTAGATAACTTTATTGGCTGAGAGACGCTGGCTGGTTTTGCTGCATAGCAGCCTCTGTGCTTGGAGAGCCACAGGTGGAGCTCGGCGTGGGTGAGAAGGAGCCTATGGCACGGTCAGGCCTCGAAGGGGTGGCTGGGGGCTCAATGGCCAGGGGTGTTTCCTTGTATGGGGGTGAAGCAGGCAATATGCACCCGAGGCCAAGTTAAGGTGCTGCTTGCTGCTCTCCAACTCTGCTCACAGAGATGTGATTTCGATCGTTCCTCCCATTCTCTGGGAAGGAGGTGGCGATGGGATGGAGCCGGGGCTGCACTGGGTGTGCTGAGCAGCCGAGAGCTGAGATTTCCTCTGTAACCCAGAGGGCCAACAGGACGAGGATTTTCCCCATGCGGTGACAGCGCATCGCATCGGATGGCCTCATCCAGACCACGGGGTCCAACCCCACCTCTGCGGTGCTGGGAGGACCGGGGTGGTGGGAGAGCAGCCCATTGCCATGGAAACGGTACATCCTGTGGCGATGCGCATCCCAGCGTGGGGTTTTTTTTTTGTTTTTTTTTTTTTCCTTCTATTTTTTTCTTTTTCTTTTTCTTTTTTTTTTCTTTTTTTTCCCTTCCTCTCCTTCTGCGAGACCTCGGCATTGATCCGGGAACGTGCTCTTCGCATGTATGATCCATGCAAACACCGTGTTCCTATTGATCAGCCTCCTTTGCTGCTCGGGGTCCACGCTGGCAGCAGAAACAAAGGCCAGAGGAAGGAGGGGAGAAAATTACCCGGCGCCGCACCGAGCAAATAGCACTGGTTGTGTTGGTGGGGGCTCTCTGGAACCGTCCCCTCATCCCTTCCCACTCCTATTTGCTCCCTTTTCTCCCTCTTCCCTTCTGCCATCCATCTCTTATCACCGTGCCAGTGCCCACACTGGCTGCGTTCTGCTCATGTGCCATCACCACAGCTGTGTGCCAGCGTCCAAGATGAGCCCTGCGGATGCTTTTAAAGGACCCAAAGAGGGTTTGTGGGGGCAGCACTGGAGCTGTGAGCCCCAATTTTTCAGAGCAGATGACAAACTGGTCTCTGCGCCACTGAGGACACCACTGTCCCCTCCCCAACCTTATCCCTGCGTGGGACCCCAACATGGAGAAAGGGGACGCAGTGATGGTAATGGGGGGGGGTGGGGGTCCCAACCCACCTCCCCAGCAGCAGAGCTCCGTGTGAGCCTTCATAATTACAGCGCCGAGTCAATAACAATTAGACCTAACAGCCACTCAGCAGAATTGACGCAAATTATTTTAATTTTATGTTTCTATTGATGAGCCTCTCCAGGTTGGCACCTTCCCCCAACCATCCGCCCCACAGCCTCCCGGCCCCATCCTGGTGGTGGCACTCACATGAGGTTGGGCAGAGGTGCAGGGGAGCTGCATCCAAAGCTGGATCTGTGTGCAGGAGATGGGCTGTGTGCATGCATGTGCTTCCGTGTGCATGCATGTGCTTGCATTTGCATGTGTGTTCATCCATGTTTCTCTGCCCTTGCCAAGCAGGTGGTTTGCAGTTGGTGTTCAGGGCACAAACCTGGGGGCAGAGGCTGCTGTTGGGTTTTATTTGCTTTGGGCATTGTTTCATAGAGAGGAGTGCAATTTCCTCTACCTTTTTTTCACGTCTTATGTGCACATTTCTGGCTCACGATGCGTGCCTGCACCACGTCAGGTTTTGCTGTTAGAGGTACTTATTTTTCCTGCTGTCCTGAAGAATTGTCACGATATTAATATCACCTCCACTGACACCGAGCAGAACAGCTGACGGCACATCCAGCTCCACATCCATGGAGATGCAGAGCTCTGGGTCCAAAGGGTGACCTCCAGAAGGGATCCCTCATATCTTTTCCTCCTTTTTACCTCTCAGGTTCTGCAGCCCCTCTCAGAGCTGGCACTGCAGCGCAGTAAATCGCCCCATCCCTGCTGACCTGCATCTTTTCTCCGCTCCTGTCATTAGGGCGATGCAGCCCATTCAGCTGGTGACAGGTGCTCAATTGCTCTTAAGTGGCTCCCGGATAATTGGGGAGGTCTTTAGCTACTTGTAATTTCCAATAACAAACAATAGAGAAGGGGAAAAATATCCAGGCTGAGCACTTAACCGGTGGCCTCGCTGTCAAAACCACATTAGGGCTCTTCTCCATCCCATGGGCCACCGTTCGTGTGACACCATCACACCCAGCAAGCCAGAACCACCTCCTCACCATCACCTCAAGTGGGGGTTGATAAAGACTTGGAGCCCAATTGGGGTGTCAGGAGCTGGGAGCTGCGTGGGGACATAGGATGGAGACACCCTCCTGTGTATTTTAGGGTGGAGAAGATGCGGGGCCCTGCAGATCCCCAAAAAGAAGCTCTTGGAAACACACCTCCAGGCTGCTTGTCCCACCCAAGCAGGATCCATCCTTCGTGTCATGGAGTTGTGGAGCATGGGGTGCAAACCCTTCTTAGCAAAACCATCCCCTGCCCTCAGAAATACTACACTCAGTACCACCAAGTTCAGGTCCACAGGTCGAGAACTCATAGTTTGTGCCACAGCTCCATTTCCCTGTTAGGATTCAGCTCTGGGGGGCCATGCAAAGGAACAGCTCCAACCGAGGCACTGCAGAGCTGTGCCATGTATGGAGCATTTGCAATAGCTTGGCTGCTTTCAACACCTCTGGAGCAGCTTTGTGACAAACTTAAGTCACTCTATCAATCCAAAGCTCTTAAATAAGCAAGAGAGGAGGTCAGGAGACATGCTGGGCTTGGTCAGGGCAACGTGAGGCAAGTTGCATCCAGTGCTGCCCATCCCATCAGGTCAACCTTGACCTCAGCCAACAGCGAGCAAAATCCCCACGGGTGAGGATCTCTGTGCCCACACCCCAGTTTTTGTTAATGCCCCCAATAACGGGGACCCTCATCCATAAACAGGCATTGATTCCCCACCAGAAGAAAAGGGCAACAAATATTATTCCCGATGAATAATTCAAGCAGCTTTAAGGCACGTGTTGCACGTTCATTACCCTCCACGAGAACCTGGGGGATACGGCTTGAAAGGCCCTATAAAAGGAAGCAGGGGAAGATTTATTTTTAAGGTTAGGCAAATCTCAATAACCCCTGGTGGGAAGGGTCGTGTCCAACAGTGCGTGGGTTTCTGGATGGCTGTCGTGCTGCTGAGCCCCCACCACAGCCCTCTCAGCTCTCTGATGCTTTGTTAAAAAAAGAAAGCACTTACTGTGCTGTTGGGGGATCGGTCCATTCGCCTTTCTTCCACGCCGAAGCTTTCAGGGATGAAAGCACTCTAAAGTGCTGGGAGCTGAGCGCTGAATAATCCCCCTCCTGCAGCTCCCTGCCTGCTCAGGAGGAGGTTGCATGAGATAGGGACAAACTTGAGTTCGTCTCATTGAGCTGCTTAAGGTCATGGATCTTGATGCCAGTTTGGGAAAGGGCATTTGGGTACCAGATCTATGGAATCACCGGGGTTGGAAAAGATCTTCAAGATCACCAAGTCCAACCATCAGCATGATCTGCTGAGACCCATCACTGAGCCCTGTCCCTCAGTGTCACATCTACACATCTCATAAATATGGGAGAGGCTCCATTGCTTCTACTGGGAGCTGGTTGCAAATCTTGTCTGCCTTTTGCATGACGAAGTTCTTCCTAATATCCAAATGTGAAACAAAACTGGCACCAAGACTGAGCCTTTGGGGACACCACTGGGGACACCACTGGGGACATCACAGAGGACAAGATGCCAACAGGATCGAACCCATTGACCGTGACTCATTGCTCATGGCCATCCAGGTGTGATGGGTGGTGCTGGAGGCACTGAGCTCTCTGGTGATGTGACCTGCCCAGCAATGTGGAGAACGTAGCCAAAAACTGCACTGCTCAGGCAGGTACTCTCAACATGAGCATCTTTCTGCCTGCCCCGTTGTTTTCCATCACATCCCCCCGTTTTCTCTGCCAATAAAGCCTGCCTCAGAGATTGAGCCCATGATCGATGCTGGCAAGATCCATCTCCCATCTTCTGAGCAGGAATGGGTGGGCTGGATGGGGAGCACAGCCTCCTCGGGAGGACCATTCATCCTGAATATTGGACACAGCCGTCAGAAGGGACAGATGGCTCTCTGGAGGTGGCAAACCTCTGCCAGCCATCGATGTGATGGGGATTGGGCTGAATTTAGCACCTAGCTTTTGGGCAGCTGAAGGCCATGACTTGGCAGGGGGAAGCTGACCTGCCTGAGGGATGCCACAGCTCAGAGGGATGGACCCTGCACAGAGCAGGCTCAGCTCATTGGGTTTTCAGCCCTGGTAAGCCCTCCTGCCCTTTGCAACAGCACTGCACCAGAGCTGGTTGAAATAGATGTGCAAGGGGTGTATGCCTCTACAGAGCAGGACGCAGTCTGTTCCATGGACCAGGAGGAATGCCCCATGCAGAATGGACATCTCCTCCGTGCTTCACCCTTCGGTTACCCAAAGAGGAATGGGGTTCAGCCCAGGATCTGTAGAATCCAAGGAGAGATTCAGCATTGCTCCCCATGTGGAGGATGTGAGGGGCTTGAGGAGCAGCACAGGGAACTGTTTCACATCCATCCCTCTGCAGCTCTCAGTTGTGTCAGAGCAGGGAAGGAGCCCAATGGCGACTGAGAGCCCAAGTGATGGAGAACCCACCTCCAGAGCTAGATAACTGCTGATGATTAATTACCTTTTCTATTAATAGCATTCACCCTTAGCTTGAATCCAAGGGCCTCATTAGGTCTTTATCTGCAAGCAGAAACCTTCCTCTACGTTGGCATTTAGGGAATAGTCCCATCCTTCCCCTTTGCCATGCCCTGAAGCTCAGCAGGAGGGCTGCAGGGACCCCTGACTGTTCTTTTGTGGCCAAAGCCACAACCACAAAGCCAACAGGGGACCCCCCCCCTGCTCCCAGACCAGGTCCCACACAGCACAGGATAACTCCCACCACCCCCACTCCCCCCCACCCAGCACTGCACGATCAACTGAAAGGTGGAAAAAGGTAATTAATCTACAGAGAAAAAAGTGTTAATACCTCTAAGACACCGGGGACACTGGCTGTCAGCTTCCACCAATTAGTCACCTAAAACCCTGCCTGTATGATCTCTGTGGTACAGCTGAGTTGATTACTCTAATTAATTTTGCATTGATCTGCATGGATCCGCAGCACCGGGGCCTATCACAGGTGGAGGAGGAGATGGATGTGAGGAGGAGGGAGCTCAGCCACTCCACTTCCAGCAGCCCCGACTGCTCATCCTGCTCCCTGCTCCAGATCCAGGTGGGGAATGGGGGCATCCCAAACCACATCCTGCTTTCTGGGGGTAATTTTTGCTCTCTCATATCCAGCAAAGCCCCATGTGCTCCAAAGCCCCCTGTACCCCAAAGCCACAAAGCTGCTCCGAGCATCCCACGAAACCCCATTCTCCGAGTGGACCCACACAGGGTATGGTCTGTGCTGCCCTGCTTGACAGTTTCTCCTCCTCCTTAGGGATTGTATTTTCCCTTCCTAAGGCCCTGCAGGACGTGGGGATTCTGCCTGCAATGCTGGTTAGGTTTTGCCACCTTATCTCTGTGCAGCTCTGGGTACCAACGCATCCCCTCCACCCTGATGCTCAGCCCTACATCCCTGCTGCAGGGCACGCACCAGGATGCCAGTCACTCTCATCCCTCCATCCCATCCCTTTGACGTGATTTTTTCCTTTTTACCGTGGAGGCAGCAATGAGTTTTGCAGGAATGCAGCTGCTCTCAGCAGCGCTTTGATCTGCTCTCAACATTCCTCATGCACTCATAAATGTGTGCATCTCCCCACCATGTGCACACACACACACACACATGCACACACACCTCCTGCCCAGACTCATGACCCAAAATCTCACCCCAAAACCTGAGATCAGGCTCAAGTGGTGCAGCTCAAGGTTTGTTCACCCTAAAGGAGGAAAACTGAGGCGTGGAGAACTTTAACCCCATCTGAATGGGATTAAATGAGAGTGAAGCATCCTCCTTGCCCAGCCCTGGCTCAGAAAGGGTTAACCACTGCCTTCATAACCATAATTTCCTGGGATTAATATTAAAAATGTTTCTAATGGCTCCCACTTGTTTACTAAATAGCCGGCGTGGAGATAAGTTATCAACCACGGCTATAATTCGTTATTAATCAAATATTCAAATCAGCACTGCAGTCGGCCACAATGGGAAGCACACATAATTCTCCAGCTCTGGTAATAATTAATCTTTTTCCCCCTTCTTTTCTTCCCTTTCACTTTGGACTCTTGCAAATATCTTTTGGTGTTAAGAGGTCCCTGGGGAGACCTGCCTCTAAATGAGGTGTAAAAATCTAAGCCGCACAAAAAATAGCATGAGGCTGGGATCGATATCCTCTTCACAGCTACATCGATTAACAACAATATTCTTCATTTATTAATTATGAAGGGGAATTTTCCATCCTTGCATCTCTTTTTGTGCTCTCTGTCCGGGCGGCTTGGCGAGGCCCCTCTTTGTATGTTGAGTTGGGTGGGAGATGGGTGGTGTTGGGTTGTTGGGCGATGGATCAGCACAGGGGGTGGGAGGTGGGATGAGACCCCACGTCACGAGTGGGCAGTGGAGCACGGGAGGGAAGAGGCAGAGCTCAGTGCTATGCCTGACAGCCCTGTGTTCAGCAAAGCCCCTTTCGTTGAAGACCTTCCCGTTCCTACAAAGGGCTTTTGTTGGGCTGTATCTCACAGAGCCCTGAGGGAGTCCAGCCCTTCTGGGTGTTTTCCCCCCCAGTGCTGGGCAGGGGATGCTCTGAGCTGGAGGATTCCTGCAGTGCAGAGCATCTCTTGTTGGAAAACCCTCTCTTCTCCAACCCCCACTGGGAAACCTTTTCTCCTCCATCAGCACAGAGGGATTTTTTCTCCTCTCTTCCCCAGCACAGCCCAATGGGAGATGACTCCTGCTGCCTTCTGAAACCCTCGGGCTCTGCCTAGCTGGAGCTACTTCTCTCCCAGAGATCCTCCCTGAGCAAAATCCCTCTGCGAGCAGCAATGGACCCCACATCCCCAAGCACTGATGCTTGGATAGGGCTGGGGCTCTCTGACCCCACACCCGTGTGCCTGCAGGCACAGCCAGCGCTCGCCGTGCTCCGAGGTGCGTAATCGTTACTTAAAGTGAAAATTACCACCGAGCTCTATTAGACTTTAAAACAAAAATTAGAGATTTTTAACATGGATTTTCCCTAACGAGGGGCATGACGGATGGGCGCATTGGAGAGCGCGTGAGCGGAGTGCTGCTAAGTGAAATGGAATGGCGTGCGGCCGCATCCCACTCCATCCCCACTGCTCTCCCCCCTCTATGATCCACACCACTGCCATCCATCTGGAGTGGCCCTAAATAGGGATCAGGATACGTCTTCCCTTCCGTGTTAGTGTGAATAAAGATATTTCCTCCCTTTCCACATATATTTCCCCTATATGTTTCCCCCTTGGGTAGTCCCCTTGGGTACCCAAGAGTGTACCTAAAAGAGCGGCATCAGGTTAAGATGGCAAAGCTCTATGAAAAACTCAGCATGCTTAAAGAGCTGTATTTTTTTTTTCCTCCAGCTGACCAAAATCTGAAAACTTTGTGACAGCCATAAAAGGTCACATCTGGGAACGTGGGACAACAGCCATTTTTTGGTTGGGTTTTCTTGCTCAAAGCGCTTTTGGCGAACCAACCTTTGGGGCTCTCAACAACAAAGCATTTTCATGGGGAACGTGGCAATGAGGGCTCTGTAATTTCTGTAAAATCCAATCGACACTTTCCCTAGCTTCATTAAATGTGCTATTTTTACCTCGTGTGATGCAGTGCTGCCCGTATGTCGGGAGTGAAGGGGTTGGGATGTGCTTAAAGCAGCCGCTCTCCACGTGAAGTTCTGCTTAATTTCTGCTTTATCTCTCCACGCACCTTATCAGCTGTTCCCAGTTATCTGCCTTCCTGATCCCTCCCCTTGTCAGCAATCACAAAGATGCTGAATGCAGAGATCCTTTTCCATCAAAACCTCAGCACGGGCGATGTTGATACGGCCCTTCCCATCCCCTTCTCGTGGGCTCAGTGCTGTTGGTGCTCAGCACACTGCAGTCCTTCAAGGTCTCTTCCAGCTCTATCTCCTGCAGTGTGACTGAGCAGACCTGCACCCACCCGTGCACTGCTGGAGGATTCCTTTCCCCCATGCTTGCCCCTAATTCAGCCCTGTGAGCTGCATGAGTGGGGTCATCCATCCTGCTCCCACCATGGGATGCCCTCAGCTGGATGAGGGATGTCCTCGGCCTCCCAGCATCACCATGGCAGCAGCTCTTCCATCTCCATCCCTGGCAACCTCACAACTTGAAGGAACCTCCTTACTCTTCCCGTGGTCCCAAAGGAGCCAACCTATGGGGTGAACCCACGGTGAAGCAGTTCCATTGGGGGATGCCAACTTTCCTCTCTTCCTCCAACTGGAAGTACCACCAGCATCTCCACCTGCTGTCCCCGCTACGGTGGGACCAGGTTGGGTGACCCCACTCTTAGAGAAGATGTGTGACCAGGATGTGTCCTTGGGGCAACGGTGCTGGGGGGAAGAGGAGGCAGCTCGGGGGGCTCCGACGTGAGGTTAGCACTGAATCCGCAAAAATCACCGTACCTTGAAAAGTGCTCAATACTCCTATTGATCAGTGCTTTCGCCTCGATCAGTTTGCTGGTGTGCGCTGCCGCAGTGCTGCTTTCGGGAAGGGAGGGAGAGGCAGGGGAAGGAGGAGAGAGAACGCCCGTGTTGAGGATTCTTGGGATGTCTCCATCCCAAATCTGCATTCTCCTTGGGGCCACCTCTCGCAACCCATTGGCTTCCAGCACACCTTGCTGGGCTTGCTGGACACAGGCTGGGCTGCAGCCTCCCATGTTGGCTCAAGGGATGTTTTCGAGGTAGGAGGGTGAAAAGCAATTCAGAAAGCTTCCTCTCCCCTGGCCAGCAGCTTCCTTGTCGATGCCACGTTAGATGCCCACAACCAGGTATCCATCCAGAGCCAAGGGCAGAAGAAAAGAGCTAAAAGAGGGACGTAGGGATGGGCTCCTCCCTGGCTTGGAGCTCATCAAGGGCATTTAGGTGAGTGTGGGGAGCTCTGCAGCACCTGTTGCTGCTCACAAACACAGCCCTGCACAGGAGCAGGCATGGGGTTGGGGTGTCCTATCCTGCCTGAAGACCTGGGCGCTACTCAGGTACCCGGAAGCATCCAGAAAAGAGTGATGGGACGGAGCAGAGAGAGAAAAGTGAGGTGGCCTCAGAGAGACCATATAGACTGAGGCATGGGATGATGTGAATGCACATCCATGAAGCCAAAAAGCGTCGGGTTTGCACACAGACTGGACAATGGCACTTTGTGTCCTGTCCAATCCTCATTATCTGAATTTCCTCAGCAGCCTGGAAGCTTCAGCTTCGAGCTTTTTCATGGAAGAAGCTGAGTTTCTGCTTGGAGAGCTGCTAAAGCACACGGGGCTCGAGAACGGAGGGGGTAACAACCCACCCCTAAAGGTCACAGAGTTAATTTCCAGCTCGTGTCCCCTTCTCACACATCACTGATTAATAATTGAAGAAAATGTATTTCTTTTTTCGGCTTGGCATAAATCAAAAATAAACACTGCATCCATATTCTGCCCCAGGGAGAGAACAGGCACGTGGGCTGAGAGATGCTGAGCTGACCCCACAGCGACATCCCCCGGCCCCTCCGAGCTGCCTTGGAGCTGGGGGAGGATGGGATGACAGTAAGGGTTCTTTAGATGATGCTGATGTTGGCTTTGGGCTTTTCCTATTGAAATCAGAGCTTGAAGACTTATTGAGGTGAGGCCTGGAAGGAGTTGGTGTCTTGCTCCCAGGTTCTCCATCTGTCCTGTTCTCAGACCCTCCATTCCTTCTGCTCCCACCTGCAGGCTTCTCTCCCGGAGGGTTTTGCCTAGCGTGTGCACTCTCTCCACCCTTGGATGTCCCCATCCCTGGCTGTTTCTCTCCAACTGCCCTGGCTCCCCACTGCCTGTCCCCACTGCCGTCTGTAGGACCTGACCCCCAGGATTTGGGATTTCTGTAAAGCTGATTTGCTGTGGAACAACTCATCTCATGCATCTGCAAGGTCTCAGTGTGTGCAGTTTTGGTGCAAAAGGATGATCGAGCCTTCTTGCATCTGAGCAACAGCACACAGTCTAAGTCTTAACAATGAGATCGGGAGGGAGGGCGTGGAGGATGAATCAGGACCACCTGAAGCCCTTTATACGGAGATGGAGTTGTGCAAGTACAACACTGAGGATGGACTCAGGTTGCGGAGGGACCTTGAGATGGAGGAGCTGCTGGAGAGCTGCCACCATCCTCTGCAGCACTCTCCCATCAGGGATGGGTCTGGGGTCTACACGGCACAGACCCCCTCCCCCCATGGAGCCCATCTGCTACAAGAAATCCCGAGGACTTGGTTGTCTCCGGGACAGGGTTGCTCTGATTTCTGGCAGCTGCTTCCCTGCTCCCTCCCCTTTTGGTTAAATAAAGCTTTGGGCTGTGATGAAGCCCATTAAAGTCAGAGGCGAAGGTGTGGGATTGAAATGTAGGACAGCAGCCGCTGCAGAATGTGGTTGCATGGGATCGATGGTGAATCAATACCCAGCTCTGCTTTGCGGGCTCCCGCCAG
Source organism: Phasianus colchicus (assembly GCF_987193195.1). Taxonomy (NCBI): domain Eukaryota; kingdom Metazoa; phylum Chordata; class Aves; order Galliformes; family Phasianidae; genus Phasianus; species Phasianus colchicus. Next base: position 2,860,998 of record NC_143463.1, on the reverse strand, counting down.
CTCTGCCGGCCAGCGGCCCTGCTGCGTGCCCCGTGTCCCCACAGCACCCACAATGGGGACAGGGCTGGGGGTCGGTGCTCTAACCAGCATGGACTCCATGTGGTGGGGCAGCAAAGTGATGCTGGGGCCAAATTCTGGCCGTGCAGCTCCCCGCTGCCCCTCTGCGCACTGCAGGATGGTCCTAGGTCTCATCCCCCTTCTTAGATCCCCAATTCCAGTACCAGGGTAAGCCTGGAAGCAATGCTGCATCCCACTGATGCCTGGCCAGCAGGAGGAAGCATCCTTCAAGCCATCTCCATCACCACTGCCCACAAGAGAGTGGCCTGGAGGGGAGACACAGACACAAAGGGATCTATCAGAAATGATGGTTTAATTGGAGGGAGGTGAGCACAGCACTATTTAACCACCGCTGCGCATTGATGGATTGATCCCAGCCCAGTTATGCGTGGTTTGTGACACAGGGAGGGCCCCCCACCACCATCCATGGGGTTTTGGCCATCAGATGGGTGCTACTGCCTGGGTCATGGGTGCCACTGTCACCCACCCCATGCAACAGCTGCTGAGTGCCACCCCAATGAGATGTCAGTTTTGGAGGTCGGTCACCTCCTGCAGGAGAGGGGATGGAGAGAAATCTGCAAAACAGCCATGAAAAAGTTGGTTTTGTCATCCCAGCGAACACGGCAAAACCGTGCTGTGATCAATCAGGGCTGAACATTAATTATGATTACACCCTGGGATCTGGATGGTGATTGATTCATCGGTTCCCAGCCCCTCGCGGCAGCAGCCACTCCATAGGAGCTGCAGAGTGGTGCAGCTGCTGGGTGGGATTTGGGGACAGGGGCACAGAGGGTGCTCAAGAGAAGCGAGAGGACATTGCATGGGAAGAACCACAGCCCGAGCACCCACTGGGAAACATCACATCACAACCAGCAACCACTGGGGACCCCAGAACAGATCCATCTGTGGGAGCAGGGCTGGCAAAGCTGCTTTGTTGCAGGGGTTCTGCTCCCCCCGTCCCTCCCTGCTGCTGATTCCCATCGACTTGCTATTGAAATCAATGCTGGCCATACCAAGCCCTGCTCTGATGGGGAGGAGGGATGAGGCTGTGTGACCTCGGAGGGATTTTTCCATCATTAGGCTCCTGAAGGAGATGCCTTGGGGCTGCACATTTTTGGTGCATCCAGCAGCACTTCCCAGCCAGGACCCGTTACCCAGGCGTAGGGAAGAAATCCTCCCTGGGTAACCCAAGTCAGTGAGCACATGGTGCAGTGGGGACACGGGGACCTGGGAGCCCATCCTGCAGCAGCCTCCCTTTTGATGCAGCTCTGGGGCTGCCCTTCCATCTCAGCATCCCAGCAGTTTGCCCTAAATGGAGGTTCACCAGCTCCAAGCTGCTATCTGGTCCAGCCTGCTTGGAGTCTCCCATTGTGGTTTTCCATTGGGGGTCACCCTTTAGGGTCTCCCATTGTGGTCTCCCACTTGGGTCTCCCACTGGGTGTCAACCAATTTGGTTCTCTTCCATGGGGACTCTTCCATTGGTGTCTCCCATTGTCCATCTCCCACTGGGAGATTTTTTGTGCTCTTCTATTGCTGTTCTTCTGTTGGAGTCTTCCATTGGAGGTCTCCCAGTGCAGGTCACCAGCTGAGAGTCATCCATTGAGATCTCCCATTGGGTTCTCCCATTGGTGCTCTTCCACTGGGCTTATCCACTGGAAGTCTCCATGTATCATTGCTGGAAAAAAAACTCATCACAGACACTGGGATAAAGAGCAAATCCACGAGCAAACGTTTGTTAAACTCACTCAGGTGCTCCTCGATCCTGTCTACAGACTAATTTTGGGTACAAGGAGCAAGCTCAGCAAGCAAAACCCTGTGGAATGATGCCCAGGTGCCGAGCTGAGTTGCCAGGGTGGTGAGAAAACAAACGATTTCAAATAACCCAGTATTAATAGGATATTGATAAGCAGAGCAGGGTGGCAGAGAGGGGAAACAAGAGGGGGGGGAAAAAGCTTCCTCGTGAATCTCCAGGGGAAATATTTCCAAAGGTTAAAAAAAAAAAAGAAGAAGAAGGAAAAAAAAAAAAAAAATGCCACGCAGGAGAATTCATTTATTTTGATGGTAATTTTTCTGGTTGCCATTTGAGGCTTACACATGGGAAGTGCTGGGGTTATTGACATAGGGAGCAAGGAGATGGCAGGACCCCCATCCCCCGGCCCCTCTGCAGCAGGCTGTAAGTGGAGGCCCCGTGATTTATTTAGTATCCATGAATACTGAGTGAAATCAGAATAATGGGGCACTTAGCCGTGTTACTGAGAAATCACTATTGTGATGCAATTTACTTCAATTAATTAAGCCTTTTTTGTTACCATTATTCCTTGTTTTACATTTTGTTTTAAATTTCAAACGATTGGGCATCGTGGTGGGGAGCTCATCGTTCTCTTGGAGCTGTAAACACCGACTGCACCTCTCATCCCATTCCAGACCCCACACTGTCCCCCATCTCACAGCTCTGGGTTTGGTGTGAGGGAAGATTGAAGTGGGGTGGGGTGTGCAGCTGGGGCTGCTCTAATCTGTGGTGGGGAATTTGGTGTGTGTAGGAAAAGGCTGAGATTCAACTCCAGGGAAATTGTTGAACTACTGAACGAAGAGATGCTGCCCCAGCTCTGGTGGTGCACAGAGAAGGATGTGTCTGCAGGAGGAGTTTTTTTCCAGGTGGGAAGACACATTTCACCATCCAGGAGGATGTTTCTTCCCATGGTCATCCCAAGAAGACCTGGACCCAAGCTGGAGCTTTCCCCCACTGGAGATGCTGAGGCTCCACTCTGGGGCACCCAATTTGGCTGAACTCATCACCACAGAGACCCCACAGCACTGAGACCTCACCAAGGGCCCCAGGGACCTGCTGAGCACCGAGCATCCTCCTCCCCACCCTACCTCTCTCCCCTCATCTCCCATCCAGCAGCAGAGCCTGGGGATGCAAGCAGCAGTTTGCAAACCACTGCCTCCATTCGCTGTAGCAGAGCGACGCAGACTTTTCCTTCCACCCCTACAGGTGACACTGTTCAGCCTGCCAGGGATTTCTGCCCCTGGTCTGGTCGTATCAGTGCAGTGTAACGTGGGCTGAGAGCTGTGAGGAAGGAGCAAGGAAGGGGGAATGTCCTCATCATACAACAGAATTGCCATCGTGGGTGCCCACTGTGCTCCCGACGGAGGGCTCTGAGCGGGGCTGTGCTCTCCCTTTATCAGAAGGGAGAAAATACATTGTGCCCTGTCCCCCCCACCGGGGAATAAATTCATACTGCCGTATCGATTCGATTCTTTTTCTCCTTTTGCCTGATTCCTACAGCCTCCTGGGGAAGGAAGATTAAGCCCCGAGCCCTTCTGATATTACTTTGAAATGCAGAAACCTGCAGGAAAAGGCACGGCATCTCCCCTCCCCTTGGAAAATGGCAAATGCAGATCTGTGGGGACGGAGCAGCACCTGCCTGGCTGTCCCTTCTCATCTCCCTGCAGCACGGAGGTCCCCTCCTACCCCCACTCACTCGGGGTTTGAGGACTCACTTGATTTAACCGGTGTTAAACTGCAGCCGGGAGCTCCGGCGCTCGGGAGCCAGCCGCCTTAATATGGGATCAATTAATTATCAGCCCTGTTATGACGAAGGCTGCTGAAATGTGGGCTGAGAGATCTCAGAGTGCAAGCAAAGAGCTCTCGTTTCCCTCGTCCCATAACCGCTGGAGGCAGGCCTGCCCTGTGATCTCGGTTACGCAGGCATAAATCTGGAGCAGCTCCGTTTCTTTAATTGGTGTCACTGGGGAATTTCCAGCGATGCTGCATGCAGACCTCTGGATGGGGGCCTTTCCCTTCTGCCAGAGACTGAGCTCCCCTGGCTGCAGCGATTGCTCAGCTGGGCAAAGGCTGCTTTTAGGGATGGAGCTGTACGGTGACATTTTGGGAGCCCTGGAGGGTCCTGGGTTTGAGGGAGAGGGGATGGAGACAGCATAGAAGGAGGTGTGGGGATGGAGCAGGGAGCAAAGCAGCTGCTTGCTGGGAGAGGCTTTGGATATGGACTCTATGTGTCATTTTCCTTGGTCAGCAAAGGGGTGATCACTGCATCCCCCAAGTGATGGAGGTTTTGGCACAAGCTTGGACCCACCTGTGTGTCCAGGAGCCACTGAGTCAACCCTTTTAGCACTTGGATGTATTCAGGCTCTTCCTTGCTCTCAGCCTGTGTTTGGTTACGACCCCCAGAAACTTCCCTGTACCCCTTCCTCTGACATCCTTGAACTCACATCAGAGTCCTAGAGCAGTCCAGACTCCTCCTTTACAGTTCTTCTCTCATCTTTGGCATCTCCCATCTTTGTAAAGCAAAGAAAGGCACTCCCATAACCAAGCCTGAATCTTCTCCTTTCCTTTTCCAGAACATTCTGCATCTCTGGATGCATCCTTCAGGCTCTGCAACATTGAAGAGCCAGTCTTGCTTCCCACGGTGTTGACAAGGAAGGAGGAATTTGGCTTCTCCCTGCCCCTTCCTGAAAGCAAGCCTGGGGTTTGTTTCTCTGCTGGGAGTTTAAAGATGTCCTTTCAAAGCACCGAGCAGCATGGAGTCATAGAATCACTGAGTGATGGGGTTGGAAGGGACCATAAAACTCATAGAACCACAGAACGCTTGGGTCTGGATTGGAACGGCCCTTAAAAGTCATAAAACTTTGGCACCTTTAAGTTTAAAAAGGAGATCTGGAGGTGACTCATCACCGAGGTCCTGAGCTTTCCCTCCTCCACATCTGCCTCAGATGGGCGGTGCTGGGCATGCGTGCTCCCAGCAAAACTCACGTTGAAGAACCCTACCAGTGGTCCTGGGATGTGCCCAGCTGTGGCCCAAGGGATGCTCAGGGATGTGTGGCCGTGGTCACCTCTGTGGATTTTGAGGCAGGGACTTTTCCAGCCTGCAAACAAAGTGATATTCTGACTCTTCATTTTTCTATCAATAAACTTTATTGTCGTTTTCTTGCGAAGGTTTCAGCAATTAAAAAAAAAAAAAAAAAAAAAGAAGAAGAAGAAGAAGAAAAAGAAAAAAAAGAAGAGGAAGAAGAAGACAAAGGGAGTTGATGTTTGACTGCTGGGCTATCACTTAAGTCCTTGTTCCTGTTTACTCAGGACTTATTAGAGCTCATTCAATGCCTATAGCATGGCTGGATCAATACCTGCTGGGAGCAAGAGAGATTCCGCTTGGCCACTGTAGCCCATGTTGCAGAATTGATCTGCTTGGCTGCTGCAATCTGAAAATCCATCTTTTTGCGCTCTCTCCCTCTCTCTCTGCAGCCGGGTTGCTAAGCAACAGGGGCTCCTTTGGGCGGCCATTGGTCAGCAGCATCTTCGGGTCCCGAGGTCCTGCGTGGTCACTTGGCCACTTCAGGCTGCGCCGCGTCCTCCAGGACGACTGCGGGCGGTGGGGAGGGATGGCAATGGGGGGAAGATCGATCTGGCCTCACATTTAACCTTTCTGTTAAAAAAAAAAGAAAAAAAGAAGAAAAAAAAATCTTTCAGAAAACTCTATTGACCCATTCCTTATCACCTGGTGCCACTGCAGCCTGCTTGGAGCTGGGCTGCGTTGCGTGCGCACGGCTCCAGGCTCTCCCATCCTCTCCGTGAGGATCTGCTGCCTCTCCTTCCCCGGCCTTTCCCTCTCACCTTGGCTGGACACAAAGTTAGGGCTAAGCTAAAGGTGTGTTTGTAAACTGATTTCATTAAACTGGGGCAAAACCTTTGTGCGGATGTACTGAGATCAATGTAAACCCCATTTACATCGATTTCGCTTCGCTTTGGTAAAGGAATCGAATTATACAAACCGATACCAACCTGCTTTAAAATGATTTAAGGTTGTCTACACAAGACCAATTTTGGCTTGCAATTCTGCAGGTAGGCAAGGCCCATCCCTCCTCTCCAATGAGGTGAACCCCTGTGCCACAACAGCTCCGTGCTCCCTTGGCGTCGTCCCCAAAGCAGCGCTCAGGGCTCTCTCCAATCCCACCCGCTGGAGGTGGGGAGGCTGTTTTCCAGGTGCTGCTGAGCACTCCCTGTGCAGATATCGATCCTTCTTTCAATCCCTCCCTCCGCAGAGACACGCGTCTCTTATGTGTCAGCCTTTCCCCGCAGTCCCCAGGTGATGCTCTATCTCGATCCCAAAGGCTTAGCACGAGAGTGTTATAATCCCCGGCTTGTGATTATCTTATCTTTACACGGTGAAAGGATGGAGGGGTTAATACCAGCACACTTCTGAGCGCTCAGAAGTGGACACTCGAAGCCAAGTGCCAACACTGCTGTGAGACACCCACAGCAAGTGGCCTCCCTTCCTCAAAGTACCAATCAGCTCTGCAAAAGCCACATGTCCCAGAGGTCAGCAAAGCCAACCACTTGCCTGAGCCCTACAATGGGTAATTCACACACAGAGAGCTTCCCAAGCAGAGGCCAAGCCCAGTCCTCAACTCTCCTCACCTCCAGATAAATCCAGTCCCCATACTGGGATGCCCGTGCTGTCACCAGGTCAGTTCTCTTCTGGGTTCAACACAGAGCTCCGGGGCTCTCTGCTGCATCACTCAGGATTATTTGGGGCTGAATCACCCATTCCAGATGGATGGATGGACGGACAAACTAACAGCATCCTGCCTGGCACCTGGGTCACCAATGGAGCCCAGGACCCCGGAGGAACGATGCTGTGCCCTAAGCCAATGTGTCACCCACTGCTGTGCACGGGTTGGTTGACCTTGCCTCCCCCAACCGAGGAGGAAACATCAGAGAGTGTGCACACTATTATCTTATTTGAAGTATGTATTATTATATTTTACAATTTCTTTACAATAAATACTTTAAAAAAATTAAAAATAGCACATTTCATCTCATGTAGAAGAGCCAAGTGCAGCCCAACCCAAGGCAGGTGTGGTTATGCACTCTCGCTCCAGCTTTCCATGTAGAGCTGAATTCCCAAAAAGGAGACAGCATCTTTGCCATAAAACACAGAATTATCACAGAACCTTACAGTGATCATGCTGGCACAGTTTTCTCATTCTCAGCAATCATCTTTTTAAAATTTTCTTGTGCTCCACTGATTTTTCCCCTTTCCCATGGAGGAAGCTTGTTGAGCTTCAAGGAGAAGCCCCACAGCGTTGGCACTGAATTGCTCTGCTCTTAGGAACACCCTGAGCCCTTCTCCATCCAGGAGAGATCAGAAATACTCCAAAAGTTCTGAGAATCTGAAAAATGCTACTTCATCAAAACTCATTTTTTCACCCCCAAAAGGCCAGCTGTGCCATTAAATCTCCCTTTTCAGGCTTTGCATTGGACAAATGAAAAGAGTGGGAGTCATCAGATTGCCCCATTTCAGCATTTCCCAAAAGAATCATTTCCTCTTCCAGCCCCATGTGATTTTTATTTTGTTTTAAAATCATGATTAATTTACACTAAATGGATGTTTGAAAAACTGCCCATGCTGAATTTCTGCTACTATTTTAAAGCTTGTCAGATCCACTTCCTTTGATCGGCAATGTCTGCAATTTCTTTTTATTTCTCACTTTTTTTTTTTTTTTTTTTTTTTCCCTAATTGAGGAGGGGGAAGAAATTAAAACCCACTATATTTCTCACAGAGCAAGGAACGCATTTCTTGGCAAATCCCAAAACTTTTTTACAAATTCCAGGGGGATTTCAGCGGGCTCTGCACTGTGACATTTCCTCAAATTGGGGGCAGTGCTCTCCTCTTCCTAGGGGGACTTCTCCCCCTGATAGTTTGCTTTATCTGCACATTAATGGCTGCTGAATGATCTCTTTGCCAAGCAGCACATCACCCCCTCGCAGGTCGCTTGCCCCGGGTTCTGTGAGAACTGCCCACGCCAAGAGGATGGCTCAGGCAGACCATTAACTGATTTTTTGCTTTCACTTAGAGCCTGCAGCATTGACATGCCTGCTCAATATCTGACAAGCTATCCGCTGGCCCTGTCCTCTGCCGAGATCTGAGCAGCACTTCGGGAAAACATTCCCGTTCTTCGGTGCGATCCCGTTGTTCAACGCCGTCCCAATGGGATCCACACTGTCAGGGCGGTGGTGCTGAAGGACAGCTCCCGCGGACCCCAAATCTCCGCCGTCCCAAATCGGGGTGGTAGGGATGCTCCAGTCCTGTGGGGCCATCGCTGTCCCCGATGTAGGCAGGGCTCTGTCCTTCCAAGCACCACTTGGGCATCACATCCGAACCCACCTGGACTGCTGGGTTTGGCTCTGGGGCATGGATGTGGGAAAAAGGAAGAGATGGAGCGTCTCGCCACATTCCCAGCAAGACTCCTACGTGGGTTTGTCATTTGAACACCTGCTTGCCATTGAGATGCAGAATAAGCATCATTCTCAGCACCCCATGCACATGGACCTTTGGCACAGGTGACATCCCCAAATCCTTCAGCAGTGTCCTGACCTCTCCTTCCTGCTTCCACGGGGTTGTGTGGGGACATGAGCTATGGGAATTCAGGGCCACGCACTTTGATTCACCCAAACACAGCATGCTGGGTGCTGGGCTGAATGAAAACGCATTTCCGGGAGCCAACATTGATCCGCAGAGAGCAGATGGGAAGGGACCCCTTCCCTGGGGGTCCCAAACAGTCTGGGGATGGTGGAGATGAACTCTCCACAACCGTTAAAAATCTCAAATCTGGAATTGCTGGGGATGATCCAGCTTTGTTATCCTTCCTTGCTTTTCATTGAACACCCTCTGCAGACAAGGAGAAACAGAAAGAGGAGGTGGAGGCAAGCGAGAGGGAGGGGAGATGGGAGAGAGTCAATTGACAAAGAGAGGTTATTAATTTTTCAGAAAAGAAAATGCATTCTACATTTTGAGGAGAAATATTGATACGTGGTTTAATGCTCTTTTATTTCCTTCACTCTCCCGTCCTTGCTGTTGTATTTTGCATTGTGCAGGTCTATGTGTGCAGAAGCCCCTGTATCAGGCATTCATTTCTTGTACATGAGCCCCATCTCTGCAGGTGGAGGGAGCCATGGGAGGGACACATTGCATTCACCTTCCCTTTGGGTTTGACATCCTCTTGCCTGAGCTATGGGTTGAGTTGGGATTTCTTGCAAGACCCCAAACCAATTGAAAAGCTGTGGTTATTTGGGGGAGAAATAGAAAATTGATGGGTGCTGGCTGAGCCTGCCATGCTAGGAGAAGGACTGCATTGCTGTGCTGGGTCTCCAGCCCCATTCCTCCCCTACTTTCCCTGCCGAGGACCCAAGGATCTCATGGCTGTTGCTCTGGGTTAGAGCTCCTTTTCCATTCTCATTTTGCTCTTCAGTCTCTACTGTACATTTTCCAGCCCTTTCCATCTGTTCCCAGCATTAATTAACTCACAGCTCCTGCCCCCAAAGCCTCTCTGCAATGCCAGCAAGACCACAGTGCATTTCATGGGTTTATGAAGCACATGGAACCCATCCACATCCAGGTGACACCGCTCTGTTTGAACACCACCCAAAGAAACCATTCAGAAGATGCCATGTCCAGAGCAAGCGTGTGCATTCAGCCCTTGGCACACCACATAAATGGAGGGCAGGGAACAAAAACTTCATCCATTAACACCATGACAGGTATTTCCCTGTTCTTAGGCTGGGCCTAGGCGAGCAAAGCACTTAAGCACATGATTAATTTGAAGTCTAAGAGACTTAAGCACGTGCTTAAGCGTTCTGCAGCCCTGGACTTAACAACAGAGGTTTCTACAGAGCAATCCATGCTCACGACACATTACGGGGGTAGTCAGATGTATGGATTAAGGGTGCCATAAACAGTTGAGATATTCTGTTTAAACAATCATTTGTTGACAAGACTATTCTAAGCCCATCGAATCCCTAAGTGATAGATGTATGTTGTCTTTCCGAGTCTCATGCTGTATCAGCCATTGATTTTTTCAGCCTGGATGCTAAGGTAACCTTTACCTGAGAGCTTAAGCAGAAAGCAATGGGTGTATGCTCACCGTGTTTGCATTGCTGGAGCGAGGACAGAGCGAGGGCTCATCCTTGCATCCATCCACGTATCACCTCCCCACCTCAAACATGGGGAAGGGGAAGATCATCCAGCAATGACATCGCCCTGTGGACACAGGGGATGGCAGAGGACATCGGCCCCATCCTCAGGCACACAAACCCTGCCCAGGGATTTGCTCCAACCTCACATCTGGAGGTGGTTTCTCATCCCCAAACGCACCACTACGTCCAGCCAAAGAAGAGCATCGTTGCCCTTCATTGTGCCACCCAACAGCAGCTATGAGAGATGTTTGTCCCCAGAGACCAACGGGTGCCCTGATAGCTCCATCCCCACATGGGCACTGTGTTGGGATACCCTGCTTGGAGATCTGTTTTAATCACATTTATACGGCGTAACCAGGGGAAGGAATCTATCGACAGACTGTCTTCACATTTCTGTCAATTCTTCCGTAGACATCATTAAATCCAAGAGTGGATCTTAATTTAACGTGTTAGCTAACGGGTTATTTAATTAGTTTTCAATACCCCCCCCCAGCCCCCCCTTAAGTAAAATAAAAAAGAGGGGGATGGGGAAATGGGCAATGTATTAAGGGGGGGGAAAAAAAAGAGCAAGATGATGAACAAGTCCAGGTTTCCCGGATCTGCACAGAAATCATCTCCTCGGCCCCTTCACCCCTTCCCTCTCACAAGAATGAGCCCTGTTGCGTTTCCCCTTCTCCCCACTGTGTTCAATAATAAATGAAAATGGTAAAAAGCAATTCATACACAGGCTAAGCGTCTGGATTTATTATCAAGACAATTACACCGAGGAGAATTCCCGGAAAATTACTCTTAGAAGTCTTTCTCTGCCACCCCCCTCCTCTTTTGGATAAATACAGCTGCAATTACAGCTGTGGGAGAAAGGAGGGCACACAGAGAGGAGACGATGCACTGTGCCCCATCCGGGCTCACTCTTGGGGTGCCACTGCGGTGGGGTTGCTTTGTGCTGGGGGCAGCAGGGGATTTTGGGGTGCACATTTCCCATATGCAGCTCTGTGAGATGGGTATCGATCACAGCCAGCTCTGTGTGTGTGTGTGCATGCACACGTGCAATAGCTGTGGGTTTGGAGCTGCTTTGGGTTGTTTCTGGTGAAATTTGGGGTTGTTTTTGGGGGGAACCCACCCTGCAAGGACCCAGGGCCCCACTCCATGGGACCCGGTGTCAGGCAGCCCTGGGGGCAGTGGCTCCCTGCCTGTCCTTGTCCTTGCTTTGTCCGCTGTTTCTGCCTTGCTTTCTGCTTTCCCCCATCCCCAACCCTGCCTCTCTCCATCTCTGCCTCATTTCCCCTTTTTCCCTTGTCCCCATCCCTGCCTCACCCTCATTTCTGTCCCAGCCTCTTCCCCATCCCCACCTTGGACCCATCCCCATCTGTATCTGCATTATCTCCCATTTTTCCTCCTCCCCATCCCTCCCTTGTCCTGCTCCCTGTCCTTCCCTATCTCTCACATTCACTCACGCCTCATCCCCATCCCTTCCTCATATCCCCATCCCTTCCTCACATCCCCATCCCTTCCTCACATCCCCATCCCTTCCTCACATCCCCATCCCTTCCTCATATCCCCATCCCTTCCTCATATCCCCATCCCTTCCTCACATCCCCATCCCTTATCCTGATCGAGTCACACCCATCCCAGCTTTGACCCCATCTGTGCCCTGTCCCCGTCCATCCCCTGTCCCTTCCACATCCCGTCCTTCCTCACCCCATCCCTGCTCACCCCCCCCTCCTGTCCCCATCGCTGCCGCATCCCCGGGGACCGGAGCCACCTGTTGCAGGGGCTGAGCCGCAGGCATTGAGGGCAGTGACCCCCCCCCCACACCCTTTTCCCCATCTCACTTCTCTTCGGTATCGGGGGGGGGAAGGAGGGAGGGCGGCCGTACCCCAATACTGTGGGATTTGGGATGAAAATCGGGGTTTGGAAAAGCAGAGCTTCTTCCCGAACTGCTGCAAGAAGAAAATCTTGCTGCAAATATTCACAGCCCGGAGACATCTGCGTAAACACAGGCGGATATATATGAAATAAATGCAATTTTTTATGGGTGCGTGTATAAAACATCGCATATATCCACATATTTATGTATTTCGGATGAAAGGAACGGCCGCGATTTCAACGCGGAGCACTTTGCAGCACGGAGGAAAGGGCTGACATCGGGTTATTTTCCACCGCACGAACACACGAACATCTTCCCCAGCATTGTGTGTGTGTGTGCTCATAGCCTGGGGGGGGGAAAGGAACGGGGGGGGGGTAAAACCCGCAGCCTTTGGGTGCGATTCGGGGGCTGCGGGTGACAACGGGCGATTAACGCGTGTTGAGCAAAGCCCGATTTGCTCGGAGATCGCTGTGAATTTATCGGCCCTTCCCCTCCGCACGTCGCCCTTTTGCTTTTTTTTTGGGGGGGGAGGGTGGGATATTTCAACTTTTTTATTTTTTAATTTTTTATTTTTATTTTCCCCTGAGTTTTGGGGGTCTTAAAAAGCGCGGAGACGGAAATGGGATTTCCGAGCCTCGAAAGAAGGCAGAATTTAGGGCTGCACGGGAGGATTGGGGGAGGGAAAGGAGGGGGAGGGAGGTGGATTTTGGAGGACCGAGCACCTCGCAGAGCTCCCGGAATCGCTGCGTTTCTCATTCGGAAGCTCCGAAATCCGCGTCGGGATTTGGGACGGGCCGAGAGTGGGAAAGGAAAAGTGGAGGAAGGGGGGGGGGGAGGGGAGAAGGAAGAGAGCGGGGGGTGGGGGGAAAAGAGGGGAAAAAAAGGAGGGGGGAAATGAAGGGGGAAAAAAAAATGGCAGCTGGGAGCACGGCGAAATCCGAGCGCTTTGCTCTGCTTTTCCCCCGAAAGCCCCGACGGGGCCGCGCCGCTCTCAGGGTGTAAAGTTCAGCGCTGCTCCGCCGTGAACTCCTGAAAACAAATCGCGGATTGAAGAAACGCCCGGAGGTCCCCGCTGACATCCAGCCCTCCTCCCGGGGGGGGGGAGGCACAGAACGGAGGGGGGGTGTCCCCGAGCCCGGCCGTTTCCCGAAGCTTTGCGTCGGAAACCTCCGCGTGTTGACATCGAAAAGAAAACACGGGGGTCCCAAATCGCCCCCCCCGCCGTGGGACATCGGTTGCGGGTCCGCCCCCCGCCCCCCCATAGAACAGCAATGCAGTTTGGGGGGCAGCTCCAAAGTTTTGTGGCGAACGAGAAAAGTGAGCAGAGCTGCGGGGGAGGCGGGGGAGGGGTCGAGGAAGGGGGGGGGCGGCTCTGCTCGCATCTCCCGGTGTTTCTTTCCCCCCTCCTTGAGGGTTTTTTTCCCCGCTGCTAAAGTGACCCCATTGAGAAAAAAAGGGTGGGGGTTATTGGGGGGGGGGACCCCCGGGTTGCGCCTCTTCTCTGGATGCTTTTGTGAGGAGAAAGGGAATTATTCACCGAGAGAAGGAACTCAAATAACGACGATTGCCTGCGAAAAAGGGAAAGGAACCGGGAGCGGCGAGGAAAGGGCCTGAACTTGCGGTTAAGAAAAAAAAAAAAAAAAGTCTCGATGCGATAAATAGAGAAATAAATACAAAAAAAAAAAAAAAGAAGAAGAAGAAGAAGAAGAAATAAATGCCGACCCCGAGGGCGCAAACGGGGGGAGAAAAGAGGAGGGATGGGGGGCGGTCCGGGGCTGCGGAGGTTTGGGAAGGAGGAAATAATCGGAGGGAAAAGGGCTGAAAGCCCCCCGGTCCCACCGCCCCGCTCCCACCCGCAACGCCCGAAAGCCGAACGCAGCGCGGTGACATCGGGGGGAAGGAAAACCGTCCCGGAAAACAAAACAAAACAAAACAAAACAACCCAAAAAACAAAGGGAGATGATTTGGGAAAGAGACCAGGAAGAGCTGCGCGGCCACGGGCGGAGCTGCGCGGCTTTTGCGCGGCTTTTGCGCTGCTCTGCGGGGGCTGCGAAGCGTCGGGGCGGGACGGAGCTGAGCGCCCCGGAACGTTTTATCCCCATATTCCTCTTTAAGAACTCCAAAGCCAGGAGGAACTTCTGATTTATTTCTTACTACTATTATTATTATTTAGGATTTTCCTGCCTTGTTTTGTTCGGGAAGCGAAAGCGTTCGAAATCCTCTTCCAGAAGAGGTATCAAAGTCTCTTTTTTTAAAAGCTATCGATTGCAAAAGTCTTATTTAAACCAACACATTTGAGTTTCTCACATTTTAAAACATCATCTGGGGCCCATTGTATGGAAAATCGATTAGCAGAAATTGCCACGCTCTTCGCCTCCCGCTTGATTGTTGTAAAATCGAGACATCCATAGGCAAAGGGTGGGCTGGGAAAGATTTGGGACCGGAATGAAAGGGCTCGCGAGGAATCCATAGGCACTGAATAATTCACCTGCCAGGCGATGGGGCTCTTGTTTGGAAGCCTTAAAGAACTTTAAGGAAGTTGATCGCCTATAGGGGAAGTGCGTGCGGGGCGGTGCGGGGCTGCGCGGCTCCCGCCCGTGAGTGGCACAACAAAACCCGTGGCACAAAAAATCCCCTGCTGCTGTACCTGTTCGTCGGATGCCATAAATCTCACCCGTAGGTTCTCCTCCGCCTCTTATTTGGGGCAGCGTCGTTTTGCCTTTCGGGATCTTCCTAAAGGAGGGGGGGGTGGGAGGGGTGATGTTGGGCGGGGGGGGGGGTGGGGGAAGAAAGATGAAAATTGAGCGCAGAACAAAAATCGCCGAAGCGCAGCAGCGCCGGGGGCAGCAACCGAAGGGCTTCGTTGAAGGGATCCATATGGGGGGGGGGGGGATGGGGGGGAAGGGGGGGGATGTGGGGAACCCCAATCCGAGCTTGGAGCAGCGCAGGGAGGGCGCGGGGCGGCCGCGATCCCATTTGCGCACTTACCCCCGGCACCGGGCGGCTCCTCCGGAGGAACGGAGGGAATTAAAGAAGAGAGGAGAAGGGAGCTCGGGAAAGGGAAAAAAAAAAAAAAAAAAAGGAAAAAAGGAGGAGAGGGAAGGGAATCAATAGCATCCAGCTGTCGAATGGATGGGAAGATGGGGAGAGGAACCGGCTTCGAGATGGGGCACCGAACCTCGCACCCATCCCCGCGGCTTCGGGGAGCTGCCGGGTCGGGCCGATGGGGACGGAGAGACGCCCGACGGGACCCCACCGGTACCGGCAGAGGTTCGGTCCCCTCGAGCGCTGCCCCAATGCCTCTCACCCTAATGATATTGCATCGATCGGGGAAGAAGAAGAGCAGGGGGGAGGTGGGAAAGAGAGGGTGTGTGGGGGGGGGGGGGGGGGGGGGGGGGAGCAAGGAGCTACCGCATTACTCAATTATGTCGCACTAATTACTAAAAAGTCTCTCTCTCTCTCTCTCTCTCTCTTTTTTTTTTCTTCCTGTTGTTGTTTGCTGGGTGCAAAGCTCGGCGCAGGGCAGAGTCCAGCTCCTGCCACGGGGCCTCCGGTGCTGCGGGAGGGGAGGGGGTTGGGGGGGGAGGTTGGATCGGTGGGCGGTGCGGGGTCTGTGCGGGACGTTGGGCAGCTGCAGCTGCAGGGATGGATCCATCGATGGGCGCTCGATGGGGCGGTCGATGCTCTATCGCCATTTTTACACTCAATGAAACCGTTTCAGACGTGGCTGCTTCATCCCCTGTTTGTTTCCTCATCCTCCTCCTCGCTGTGCACCTTTTATTTTCTCCATATCCCTTATATCCCCTAGTGCTGTTTGGTTCTGGGCCCCCCTTCCCTTCCCTTCCCTTCCCTTCCCTTCCCTTCCCTTCCCTTCCCTTCCCTTCCCTTCCCTTCCCTTCCCTTCCCATCCCATTCCATCCCATCCCCAGCTTTGTGTCCCATCCCTGCCTGGAATTCCCCCCTAACTGACACCTACCTGGATTGTGACAACCCCCCCATCACCCCACAGCCAGGCAAATTTTGGGCTCCCCTGCAAGAAAACCCTAAGAGCAAACCTTAATACCAAAGACACCCAAATGGCAGGGACAGATTCCTTGCAGATGCTCATTCTGGCCTGGCCCATCCCTGGACCCCATTATAAGGGGGATAAAGTGTGAAAAAAAACCTGTCCACCCCTCTCCCCCCATCCTCCTACCCCAGGACCCTCTACTCCCATCTCACCCTCTGCTCTGCTGCTGCCCACATCCCATGGACAACTGGGGTTATATTGGAACAGTGGTCTTTGCACTCAAGAGGAAGAGGAGCAAGGGAAATCTCATCCCAAATTCAGAGAAGAAATTTTGCCTACAGAGGGATGGGGTGGGATGAGATGAGATGGGATAGGATGGGATGGGGTGGGATAGGATGGGATGGAATGAATGGGATAGGTTGAGATGAATGGGATTTGATGGGATGAATGGGATGGGATGGGATGGGATGGGATGGGATGGGATGGGATGGAACCAGATGAGTTGTGGCAGAATAGGGTGGGATGGATAAGGTGGGATGAAATGGAATCAGATGGGATGCAGTGGAGTGGAATGAATGAGGTGGGATGGGATGTGTGTGACCAAATATATGGGATCTGGTGGATGGAATCAGACGAATGGCACAACATGGCATGGAATAGGATGGCTGGGATGGTTTGGGTTAAACTGTGCTGTGCTGGATGGGATGCTCAGTGCTGGAGCCCCCAGGCCCACCCCCAAAGCCCCCCCCAAACCTGCAGTTTGGTGGTACCAGGAAGAAACGCCCCAGCAGGGCCCACCAAGGGCAGGTTGTGGATTTGAGATTTGCAGCGTGGTTCAATAAAGCTTTGGAAATCATCACATCGTGGCCTGGAGGACTCAGCATGGCTGGAAATAGCAGTGCTGGGGTTCTGTGTGACTCTGTGAGAGACACTGAATGGTGCCAGGGAGGGCACTGAGTGCTGCCACGGCCTGAACACCAGCTCACATCGTGCTGCCTTCCTCCCATCTTCCTCCTCTTCCTTTCCCTCTTATCACTTCTCCATTCCTTCTCTCCCTTCTCCCCTTGTTTCTTCCCCTCTATTCCCTTTTCCTTGTTCCTGTATTTCCACTTTCCCTATTTCCCCCTTCTCCACCACTGCAGAGCTCTCTGTGTGTGTCCCCTTCTCCTTCCCCATTCCCACCTCCAGCTCCAAAACATCACTGCAGTGCTGGGATATTGGGGTTGGGGGTGGGGAGGGGGTGGGGAGAGGGGGGAGAAGCGGGGTTGTGAGTTGTGGGTGACACAAATAGGAACAGACAGGTGAGTTTAGGGGAGCAGGAAGCAGATAGCAGATGGGGGGGCAGCCAGAAGGTAGAACTGGGGGGAGTGGAAGGGTTGGGGGAGGGCATAGGGTGAGCGTTGGGGGGGATAAAGGAGGATGTTGGGGGGGGCATTTTGAGGGCATTGGGGGGGGGGGTCAGCCAGCTGTGCGATGCTACCAGGGATGGTGGTCACCCAACTCGGGGTGGGGGGTTCAACCAAGCGATGTAGGGGGCGTCACCTTATAGAGGGGGGGGGGGGGTCAACCAGGGGGGAGCATCACCATAATTGAGGGGTTGCCCATAGGAGGAGCGGTGCAGGTGCGACCCTGTTCCCCTCCCTTACCCCCCCCCCTAAAATTCCATCCCTCCCCGATGCGGTGAGGGGGGGGGGCACCGGGGGGGGGGAGGCGGGGCGGTGCTGACGTCACGCCGCGGCCCTGAGCGAGGCTGCCGGGAGCCGGCGCCGCAGCCGCCCCGAGCTCACCGCCCCGCACCGCCCCGCACCGCCCCGCACCGCCCCGCACCGCCCCGCACCGCTCCGCACCGCTCCCCCGCACCGCTCCCGGCTCCGCGCAGCACCGCACCGCGCTGGGGGAAGGCGGTCGGGCGCGGTTCATCATGCTGATCTGAACGCGGGGAGACAGAGAGAAAGAAAGAAGAGAGAGAGATCGATCCCCGAAACGAGGAGTCTGAATTAATCCGGGGAAAAGGGGAAGGGAGGGAGGGTGGTGGAGGAGGAGGAGGAGGAGGAGGAGGAGGAGGAGGAGGAGGAGGAGGGGGGCGGGGGAGGAAGGCAGCGAGCGAACAGGCAGCGGCAGAGCCACCATGGAGCTGGCGATGGAGAACCTGGGCAGCCTGCACGGCGTCCCGCACTCGCAGCCCGCGGAGCTGCTGAGCCCCGCACACGGGAGGCAGAGCTCGCACCGCAATCTGGTCCCGCACGGCCGGCCGGCTATGGTGTCGGGTATGGCATCCATCCTGGAAGGGGGAGATTACAGAGCCGAGCACAGCCTGACGGCCCCTCTGCACCCGGCCATGAGCATGTCCTGCGAATCGCCGTCCGGGATGAGCCTGAGCAGCACCTACACCACGCTCACCCCCCTGCAGCACCTGCCGCCCATCTCCACCGTATCCGAGAAGTTCCATCACCCTCACCACCACCATCACCACCACCACCATCCGCACCAACGCCTGGCCGGCAACGTGAGCGGCAGCTTCACCCTGATGAGGGACGAACGCAGCCTCGCTTCCATGGGCAACCTCTACAGCCACTACCCCAAGGACATGCCGGCTATGGGGCAGCCCCTCTCTCCTCTCCCCAACGGGCTGGGCAGCCTGCACAACGCTCAGCAACCTCTGACTCCGTACGGTCCCGGCGGCCACTTGCCCAACGACAAGATGCTGTCGCCCAACGGCTTCGATTCTCACGCCGCGATGCTGTCCCGGGGTGAGGAGCACCTGGCGAGGGGTTTGGGAGCCCCCAGCTCGGCTATGATGCCTCCCCTCAACGGGATGCATCCTCACGGTCACCCGCATCCCCAAGCCGGCGGTTCTTTGCTGGCAGAAAGGGATCGCCAGGCCTCGGCCAGCGGATCACAAAGCGGAGGATCGGGGCAGGTTGAGGAAATCAACACCAAAGAGGTGGCACAAAGGATCACGGCCGAGCTGAAACGTTACAGCATCCCGCAGGCGATCTTCGCTCAGAGGATCTTGTGCCGTTCGCAGGGAACCCTCTCGGATCTGCTGAGGAACCCAAAACCGTGGAGTAAGCTTAAATCGGGTCGGGAGACTTTCCGGAGGATGTGGAAATGGTTGCAGGAACCCGAATTTCAGAGGATGTCTGCGCTCAGGCTCGCAGGTACGGAGCGAGGGGAAGCGAGGGGACACGGGGAGGCTGGGGGGGGGGGTTGATGGGGGGGTTGGAGGGGTGTTACGAGCTTGGGGATCCCTGGCGCACACCGGTGGGGTTGTGGGGCTGGGGGTTACGGAGCCGCGTGGAAGCGTTTAGAGGAGAAAGAGGAAATCCTAGAGAGGAAAAAGGAGGAAATC
The DNA here is from genome assembly GCF_987193195.1 of Phasianus colchicus. Classification (NCBI taxonomy): domain Eukaryota; kingdom Metazoa; phylum Chordata; class Aves; order Galliformes; family Phasianidae; genus Phasianus; species Phasianus colchicus. Next base: position 2,841,719 of record NC_143463.1, on the reverse strand, counting down.
CTATAGAAGGAGAAGGAGGAAATCCGAATGATTACACCGCCACCCCCCCCACCCCCCCCCCGCCCCCTCCCTCCTCTGCCCTCAGGCTGCTCCTGACAGCGATGGGAGCATTGAAGTGCTGCTCCCGTTGGGAATCGTTCCCTATTTGGACCCGTCACCCCTTCCTTCCCCGCCCCCAAAACCCGGAGAACCGCCGACAGCCCTCGGGATCAGCGATGTGTCCCATCCCGGGGCTCCCAGCAGCGGGGAAACAGCGATGGAACCGGGGAGGGGTGCGAAAATTGGGAGGAGGGATCCGGGGGGGGGTTTGAGTGAGGCCGTGGTGGAGCTGAGCCCGGTGCTGGGCCGAGAGATGCGCGTTTAGAGGGAGGAAAATAAAGGCAGAAAGAAAGGGGAAAAAAAAAGGGGGGGGGAATAAATGGAAGGAGAAAAGGAGAATGAAGGAGGGGAAGGGGAAAAGAGAAGAGAAAAGCGTTTTTTGGGGGGATCAGTGCAGGGCACGGAGGGGGATCGCTCTGCCTCAGGCCGGCGCTGGGCCGAGATTTGCTGGGGGAAATAAAAGGAGGGAAAAGAAAGGGGGGAAAAAGAGAAATGAAGGGGAAAATGGAAAAAGGAAAGGAGGAGGGAAAGAGGGGGAAAAGTGAGGGGGAAAAGGAGGGAAAAAAGGAAAAACAAAAGGGAAATGGAAGGAAATGGAAAGAGAAATGGAAAGGGGGTGAAAAGGGGGGGGGAAAGAGGGAAAAAAAGGGGAAAAGGGAAAAAAAGGAAAAGCGTTTTCTGCGCTGATCAGTGCGGGGTCGGCGGGGATCCGCTCGGCGTTGGGCCGAGAGCTGGGGGGAAAAAAAAGGGGGGGGGAGAAAAGAAAAGAGTGAAAAAAAAAAGGGGGGGGGGGGAATGAAGGAAAAAAAGAAAGGAGGGAGGAGGGGAAAAAGGGGGAAAGGAGGGGAGAAGAGAAAAAAAAACCCAACAGCAATAAGAAAAAAGCGTTTTCTGCGCGGAGCTGCGTGGGGCTCGGAGGGGTCGCGGCGGCTGTGGGTGCGCAGCAGTGATGGCCCCACATCTCTGTGCTCCGTGGGGGGGTCGTGGGGTGAATGCTTGGGGTTGAGGGGGGGATTTTGGGGGGGTCTGCACCGATCTCCGCTCCCCGCGGGCGCTGCGAAGCCGTTATTTATGGAGGAGAGCGGCGTTCATATGTATTTAGCGTAATTCAGTTGCTCTTTAATTAGGACAGGGTAGTGGCATCTTTTAGTTCCAGTCGATGCCCTATTGAAAAGCAGTTAATAGAATGCAAATTGTTCCTGGCTTTACAAGGTTCTGGTAAATAAAGATTTAAACACTGCCGTTTTAATGCCCCCGTTGTTGGGGCTAATTGAGCCCAAATCTGAAATAATAACCGTGCTGCAAAGGAAGGAAGATTGGGGAGAATCTGGGGGCTTTCGGGGGGTCCGGATGATTCGTTCCCCATCGCTGCGGTGCGGTGCTGCCGTTGGGGTTCGGGTTTTGCTCCGCTCCTCTCCGCGCTGTCGGGATTTCGGGTTAGGATTCCTTCTCCTTAAAATGGTTTTGAATTCACAGAGCCGAAAGGATTTCCGAAAATAGAGAGGAAACAAAAATCGAAACAAAAATCTAATCTAAAACAAAAGCGAACAACCAAAGAATAATTAATAATCCGCATTTCTTCAGGTTTTCATTCTTTTGCTTTCTGCGAAAACGAAACGAAACAGAACAACAACAACAACAAAAATCAAAACAACCCAAAGCGACGCTCCTTGCGATGAATTCAACTCCGTTCAACTCCGATAATCCCGACAGGACCGGGCTGTGCCCCCATAGGGCCGCCCCACCGACGATCCGAATCCGAGCTCCGTATTTTCCCGGACCGTTTTGACCCCCCCACGTCGCTCCCCGCTTTGTTCCCAACCCCCGGCCCCGCTGTCTCCCCGGTGGGCTCCGGTTTCGTTTCGCTTTTTCTTCGTGGATCGGATCGGGACAGCACCAAAAGCGCTCGGGGGGGGCTGATATGGGTCAGGGACCCCCCCAGGACACGGGGTTGGGGGAGACCGTCGGTCGAAAGGGACCCCACGGTCATCCTCGGCCTCGAACCCCGACGGCGCGGCCGCACCTCGGCCCTTCTAACTGCGACAAACGCGCTTATAGGGGAGGGGGCTGCCCCGTATCCCCCATTGCGAGGCTGGGGGGGGGGACACAGAGCTTCGTCCCCCGTTGTGTGAGAGGGGAAAATGGGTTCCAAACGGGTTCAGGAGTGAACCCGATGTGTTTGTCCGAGCCAGTAAATCCAGGATCGATAAACACGCCGGGCCCCGAGAAATGGCAATTGCTGCTTTTTTTTTTCCTCTTTCCACTCCAATTCCCTTTTCTCGTCGCCCCGTGCGCAGATGATCCATTAATTATTCAGGCAGAAAGGAGTGGGGTTGGGGGGGGGGGGGTCCGGTGCCGGAGGGAACAGCGGCTCCGCTCCCCTCGGGGAACACCGAGAAATAAGGCTGGGTGTCCGTGGGACGTCTGCTGAGGTCCGTTCCGGTCCGTGGGATCCGTTTCGGTGCTCCAATGTTAGCTGGGGGGGGGTCCGATAACCCCCCCAACCCCTCCATCCCGATCCTCCAAGTCACAACGCGGCTCTGAAAACTTCTTTCCCCCTCCCCACCTCCGCGGGGTCCGTGCGCTCCGGTTCAACCCCCCCCCTCCTCCCCCCTCCCTGCTTTTCTTTTCATGCTCCCACGTTCACCCCGACCGAAAAGAAAAGAACCCACGGCACCCATCGGCTCCGACGTCTCCCTTTTTCCCATTCCCGCAGTGGGTTTCCACCCCAACCCCCCCATAACCCTCCCCAACCCCCCCCCCCCGGTGCCTCCATCCCCTCTCACCCCTTTCCCACCGTGCGCTCCCACCCTGCGGATCCCCCCCTTTCCTCCCCCCATCTCCACACCTCCGTCCCAACACTCAGAACTCGCGGATCCTTTCGTGGAAATGACTCCCTCCCCCCCCAAAAAAAATCCTTACGGCCCTTTTGCATCGGCGCTGAACTCCATCACCGCTCCGTGCGGAAAATTCGGCCGTTTCCACGGCGGCTTTGGGCCGTGCGAAGGTTCCGAACGGTGCCGTTCCCATCTTTGCCCCCCCCGGACGGAAGCGCCGTTGGTTGCGGGCCGGGTTTGCGCTCAGAGCTCTGTGCCAATATTCGTTTTCTTCGTATTTTCTTTTTTCCTTTCTCTCTTTCCCGTTTCTTTTCTTTTCTTTTTGTTTTTCCCCCGTTATATTTTGTTTTTCGTTTTCCGTTCTCTCTTTTCTTTCATTTCCTTTCTCTGTTCGTTTTCTTGCCGTGCTTTTTTTTTCTTCATTTCTTTTCCGTCATTTCTTTTTGTCTTTTCGTCTTTTATTTTTCCTTTCCTTTCCTTTCCTTTCCTTTCCTTTCCTTTCCTTTCCTTTCCTTTCCTTTCCTTTCCTTTCCTTTCCTTTCCTTTCCTTTCCTTTCCTTTCCTTTCCTTTCCTTTCCTTTCCTTTCCTTTCCTTTCCTTTCCTTTCCTTTCCTTTCCTTTCCTTTCCTTTCCTTTCCTTTCCTTTCCTTTCCTTTCCTTTCCTTTCCTTTCCTTTCCTTTCCTTTCCTTTCCTTTCCTTTCCTTTCCTTTCCTTTCCTTTCCTTTCCTTTCCTTTCCTTTCCTTTCCTTTCCTTTCCTTTCCGTTTTCTCTCCTCTTTCTCTATTTTTTCACTTGCTAATTTTCTTTTCTTTTCCTTTTCTTTTCCTTTTCTTTTCTTTTCTTTTCTTTTCTTTTCTTTTCTTTTCTTTTCTTTTCTTTTCTTTTCTTTTCTTTTCTTTTCTTTTCTTTTCTTTTCTTTTCTTTTCTTTTCTTTTCTTTTCTTTTCTTTTCTTTTCTTTTCTTTTCTTTTCTTTTCTTTTCTTTTCTTTTCTTTTCTTTTCCTTCCCTTTTTTCTCTCTTCTCTTCTCTTCTCTTCTCTTCTCTTCTCTTCTCTTCTCTTCTCTTCTCTTCTCTTCTCTTCTCTTCTCTTCTCTTCTCTTCTCTTCTCTTCTCTTCTCTTCTCTTCTCTTCTCTTCTCTTCTCTTCTCTTCTCTTCTCTTCTCTCCTCTCCTCTCCTCTCCTCTCCTCTCCTCTCCTCTCCTCTCCTCTCCTCTCCTCTCCTCTCCTCTCCTCTCCTCTCCTCTCCTCTCCTCTCCTCTCCTCTCCTCTCCTCTCCTCTCCTCTCCTCTCCTCTCCTCTCCTCTCCTCTCCTCTCCTCTCCTCTCCTCTCCTCTCCTCTCTTTCTCCCTTTTCTCTTTGCTTTCTCCCATCTCCCTCCCGCCTTTCCAACACCCCACACCTTTTCCCTCCAAGGCACAAAAGAAAAAAAGAAACCAAACCAAAACCACCGAGAAACCCAAAACCCTGCGAGCAGCAGCGCGGGGCCGGGCCAAAGGCAAAGGGCCAGCAAACGCACGAGAGCTTTGGCAACAGCGATAATGAATGCCGCTAATTAACACAGAGCTGCCAGAAGAAAGCAGGAGGACGCGCTGTGTAAAACGTCCCATCCTGAGGTGTTGTTTCCATTCCGGCTTCGCTCAAACGAATTCGGACGGAGCTGCGCTGGAACCGTTCGGAAAGGCGGAGGGGAATCGGGGGTGTAAAATGGGGCAATGGGAGCGTTTGTGGGCATGGGGAGGTAAAGCCTGCTTAGAGGTAATGATAGGGGAGGAAAAGGAAGGAAGGAAGAAGGAAATTAAACTGATTTTGCCGTGGAAAAAGGAAAAAGAGGGGGAAAAAAAGAAAAGAAAGGAAAAAAAGGGGGGGAAAGGGGGAAAAAAGGAAAAAGGAAAAAAGGAAAAAAAGGAAAAAGGAAAAAAGGAGAGGAAAAAAGGAAAGAAAAAAGGAGAGGAAAAAAGGAAAGAAAAAAGAAAAAAGGAAAAAGAAAGAAAAGAAAAGAAGAAGAAAGAAAAGAGGAAAAAAGAAAGGAAAAAGAAAAGAGGAAAAAAGGGAAAAAAAGAAAAAAGGGGGAAAAGGAAAAAAAGGGAAAGAAAGAAAGAAAAGAAAGGGAAAAGAAAGAAAAAAGGAAAAAAAAAACAAAGAAAAAAAGGAAAAAGGAAAAAAGGAAAAAAAGAAAAAAGAAGAAAGAAGAAAAGTGAGAAAAAAAAGAAAGAAAAAGAAGAAGGAAAGGAAGGAAGGAAGGAAGAGGAAAGAAAAATGCGAAAAAGAGAAAAGGGGGAAAAAGGGGGAAGAGTCAACGAAGAGATAAAGGGGGAGAAAAAAAAGGAATAAAAAAGATTTCTAAAGAAAAGAAGGAAAAGAAGAGGAGAAAAAAAGAAGAAGGAAAAAAGAAAGAAGAAAAGAAAAAAAAGAGAAAAGAAAAAAGAAAAGAAAGAAAGAAAAGAGAAAAAAGAAAAGAGAAAAAAGAAAAGAGAAAAAAGAAAAGAGAAAAGAAAAAAGAAAAGAAAGAAAAAAGAAAAAAGAAAAAAAGAAAGAAAAAGAAAAAAAGAAAAAAAGAAAAAAAGAAAAAAAAGAAAAAAAGAAAAAAAGAGAAAAAAGAGAAAAGAAAAAAGAAAAGAGAAAAAAGAAAAGAAAAAAGAGAAAAGAAAAAAAAAGAGAAAAGAAAAAAAAGAAAAAAAAGAAGAAAGAAGAAAAAAAAAGAAAAAAGAAAGAAAAAAGAAAAAAGGATAAAAAAGGAAAAAAGAAAAAAAAAGAAAAAAGAAGAAAAAAGAAAAAAGAAGAAAAAGAAAAAAAAAGAAAAAAGAAAAGAAAAAGAAAAAAAGAAAAAAAGAAGAAAAAGAAAAAAAGAAAAAAAGAAAGAAAGGGAAAAAAAGGAAAAAAAAGAAAAAAAAGGAAAAAAAAAGAAGAAAAGAAAGGAAAAGAAAGAAAAAAAAGGAAAAAAAAGGGGAAAAAAAGGGAAAAAAAAAGGAAAAAAAGGGAAAAAAAGGGAAAAAAAAGAAAAAAAAAAAGGAAAAAAAAGGAAAAAGAAAGGAAAAAAAAAAAAAAGAAAGAAAAGAAACCCGACCCCCCGCAGCCCCGTTGCGATTTATTCTCGCGGTTTCTCCCGCTGCCCCCCGCACCGCCCCGCACTCCTTATCAGGGCCGGGCCGCCTGGCTCCGCCCGCCCCTCCTGCTGTGTTTGCTCCTAATCTGAGCGTCAGAAGGGGCCAATAAAGCTCGGCCGGTTAAACATTAAATCCCCCCCCTCCCCTTTTTCCCCGAAGCTCCACATCCCCACAAAACACCCCAAACCCCGCTGCCCCCCCCCCTCCCCGTTTCACCCCCAAATCCTCATCTCTGCCTGTTGGCAACCCCGAATCCAAACCCATTCTCACTTTGCCACCCCCCCCTTCCTTCCCCCCCCCCGCCCCTTTTTGCCCATATATATTTTGGGCTTGTGGATTTTAATCAGTTTTGTTGGTTTTTTGGGGCATAAATGGGTGACTTCTATATATTTTCCTTATTTTCTCCCCACCGAAACCATCATGGGGAGGGGAGGGGGGGAGAGAAAAGAGAAAACTCTCGCAGTTGACCTTTGAATCAATGTGAAAAACCTCATTTAACTGATAAGTCTTGAAAGGCCCAGAACTAATTTGAAAATGCAGCTATTAAAATCCCATTGAGCGCCGCTGGGTGTGCGAGGCGGATTTCCTGGCGTTGGCCAAATAATGGGGCTTCAACCCGAAGGGAAAAGGAAAATACCAAGGGATAACCATGAATATAAATACAAGAATTCCTCTTTTTTTTTGTTTTTCCTTCATTTTTTGGTGGGGAAAAACGGGAGATTGACGGCGTGTTCCTGCAGCTGCAGGTGGGATATTAGGTTATAATTTTTTTTTTCTTTCTCGTCGTTGTTTTTAATTGTTATTATTTTTCTCCTCTGCATAACGAATGCAATGCTTCCTCATTCTGCTCGCTTGTACTGAGGGTTGGGGGTCTCTGATGTGTGTCCATAGCATAAGGATGGAGGTGTGTCCATAGCACAAGGATGGATGTGTGTCCATAGCATAAGGATGGATGTGGGATTGGGGCTGCTGGGAGCTCAGTGATGCTTAATGGCTGGGATTGGGGCAGCCCTGAAGTTGTGTGGGGTTGGAATGGGGATGGGTGGAGGGAGGGATGGATGGAGGATGGATGGATGGATGGATGGATGGATGGATGGATGGATGGATGGATGGATGAAAGGACAGATGGACAGATGGAGGGATGGATGGAGGGAAGGAGGGAGGGATGGATGGATGGATGGATGGATGGATGGAGGGAGGGAGGGACAGATGAAGGGACAAATGAACGGATGGAGGGATGGATGGATGAAGGGATGGAGGGACGGATGGAGGATGGATGGAGGGAGGGAGGGAGGGATGGATGAAAGGATGAAAGGACAGATGGACGGATGGAGGGACGGATGGATGGACGGATGGATGGATGGATGGATGGATGGATGGATGGATGGATGGATGGAGGGAAGGACAGATGAAGGGACAAATGGACAGATGGATGGAGGGATGGATGGAGGGATGGATGGATGGATGGATGGATGAAAGGACAGATGGACAGATGGACAGATGGAGGGATGGATGGATGGAGGGAGGGATGGAGGGATGGAGGGATGGAGGGATGGAGGGATGGAGGGATGGAGGGATGGATGGAAGGATGGACGGAGGGATGGACGGACGGATGGATGGATGGAGGGATGGATGGAGGTTTGGGAGCAGAGTGTGGCCCAGCTGCCACCTCCTGCACTGGGAATGGTGTTTGGGTGCAGCTCCTCTCCTCCACTAGAATCACAGAATCACTCAGCTTGGAAAAGACCTGAAAGATCATCAAGCCCAACCACCACCTAACCGTACTACCCTAACTAACGACCCACAGCTAAATCAGATCCCCTCTGAGTCTCCTTAAGGCTGAACAAACCCAGGTCGCTCAGCCTTTCCTCATAACAGAGGTGTTCCAGGCCCTTTCTCATCTTTGTGGCTCTCCCCAGGACCCCTTCCAGGAGAAAAACACTGCTAGGATCATAGAGACACAAACATGAGATGAAAAAAATAATAATAATAATTAAACACTGGATAATTAGAAGAAAACAAGCTGCTTTTAAGTAAAAAAATAAAAATAAAAATTAAAGATGGATGGACATACAACAAAATATTACAGCAAAAATACTGTAAAAATATTACACAGAGTCTGAGAAAATTATTAACACACCAGTATTTGACTTTTGCGAGAACAGTCAAAAATATCTACAGTGATACAGGAAAGTTGTAACCAAAAGAGTAAATGTGTGTATATGTATGTATATAAACTATTTTGGGATTTAACAAAAAAAAAAAAAAAAAAAAAAGAAAGAAAGAAAAGAAAAGAAACAGGAAAAAAAAATGTATAGCTTCATAGCAATGCCTGGAACCAAAAATCCCATAAGGAAAACTTGCTGGAACACAAAGTTCCCATCATAGAAGCTTGGCACAGCCATTGCAATGCAAGCCAAAAAACAAGAGGAAAATGGAAAAAAAAACAACCAGAAAGCCAACAAGAGCTTTCCACATCCCTGATAATGTGGGACTTTGGGGCGCTGGTTGGGATGGGCTGCATCTCCTGCAGCATTTTGGGGGTGTTTAGGGGAGCTGTTTCCCATCGCGCTGCCCCAATTCCCCCAGGTTTTCTCAGCACGTTTTGATCCATCTCCACACACAGTTTGGGTCCCGATGAGGAGGATGGATGGAGGGAGGGATGGATGGATGGATGGAGGGATGGATGGAGGGATGGATGGATGGATGGAGGGAGGGATGGAGGGATGGAGGGAGGGATGGAGGGATGGATGGATGGATGGATGGATGGATGGATGGATGGATGGGTGGATGGATGGATGGAGGAATGGAGGGATGGATGGAGGGTGGGAGGGATGGATGGATGGATGGATGGATGGATGGAGGGAGGGATGGAGGGATGGAGGGAGGGAGGGATGGAGGGATGGATGGATGGATGGATGGAGGGATGGATGGATGGATGGAGGAATGGAGGGATGGATGGAGGGTGGGAGGGATGGATGGATGGATGGATGGATGGATGGATGGATGGATGGAGGGAGGGAGGGAGGGATGGAGGGATGGATGGATGGATGGATGGATGGATGGATGGATGGAGGAATGGAGGGATGGATGGATGGATGGAGGGAGGGAGGGATGGATGGAGGGATGGAGGGATGGATGGAGGGATGGAGGGAGGGATGGATGGATGGATGGATGGATGGATGGATGGATGGATGGAGGGAGGGAGGGATGGAGGGATGGCTGGAGGGAGGGATGGAGGGAGAGATGGATGGATGGAGGGATGGATGGATGGAGGGATGGAGGGAGGGAGGGAGGGATGGATGGATGGATGGATGGAAGGATGGAAGGATGGAGGGAGGGAGGGAGGGATGGATGATTCTGATCCACCCAGGATGTGATTTATTATTATTATTGTTATTATTGTTATTACTATTATATTATATTTTTGGCTCTGCCTTCAAAACAGCGCAGCGACCCACGGCTCTCCTCCAACCCCGCGGCTGCAGGGGTGCAAACCTTGTGAGCGGTGCAGCTCAAAGTGCATTTATCACGGGGCAATCGAGTGGGGAGATTTGCTGATGAAAGGGAAATTCAAAATCTCGTTAATACCTCGGATGGTATAGATCATCTCCTGCAGGATGGAAAGCCGGGCAGGGGCGGACGGGAGGAATTGGATGATGGATTTGAGAGCATTTTGGGGCTGTTGAAAAATAGTGAGACAAAAGGAGAGCGGGGTTGTCTTGCGTCGAAAGGAGGGGATGGGATGTTGTAAAGGGTGGGGATCCCACGGAAATACACGCTCAGGATTGAAAGGCAGACATGCTCTGTTGGGATTTCAGGAGTGATCTGTAAGCTGTATCTGTAGCTTAACTTCCAGCTCGGTGTTTGTGTAGGTAGGGATGTGAGGTGGCTCCTGCAGCACAAAGGAGGTTCAGAAGTGGTGTAAAATGGATTCAATGCGTTTTGCAGGCAGTAAAGTTCAGGCCTGGAGGGGTTTGCTTGGCTGTAACGGGGCAGGAGGTGCATGGAGAGCTGGGCTCTGTCTGGGTGAGACATGGCAGGGATGCTGCAGGGATGCTGCTGTCCCTGCCCCCCCCCCATGGGTACCACTTTGTGCCCCATTGCTCGGATATCAGCGACTCCTTCACCTGCTTTCCCCTATGGTTCAGCCTCCAGGCTCTGACCAAACCATGCCCTGATTCCCTCTGGCATTGCATTGGGAGCACACGGTGTGAATGTGAATTTGGGTGGCCGTGGGGAAGCTGCGATGCCCCCAGTTCTCCCTCCCTGGGACCCCAATTTCTGATCCAATCCTTCAGAAAGCACAAACTGGGACCTGGACCCGCCATCTTAGCCCAAAACCTGAAGCCATTGGGTTTGCTTTTGGTCCCCACGCTCCATGCACAAAGAACCACAAGCGATGACTTTGCCATGGGAGCATCCCCACATCCCTCCTGCCTCAGTTTCCCCATGTGCACCCTGGTGACTTCCCAGAGCGCTTTAAGAGAGCATCGCTGGGTTATTAAACCTGATGAACCCTGCGATGCTTTGTAAGAGGGCAAGTCCTCCAGTGGGAAGATTATCTGCAGGGAGCGATGCCCCTGTGTGGGAAGTCATGCTACCGTGGCTGATAAAGAGCAGGTAATGAGCAAACTCTCTCCATTAGGGATAAAATTGCAAATGTATTCGGAGCCGCTGACGGCTGATGCTATCGGGGGCTGACAGAGATAGCAGCACTGCTGCTCTGCCTTCAGTCCCATTGCAGAGCTTCGTTGGGCAGAGGGCTGGAGCTGGGTGTGGGGTTGTGATCCCCAAAGCTCCCACCTGTGGGGGGAAGAGGGGGGAGGGTTCCTCATCTCAACCCCACTCAGGTTGGGATGGAGGAGCCGTGCGGTCGGCGTTGCGCCGTCTGTGTTCTGAGTGCCCTGCCTGCAACAAGGCTTGGATGGAAGGCTCTGAAAATAGACCCACGGATCAATGCCTGTCTGAGAACTTCATTTTTTTTTTTTTTTTAATTTATTATTAATATTATTATTATTAATAATTTTTTCTGGGACAGACGTGAGGGATTGGGTGCCATCTCTGCCTTGGAAGGATTCGCTCAGATCGCTCACGGCCCCAAGACTTTGGGATGGTGAAAGATGGCATCCTCCACTGCTTTTGCTCTGGGTTCTGTCCCAGACACATCCCTTGTCCTGACCAAAGTACAAACACTTCAATACCACCATCAGACTGTACAAATAAGGCATTTTTTCCCTCTAAACCCAGCATTCGTCCAACGCTGTGTTGATGCAGAGCTCCGTCCGAGCGCATAGAAGGCAGCCAGGAGCAGCTCTGTGCCTGATTTGGGGCATTTTAGCAGCTTTCTGTCAGTTTATGGCTTGGCTTCTATCCTACCTACCTTACAGTAGGTCAAGATTTCAGTTGGTTCAAAAACGGGGCAAAAAAACACCGAATTGAGAAACTTTCTGACGCGTTTCCATCCGCTCAGGTGCACATCGAGAGAAAAAAAGGGAAACGGAAGGGAGTGACCCCAAATCAGAGCTCTCATTCAGACTGATATCAAAACAATTTTCCTTAAGGAAGATTTGAAGGCATTCCCAAAGTGGAATCAATTTTTTTTTGGCCCCGAACCGACCGCTCTTAGCAATGCCATCGGTTTCAAGGCTTTAAGAAAACAAATGGGTGATGATTTTTGTGCATTCTTGGAGCAGTTCCATGACGGGGGGTGATGTGGGTGTGCAGCAGGAGGGATGGGTGCCGTGCTGTGTGTACCCCAATGCAACGGGGGGTGGAAAATGGGTGAAAACAAAGAGCAGAGCTGGGCAGCCTGCAGCTGAGCTGGGCAGAACCGCAGCGCCCGCCTGGTGATCGCCGTCCTGGGTTGTTTCTTTCCATCCTCCCGTTCCTTTTCCTTTTCCCATTTCCCTTTTCCCCCAAGTCCTTTTTCTTTTTCTTTTTCTTTTTCTTTTTCTTTTTCTTTTTCTTTTTCTTTTTCTTTTTCTTTTTCTTTTTCTTTTTCTTTTTCTTTTTCTTTTTCTTTTTTTCTTTTTCTTTTTCTTTTTTTTTCTTTTTTTTTCTTTTTCTTTTTTTCTTTTTCTTTTTTTCTTTTTCTTTTCCTTTTTCTTTTATTTTTTTCCCTTTTCCTTTTTCTTTTCAATTTTCCTTTATTCTCTTTCTTTTTTCCCTTCCTTTCCCTTTCCCTTTCCCTTTCCCTTTCCCTTTTCCTTTTCCTTTTCCTTTTCCTTTTCCTTTTCCTTTTCCTTTTCCTTTTCCTTTTCCTTTCCCTTTCCCTTTCCCTTTCCCTTTCCCTTTCCCTTTCCCTTTCCCTTTCCCTTTCCCTTTCCCTTTTTCGTTTTTTCTTCCCCTCTCCCTCTCCCTCTCCCTCTCCCTCTCCCTCTCCCTCTCCCTCTCCCTCTCCCTCTCCCTCTCCCTCACCCTCTCCCTCTCCCTTCCCTTCCCTTCCCTTCCCTTCCCTTCCCTTCCCTTCCCTTCCCTTCCCTTCCCTTCCCTTCCCTTCCCTTCCCTTCCCTTCCCTTCCCTTCCCTTCCCTTCCCTTCCCTTCCCTTCCCTTCCCTTCCCTTCCCTTCCCTTCCCTTCCCTTCCCTTCCCTTCCCTTCCCTTCCCTTCCCTTCCCTTCCCTTCCCTTCCCTTCCTCTTCCCTTCTTTATACTTTTATTTTACCTTGATTTCCCCCTTTTCCCCCCCTTTTTTTCCCCTCTTTCCATCACCCACCCCCACTTCCCATGCACACCCACCACATCCCCCACCCACATCCCCCAACCCCATTGATGTCCCCACCCCAGCAGGGTCCCCCAGAGCCCCCCATTCCCCTTCCCCTCCTCACACCCCACAAGGCAGCGCCCAGCCAGGCACGTCACCATCAAACTGATGTGCCAGCAATATCCGACGCGGAGTTAAAGCCACTCGTGGGAGTTTCAATAAAATCGACTGCCCAGGATCAATGCTCTGCACCAGTCCCTCCCGCCCCCCCCCCCTGCACACGGCGCAGGGCCGGAACACATCCAGTGCTGTGCAACACAGAGGGGCCCAGGCAGGGCCCTGATTGCAAATCCATCCCGCGTTCACCATGATTAATTGCTTCGTTACCAGAAGCAGCAGCTCCTCGTGGGGGTCAGCGTTAAAGGGAACGGTGGAAGCTTCCTTCCATGCTCTCAGTGAGGGATGGTGGGAGACCCCCACCCACATCAGCCCTATGGGGGGGGGAAGAAGGGGTCACACTGAGTGCTGTCCCACTGGGTTCCATTGGGAGCTCAGTGTGTGCAGTGACTGGGCAGCAATGGGGCAGGGTGTGCAGTGATCATGGGCAGTGTGTGCAGAGACAATGGGCAGTGCATGCAGTGACGATGGGCAGTGCACACAGTAATAATGGGCAGCGTTTGCAGTGGCAATGGGCAGCAATGGGGCAGTGTTTGCAGTGGCGGCGGGCAGTGATTGCAATAACAATGGGCAGTGCATGCAGTAACAGTGGGCAGTGTTTGCAGTGGCAATGGGCAGCAATGGGGCAGTGTGTGGAGTGATAATGGGCAGTGTGTGCAGAGACAATGGGCAGCAATGGGGAAGGGTATGCAGTAACAATGGGCAATGTGTGCAGGGACAATGGGCAGCAATGGGGCAATGTGTGCAGGGACAATGGGCAACAGTGGGGAAGGGTATGCAGAGACAATGGGCAATGTGTGCAGTGACAATGGGCAGCAATGGGGAAGTGCATGCAGAGACAATGGGCAGTGCATGCAGTGACAGTGGGTGTCCATGAGGCAGTGTGTGCAGTGACAATGGGCAGTGATTGAGCAATGTATGCAGTGATAATGAGCAATCATGGGGCAATGTGTGCAGTGACAATGGGCAGTGATGGAGCACTGTATGTGATGGCAGTGGGCAGTGCATGCGGCGACAGTGGGCACTCATGGCACAGTGCACGCAGTGACAATGGGCAGCAATGGGGAAGTGCACGCAGAGACAATGGGCAATGCTTGCAGTGACAGTGGGTGTCCATGAGGCAGTGTGTGCAGTGACAATGGGCAGAAATGGGGCAGTGTTTGCAGTGAGTGGGCACCCATGGGGCAGTGCACACAGAGGGCATCCATGGGGGGGTGTTTGCAGTGACAACGGGCAGTGCATGCAGTGACAATGGGCACTCATAGGGCAGTGTTTGCAGTGACAGTGGGCAGTTTGTGCAGAGACAACGGGCACTCATGGGACAGTGCACGCAGTGACAACGAGCAGCAATGGAGCAGTGTATGTAGTGACAGTGGGCAGTCATAGGGCAGTGTGTGAAGTGACAGTGGGCAGCAACGGAGCAATGCCTGCAGTGACAATGGGCAGGGCATGCAGTAGCAATGGGCAGTGTTAGCAGTGACAATGGGCAGCAATGGGGCAGTGTATGCAGTGACAATGGGCAGTGCACACAGTAATAATGGGCAGTGTTCGCAGTGGCAGTGGGCAGTGTTTGCAGTAGCAATGAGCAGTGCATGCAGTGACAGTGGGCACTCAGAGGGCAGTGTGTGAAGTGACAATGGGCAGCAATGGGGCAGTGCTTGCAGTGGCAGTGGGCAGTGATTGCAATAACAATGGGAAGTGCATGCAGTAACAATGGGCAATGTTTGCAGTGGCAGTGGGCAGTGCATGCAGTGACAATGAGCAGTGCTGCAGTGACACTGGGACACCCTCCCTGCCCTACTGTGCCGCTCCAGCTCCTCGCAGTTCCTCCTGACCATCCCCCCCCCCCGCCCATGAATGGACCCTTCCAGCGCTGTGTGTGGGGCGGCCCATTGCGCTGGGAATGGGGGGGGACGGACACACCGGCTTGGCCCCGCCCCCTCCCGGCGGTCGCAACGAGCCATTGGGCAACGCTATGGGGCGTGGCCACGCGTAGCCCCGCCCTTCGGAGGGCGGGGCGGAAGTGGCGCCGTGTATCCGCAAGGGGGCGCCAGAGCGGCGGGGACGGACCATAGAGCGGCGGTGTGGGGGGGGGAGGGCGGAAGGAACCATTCCAACTTCCGGGTGTGGGGTGGAGGGGGAGCAGCAGAGCCCCAAAATGGCGGCGGGGCGGCCTGGGTGCAGAGGTTGTCGTTGTCCTCCAGCACCACGGGAGGGGCTGCTTTGGGCTGCTGTGACCAAATGTCCACTGGAGAACCCGGTGTGTGTCGCATCCCTGTGGGCTTCTCTCCCACTCCATAAAGTCAAGTCGTACAGAATCGTTCAGGGTGGGAAAGGCCTCTGAGGCCCCCAGCCCGTCACACCGCGCCCATGACCACGTCTCCCAGTGCCACGTCTCCATATTCCTTGCTCACCTCCAAGGACGGTGAGCCCACCGCTCCCTGGGCAGCTTGTGCCAATGCTACTCCACTCTTTGGATTAGAAGTTGTTCTTCATACCCAGCCTGACCCTCCCCTGGTGCAACATGAGGCCATTCCCCCTCATCCTATCGCTGTTACCTGGAGCAGAGGCCGACCCCCCCTCACCACCACCTCCTTTCAGGTGCAATGAGGTCTCCTGACCCTTCTCCATGTTGTCCCACCCCGTTCCCTCAGCCACAGTGAGACCTTCACAGCTCCTCTCTGGATGCACTGCAGCACCTCAGTGTCTTTCTGGCAGTGAAAGTCCCATCAGTGAGCACAGCACACAGAATCACGGAATGGTACAGGTTGGAAGGGACCTCAAGGATCACGAAGCTCCAACCTGCTGCCACGTGCAGGGCTGCCAACCTCCACATTTCACAGCAGCCCAGGCTGCCCAAAGCTCCATCCAACCTGGCCTTGAACACCTCCAGGGATGGACGGGGCATCCACAGCCTCTCTGGGCAGCTGTTCCAGCACCTCACCGCTCTCACAGTAAAGAACTTCCCCCTGACATCCAACCTAAATCTTTCCTTCCTCAATTTCAAATCATTTCCCCATGTCCTGCAGTTATCCACCCTTTCAAAGAGTCGATTTCCCTCCTGCTTGTAGGTTCCCTTTAGGTACTGAAATGCTGCAATGATTCACCCCGCAGCCTTCTTTTCTCCAGGCTGAACAAGCCCAGCTCCCTCAGCCTGTCCTCATAGGGGAGGTGCTCCAGCCCTCTGCTCATCTCTGTGGCTCCTCTGCACCCTCTCCAACAGCTCCCTGTCTTTCTTGTACTGTGGGCTCCAGAGCTGGACACAGCACTGCAGATGGGGCCTCACAAGAGCAGAGTAGAGAGGGACAATCACCTCCCTGTCCCTGCTGGCCACCCTTCTTTTGATGGAGCCCAGGACACCATTTGCTTTCCGAGCTGCGAAGTGAAACCTCGCCACTGCTCTGCTCTGTATTTGGGGTAAAGATGCCACCGGGTCAATTCTGCTCAGGATAAAATGTGATTCTGCCACAATGGGCAAACCCCACTTTGCTCAGAGCTGCAGACCCCGAGCTCAGCCTTCTCCCTAGGAGCCCCTAAATGCCCCTTCGCACCGCTGCGAGCCGATTTGACAGGGAGAAATAGAGAAAAGCCGGTGGTGTGTTTTTTTTTTTCACCCTAACCTCACTTGCAGCCGGCGTGCTGGCTCTGAAAGCCCCTGGCTGTCTTTTGTGATTTCAACAAATCACCAGCACTTAAGCAAAGTGGGCAGAAAATTACAGGTTGTATTGCAAGTGAATGGAGAGGGAGAGCACGCTGGGGCTGAGAAAACAGAGGTTTGCGGGTATAATAGAGCAAGCAGTGTCTGGCAGGCTGCGGAAGCCTGCAAAGCCATCAGGTATTAGTTAAATGCTTCGCGGAGTTCACGCTGCGAGGCATAATCGCAGCTTCTGAACAGCGGCCATTTGATTGTCTCTATTATGTCCCTTTAGAAATGATTTGGGAGTTATTTTGCTTTGAGCTGTCAAGGTTAAGTCAAGGAAAGCGCTCTCCCTCTGACATTCGGCTCCGAGGAGGCAGAACCCCTCGGCAGAAGCCTTTGGGGAAGGTGGGTGGGATGCCGCTGCTCTCCGAAGTCTTTCCTCTCGCTGGAGTTGCTCCTCGGCTTTGCTCCCTGTGGTTTTTCTGCAGCCAGATCAGCTCTTTTGGGGATGAAACGCCCGTCGGATTGCGTGCCTGGTGTCCAAAAGGCACGGCCTCCGTGCTGTCCCCTTGTCTGCCATCGCCTCCTTGCCGCTCCTGCACTTCTTTCTGGTCCCCAGCTGAACCTGGCGGAGTTGTTGAGGTCTCAGAGCTGCACGCGTTGCTCAGTGAGCTGGGAGGAGAGGAAGAACTGCGCGGTGGGGATGGGTGGGCGCAGCACTGACAGCTCCCGGAGCATCCCCTGCGTGATGGGGAGCCCAGATCCCGAACCCCAGTGTTGGTCCTGGTGCTGCGGGATGAGCCGGGGATCAAACCCTGTGCTCTGTGGGTAAATAACTTGGGGGCAGGTGTGGAAGCACCCCACTGTGTGTCCCTGTCCCCAGGCACTGGGATCAGACCTGGAGAACGTGTAAGGATGGGAAGGAGAACGGCGTGGAGCCCAAAGATGAGTCATTGGGGGTTCGAGACTTGGAAAAAATAGGAGATGTGAAACAAACAAAATCTTCCCATCTTGACCTGGGAAGGGCTGCAGGCTGTGCCCTGGCTGCCCCCTGTCCTCATTGCCTTCTGGGGGGGGGAGGGAGCAGAAGGACCCTCCGCGGGGGTGCGTGGCTGTAAATAGATCTGACCAGCGTCACTATCGATCTGTGCTGTGCCGAGCTGTAATTAGATGGGGCCGGGGGGGGGGGGGGTGGTGGTGGTGCTGGGCTGCATCAGCAGGAAAATAAATTAATAAAGAAACAAATAAATAAAGGAAACGTGGGGTGCATCCGCTGCTGTGCTGTGGGTCAAAAATAATGGGAGGATGGAGGGGTGCAGGGCTGGGTATCGCTTCTATTGGGCAGTGCTCAGCACCGGTCCTGGTGCTGGGCTGTGGTTTGATCAGCAAGACCCCAGTGGTCAGTGCTTGCCTCGGAGCTGTGGGTTATTAATGGGTGACTGGCTTGTAATAATTACTTGAAATAATTGAAGCAGGGAAGGAGAAATGTGGCTTTGCAAAGTCGGAGTGCTGGGTGATGGGCTGGCCATCCAGCAGTGGGAACGGGTGCAGCTCTGCAGCATTACTGGGATTGCAGCAGGCTCTTCCCAATGGGGGCACGTCTGCGTGTGCACACACATCTCACATCTCTGCTGTGAACCCGGTGTGTATCTGTGTGGGGCACATGCCATCGTGCAGGGGTGGGTGCCAGCATGCCAGGGGGACACTGGGGGGCACTGGGAGGGGACGTGGTGGTGGGTGAAGATGCAGTAGGGCGTGGGGGGATGTCTTCCAATTTGTTATCGGGGGCTTTTGGGGAGGGATTCTTTTTGGATTTTTAATACATGTCTGAAAAAAAAAAAAAAAAGAAAAAGAAAAAAAGTCAGATTTTCTATAAAGGCTTTTTTTTGTTGTTGTTGTTTGTTTGTTCTTTTTGCAAGCATCTGATGGTCATAGGGTAGGTTTCCACTCAACCCTTCTCTGCTGGCTGTTTGAGGATGGTAACCCTGGGACAGGCTGCCCCAGGGCCCTGCAGGTGCTGCTTTGCAGCCTCAGGGCATTTTGCAAACCCTGCTGGGGGGGTAAGGGGAGGGGGAAGGCTCTGCTTCACCAGGGGCAGCTGATTTGGAGCAAGTGCCAGCTGAGGAGCGAGCCCAGCAACCAGGGAAAGGAGGTTAAATGGGCTGGGTGAATTAATTACCTGCTTTGCTGAGCTCTGGGTCTCCCCAGCTTTGGGTGGAAGGGGTGGCTGATGTCCTTTTATGTGAGCTTAAGGTGGTGCAAAGAGGACCCGCAGGGCAGGGAGGATGAAGAAAAAAAAAGAGGCATTGCTTGTTTTCTAGCTAGGAAGAAGTGGCTTCCAGCCCCCTCCCATTACTGCTGCTCTGCCCTGGCAGTGGTTTGTAGGGCAGGCAGGAGGCCAGCAAGGCAATAAGCAGCCACAGCCCCACCATGGTGTTGCCCCATTGCTGCTTTCAGTTTCAGCCTTTGGCTCCTCTGAGCTGTGCAGCAGTTCAAAGAGGCTCCTGGAAGTGCCTGCAAGTGGACATGTGTCCTCCACCCACCTCTAGACAGTGAATGTCTCCAACGACCTGTGCCCTCCCTGCAAAATCCTTTTGGAAGAGCCAAAAAAAGCTGAAAACTGCTTCTTTTTGGGGCAAGGGTGGGATTTTTCCTCAGACAGACTTCAGTCCATGCTTTTGTGACTCTTTTGTGAGCTTCCCAGGAAGAAAGAGTTTATTCCCAGACTTGCAGGGCCTTGTCCATGCCCTTCACAAGCCCTGACCCAACCAAGTCCCTGGGCACCCTATGTCCTGACACAAGGGAAGCTACAGGGAAAGCTTTTAATTAGATGCTGGCTCACCCTGACACACGTGCCAGCAGATCCAGTGGTGAAGGCACACAATGAACCTCAGCGTGTTGGGTTTTCAGACCACTCTGGCTATTCTCCAACCTTTGGAGATGGGAAAACCCTTTCCAGAGGAAGTGGAAACAGGATCAGTCAGTCAGTCCGTGCCATGAAATGTCCACTGCAGTCCCCAGCATCCCCATCCCCAGCTGTCCCCTTTGTTTTAGAGGCAGCAGCTGGATGTGACAGCCAAGAGGAGGTGAGATCTGTGAAGGATGCGATGGAGGCCAGAGCACAGCAAAGGAGGCAGGCTGATGGATGATCCCTGTAATTTAGGAGCAGAGCAGCCCCTATAGCCAGGCTGTGGGAGCAGAGGCAGTGCAGGAGTTCCTCAGTCTCTAGCCCGAGGGTCAGCCTGCCTGTCATGTCCTGCTGCCACCTCCATCCAGCTTGAGGAGCAGATGCTGAGATTTGGGATGTTGGGAATCTGGAGGTGCTGGGCTTCCCCCAGGCTTTGCTCACGCTGCTGCTTGGGAGGCCCAGGGAGGAAGAGGAGGGAGGCACCTGAGGGCACAAAGCCAGCAGGTTCCCTGGAGGGAAGGAAGGGCCTGATGTTGGGAGGCAGCCTGCAAGCAGGCCAGGGCAGTCAGCACCAATTAACGTCCCTGTTCTCTCTTTTGAACGTCTAGCTTGCAAACGCAAAGAGCAAGAGCAGCAGAAAGACAGGAGCCTGCAGCCCAAGAAGCAGCGGCTGGTCTTCACGGACCTCCAGCGCCGCACCCTGATCGCCATCTTCAAGGAGAACAAGCGCCCGTCCAAGGAGATGCAGATGACCATCTCACAGCAGCTGGGCTTGGAGCTCAACACCGTCAGCAACTTCTTCATGAACGCCCGCCGGCGGTGTATGAACCGCTGGCAGGAGGAGCCAGGCACCAACCCTGGGGTCCCCTCTTCTTCTACAAGCACTTTCTCCAAAGCATGATGTCCCTCAGCCCTCTCTGCCCCTTCCTGGACATCCTCCTCATGACGAAGCCAACTCAGCCTCGTGCGCATGCCCCATTTGGGGTGGGTGCTTTTGGGCACTGCGAGTCCCCCACCCTGAACAAGTGTCGTGTCCTGCTGCCACCTCCATCCAGCTTGAGGAGCAGGGATGGAGGTTGCGGCTGGGCCGGCTCCTTCCCATGGAGGGCTCTGAGGAAACCCCCGTGGAGTGTGGGATGTGGGGCGGAGGAGAGGGAAAGGAGTTGCTTGGGGATACCTCACAAAGCTTGTCTTCACCCTCCCTGCCAGAGTTCAGACTTTGGAGATAGGGGCACTTTGTCCCCTCCTGTTCCCCCCCACAACTTCTGCTTCCACCACAACCACCCTTATGGCTCCCACAGTTTTGGGATAAAGATCGAGGAGGAAACGCAGGAGGTGAAGTTGTGGGGCTGGTCTCTGGTACAACCCCAGCTTTCCAAGGGCGAAATCCCCATTATTCAAAGGGGAGTAAGCAGAGAAAACACTCTCTGGGTGCCTGGAGGTGACCCCAGGTCTCTGCTTGCTGAAGCTTTTTGCTCCCCTGAGGCACAGCGGGTTTTCCCAAAGCAGTCGGACCCTCTTCTCCACCGAAACGCGGGCGCTCCTCTCCCTTGAAGCTGTTGAAAACTCAGCCAAGGGCAGCCCCACAACCTCCCTCCATGGGCACCTTCCTCACCCCCCCGGAGACCCCCCAGGAGCACCCACCCCACCAGACCCCTCCGCACACCCCGACCCATCTCTGGGTCCCCCCAAATGGCTCCATGCGTCCGAGCATCCCCAGCGGCACGGCGGCCGCTCCACCTCGCGCCCACGCAGGTCAAGAAGCACATTTTAGCTACAGAAATCGGGTATTTAAAAATATGAATTGTTTGAGAGGAGATGGGAGGAGAGACTTGGAGCGAAGAATCGCGTCTGTCCCGGCAACCGGCTTGGGGCCGGGCTGGCTCCAGCATTCACCATTGGATTCCTGGTTCACTTTTGGGTTGAGGAATGAACTCAGACAAAGCGGTTTTGTTGGCTTTGTGTCTTGCCCCGTCCTCCCCTCCACACGCACTCTTGCCCTTACTTGTCTTCGTCTCTCTTACCAAAGATATTGCAAAACCAAAAACCAAACCGAATCGCTCCCGGGAGGCAGCGGAGAAGGAAAACCCCACGGATCTGGTTGCGAAATGCTGCGTGTGTGAGAAGGGGAAAACTCTCTGATGAGCTCAAAAGGGGAAAAAAAAATAACCAACCAACCAACCAACCAACAACCAAACCCCAACGGGATTAACAACAGAAACCACGGCCAAGCAAACTCAACGCAAAGACCGGCAAATTTACCAAAAGGAAAAACCAAATGACGAGAGATTTTTGTTTTTGTTTTTGTTTTTTTTTTTTTGTGCCAATTAACAACCTGCCTTAACCGCGCAATCCTGGAGCAGTGGTACTAGCTTCAAAACGATCCCTCCGAGCTCTCGATGGTGACTTGTGCCATATGAAAAGCAATCACGAGGCCAAACCCTTGCATTCGGCCGTCGCCCCGACCCTGCAGGCTCTGTGCTGTCCTTGGGGACTGAAGGAGCTGCAGGGACTGGGAAGGGCTGAGGGAGGCTTGGGGATGGAGGGGAAGGCCAGGTCCTCCTTGCCAGCCCCATCACTTGGGGAGAAAGAAAAATCCTCCAAAGCCAACCCCCTTCCCCCCCCCCCAAAAAAAAAAACCAAAATAATAATAATAATAATGGGACACTATTGAATTTATGCGGGTAAAATAGTACCATCTGTGTTCTAGCGCTATGGTTTCTTCGATTCACTTTACTTTGAGAGCGATCTGTTGTGTAACAGGAAGGCACCTTGTTGAAAAGAAGGAAGAATGGAAAGGAAAAAGAAAAAAAAAAAAAAAAAAGTGTCTGTGTACACCAAAAAAAGGGAAAAAGAAAAAAAAAAAAAAAAAAACAACGAAGAAAAGCACCCCCCCAAAAAAAAAAAAAAAAAAAAAGAGGAAAGGAAGGACAAAAGAATGAAAGAGAGAAAGGAAAAAAAAAACCCTACAAGGAAAACCCTGACCCACCGCAGGGTTTGGGAATGAATTCTGGGACAGATTTACCAAAGAGCTGATGGGGTGGGTGGGAATTGGGGGCCAGCGTGGGCATGGCCTCACACAACAACCCCAACCATTGCCAGGGGGAGCGGATGGACGAGAGGGAGGAAGAAGGGCTGGGAAGGGACCGGTGCCAACCAGAACCCGAAAAGAACAGCGAAGTGAAGCTCACCCCCCTGCAATCTGCTCCCCACCGCTGGCGTTCCCCTGACGTTGTTTCTTCTTGTCTTGTCGCGACGTGGTGACGATGGGGGGTGGCATTCCTGAACCCCATCGGGTAGTATTCAAGGGCTGAAAAGCCAGGAAGGGGGCCTTGGTTTGGGAAATGAAAAACACGCAGAAACAAAACAAAACGAAATAAAAAATAAGGAAGGAAAAAAAAAGAAAAAAAAAAAAAAGGAAAACAGACAAACAAAAAACATACCAAAAAAAAAGGAAAAAAAAAAAAAAAAAGGTTAAAATAAAATAAAAAAAAAAAAAGTAAATGCCACAGGCCCTCAAGGATGCAAAGACATTTCTAGTGAGAACCCGAGAATAAAGGCTACCTCACTTGAGTTTTCAATTTTCGTGATTTGAAAATCACGTCTGATACCAAAGATTTTGTTGCCTTGTCTGGTCTGTGCTGGCAGCGCCGCTTTCCCTGCGCCCTTTGAGTCCCCCCGAGAGCGAGAGAAGGCGAGCGAGCATCCCCGGGATGGCGGCGTGGTCGATGAGTGCCTTTTTCTTGTACCAAAGGTGTGTGGCCATTTCTTTGCTCCTCCGCTTTTTTTTTCTTTTCTTTTCTTTCTTTCTTTCTTTCTTTCCTTTTTTTTGTCCTGAAGATTCACTGTTACCTCAGCTCTCCGAACGGATTCTGGCAACTCTTGTAGTCTTTGGGTGTTGGGATGGAGAAAACAGAAAGCCAAACCTTTGTCCTATTGGAAGAGGAAGCATCGCCCTTCCCTCTTGCTGTGGTTTCCCCATTGTGTCCCCCTTTCAGATGTCCCCAGTCCCCATTTGTCTTGCTGTCCTTTCAGGGCAGCACCACGGCCAGCTCTGCTCTGGAACCGGGTAGAACCCAACTGTAGAACGGCTTGGGTTGGTGGGGACCTTAGAGACATGGATTCCACCATGGATGGATTCAACCATGGATGGATTCCACCATGGATGGATTAAACCATAGATGGATTCCACCATGGATGGATTCAACCATAGATGGATTCCACCATGGATGGATTCAACCATAGATGGATTCCACCATGGATTGATTCCACCATGGATGGATTCAACCATAGATGGATTCCACCATGGATTGATTCCACCATAGATGGATTCCACCACGGATGGATTCCACCATGGATGTTTCGTTGTGGTTCAGCCCAGAACTGGAGCTTCTGTTTCCCTTCTTGGTAGCACAGAGAGAGGATGCGTGTTGTTTCTCATTGCTGACTTTCTCCAAACCTTTCTTTTGGAAAGAAAGCTCCAGCAGGAAAGGTTTCCAGGTTCCAACAGAGGTGCATTTCACTGTTGGGTGGGACAGGAGCGGCTCTGCTTTAGGAAGAGGCAATGGGAGGATCCTCAGGAGAAGATGCTCTTCCACAGAAATCTCCTAAAACTTAGGGAAATCATGGGTCGAATTGCACCTGCTTGGCTCTTTGCGTTGGTTTCCCCTTCTTTCTGGGCGAAGCCTTCCAGGCTGCACCACCCCAGCAGGCTCCATCTGATGTGTCCTGTGGGAAATGGCTCCTTTAGATTGGACCAAACTTGGCCAAAGTCTCAAACCCAACTGGGAGCCTCGCCATGGGGACACCAGGACCCGTCTGCAGCCCCTGCGTCCCACTGAGAGCAGGTCAGAGCATCCCACTGCTTGCCCCCCATCCCCATACCCTCCACACTATTGCCTTGACCAGATCCTGCCCAACCCCACTTCTCCCTAACACCCACATGGCTTGTGATACCAAAGACGTTCTCTATGCAGGAGAAAGCCTTCTTTTCCACCCAGCACAGACCTTACAAGCCTTTGACAATGTTCTCTGAAATACCTCAAAATATTTAATGTATAGTTTATGTGATAAAAAAAAAAAAAAAAAAAAAAAAAAAAAGACTTAGCTAGTTTTTGGAATTTGTGACTTGAAGCTTTATACTGTTAAATTATAATTTTGCAGAAGACGGCATGTTCTTATTTCTTTGACGCGTTCAATGGGAGACATATTGAATGTTAAGGAAATGAAAGCTGGGTAGTTTCACGATAAAAAAAAAAAGAGAGAGAGAGAGAGAGAAAGATTTAAAAAGGACCCTCGGAGTTTACAGATTTCATATTTAAACAAGTCCTTTTAAAAAAAGAAAAGAAAAAAAAAAGAAAAACTAATAACGATGACGATACCTTTGCGTTCAGATGTGTTACTTTTCTCTGAGTCATGTCGTACGAGAGTATTTATTATACGTGTTCTGTGTTCAAATGTAATTTAAAGAAGACCAAAAAAAAAAAAAAGACCAAAAAAAAAAAAAAAAAAAAAAGACAAGATGAGAATTTGATTTATGCATGAAAAAATATACTCTTTCTTGAAGTAATGTAATAATTATTCGGGGAGGGATGGTCGGGTGGGAGCGGGAGGGGAGAAACTGTGCTTTTTTTGTCCATGACTTCTGGGTTGATTAAGAATTTTCTGCATGGATCACCGTATTTATTTTCTTTTCTCAATCACACGATTATGGGAGAGCCATCCTTTACCCCCTCTGTTGGTTTGTTCGCTTCTTTTCTCCCTTTCCTTTCTCTGCACACTGTATTACCCCAATGGGGGACGGTGTGGGGGCTGCAGGGGGTTGTGGGGGCACACGACCCCATGCCCAGCAAACCAGGTGCAGGTGACTGGGGCGTGGGACCCCTGTGTGTGCCCACCCATGCCAAACCAACCCCTCCAGGTCCCGCACCTCTCAGGTTTGGGGATTTTTTTGTGCTTTATCCAGATCTGTGTGTCAAAGCCCAAGTGTCTTCATGCAGAAGAGAGACAGAGACAATCAGCCGCCGTCACCTGAGTTTGCAAAGCTCTGGGCTCCTCGTTTGCTCTGAGATGAGGGAAATGGCCCCGATGCCCCATCACTGCCCTCCTCCCCACGCTGCAGCCATTGGCAATGGAAGCTTGTCACGTTGAGGATGGTGACCCTGAACAGGGCTGCCCAAAGGTGTGGATGTCCCATTGCTGGAAGTGTTCGAGATTGGGGTCAACAAGGCTTTGAGCAACCTCATCTGGTGAAGGACATCTCTGCCCATGGCAGTCAGTGGGACTGGTGATCTTCAAAGGTCTCTCCCAACCCAAACCATTGATTGTACGATGGCCCCGAGTCGCTTTCCCTTGGGGTGGCCTTGAAGACCTGCCTCCATCCTTGCCTTCACTTTGAAATGCTGATTCTTGAGTCCTCTTCTGCCTCTTCATTCTCCATCCTTCACCTCTGTCACTAGATGTGGCCCCAAAGCTCAAACAACTGCAAGGAACGAGGTCTCAACTCCTTTGTGCTCCACCAACATGGTCCCCAAAAACATGATAGGGTTTATATCTGCATCTTCTTCAATGCAGCATCCTGCAGCCTTCATCTTCTTCATGGCTGTCCATCCAAACAACCCTCCTGGTGTCCTCTGGGGAAACATTGCTGTCTGGAGGTCCAGCTCAGTGCTGGATGCTCAGACCTCGCTTCCAACCGCATGAAGGTGTCACCAAGCGTTGACCCAACCCACAGCCATCAGTCCTAGGAATCTACAGAGCCCAACTGGTTCCCACCTCGGGACAAGAACCCAATGACTTGAGACATCCCAAAGAAGCTGAGCACTGAGTGCTGTCCTTATCCTTCACCCACCAGCACCCACTGAACCAGAGGGGCTTTGCCCTATGCTGGATCTGGCCTCGCCTGCTGCCCACACCTACCAAAATGCCTTGAGGAGCAACTTGCAACGATACCAAAGATTTTTTTTTTTTTTTTTCCCTGCAGGTAATGACAATCCAAGCTCTGTCCTAAAGACAATTCTCTTGACCAGGGTTGCCCCAAAAGGGCGTTTTTGTGCTGTGGGGAGCAGGAGGAGAACTGGAGCCCGATGGGGCACCTTGAAAAACAACAAGAGCAGCTCCTGCCTGGTGGGGAGCATCAGGGAGCAAAGACCCCAGGGCTCCGTGCTGATGAAGGACGAGGAAGAGGAGGGTGTCTGGGACCTCCAGTCCCACAGTTCAGCCTGGTCATTGTGCCCTATTTCCATTGTGGAAGTTTTCAGGGATTTGGGTCATCCCGTTACTTGTGAAGCCTCAGGCTGGTTCTCCATTTAGGTAAAAAAAATATATGTAATTTGCAGTGGGGCAGCAACATCTCCATCCCCACTGGGAGAGGAGGAGCAGAGGGCTCATGGAACCTCAAAGTGGAGCTTCAGGCACTGACATCCCATGATAGCCCAGCCACAAGCTGAGCTTCCCCAGCTCTGAGGAGGTCTCCAAGGATGAGATACCAGCACTGGGCCTGGAGCTTGCCTTCCTGGTGCCAAGCCCAGGAGCATCAGGACACGATCCTTTATACAGCACCTCTCTTCTGACCAGAGCCAGAACCCAAGGTTCATCCATGGGTCGCTTTGAGGGGGCAGGGGGGATATTTTCTGCTTTTCCCTCATCTCGGAGCAGAAGAGGAGCTGCAGCTGGGGCTGGGGCTGTGCGTATGGATGCTTTGGATCCTTTTGTATTATTTCTTCATTCAGGGTTTTTTAAAGAAAGGAAATGAAAAACGCAAAGACAAACAAATCCATCTGTGGTTCTGTTTTGTTTTGTCTTTTCTTTTCCATCCTTCTCCCCTATACATTTCTAAAGGAGAACAAGAAGTCAGGCAGAATTCACCCTGCCCAGGAGGAGCCCACAGCACTGGGTTTACCCACCCACCCCACTGCTCATTTCTCTGCATAGCAATAGGCACCCACCCCACCTACTTTGGGGCCCACATCCCTCCGTTGCTCAATGCTTTTTTTTTCCTTCTCTCTGAATTGTTTTTGTTTTTAATTATTCTTTTATGATTCTTATTTTCCTTTTGCTGCTGCTTCACCGTTAATCTCATGGGATAGGTTTTACTCTACAGCGAAATGCAATTGTTACTCCTCTGTGTCTTGCAATTATATTTGTTTAAGCTATTTACAAATGCTAAAAAAAAGAAAAAAAAAGATGATAATTAAAAAAAAAAAAAAAAAAAAGAGTCTTATGTGTCAGGCACTTTATCCAAACTGTGCTGTGTGCTCTGGAGTTTGTTCCTTGTTCTTTGCAATGACTCACGCAGGGGAAATTACCAGGAAACTTAACTCCAGCCTGTCAACAGGTTTTAAAAGAGAAAAAAAAAAAAAAAGAAAGAAAATCTCTATTTGTTCATCCTCTACTGGTCATGACTGTGTTGTATTTCTGCAGCTTTCTGTTTCTTCAATAAATTATTTTCTAGTCATTCACCCCCGCGTCTCTGTGTGTGTCCCGGGGGGCTTTTAATTACAGAAATGAGGATTAAAAATGGTGATCCGGTCACCAGGTGGTTGTTTGCATGGTCTGTCCTCCCCAAGCTGTGGCTCTGCAGCATCCCATGGGCTGTGCACGTCCCCCAAAGAATGGGGGCAGTGGGAGGTGGTGGGGATGGGGGCACGGCACGCAGCACTGCCGTGGGTTTGGGGACCACTGTGTGCAGATCGTAAAGCAAAAACACCCACATTGCATTCAGATGCCCTCAAGAGGAGGAAACCCCTTTGGCCTCAGCAGGACGTGGTCAGGGCAGCTACAGGGGGAGGGCGAAGTTGGGGCTGTCCCTTGGGGATGGAGTGCTGTGGTGGCACAGGTGACGTTGGTGGTGTGGGCGTCGTGATGGTGTGGGTGCCCTTGGTGCTGTGGGTGCTGTTGGAGATGTGGGTGCTGTTGGAGATGTGGGTGCTGTTGGTGCCCTCGGTGCTGTGGGTGCCCTTAATGGTGCTGTGGGTGCTGTTGATGTGGGTGCCCTTGGTGCTGTTGGTGCCCTTGGTGGTGCTGTGGGTGCTGTTGGAGATGTGGGTGTCTTTGGTGGTGCTGTTGGTGTTGTGGGTGCTGTTGGTGGTGCTCTGGGTGCTGGTGGTGCTGTGGGTGCTGTTGGTGCTGTGGGTGCTGTTGGAGATGTGGGTGCCCTTGGTGGTGCTGTGGGTGCTGTTGGTGGTGCTCTGGGTGCTGTTGGAGATGTGAGTGCTCTTAGTGGTGCTGTTGGAGATGTGGGTGCCCTTGGTGATGCTCTGGGTGCTGTTGGTGGTGCTGTGGGTGCTGTTGGAGATGTGGGTGCCCTTGGTGCTGTGGGTGCTGTTGGTGCCTTTGGTGATGCTCTGGGTGCCCTTGGTGCTGAGGGTGCCCTTGGTGGTGCTGTGGGTGGCCTTGGTGGTGCTGTGGGCGCTATTGGAGATGTGCGTGCCTTTAGTGGTGCTGTTGGAGATGTGGGTGCCCTTGGTGGTGCTGTGGGTGCCCTTAGTGGTGCTGTGGGTGCCCTTGGTGGTGCTGTGGGTGCCCTTGGTGCGCAGGCTCTCCCCACGGGTGATGAGGCCAGCATAGCCCTCCTGATGGGAGAAGGCGTAGCTGGAACGGCGGTGGAAGGAACCACGGGGGACGTGGGTGCGCAGCTCCACCGAGGGCTCCGGCTCCCGTCTGGCCTTCCAGCAGATGTTCTGCAAGGAAACAGGGGTCTGGTGACCTCCCTGGGGAATCGCATCCATCCCATCGCCAGTAACACCCTTCCAGGTTCCAGACACTGGTCCTTGAAGCAGATCCTCACCTGCTGGATGCTGGTGTTGCCTGTG
Organism: Phasianus colchicus; assembly: GCF_987193195.1. NCBI lineage: Eukaryota > Metazoa > Chordata > Aves > Galliformes > Phasianidae > Phasianus > Phasianus colchicus. The sequence continues at coordinate 2,812,436 of NC_143463.1, read as the reverse complement.
ATGGCGTTGTATGAGCGGATGGTGAGCGAGGGGATGGTGTTCACCACCAGGGACAGCAGGATCACCAGCAGGATGTAAGGGTCGGTCAGAGCGTTCTGGGCGGCATCTGAGGGCAAGTGTTCAAGCAGCAGAGGTGGAGAGGAAAGAGAGCAATGGTGAGGGGACAGCCCCACAACTCACAAAGCTGCTCAGGGATCTAAACCAGGATCAAAAAGCAAGACTGCAAGATGATGAAATGGTCAATCTGTCATCCAGGATCATTTAGCAAGAGGGATGTGATACAGCCAAGTGAAGACACAACTACTGGGAGAACAGCTTCTGGCATGGAGCCCGCAATGGACTGGCCTGGCTCTGGGAGGAATGGACTGCAGGGATTTGGGGCACCTGACCTGGAAAACGGAAGACAGCAGGAGCGATCCTGAAGGCATCAATGCTCTGGGTCAGGAAGGAGAAGAGGCAGAAGAGCAGCAAGCTGGCTGTGACCTTCAGGAAAGACAACGCTGTCCAGAACTTGGTGTCCAGGATGATCTGCATGGACATACAACTCCGTGTGAAGGTTGGAGGATGTACTTCCATTTGGCCACTTGTCGCTGCCCCAAGGGAGATCATCCACAGCTGCACTGGGCAACATCACAGCGTGCCTGGGGTCCCTTCACCTGTGTTCCATTTGGACTGCTTGCCTCCAACCCCTCATCCGTGCCAACAGCCTCCAGTTCATCCCCAGCTCAGACACAGGGAGGCGTGCTCACCTCCACCAGGACCGACAGCAAAGCCGAGGTGGCCACCGTGACGGAGAAGGACTCGTAGTCCCCCACAGTCCTGCTGCCAACGTGGTCCTCAAAGGCCCAGAGCGCGATGTAGAAGCTGGTGAGCGATGTGCTGACACCATGCAGGAGCGTCACGCTGAAAATACGATAATTGAAGAGCTCGTCCTGCTGCCCAATGGTGTAGAGCTCAGGGAACCGCAGGCTCTTCTTGGCACTCACGTCCTGCTGGAACATAGAGGGGGTCAAGCATCGTCCTCCCACCCTCGGCAGGTCTGCCCTCCAGGCACAGGGGCTGAGTGCAGCCTGGTGGTCCCATACCTGCTCCAGAAGACCCACAGAAAGCACAGGGTAGGCGGTGTAGAAAACGTTGTAGAGAGCAAGGAACCAGCCTTCATAGAGAGGCTACGGGGAGAATGAAGTGTCTGTGAGCTCGGTGGTGCTTTGGGAAGACTCAGAAAGGATGCCCAGGCACTGCAGTGAGGCTAAGTCCTGCCTCGAATCCCATGGAAATCCCTATGGACTTGTTCTGAGATCTGCATCAGCGCTGGGTTGTCCGCAGCACGCTGTGGGTCTTTGGGATCGTGCTGCAGAGATTTGGCTGGAGCCACACACTGCACTGATAACCTTTGTCCCTTAGGTAGGAGCTCCCATTTCTGGGAGAACCTTGTGGTGTATTTCCCTGCACATTTATGAGGCTGAGCTGCTGCTCACAAGAGCTGCCAGTGCCTCTGAGGGCACATCTCCCAATCCCACAGCCCAAGTGCTAGTAAACCAGCTGCATCTCAACCAGGGAGCCCCCAAAAATCAGGCAGGGAGGAAGGAGACCGCGTTGAAGATACAAACACCCACAGGACGGCTGCGTGCCGTGCCGATACGCAGCCATCGCTCACCTGGGCCGTGAATCCACTATGAAAAGCAAACCAGATCTGGGTCATGAGGCCAGCAAAGGTCTTGTAGAAGAAGTAGCGGAGGAACTTGCAGATGCGGAGGTAACCCCAGCGGCCGTGGACGAGCAGCAGGCGCTGCAGGTAGCAGAACTGTGCCAGGGCGTAGTCGCTGCACTGCACGGCTTGCACGCCCTCCAGCCCGCTGATGCCCACCCCGATGTCAGCAGCTGCACAGGGTGTGAGATGTGAGCAGTGAGGGTTTAGGAGAGCACTTTTTCTTGGTTTGCTTGCCCGGCAGATTGCGCTCAGGGCTGATGGGTGAAGGGGAAAAGCCCTCCTGCTTTTGTCTGTCGTGTGACAGCAGGCACAGCTGGGTGTGCAAAGGGCACAGCCCTGTGTTGGGGGGTGCTGGAGAGGTGTGGGAGTCTTCAAGACATCCCTGCTGCCCAAGCAAGCAGTCCACCCTGCCCCTTTCTGTGGTCTTGTGCTTTTCACCCCCTTCCCAGCACGACCACGTTGCAAACTGGATTGGGAATTAGGTTGGGAGATGAGTCAGGCGTTGTGCTGGGAGCTGTGTTGGGAATTGGGTTGGGTTGGAAGAGTTGATTTGAGTGTTCCTCTCCCAGCTCTTCACCTCAAAGGAGAAGGTGACATAGTGATGGTAGATGGGGTACCACCACTCCCACTCTAGTTGGATGCTCTAGCCAAAACCCAGCAGCACATCCCCCAGCCTCACTTTTGATCATGTTGACATCATTGGCTCCATCCCCAATGGCCAGCGTGGTGGCTTTCTTGTGCTTCTTCACCAGCTGCACGATGAGAGCTTTCTGCTTGGGGGTGACCCTGCAGCAGATGACAGCCTGGCAGCTGGTGGCCAGGTCCACAAAGGCCTTCTCCACCAGACTGCCCTGCTCCTGGGGGTCTGTGGTCCCATGGCAAGCCAGTTGCTGCCACAGCTGTCCCTTCTTCTGCAGCACCTCTCCTGTCTGGAGGATTGTGTCCTTAGGGGAGAGCACACGTGGTTGGAACCTCACACCAGGGCTGGTCAAGAGGGATGGGGGCTATTGGTCCCCTACAGGCAGGGAGGATGGGGCTGGTCTGAGCTCTTTTAGCATAGGGAAACAAATATGGGCACGAGGGGAGGGTAACAACATTTCAAATTTAGGTTTTCTAAAGACTGCCAGGGATGTCACAGTAGAATCTGTGATGCTCTCAAATTTCTCAGGTGCAACAAAAAGAAGTTTTCTCTGGGTTTGACATGCAGTAGGTACTGTTTGAGAACAATTTGTCCCAGTATGACCAGAATCATAGAATAATGAAGGTTGGAAAAGACCTCTAAGATCAGCCAGTCCAGCCATCCACCTACCACCAATGTTGCCCACTGCCCCATATCTCTCAGTACCACATCTACACCTTTCTTGAAGAAGAGCACGAGCCCCCAGCAGACCACTTGGGCCAGTGTGGGTGAAGCCCCCACCACTAAATGATCAGTGTGAGGTCACCTCCTCCTCTAACATTCGTTCCCCATCCCAAAACAGGGCTCCTGTGGCTTTTGCCACCCATTTTGGGGTACCTCCTGGTGCCATCCAATGCCTTGGGGCAGAACCAGCCCCACTAACCTCCTTACCACAAAGTCCCCACTGATGACAAGAGCTCTCTTCTTGTGGCACAAAGGCTCCGGGCGCTGCTGTGAGACACAGTCACTGCCACTGATGTTGTTTCTTGCCCAGTAAGCCTCGAGGATCTCGCTGTGCAAGGAGGGCACACGGGGCATGTTGGTCAGCTTTGGCTATGACTCCTTGGTTGGCATTTGCCATCTCAAAGCTGGATCCAGACAGGGCTGGTACCCAATGGTGGGAGCAGGAGGGACAAAGAGGGGCTGGAAGGGCTCATGAGATGAGAAATCAGCCCTGGTGTCTGTGGTTTGGAGGCCAGAGAACCGAGCTGAGCACTTTGCAGCCAAATGTAGGTGCAGAAATGAATGGGGAAGACTGGAAAGATGTCAGTGGGTGAAGATGGGAATGGACATCCAGGCTGTCCATGGGAAGGGGAAGGAGAAGCATCTCCAGCTCTGCTCACCCTGCACAGGTTCCTATGCCCTCGGGTGTCACAGAATCACAAAATCATTAAGGCTGAAAAAGATCTCTAAGGTCATCCAGTCCAACTGTCCACCTACCACCAATACTGCCCTCTAAACACGTCCCTAAGTGCCACACCTACACAAACCCCCTGATGTCACGAACCAGAAGGTCAGGATTCCTCACCTCACTTCCTTCTCCTCCAGGATCTCCATGTCATCTGAGAGCAGCTTGCATGCATAGCCAACATTCATTGCTGTTTCTGCAATACAGGGACATCAGTGGGTTGCCGTGCCCCCCACCATCCCAGGGCATCCCCCAGCCCTGGAGGCTAACAGGTGCTGGGACTGTTCTCCACCCTATGCCATCATGCAGAGAACTTCCCCTGCCTCAGTTTCCCCACGGGTAACATGATCTGTGGGTTGTGCTACTGTTCTGTGTGAATGGAACAGCAGAGCCCCACTGTTGCTTCCTCCCAGGGTCTCATCTGATCTCTGGTCCTGGTTGGAGAAGAAACTGAAACGTGTTGGTGGGGTCTGGGGTTGGCTCCACTCACCTTGTTTGTCTCCCGTCAGCACCCACACTTTGATGTTGCCCAGTTTCAGCAGCTGGATGGTCTCAGGGACCCCTTCTTGCAACTTGTCCTCAATGGCCGTGACCCCAAGCAGCTGGAGGGAAGGTGCCATGACATGGGGCAGAGGGTCAGGGCAAGGTGGAGGTTAACCCTGCCTCCAACCAGGGGTCTCCTGCAAGCTCCAGCTCCTTTCCATGGGTGGATGTGTCGCAAAATCACCCCGAGGGGTATCTCCACCTGTATCTCCACCTGCCCTCCCACCCAGAGCATTGGTGTCGGGTTGGACTCTTCCCCCTCTGCCCCAAAAGAGCTGAAACCCCCCCATGCTCCTACCCCCTGTGGGGCCAGTAGGGAACAGGGCAAGTGGTTCCTCCCCACCCCTGGCCCCATCCCACCTCCAGGTCCTGCTCCATCTCTTCGTACAGCCTGTCCAGCTCACATGCCCGGCCCTGCAGCAGGATGTTGGCCACGCGGTGCCTCCTGCTCCACTCGTCGTACTCCGCCTCGCTCAGCTCCTTGCTGGCCAGGCATAACGTCCTCAGGGTCTCCTCTGCAAAGTGCTGCCAAGATGAGACATCGCGGCCTCCTCACCTCGATTCCATGCTCACATGGGGTCTGAGGTTTCCTCTGGGCTCTGGCTGCCCCCCACCCCAGGAGTGATCATAGAAGCTGGGAGGGACCCACCAGGATCATCAGGTCCAACTCCTGGCTCCTCGCAGGACCACCCAAATATCAGACCCTACACCTGAGAGCGATGCAGAACACCAAGAGGGGATTCGGTGCCCTCAGCCCCCATTCCGCGTGCATTTGAGGCTCAGAGCAGAAAGGGGAACGACAGAGCCAAATCCTAAAGCCAGAGTGGGGACAGAGAAGCAGCGGGGCACCCAACCAACCCCTCACATCCCAGCTTCTGTGGGACTCACATCCAGAGCCCTCTCGGTGAAGTCCTGGTTGGGTCCCCGACCCCGCAGCCTCTCCAGAATCACAGTGTCAGCCCCTTTGGTGTAGAGCCGGATCGTGCCCTGTGGGTCCCTCACTGGGAGGGAGAAAGGACAGAGCTGCTCTTCGCTGTCCCCATGCAAAGCACCGTCCTGCTGCCACCTCTGCTCACCCAACACCGACATCCTCTTGCGATCGCTGTTGAAGTCCAGCATGGCCAGCACTTGGAATGTCCTCTTCACCCCCATCTCGCTGATGGTGATGCTGTCCTGCGTTCGGGACAGGAAGACGTAGCCCAAGCTCCTGGCTGCCAGCACCAGTGCTTCCTCATCTGGAGAAGCCGCCTGGTAAACCAGTTGGTCTGTGGAAGAGAAGCAAGGATTGGGTGAGGAGACGCCTAGATGAGCATCTCTCAAACACCTGGAACGCCTCAGTCTTGCACCGACATTATTTATGGAGACCTTGAAGCCTGAGCTACCAAGCTAGGGAAAGTCATGGAATAGAAATGTAGGATCATAGAACATCTCAAGCTGGAAGGGATGCATGAGGATCATCAAGTCCAACTCCTTCTGCTCCTTAGAATTATTTTTCTAAACATATTCCAAAGGATAAAGGTTAAAAAAATTCATGTATTCAGCACACCAAAACCTCAACCAATCCACCCAACCCATCCCATTTCAGAAGCCATGCCTGGTTTACAGTCATATACGCTTTTGCTGAAGAGGATTTAAATCTACCACATCTTTAAATTTTAAAATATGTATTTTTTAATTTTTGTTGAGTTAATGAAAAGAGAGAATAATAGCTGTGTGAGTATACTTTGTGTTCTTTGTCCTCACAAGCAAGGACCACCACTCCCAATGGGGTACCAACACCACTCCCAACAGGATCCCAACACCACTCCCCATGGGATCCCAACATCAACCTCATGGGATCCCAGCAACACGCCCAATGGGATCCCAGCACCATTCCTACTGGGATCCCAACACCACTCCCAACAGGATCCCAACACCACTCCCCATGGGATCCCAACATCAACCTCATGGGATCCCAGCAACACGCCCAATGGGATCCCAGCACCATTCCCAGTGGGATCCCAACACCACTCCCAACAGGATCCCAACACCACTCCCCATGGGATCCCCACACTGATCCCAGTGGGATCCCAACCCCCATTCCCAATGGGATCCCGATGCCACTCCCAGTCTCTATCCCTATCCAACAGAAAATCCCAGCCTAGGCAGTTCATATCAACGATATCACAGCCCCTGTGCCTCGAAGGGGACCCACTCACTGGGGACCCCAACCCACCTCCCCTCTCCTCCACCATGACGGTGTGGCAGAGGGCCAACAGCCGCAGGAACTCCCGCAGCACCGGATCGTTGTTTTGTTGCACCGCTTCCCGCAGCCCCACGTTGTTGGAGTCCAACATCTTCTCCCCATGGCAGCTCCGGGTCAACCCCAACCCCTGCAAGAGGCATGGGCAGGCTGTAGGAACCTGAGACGCCAAACAATGGGGCCACCCTATAATGCTCTGCCACGGTCATATTTGGCCCCATGTTATGCAGGAGAGGGGAATTACGCACCGGTGGCTGTTTGTTCTCATGGCCCGTGCCCAAACCTGCCAAAATAAGAGACAATTCAGTGATTGAAGAGCTGGGAGCATCGTTTAGCAAGAGCTCCAAGCAGCTTTTTGCTAGAAGGGATTGCTGGGATACTTTTGCTGGCCAAAAGACTGGCAAGGAGGGAATTTTCAGTGCTGGCCCAGCGTCTGTCCATTGTGAGCCATTGGGACATTCAGGTTTGACTGATTTCATTCTTGGAGAACTCAGCCTTTCTATGTTTTTCGTGTTGACAATGCAGGTCTGGCTTTCATCTGCAATTCCAGTTGTCAGAAAGCAGAACGGATCATGGCAGTGCTGCTAGCAGAGGTGCAATGTGATACACCAGGAAGAGGAGGATTGGGTTTATTCCTGCTTAGAAACTTTGCCAAATGGTTTTTTTCCTCCTCTTTCCTTTTGTCACTGTTTGTCTCAGGTGTTTGATAAGGATCTCAGGAAAAAGGAGCTCTGTGCTAAAGCTCTGCCCCTCGCTGCTCTCTAAATGTCACTAATTAAGCACCAAAAGCCAGCCAAGAGCTCGAGTAAACGCAGCAGTGAGAGAAGGAAGGAATTGGGGTTTCTAAGGGGAAAAAAGTAATCTGAATCATTAAAGAAAGCAAAGAGCATCGCATGCACTCACCGTAAGAATAAATCATAAAGGGAAGGACGACTTCTTTACCTCCTCCTCCTTCACCTCCTCCTCCTTCACCTCCTCCTCCTTCACCTCCTCCACCACCAAGACCAACCCACGCACCCCAAGCTTCCCAGCAAGCCAGAGAAGAGAAAAGAACCAAAGTGACCTCAAGCCAAAGTCTGGCCTCAACCCAGCTCTGCAATCCTTGCCACCACCAAAAGTTACCATAGATGGTCCCGTTGACACAGCACTTCTTGAAGCTCATGATGTTCTGCGTCAAGGTGCCCGTCTTGTCTGAGAAGATGTACTCCACCTGGCCAAGCTGGTCGTTGAGGCTGGTGCTCCTGGCTTTCGCTGGGATGTCCTTGACAGCATAATACATCTCCAAATCCCAGTTGATAAAAAAGCTGTTCACCAGGTAGATGAATTCAAACCTAGAGTGGGAATGCGAGGAAGGAGATATCGCCTTCATCATCCTCAGCCTGTCCACCATTTCCAACGTTGGCCTGTGTGTCTTTGCATCACCCTTGCTCACGATGGCCAACGGGAGGGAGAGGGGCACTGAGTGCCAGCTGTGTGTGCAATCTCCATCGTTCTTACGTGATATACATGGACATGGGTATGATGACGCTCAGGAGAATGGTGAAGCCCCAGAAGCTGAAGAAAGCCTGCCTGGCAGGAGTCGTGTGCTTATAGAGAGCAGCGAGGTAGCTGTGTTTCTCTTGGAACATCTTGGCCCAGAACCCTGAGGCAATGGCGAGGCACAGCGACGTGGCCAGCAGCACCAGAAAGATCTGACAGGGGAAGGCAGGTTGAGAATGGCGCATCCCACAGAGCCTACCAGACCAACACCAACCACTGTCCCTTCCAGCCCATCTCACTGCATCCCTGTGTGCATGAGGCTGCTTTGAGACCACCACAGAAGTTGAAGGCTATCCTGGGCTGAGATGAAAGATCGTGGCGTAGAATTCAGCTGAACACATCCACAGCAAACAGAGTGAAATCCAACTTCCCCACCTTCCTGACCCCAACCCAAACTCTCCCCCAACCCTGCTAAGAGGAATGCCAGCAGCCAGTCGGGGAAGAGATGACACAGCCACCAGGAACTGAACCAAGAACTGAGCAAGATACTTCAAGCTTAACAAAATCAGCATCACCCAAGGAAGCAGTGTCTCATGAGGAAGCTTCTAAGCACCCCCAGGAGGCGTTTGCACAGCTCTCACTATGACCACCAGGCGGTCCATCATGCGGTCCAGCTTGGTTTTCTTCCTCTTGATCTTTCCACAGTTCCTCATAATTTTGGAATCAAATCCTGGGCGAGAAACATTTTGTAAGTAAAAACACAAAATGCTCCTTCCACTGATCTCAGCCCTCCTCTACCCATGGCCAAGGGGACACGAAGGGACGTGGATCCAGGACACGATGCACGTGGAATACAGAATCCTGGATCCTGTCCTTCCTGAGCTGGTGCTCACCTGCATAGATAACCAAGCCACAACACATCTCGGTGTTGCGGAGTTTGCAGCCCCGCAGCAGAATCCTTTCGCCATCCAGCGCGTGCGTCTCGCCTCTCCACTGCAGCACACCAGTGAAGCTGTGCAGGCGGCTGTTGGGCTCCTCACAGGTCACTCTCCCTGGAGCAGAGGACACAGAGGAGGTGTTGGCTGTGGGGGAAACACGAGGCCCTTTGTTTCTTCCAGAGAAGAGGATTTCTCAAGGGAAAATTCAGATTTTTTCCTGTGTGTCTTCCAGATGTCGGATGGGAGATTCAGGTTAAGGCTGAGCTGGAGCACCAGCCTGCTGTGCCCAGTCCACGTTGGATAAAGCACAATCTCCTTCATTCCCACAGCTGTTGACACAGCATCCTATGGAGGACCAAAGGGGGAAAAATCCAGGGTCTGAGCTCAAGCCTGGGTGCTCAGAGTTTGATATCGGTAGGAAAACAGACACTGAGCCAGGGGAAAGGTGTGCAAAGCCAATGGCCCGCATCCTACCCAATACCCTCATCCCAACCCAGTGGCCCCCATCCTCATCCAGTAGTCCCTATCCTAACCCCCATCCTAACCCAACCCCAACCACGCTGCTGGGGAAGGGTCTCCATGCAGATCCTTCAGTAGGGACCACCCTCCAGCAGGGAAAGGGCTGAGTGATGGCATTTGGTGTCTCTGGGGACAGAGTGAGGCCAATGGGAGACCTCTCAAGGCTGCCCTGATGTGACCATGGGGTGGAGGCCACATCCTCACCCATCTGGGATTCTCACCATCAAAGGCAGCCAAGCTCTCCTCACTTGTCAGCTCCTGGTGGGTGACCAGGAGGGCTTGTCTGAACTTCAGGTTTGTTTCTCTGCGAAAAAGAGCCAGAGAGGGAAGAATGAAACAACCCTACAGGGCAAAAGCACTGTTAATTCTGCTATCGGGCCCATGGGACAGAAGTTGACATTAATTATTGGGTGATTACATGAGCAATGGTGATGAAAAGCAAGATAGGGAGCTATCGTGGCAGACATCAAACAGGAAAAAAGCCATGCCCCCAGAGACCCTGTCATTAAATCATCCCGCAGATGAGCGGGAGGGATGGGGAGCTGGAAGGGAATGGAGATGAGGAGATAGACCTGAGGTCATGAGCTGCTCTGCAGGGTGCAGGGTTTTTCCTGAAACTGTAGCCTGAAAATTGTCTTGGCCTTCCAATTTTCAAAATCCGGGGGGCCAAATGAAAGGCTCATTCCATTTCTGCAGTGTCTGTAGGGTTGGCTGTTGGAGGACCCCCAGATTTCATGGTTTCTGCAGGACTGCCAGCTTCCCTAGCATACCTGACCCCCACTTCTGGTGGTGCCCAAGGCTGGACACCTCAGCCCACAGCTGGGACATCCACCACTCCTCACCCATCGATGTCAGAGGTCTCCACGTAGCAGAGGCTGCTGGGCTCTGAGCTGCACAGCAGGAGCATGTCAGCCTGGAGGAGCAAAGGGAAAGCACCTGGTTGGGTCTCTCCTTGCTGAACCCCCCCCCCTTGGCACACCAACCACCACGGGGCATCGCTCACTGGGACGAGGCTGTCCTTGTGCAGGCGGACGATGTCCCCAACGCAGACATCGCGCCATTTCTGCCAGCGGAAGCTGGAGGGGAATTCAGAACACGTGAACATCGCAGCCCTGTGGTCACAGCGGGGTTAGAATACTGCACAGCAGGGTTAACACTGCATCCATCCTCTGGAGCAGCCTATGGCTCTCCTGGCTTCTTGCATGCACGGGGTCTGCAGGGTGCTGTCGGTTCCGCTGTGGCCATCAGGGCACCACGAGTGGCACAGGACTGCTGTGTCACATCCACACCCCCTTACCTACGGGTGTCAGCCGTGCAGACCAGCACTTTTTGGACCTGTTGGGACACAAACATCCTTCCAAAGCAACTCCTGGAGCTGCACCAGATCTGGGGGACGATGCAACCTTGCAAGGCCTGGTGCCACCAAAACCCTTTCCAGCTGCTGAACTCAGGGCTGCTCAGCACCCCAGATGAGCCATCGCTGCTTCACAGCAAGGAAAGCATCTCCCCCATGAGCCCTTCTCCCCAAAGCCCCTTACCTCTCCCCAGACAGGATCTCGCAGGGCCTGCTGTTGATGTTTCTGTCACTTTGGTGTCGGCCCTGCACAGAAGAGAGAAAAAGAAACAGATGGGCCAAGCCAGACGTTCTTGTCCCACGAAAGCAACCCTCTTAACGCCAGAACCTCTTTGGTTCCTCAGCCCCAGGACAGGATCTGCTCACTGAAGCAATCTGGTGGTGCATTCTGATGAATGAAGGGGCAGAAGTCCCCCCCAAGATATTTCTAGGGGCCAAACTGTGATTAGGATATTACAGATGTCACTCCTAAAGGAAGGAAACCATCTGGCCTCATCCTTTCAAAGGGAAAATACGAAGTGATTTGGATGTTGTAGAGCTGATGGTGCCTCAGGTACGTTGAATGATGGCATCTCCCAAACTTTCCACAGCAAAAGGGACCCATTCTGCCGCCCACCCCTCGATACCCACACTCACAATGTCATCCATCAGGTCTCGTAGGGCACGGATGGTGAGAAGGCAGCTCAGGGGGAAGAGCAGAGTGTACCAGGGCAGCGTGGAGATCTCAGGAAAGGTCTGGGGAAAGAAAAGGGCACCTCACCGACCAAACTCCCATCCCACCATGGGACACCTCAGGTCCCAGCTCTCCTCCTTTTAAGTGCCCAAAGAAGGCAGGAACCAAGCTAAGATTTGGGGACGGTAGGATTTTTGTCTAGCGGTTTTCTACATGATCTTAGTTTATATCCAAACCCAACTGATATATAAAATAATGTTTTTTCTCAGCTTCAGCCATTCAGAGGTCCTGAAATCTGATGGATGCTACTGCAGATCAGTGCCCTTGACACCATCTTACAGCACTAGTGCAAAAGGGGAACCCACGTCAGCTCTAGATCCCACAGTGGTCATCCGTAAAGGTCAGAGGTGGGAACACAAGTGTCCCTAAAGATGGTCCCCTGCTCCGAGCACCAGACAACCCTCCTTTGGTAACAGTCCTTCACACTTGTGCTTCTCCCTCGCACCCATCTCACCTGCAGGAGGATGACGAAGACAAAGTAGACGTTGGCCATGCGGTGGAACTGCTCGTAGAGGTTCAGCGGGAGGAAGGTCAGGACGTTGTACTTGGCTGTCTTAATGGCATTGCCCTGCCAAAATAAGGCAGGTTAAAGCCAGAGTGGGGGCACAGCACCAGAAACGGCCCATGGTTGGCCCCCGCCTGACTCACCGCGTATTTCTTCTTGCTGAAACAGAAGGCAGATTTCTTCCTGAGCTGCTCGTGGTGGGCTCTGTTGTTGGCCTGCACTTCCCAGGTGAAAGCTGGAAGAGCTCACGGTCACCCACTGGCTGTGCTCAGCCACCACCCCCCACCCCCTCCAGGGACACTGGGACCCATTGTGGTGCTCATGGTGAGCTGGGGAGACATGCTTCCATAATGCTATTGTTAAGGATGCTTGCTCCCCTTCTGATGCTGTTCCTGCTACCCCAGTGTGGACACCACCAAGCTGGGACATCCCAGCCACAACCCCAGCTCCTGCACCCATCTGATGGGCCATCTTTACACCAGTCCTCTGTTCTACTGTCCAAAGAAAGGAAAATCCCAGGCCACGCTCATTGCACACCAACCTGGCTGCCCCTTTTGCTCACGCTCACAGCCCAGGGCTGGGTCCTGCCCATCCATGCTGCCACCTCTACCAGGACCTGGGGACAAGGACACAGAATATCTGCAGTGCTGAGCCACAGCGGGACCCACTGGGATGCTCTGCAGCTGAGCTTCACCCCTATGGGGCAGGACATGACAGAGAAAGTACAACAGCATTCTTAATGTTTGAATGTCACAGAAGTGGTGATGCAGTGGCATTTCTTTTGGAAGGTCCATCACACATTGGCCGTTATGGGTTTACTCAAGGGTGTTGGCGTGGGGCTGGGTCCCCCATGCCCTCAGGGTTGGACTGGGGCTCCCTTACAGCCTCAGTTTGCATTCTGACCACTCGAAGATTCCTCTCCAATGAAGACATGGGAAATCATTGAAGGAGAACCTCTCTTCACATCGCCAACTCAGCCATCGTGCCGAAGGAGCACCGCCCTCATCGATGACAAGATTCCCCTCCACTCACTGATCTCCACACGGGGTCATTAGGGCAGATTAATTAATGTTTGTGCAGCTCTTTGTGATCCCGACACGTCAGAAGCCGGCGATGCGTAAAGCATCCGTTACCCCATCATTCAACAGTGCCCCCCAGAAGTCCATCCCTGTTGTTTCACATCTCGTTCCTCTGATCCCTTTTGTCCCATTCTTCCACAGAAGGCTCTCCTCCTCTCCCATCGCTCCCGATGTCACAGGCTGATGCTGGGAGCCCCACGCCCACTGCAGAGCCCACCTCACCCCACACCAAGGTGACCCCAAAGGGCAGCACCCGGCTTTATCCAAGAACTCGGACCAAAACCCAAAGCTTTTATCCACAGTACCAGCTTTCTCCACCACCAAAGGCTCTGCTTTTGTCCCCGCATCCTAAGTGACCCCACCAGGTCGGCACGTTTGTGTCCTGAGGAGGAGGATGCTGCAGAGAGGTGGCATGCTGCTGCTTTGCTCTGCTCCAGGACGTGGCTGTGACATCCACATACCCCACACCCACAGCGCTTCCAAACCCCAAACCCTGCCTGCTGTCACCCCCTGTGCTCTGCTCCCAGGTGATGCCAAACGAGCTCACAGCTCGTTAAGCACCTGCAGCCACGGGGCTCTCCGAGGAGCGCAGTGTGCTGGGAAACAGCGCCTGCACAGAGAGCCCAACCCCACAGCACGGGACCCCACAGCACCCCGGTGGCAGAGCAGGGGAGCGCCCCACACGCAGGGCTTCTGCAGACAGGGGTTAAAATGCACCCACTTGAGGCTCGTGGTTAATTCGGGTCAGAGAGAGGCGGAGGTGCCCTGCGATGAGCACCGGCTGTGGATCGGAGAGGAAACGCCCGCGCAACCCGGCAGCTCCTGCCCAGACAACACGTGGGGCCGTGAATTTCCCTCCTGCTGCTGTTTGCTCTATGTTACCCTATAACTACACCTGGATGCTGCTTCCATCCGACCCCACAAGAAAACACTGCATCCCCAGTCCCTGTCCCCAATGCCATCCCTGTCCCCATCCCCATCCAACCCCCACGGACCGAATCCCAGCCAGGTGAGGAGCGAAGCGCTGTCCAAACGCAGCTCCCAGCACAGCGCAGCCCCTCACAGCCCCCAGCATCACCCGCTCACACCCACCGCTGCTCCGGTGCGGGTGGGAGAAAGGGGAAAAAGGGAGAGGGGAAAAGCGGCCGCAATACCTGCGCCGATCCCGGCCGTGGCACCGCTGCCTGCGCCCAGCCCACGCGGGTTTGTGGGACAGCCCCCGCCACACCCCCGCCACCGATCCGGCCCTCCCCATAGAGCACCGCATCCCCCGCACCAGGGAAGCATCGCACAGCCCCACGTCAGCTCCGAGGGGAGATGAAGCATCAGGTGTCGGGCAGTGGGATGAGCTCCCCCCGTTTGGCACCAGCTCCACGGGAAGGAATGGGGACAGGCGTAACCCCACTGAGCCACGGGGGGCGGCCCACGGGGGGCTCTCAGGTTTCGGAGCCATAGAAGAGAAGATACAAATCATCTCTTTGCTCACCAAAGCTTTGGCATCAGGACCGGCAAACCCAGAGCCGCACCGCAGCGCTGAGAGCTTCGTCCCCAGCACAAGTCCCCACCGCTCCGGTCCTGCTGTCATTAGATTAATTGCTCACCGCAATTAACCACAGAAACCCGGAGGCGATTAAGCAAGTGCTGGGCTGGCAGTCCATAAAGCACTCAGCGCACACGGGAGCTCATAAACAACGCATCCCCACCCCGTGGTTGGCACCCAACCCAGCGGGCACCGCATCCTTCCAGCCCCACTGCAGCAGCGCGGGGTGACGGGGAGGGCAGTTGTGGGGCGATGGGGACGGCAGTGTGAGCTGTTCTGACATCCCAACCATTGCCAGGTTAAATAAAACACATTGCCAGTGAGGTCACCTAATGGCAGATTCGTTTTTGATTTGAACTTTTTACCTTCACCTCTTTTCCTCCGTGCTGAATCAGCTCCTCCGCTCAGCACGTCAAGTTCCTGCCCCCGCCTGGGAGATGGATGGGGCTCCCCAGGCAGTGCAAGGGGGGCAGGGGCACGAGATGGGCTGCACCCACAGCATCACCTCATCGTCCCCCACTTCGGGAGGACACGGAGGAAATAACGGAGGCAGCAATTCAAGGGATGCTCCAGGGATGCACCTCCAGGCCCCACCTGGAGGTAAAGCAGAGGCAGACGGGCAGCGTGCATCTAGTCAACACCCTTTTATTAAAAACAATTACAAAAAAGTGACAGGTTACAACATTTATACACATCCCAAACGACTCCGGGCAGCCACAAACCTCTGCTTTACAGCATTTCCCCCCCCCAGGGCTGGGGGCTCAGGGGCTGCTCAGCGCCAGGAGCATCTCGCTATGGGGCAGCAACGACAACACGAGGCTCCAGTTCTCACCCACACCAGTAGTGCCCATCTCCTTCCCAGTGCATGGGAATGACCACAGCCCTCTCTCTGGGTTCTGATTGCACTGCAGAGATGCTGTGCCCTCCCCAAGTGCAGACAACGGGGTGAAGCCCCCAGAAGGACGCAACCCCACTGGGGTGGGGTGATGGCTCCCCTGGGGGAAAGCTGCTTCAGGAGGGCTCTGCTGCCACCAGGAGTGAAGACAAACGGGATAAACCAGGGAAAGGCAAAGCAGGAGAAAGCTTCCCTCCCTGGTGAAGAAGCTCTGAACTGTCTCTCCCTGGACCTGGGTGGACAGCGCTGCTCCCTGCAGGGGAGGGGAGAAGGCTTGGAGGAAAGCACCCAGCATGGCTGCAGGTGGAAGCCCCACGGCTGCAATGCTGCCAGGGCAGGGCAGTGTTCTGGCCTGTGAGCATCAGGGGAGCAGCAGGAGCTGCACGGCTCCAGTGGGGGGAAAAAGAGGCTGGGACCCCCCCACTGCCAGCCAGCGGATGGAATGCAGAGCGAGCAGCCAGGGGTATCCACTGCTGTGCACAACAGACACCACTGCTTTTGTCCCGGGGAGCCTGACACAACAACAGGGGAGGCTTCTGCTTTTCTGAAAGCTCCCAACATGTAAACTAGTCGGAAAAAAAAAAAAAAGAAGAAAAAAAAAAGGAGCATTTCCATCTATTGCTTTTGCTCTGGTGCGTATCGGGTCCCTGCCATCAGAGATGGACCAGGAGGGAGTTCTGTACATGTGCATGGACCATTCAGGGCCACCCTTCTGCACCCAGGTCCTCCCCAAAACCTTGCTCCCAAACAGCTCAAAGGGGAAGCCTGGGTGAGGGGAAGGACGGCCCAACCGACCTGTGGCAGTGTCTGCATTCACTGCTGCCCTCCTCAGTGCAGCTCCTGCCCTGGAGCCCTCACATCTCTTTGTGGCACATCCCATCACAGCTCCATCTCTCTGAGGTCCAGGCAATGCCTGACACTCAGGGCTCTCCCTCGCCCAGCCTGCAGTAGCAGGCTGCCAGCACTCAGCAGCCACCCAGCTCTCAGCAGGGAGCTCCCTGAGCCCACCTTGCTGCTCCACAAGCATTCCTCACTGCAGCTCTGGCTGTGCTGCACAGTGGGTCAGCACTGAATCACAAAGGATTGCCTGATCTGCTCTCGCCATCCCCTGCTCACTGCTCATACATCAGCTACAGAATCCACTTTACAGCCTCCTGCCCAACTCTACTTCATTTCCCACCCCTCTCCCAACTCTGCAGGAAGATAACTGCTTTGGACTACAAAAGCAATTTAAGTTACATTTGGGAAAAAAAGTAACAGTAACAATCTACCTTGAACTGAACCAGAAAGATCCTTCTGCACGTATCCAACCTACCTCTACAAGCTTCTCCGAGGAACCACGGAGTTCCCTCTAGCTGTGCTGCTCAGAACCACCTTGCCATGCCTACGGGGCAACTGTTGTACCACAGAGTACCTCTCAGGCAGAGAAAAGAGGGTCCGAGAGCCACTATGTGGACACAGGGACCTGCAGGCAGCCAGCTGGTGCCGTTAGCTGCACCACCAGCAGTCCATGAGATACCTGCGAGTGCACGGGGAGTCTGGGGTAGCATGCTGCTGCGTACGGGTGGACAGTGTTACTCTGAGCATTTATTGCACTGCTTCAAAGAGGTGGAGAAGGAACAGGAGGGAGAGAAAGCGCAGGTCATCGTTTTACTTTCGAGTCTTCTTTGATCTTCCAGATCATCAGCTCCATGCAAGCTCTGGCGTCCTCGCTGGAGTCGTGTCCTTCCACTGGGGACAGAGACAAGGACAGCAGTTACACCCTGTGCTGCACAGGGCAGCCTGGTCCCTGTTTCCCCACTCCACCTCCCCACTGCCCTTCACACAGCAGCGCAAGCCCAGCTGTGATCACAGTGAACCACAGTGATGGATTTGGAAAAGTTTCCACTGAACAAAACACGGGTGCAGGACTTCTGCCTGGTTCAACTAAGGCCTGAAGCACTGCTTGTCTGCAGGCTGTAAGGCTCCTGCCCAGCACTACACTGTGCTCAAGGAAGACAGAAAGGTCAATGTCAGTTTGTAGGGAGAGCCTGACATGGCCTTGAGAGAGCTGCCTCTGGCATTCTCACACCACTCCTCTGCCTCCCACGTAGTGCACAGAGGGAAGCAGCAAGTGCTTCACAGGGTTCAAACCGAAACTCTGGCACAGGCTTTGTACGTGGGCCCATTCACAGCTGCAGGGCAGACAAAAGAGTGAGGACAGGGCCTGCGGAGAGCAGGGCAGGAGGCAGGCAGGCCCGAGGGACAGCAGCCAGGTGGGGTGGGACACGAGGCCATGCTCTCAGCCCCTCCTCGCTCTCACCGTTGTCCTGGATGATGCGCTTGAGGTAGTCGGCCATCAGCGTGCGGAGAGCCCGTTTGTAAGGCAGGCCCAGGCGGTGGGGAAAGACGATCGCAGTATCCACCACTGTGCCATGGATAAGCTGGAGGGAGGGAGCAGGAAAGAACCTTGTTTATTTTCCTTCTCCCACACAGATGGGCACTCCTTAGGATTAACCATATTAACGCAATCTTCCGGTCAACCTTTCAGCTCCACGCAGCTCTCCTGTGCAGCTCCGGCCCAACCAGTCCTGCAGGAGGCTCTGAATGAAGCAAACCCCTCACAGGCTGCATGCCTATCAAGTCTCAAAGCTGTGCCAGCCAGCACACACGCCCTCACAGCCCTGCCTGCCTGCACACTCAAAGCAGCAGATACACAGCGCTGCTTTGGATCGCACTGCTCAAATCCAGGACAGGTTAATCCTCAGTGCCACGGCCTGAGGTGCAAGAGGGAAATCTGACCCAAAGGCAGCTCTGTGATCCTCAACGTGGCACGGCTCAGATGAGACCCTGACAATCCCATCCTTTCCCTCAACTCTTCCCAGCACCAGCTAATGTAGCGTGACAGTTCCTAGCTCCCTCATTAATAGTTCCACAGCCCAGCTCTGTGAGTGCCTGCAAACAGCTGCAGCTTAACAGAAACAACCTGCTACGCTCTTCGGAGTGTAAAACTGCCAACATTATGGATAATCTCCCTTAGACTGCAGTCAAGTTTGGCACCCACCCAGGCGCAATGATAATTACTTATGTAGATCAGGAAGACTGAGGAAGCAGGATAATACAGCTTTAAATAAAAATTGAAATGCTATCACCATTTGGAGCTTGCCACGGCCATTAGTGAGATGTCGACTTTACTGCCACAGCCTTCAGACATTACGACTTGACACAGCACTGCCTGTCACACTGCTGCATCGCTCACAGCTTCATTCTCTTGGCAGAGCCTGCCATGCTGGGAAAAAGCCACGCTTCTGTAAGGCCAACACAGTCATCTTGTGCTGATAAAATTGTAAATAATTTCTTTTTATGATGGCGATGAACCCTCTGAGAGGCCGGGGTAAAGGGTGCCACTGAGAAGTAAAGCACTTTGCATCCATTAAAACCTCCTGCTTCCAAACCAGCACTGTGGGCTGGCAGTCACAGCTTGGCCACCAAAGCCGTGTGATAAAGGATGGCTGGATGAAGGCCCATGAGCACTGACTACACGTTGGTTCCTGCTGCTGCATGCTTTCCTCAGTGACCTCAGCCAAGCCCCCTAGGATCTGTGCTCAGAACACAGCCCTCCCTCCAGGACAGCAGAGATGTGTGGACTAGACAGATGCAGGCCAGGCAGGAAACAAGAGAACTGAAAGGTCAAAGCAGCTTGATCAAAGAACGCCACAAATCCCAGCAAACATGGCAGAGAATCTCATGGACATTTTAAAATCAAGTGCAAAGGCAACAAAGAGACTTGAACTGCTTCTACAATAGTTGCTGCAGACACCCAGAAGGCACAGCAGATTCCTGAGCCTGCCCAGATCCCAGTTGAGCACAACTTCAGACCAGGCAAAAGACGCTGACACCAATGGAGGAGTCTTGGCTAAACAGATGTGGCTGAATGACAAGAGATTGAAGCTCAGTCCTTCCAGCCAGCCCTGCTCTATTCACCTCTCCAACGGATGTCTGTCCTCCTGGGGACGGTCGCTGAAGCTGTGCTGAGATCACAAGTGACACACACGACCCAATCCTCCACTCCTCCCTCTTCCCACCAGCTCAGAGACAAGACAGACCCCTGAGTCCTCCAGCTTGGAAATAAACATTTCCTAGTAGCAGTCACTAGGGTGGGGAAGAACCAGAGGGAGACTCAAATGCAAAACATGCGGATTACCTTTAGTGCAAATAAATCACTCTCCAAGCTGTGCCCTATCAATATGGTGTCTGCACTGAACATGTTCAATAGGACGGCTTGGACATCCCGCAGGGTGATGCTAGTGTTCTCCAGGTCCTCTTCTGTCACACCTGAGAATCTGCAGTGCAAAAACAGAGAGGAGGGCTTCCCTCACTGAAGGGCCCAAAAGGTTCCAGCCATTAGGATGCGAAGGTCATGGGACTTTCAGCCAAGTGCTCCGAGAAATTCCCCCCGGGTTAGTGGTGCTGACCCGCAGAAAACTGTCCTCACCTGGTGTTGTAGTCCACCACCTTGGTGTCTGGTTTGACAAAGGTGTCATACACCACTTTCAGGTCAGAGTTGATCACAGTTACTCTCGTCAGCTC
Source organism: Phasianus colchicus (assembly GCF_987193195.1). Classification (NCBI taxonomy): domain Eukaryota; kingdom Metazoa; phylum Chordata; class Aves; order Galliformes; family Phasianidae; genus Phasianus; species Phasianus colchicus. The sequence continues at coordinate 2,792,242 of NC_143463.1, read as the reverse complement.
CAGTCCTTGCTTAGTGTAGCACTGCAAGCAAGAAAGCAGACATGAAAACAAACATGTGCCGACCTCAGCACCGGGCTTACAGTGCTGCTGAAGTGCTGCAGCTCCCAAAACACAGCTGCTTCAGCACACTGAGGCCAGCCAGCAGTCCATGCTCAATGTAAACCAACTGGCTACCACTTCTCAAGGGTACACGTGGTCCTCAAAGGAAGCACACACTGCCAAAACTACTAAGAGCTAATTTAAATGTAAATTTAACATAAACCTCTATGATTTAGAGTCCACAGAAAGGACAGAAGGTGGCAGAGGAGAAGAGCTTTCCTTCTGACACAGCCTTCATCCAAAAGCCTCATTTTGTATCTGTGCTGCCCTGCTGATTGGGGACCCACCATCTCACAGTCTAACGCGAAGATTCCAGGGTAACCATCAGTCGTAGGCAACTTCTCAAAAGTCTTCACAAAGCCATCAAGGCTCTCTTTCCGCCCGTCGTGGACATGTTGCTTGAAGGAAAAACAAAGAGAAGCATACTGAAGGAAGGAAGGGGCAAGAAACCAAAAACTCAATTTCAAAAGAACCATCCACTTAAAGAAAGCTTTTTTTTTTTTTTTTTACGAGTGATTTCTAGGTTAATGAGGATTAAGGGTTGTCCAGCAGTGGGTCTGAGGAGCTCCTCCTAAAAGCAGCATGACCAGGTGCAAACCTGGTTCCTAAGTCAGATCAGTGCTAGAGGCATCATATGAACAGCTCACATAGCAGCACTGCATCACGTATCTAAGCATGAGGAGATGGCAGCAGCTTTCAGTTCAGAGCAGCATGACTGGGGAAGGCTCACACCGTGTTACTGCAGGGATCTGCTCTAACTGCTGGCTCCTGGCTTAGCTCGTGGCTGAGGCATGCCCAGCTGCAGGATTCTCACATCAAACATCCCTGTCCAAGCATTAGTGTCAGCCACATCATAGCCCACAGATGGCAGGAGAAACCAGGGTAACAAAATGGCAGAAAACATCAATGTGTGCCTACAAATGAAAGCCACTGTATTCCAAAACCAGGCAGCTCGCAGACAACGTGAGCTACTGCCAACCAGTGCTCAGTGCAATGAACAAGGAGCATTTCCAACCATCCCTGGCTAGAGTTCTCAGGTCAATATGCTCCAGCCTGGGAAAGCTCCCTGAGCTACCAGGAAAACTCAGGCAGTGGTTTCACAAATGGCCTGAGCCACCGCAGGGCTGAGCTGCTGTTTCAAGAGGTGCTCTCCTGCTCCGTGCACAGCCACAGATCACACTCAGCCTGTCCTGCTGCTGCTGACAGCCTTCTGGTGTCCTGCCCCACTGCAAGAAAACAGGAACACACAGCAGAGCATAGGGCAGAGGCCGTTGCTGCCCTTTTGCCCACTTAGGTGGTTTCAGGTCAGATGGAATTGCTGCACCACACCCTGCAGTGCCGTGCCCTCTGCTTAACTCCCCAGCAGTCTGATTGTTTTTCAGGTTTTGTTTATACCCAGATCTCAACACCGTGGTGCATAATCACAGTGTGTGCTCAGCCTCCCCCTTCCTGCTTCTCACTCATCTCACCCTGCAAGGGACCAAACCACACTTGGCAACATCTGAGGATGAAGGCTGCAGAGGACAAACTGGGGCAGCAGTAGACTGAAACCTGCAGGCAGAGGGGTATCCAAAATGGGGACGTGCCTCATTTTTGCACTTTATTATTGTGGGCACTCCCAGAGTCCAGAGAACGGCATCACTGGAAGTCAACGAGGCAGCTGGAGCACACTGAGCTGATCTCTGCCTGCACCCAAAGCCAGCAATGCTCAGAGGCTGCAGGAGCAAGAGGCTACACTCAGCAATTCTGCATCTGTGCCCACAAATCTGATTGTTTCGATGAATAGATGAGTAGAGCACACAACCAGGCCAACAAATAGTAACTATTTACTTCCCCTCCAGCTTCATCTTTTCCCTCCCTCTGCACTGTAACCAAGCAGTGAAAGAAAAAATAAATACCAAAATAACAAATCAGGTGTTTTTCTACAATGGTTGATGTTCTACAACTGTCCAGTTCTTCACCACTGAGAAAAAGGCAAAAAAGTTGTTCCTGTTCTTCAGACCTGAGAAGGAAGCAGACTTGGCTGCAACAAAGAGCAGCAGGGCAGGCAGCAGCTCGCAGCTCAGCTGCTGGGCTCCATGCACAGCTCCCTCCTGCCACCTCCTGCCACAGTCCCTAACTGCAGCATAACCCAGAGTCATTCTTAAATGTGCTCTCCTATAGCCAGCTATGCGTCCAGTAACTCAGAGCAGTTTCCTACTATAATCAATTGCTTTTTCAATGTCCTCCTTCAAAGCTGAATGATGCTGTGCTCCCTGGGAGCCCGAACATCCCAAAATCTCATTGCATATTCCCATCCTGAGCAGGCTGGGGACTCAGACCCTCAATTTCCTGAAAGATTCATTTGGATGAGAAACCCAAGAAAGCCAGAATGAAGCAGGCTCTGGCAGCACAACAACGAGGAGGCAGATGTGAGAGGATGGCTGCGCCCTGGAGCACTGGTGGCATGCTTCATTGAGTAAGAGGCTATTAGAGAGATTGTATGTTTCTTAAAAGGCCATGAGGTTTTATGGTCTACAACAGCCACGCAAAAACATGCAGAGAAGTCATGTTTTATGGCCTCATCAATTTCTCCTGACTTCCCTGCTGGGTATTTGTGGGGAGGTTCGTTTTTGTTTTGGTTTGTTTTTTTTTGGAATACTGATTAAAAAGAGATTCTAATTCCTAATGAAAAAGAAAAAGAAGTGGCAGCATGGGTGATCCCCTCCATACTTCAGGCTGGGCAGGGCAGGCTTTTAGAGCCTGCGTGCTGACTGTTCTTTCTATTTTGATAAGCCTGGAATTTTGCCCTACAGTTCACTTCCCAGCTCTAGCTGCTGGCACAGCAATAAGGGCACACACCTCTCCAGAAACTGCAGGCCACTCTGCTGGCCCTGTACTGCCCAGGGACTTCCAAACCACAGCACAGGCAAATGCAAATGTGCCAGGCTGGTGTCTAATTAAAGGCACTGTGCAAAGGTGTCCCAGACACCGCTCAGCTTGATCAAAGGGCCAAAACTCCAGTCTTGAACAGGTTTTTCACTCTGCTTTCTAAGGCTGTGACCCTTTCCCCACCTTCCTGAAGAGAAGCAGTACATGGGTTACAACAGACTCCTTGGGAAAGTTCCTCCTCAACACAACAAAGGACATGTGGTATATGGAAAACTGGGAGAGGATTTGGCCTGCAGCAGATGGTTACCTTGACACAGGGATGTGGAGGGAAAAAAAGAAATGGGAAAAAGGTTTTGGCACACTCTGAAACTGAGTGAGCCCTGAGTTTGCTCCTTAAAAGGAATTTCCTTATTTCTCACTTCTTCCTTGTTTCCCTCCTGAAGAAGTCTGTATCCAAGCTTTTGCTGGGAGATTTAAAACATGTTTACATTTTGCTTGGAAAAGTGCTAAAAAAAATTGCATTTGTAAAATGGAAACCACCTCAGCTCCACACAGCTGTGATCCTCCCTCCTGCCAAACACTTCATTTTCCTACCTTTGTGTAGCAAAAGACATTTAAGAAGTACTTGCTTCCCCTCCACACCCCCAAGGGAATCCAATACCACTGCATGCAGAGGACAAATGTCATTAAGAATCAAAAGGTGTTGCTCAACAACTTACCTTAGCAACCTGGCAGCCTGCTGAACCCACAGCTCCTGAGCAGCAGCTGTAATGAGTTTCCCATCCACCCGGCACTGCAAGAGCATGAGTTAAGAGTCAAAGAGAAAAGTTCCCTCAGCAAGACCTAAACTTTAGCTCCCAAGTGCAAAGGTGTCCTGGATGAGCACAGAAACAATAATTTATCAAGTAAAAGAGGAAAAATAAGTATGGATTCACGATTAGCAACCTAAGGGGCTTAAGATTCACTGACCATGGATGCTTTAGCAGAAAACTACAGAGTTCATTCAAACTAGGCTAGCATCTTGCTGCAAATGAGTTGATCCCAGACCAGTGAACCCCCTCAGGCAATAAGAGAGGCCTTGTGCTCTCAGGTCTCCTAGAAGATTTATTTCTCAAAAGACACAGGAAGTTTGTTGTTCCCTTAATCTTTTTCTTTTTTTAAAGCTGAAATAACCACCTCTGTTCCAGCCCCATTGTCACATCTTAGGGACTGTTCCACCACTCTTCAGCAGCTCTTTGCAAGCCTGTGCCACCCAGTGACAAAACTAGGAACTGCCACAACCTGCGAGTGACAAGCTCCAGAGCCACAAAACGTTCCACAGCAATTCCAGCCCCAGACATTTGGGGATCTAGAGCACATCTAGCACGCAGCTGAGCCCTCCCTGAGAGATGTACCTCTCTGCTTGCGCAGCCTCCCCCAGTGATGGACACACTCCTCTTTGCGGATGCAGCTTCCAGAGGCTGAGACCATGTACTCAGTGCCACAGCGACAGCAAATCCTGCAGGAGGCTTCAAGAGAAGAGAGAAGTCAGTCAGGTTGCTGCAAATCCTGTACCTGCTCTACGTGGCCAAAGCACCAGTAGATCCATCCCACTCCTCAAAGCCCCACACCTCACTGAAAAAGGCAAATATTTCCAATTAAAAGGATGCCAAATATGGTTTCTCAAACTCCCACGAAGACACAGCAATTCCTCTAAAATGCAGTCCTGCAAAATTCACCCCAAACCACTTCTTAGAGCCAAAAGTAAAGCTGCCTGTTGGTTTTGATGTGCAACATTTGCTCTAACAGTTCACTCTTTCTGTGTTTTCTCCATCCACAGCAAACTATGTCATGCTCCAACACAGTCATTTCAAGAACCAGGATAAACAAGTCATTCTCTGGACACTGGAGCTCATGAGGCCTTGTTTCCAGGGGGCTGTGACACTTCCAAGTGATGTTCAAGTTCCCCACGGGTACAGCTCCTCTGCTGGGATTCCCTACAACACACAGCACAGTGCAGCCCTCCAAGTAGGGACTTCTGCCTCCTGCCACCTGCACTCTCAGTAGTGCCCACAATTCAAAGAAGGGAAATGCAAAACACCCCAGAAAAGGAGGTGACTGTCATGCACCTGCTTTCCCAGCAATTCCCTGAGTTCTAGCACACTGTTGCTTTGCACAACACCTGTCTGGTCCATTTTCATCTGCTGACCATGGTCAGAGCATTAGCAGACTGGTTAGAAAGAAGAAAAAACTCAAAAATCCTAAAATATCTGTAGGAAACTAGAGAAGCAGAATCAGCAACATGATCTCAGCCTGCCAGCTGCTGTACACAATTCTAGCTGAAGAGAAGGGCTCACACAAATACGGTACTTAACAGTGTTAATGTAAGAGAGCTTTCATAAAGGTTGCTTCAGCAACCACAGGACAAATGTAGACACAAGGTGTTAACATGGATGAGCACTTAACACACTTCAGCAATGTCTCTCCAAAGAGATGCTCAGAGGAGCCTGACAAGGCACCTCAAAATGTACCTTAAGTATATATTTTACCCTTCCTGCATCACAGTCTGCTCCATTCAGCTTCTGAGAAGCATCAGTCCTGCTGCAGGATATTGGAAAATTCAGACAGGAGGATCCCACCCTGCCCAGGGGAAGCCTGACAAATGCTTTGTCTAGTTGCAAAAAGGGCTCTTGGAAACTACTTTGCCCAGTACTGTCTAACAAGCACACCAAAACTGTGCAGCCTTTGGCAGCACGGCACGACCCAGACTGGTGCTACACTGTGGCACCATCACAGCAAGCTGTGTGCAGAGACCCAAAAAAATCCTTCCCCAGGAAGAGGAGAGCATCACCAGGTGCTGATGAGGAGCTTCTCCTCCCCACCACCATAACAGGGCTGGAGTTTGTCTAAGTGAAAAATCCTAAACCTGCACTAGTTGAACAGCTGCACAACATGTGGCAAGACAAGCAAAGGCAGCTCCATGCTGAGAGCAGAACATCTCGATACAAAAAGACGTGCTGCACGTAGGACAGGTGCCTCCCCCCACCTGAGACACGGGCAGCAAAGACTGCAGAATGAAACAGCCCAGCTTACAGTCAGTGCTCTTCTTCTCTTCTGCTGTGAAGAGGACGGCACGGCCTGGCTTCTCTGGATGGGGCATGGGGTAACCATTTTCCTTCAGCTGCTCCTCAGTCATGAGATACTCCTTCAGTCGACGGTACAGGGCAGCTCCTGCACGTATCAAACACAACAATAAAGCCAGACCACAGAAGCAGGTGCTGTTTTCTGTTAAGCTTTTCTGCCTCACCAAAACACCTGGCAGGAACTCCTCCAATTCACACTTTACTTTCAACTGCCTTTGTTCACTATTGACAGCGGCACAAGCTGACTGCCACCTCTCCCAAAAACCAGCACTAGGTTGGCCAATCTGGAAAGCAGGACTGAAATTCCTCCCAAGGGCCCCATCTTCAGGCATCTGAAGATTATTAAAACAAGGGAAGCCTCATGCCTGTAATGTTCACTATGCTTTAACTGATCGTTTGTAACACAGCCCACAGAACACTCCTCAAAGGCTGCCTGCAGCTAGCTAAAAAACTCCTTATCAGAAGCTTTTTCCTGCTGTTGATTTCTGACTGTTTCACTCCACAGAGCAGTTATAACTTCTCTGCTCAATAGCTCTTCTTTCAGTGCTGTGTTAAACCCCTCCAATATTGCTGTGCACCCTTTGATGTAGCTTAGATGAGCTATAGGGCCCTTTCAAGCTTTCCTCACGTCAATTCCTTCTGCTCCGTGGCATCCCTGTCTCTTCTCTGATCTCCTCAGCAATTTGCCCATATCTCTTGGCAGCCTGAATACCCATAAACAATTTGACCCAAAGTGAATAATGCTTGTGGCACAATCCTTTGGCTACTACATGACCTTACTATGACATTCCTAAATGTGAAAATGAGCCCTGCAGAGCAGATGGAGATATCAGCACGTTTGCCTTTCATCTGACGGGCACACCACAAAGTAATCCTTCAGGGGAGGAAAGTTAAAGTAAAATCAAGACAGAAAAAAAGCCACGAGTCAGTAATACCCAAAACACAAGAAACAGTTCTGAACAGCTACCAACACTACATCAAAGCCACACGGACAACATCAGCAAACCCACAGCCCAGAGCAGGGAAGCAAGAAAGGTGCTAATCAGCACCGTGCTGCAGTCAGGTAATAACTCATAACTCAGCCCCACAGATAAATCAAAGCTCTTCATGCATCAGCAAGGTCCTGCTATTCCCAGTCAGTGTGTTGTACCTCCAGCTATAATTTCCAGCTTACAGCTTTGCAGGAGCAGGGTCTTACCTGTTAAATCCTCTGCTTTCAAGCTCCCTGACCGGTTTAGGGTGAAGCTGGTCTTAGCAGCAAGCTTCCCTCCCAGCACAGCTTCATGGGACACCACCTTCTTGTTACTTGTTTCTGCAGCAACAAGAGGGAAGAAGCAGAACAGGACAGAGATGAAATACTCAGATACAACTCTAGAAGAGTAAGTGACTTCAGCCCTCGAGTTTTGGGCATAGCACACAGGCAAACAGAGGACTGCATTTATCCTCTCACTGATTTCTGGAGCAGAGAATGCATGTGTACAGTGGTGCAGTGTTCCTAGCTTATTCCAGCACTACAGGGAGCTTTCTGCTTGCACAGTCAGCCCGCTGCAACTTTTTAAGGGCAGAGAAGGACATTTTTTACAGCTCCCCAGGAGACTCTGGGAGCTCTACCTGCTGACTGCACACACCAAGCTGCCATCCTGAGTGAGAGCAAAGAGTGGGGCTGAGCACAGACACAACTCGACCCATCTGCAGCGATGCAGCTTTGTTGGGTGCCCACAGGCCAAACTCCCACACTGCATCTTTCACCTTCCTTCAGAAAAGCCTTCGGAGCTCTGGAGTGTGCTCAGCACATCAGATAATGGCAGATAGGTGCTTTTTAGTAATCATTAACTGGCAGCCCTCTCCTAAAGGCCAGCCTCCCAAGTCCAGCCGCTCTGACTAATGGCTAAGAAGGTAATGAAGACAGAGGGGAGAAAAGGGAAGAGACTGGGAGAAAAAAATTCACAAGAACAGCACAAATTGATTGTTTAATGTACCCTCTCGAGAGCCAATAATGAAATGTCTTAACCCTCTTCGTTTCTCTCTTGAAGCTTAATGTGTGTAACAGATTTCTGCGGTGATGGACGAGTCTATCACTTTGAAGGTATCATGTGAAAGTTACTCCATTAGCAAGGCTTTTCATTTTAAAGAACTTGTGCTAAAAAAAAAAAAATAATCCATGTGGCATTATCTCCATTTAGACTCAGACAGCCAACAAAGCATTGCAGGACTCGCCTCTTGAAGGCCCATTAAAGCTTGCCAGACTATAAAAAGCTAACTGGAGCTGTTTGCCTTTCAGCATAATGCTTCTGAGAAATGGGTCTGTCTTTTCAACAAGTTTCTCTCCGTGGCTTCTAATCCAAGCAAGGCTCCTTATTAAACCACAAACGTGGTACGTACTGTTCGTACTGGAGGGGGAATTGGGCACGAGGCTCCTGAGCTTCTTTAAGGTGTTCACTGCCACGTTCAGGTAGATGTTGCGACTGGTGCTGCGTTCATAAGCCACCTTCTCTTCTGCCAGAGCCTGCAAACAGTGCAATTCGTTACCATGTACTCTGTTCCCACTGCTGCTTTGGGAAAATTTGGGGAAAAAAAAGAAATATTTGCATCTTGAAGTGCAGAATCCAAGTACCAGACTCCAAAACATAATTGTGTCACAGCACTAATATATACTGGATCTTGGGGCTGCCAAGAAAAAACATATTTTAAATGATGCTCCAGAAACATTTTTGTATAAAACCTTCCCTTAGGTTAACAGGGCACTGTGGAACTGCCTGGGAAAGGCTGCTTTCCTCACTTCAAGGGCAGCACAAGGGAAAGACAAAGCTCTGAACTGGACAAAAAAAAGTTTGGACAGCAGCCATTCCTCGAGTGCGATAGGAATGTTTTCCCTAAGGAGCTGCAAAGGCAAAATATTACCAAAAATATAAATATCCTCATAGCATCTGTTTTGGTTACAGAACACACCACAGTGCCCTGTGCTGGCCCAACTAATAGCAAAGCCAAAGTTTTCCAGTGAAATACATGAGATTCTCAACTCTGTTTTTGGAAATCTTACTGTAATATTCCCTGCTGGCAGAAGGCTCCTTACAATCTGCACTGTTCACAGGCAGCAAGTTCTGCCAGTCGCATCCATCCTGCTTCTACTGAATGCTCAGACTGTAGGAAGTGTTTGTATCAGAGCAAAGGGTCTTTTTGTCCAGCTCAGCCACAATGCACACCCTTAAGTCCCTCTTCTGGGCTTAAAGAAAATGCTGTGTGCTCTCCTAATGAAAAGAAAGATGGTTTTCCTATTGGAAACCCCCAGTGGAATTCTATTTTCTGTTGCCTGGTTTGGAATTATTTGACATTCACCTTCTCTATAGAGACACGGAGACATGGATAGGAGAATATTCTGGTTTTGCTGTCATTTTAGAAGGTCTCAGCCAAAGCACAGGGCTTCATACAGTACTACAGACATTAGTCACACGAAGCAAGCACCAGTACAGACCTTATCAAAGGCTTCCTGGGAGGAAGAGCAGAATTTCAGGCACTCATCAATGAAGAGATTGAGATATCTTTGACGAATGTTTGTTGGAACTTTAGCACCAAATTCTGTGGGAATAACAGGCCTCTGTAAGCTGGTGCTCTAGAGATGAGACAGAGAGAGAAAGAGGCTATTTGGGGTTTAACAAACACGTCACCTTGAGACTCCCATTTTCTGTTGCATTATTCACTTCCTTTCTGAAAATCAGTCCAGAGCTAAAAGTAACACAAATCATTTCTGGTCCTAAAAACACTGCTTGAAGCTTCTGTGCCCTTTCAGTATTTGAACTGCTTAAAAAAAAAAAAAAATCAACCAGGTTTCGTTACACAACTCCAGCTGCACAGCCCCAGCAACATTAGTCACAGCACTGCATTTGCATAGACAAGCATCCCAGACCACGAAAACGATGACATTTACATTAAGAGAGTTGAGATTAGCACAGCACCAAGCACTGCAATTTGAGCTGAAGGCACGAACACACGACACCAGGTAAGACTTGTTCTTTCTTGTAAGTGCTGAAGCTGTAAGGAGGGAGGGAAGGAGGCTCGCTTCAGGCAGCCAGCTAAGCCACCCTGCTTCCCTGGGGTTCCTGTGACCTCACTGCTTTGGTTTCCTTTCTAATGCTGCTCATGCTCCTGTAAGGATTTTCCCCCTTCAAATTGAGCAACACGTTCTTCATGCATAAAAACTGCTTGTTGCACCGAGCTACAACCTACTGCTACCAATTCATCTCCCAAATCACACAAGCTGCCTCTTTCTTTGGAGAAGAAACTGCACCTCCAGAGCATCCAATTGCTTTGTTGATTCTCCTCCATCCTACCCAAGAGGCATCCATTACCAAACCCATCTGCAGCAAACACAGACCCAAGGAGGACGAGGGACCTGAATGGGAAGAGAGCATCTTTTCCTCGTGAGACTTCCACTCCGATCCATCTCTTTCTATTCCTGGGTCTTGTTCAAACCTGTTGAAGGGGGGTTGGTCCTTTTTGTTACACGTGTATGTTTTCTCAGCCTCTCACACCACCTCTCTAACAATGGCAAGCATTTTATGCTTTCAGCTTTTATTTAGCTTCGGGTTACACATTGCTATCAAAAGTACACAAAGGCTGGGCAGGTATCAAAAAAGAGGGAGAAAAAATGCTTTTCTCCCAGATATAAACTGCAGCACGAAGTTTAAATCATCACATTTTAACCAGACAGGTTGCTGCGGGACGTTATTCATAAATGCCTTCCTCAGTCTGGCCCACAAAGGCTGGAAGGTCACCAATCCATTCACACAGGAGAGACCTCAAGTCCCTGACACGAGCAGCTACAGACCCAGCCAGACAGCCCAACAAAAGACTCAAACTGAAAATGAGAGATCAATATTCAAAGAGAGCAGCATAGCACTTAAGTATTTCTAGCCTTCCACGCTCCTCAAGTGTTTAATTTTTTATACAACGCTATCGAGGAAAACCACAGGAAGAAAGAAACCCATTTAATCATCCTAATCAAAACACCACTTCTCTGAGAGCTAAGTTTGGAACAGCAACAGTTCACCACAGCACCCTCAATGAGGGATAACCAAAAATGGAGCTGCAAAACAAGGCATCACATCTCTTTTACCTGCAAGGACGGAACGTGCGCTATCCTTTTCTGCACAGTGGTGCTGGTGGTCTTGGAAGCCATCCCAGCTAAGGTGCAAGCCTTCAGAGGAAGGGTGGGAGCTTCGGAGTCATTGGCAGGTGTGACACTCTTGCCAGCAGCAGCCTTCTTGCCACTCACCAGGCCTGCAAGGAACAGACAACACACTTCAGGAGAAAAGCTACCACGGGGCTTCAAGCTGTCAGAACGGACTTGCCGTGCTACAAACTGCATTTTTTCCAAATAGAAGCCTCCCAAGGGTTAAAAATTAAGTAATTTTACCACCTTCCAGGCAAGGATGAAGGAGCCTTCTGCTAGGAACCATGCCTTGTTTCTGTTGTTTTTTTTTTTGCTGTTGTTGCTTTGAGGTAATTGAGTCAGTCAAGTTTAAAGAGTTAACCCTGCCAGCCACAATGCACCACCTGCTCATCAGGTCAGCTCTGAGCCCTTCCAACCACAGTGGGACACATACTGATGAGCACAAATTAGTACTTCCCTCTTGCTCAGCCACCTCCTCAAAGAGGAAGAAGAGCAAACAGTCTCCAAAGAATAAACAGGAAAGAGCTGTACATTTAGCCTGCCGCTTTTTGGAAACTGATGGCACTCCTCAGGGGAAAGACCTTCCATCAGTGCCTATAAGCAAAGATTCCAATTGTGGCCCTCCTGATAGTTTCTCATTTTCAGCCTGAGAGAAATTTAAGCACAGTGAGCATCCTTTCAACAGCAGAGAGGACAAGATAGCGATGACAAGTAACACTGCCGGCTTACTTTGTTTGACTGCTGCAGTAAGGGCTACATTTGGCACGTGAGCAATCCTCCTCTTTTCTCCTGGCAAAGACAGGGAGGCCTTTTGGACAGCCACAGCCAGCTGTGCTGCCTGCTGCTGGGCCAGCTGGATCCTCTGGTAGCACACCTCCTGTGCTGTGGGCGGGCGGTACGGCCGGACTACGGGTCTGTTCGGGACCTCTGCCTGCACAGACAAAAAGGTTTCTAGAGCCAGCAATCTCCACCCTTCGGTTCTCATCCACCCAAGAAAGGTTTCTCTTCCCTGACCCATCCATGTTTGCACATCCTGGTTTTGGAGGGAAGATCCCAACCGTATTCCAGAACGCAAAGCTCACTCACCCACCACAAAGCACAGCACCAATGACTCGCCCTCTGGTGAGACTTCTCATCCCTCTGGGATTTCCCTGAGCTGGTATTCACATTGCTTGTTTAATGGCCAGGGTGCCTGCTGTCCATCGCCAGTGATGGAGCCCAGAAGTGGGCTCAGCAACACCCAGCTCCACATCTTGTGTTAGAAAACAAATCTGGCCCCACACCCCTGAACACCACTGCATGCTTCAGCTTCTAATAAAATGAAAACTATTCCCCCTTCCCCTTTGCTACACGATGCGGATTGCTGCAGCTCATTCCTTTCCTCCTTTGCTGTCCTTCCCATCCCAAATTACCAGCACCATCTTCCCCAGCAGCTCCCCACCTCCCAGCAGCTTTGTTTCAGCACTCTGGTTCCTACAAACGACTTACAAGTCACACACACACGTACGTATTTATGGGATTAGAGAACTACACAAAGCAGTTCTGAGCACTGCCCCTGCTGCTTGTGGAAGTATTGCATTGCTTCGGCCGTTACTGACACAACCATGTTACATATGCATTATCTTTATGTCCAAATTTAGGTTGTGGGAAAGGTGCCAAAAATGACACCAGCGTGGAGAAGTTCTCTTGGAGCAGAAGAACAAGAGAAGCAGTACAAACTTTGCCACATTACTTAATAACCACGGAAATGTGAGAAATCAGCCCAAACAGCCCCATGTGTGACACAGCTTTGGAGACCTCCAGCTGGGGTGAGCTGGCACCTCCTGCATTCCTGCCCTCTGAGCCGACAGCGGCTTCTGGAAACCAAACTGAGTACAGCCAACCATTAAAGGATAATTACAGCCCTCCTAGCAGGACAGGACACTCATTTGCTGCCTCACCTTCAATTCCTTTGACCCGCCATTCCCCCTCGGAAACTCAGCTAAGAACTCAGCTCCCTCCCCTTCAGCCTGCTCAGTGTTTGAGCTATAAATCACGAGCAAGGCTGAGCAAATATTCGACCTGGAGGGACGTGGCAAAGCACGAGTAACCATGCAGGCAAAAGCAGCAGTTCAGGTCTAACAGCACCTCCTGAACACACCTGGCAGCAGCACAGAGCTGCCAGCCCCAGGCAGGCACGTCCCAGTGCTGAGCACACCAGGCTGGCTCTGTTTGCCCACACGATGGCTGTGCTGGGTCTCAGGGCTCTGGAAAGCATTTTGGGATCAGCTGTCACATTAAGAAAATGTATTTCGGGATTTGTACACGTCTAAAAGGCACCTATTTGCAATAAATATTTGAGTTAATGAATTTCCAACCCATTTGTTTCGGTCTCTTATCTCTTCACTTTGGAAGAAAGGGGCCTTATCAAAACACATGAACTGGCTGAAGATATGTAGTTAAATAAACAGCATTGTATTGACCTCGGGGCTTCAAATTATTAAAAGCAAAGAAACCTTTCCTAAGCAGAGCAGAAAGGAAGAACAATTAATTTGGGCTTCCCAGCTCAAATCAGTGCTTCAGCCGCCACTCTTCTCCTGCTAGAACATAAAACTGACTAATCTGCACTCAGCACCTGGAGGGAAACACATTAAACCCTAAGAGAAAACAGAATTAAAATCCCAGTGAGAAAGAAATAAAAAGATCAGCGTGTCTTCCTTGCTTTTTTTTTTCCTTTTTTAATTCTCCTCCGTATTTCAAGTATTCCCACAATCACAGAAGAACAATATCAAACAAGATACTGTTGGTATCTTCGTTGAATCAGAGCATATATAAAAGTAGTAAAGGTTTTTTTACATCTTACAAAGATTCCTCCAGCTGTCTTTTAGTTCCATACAATAAGGAGAAGTACCACAGAGCACAGCCTGACCTTGTTCTTAATGTAAGTGACTGACAGAAGCTGTCCTACAGCAGCAGGGCACACCAGGCAATCCCCACAGCAACAAGGTGCAGAGTCCACTCACTCTTCCACAGCTTACCCTTGGTTTTATCATTGTTTCTTGGAGTGTGGCTGTTGTTTGTAACAGATGCCTGACCACATTTTTAGGAAATCAGAAAGGGGAAGGAAAAAAAAAAAAGTGATGTAAAAGTATTCCAGTGTGAACAGTTCATATGCTGCTGCCTGAACGCGGGACCACACCATGCCCCGATGTCCCAGGACAGAAAATAGTCACTTTAGATGTCTCCTGAGAGCTGCACTTACATTTCCTTGTTTGACAAGATGAGAGATCCTTCGTTTTTGGCCGGGAAATAAGGTGGTTAAATTCTCTTCTGTCTTTTCTTTATTTACTTCTTCCTTCGATGGCTGTAAGACAAAAAGAACAAGCTTCCACAACTGAACAGGCAAGGATACCTTGCCAGAAGATCAGACAAACCTCCTTTTGGGTGAACAGAGGGTCCTTGCAGGTGGAAACAACACGTGTGAGCTGTTAAACGAGACCCACTCTGACCCCCAGAGCCACCAGCAAAGCCACAACTGCTCCCACTGGGGTGACCAGGGCTGCATAGCACACAGCTTCAGCACTGTTCTGTCCAGCCCCTACCTGACACAGAGATGGGAATGCCTTCACCTCCAGCCACCCACTTCTCACGGCATGCTGAAAACTCAGGATGTTTGGTTGTTTGGTTGGGTTTCTTGCTAAGAGCTGACTCATTTTCTGCTGGTATGACACACTTCCAGAGCAGGTCCTGAATGCATGCCCAGCACCAAACCACTGCACTGCCATGGCACACACAGGGAAACATCCCTGCACCTACAGCCCTACCCACAGAAGGGCTGCAGGGACCAATCCCTGGGTGATATTTCTGAATGGCAAGAAACCCAGAGCTCCTGCATGAGGAGTTGAAACTAACATCTCAGACCTGCTCCTAAAGAGGGGAAGAAAAAAAACCAACCCAAAAAATAACAAGCAAAAAAACCATTAAATCTTTGTGTTCAACTTAGCTGTTCCTTTACACAGGTTTATTTCTAAGACTCAGGCTGGACCAGGCTCTGAGCACCCAGTGAAGCTATGGGTGTCCACACTCACTGCAGGCAAATTGGACTAGATGGCCTTTAAAAGATCCCTTCCATCTCAGGAGATTGTAGGATTTTTCTAGCTGATCTGCACTCAGCACTGCCTGCAGCCCCCAGCAGTGCTGTGAGCAGAGCCAGGACTGACAGCTTTCAGGTCTGAGGCTGGAGACAGAGCTGGGATGAGCTCCACTCCAGCAGAGCTGTGCACATCTCAGGGTGCTCTGCAGGAGCACTTCACACCGCATCGCAGCACTCTGAAGGAACTTGCTCAGCCCATTAATGCAGTTCGTTACATCCCTAATAAACTCTCTCTCAGTTATCCTTCCAAGTGGAAAAGTACCACGCTGCTCACATCAACCTTCCCTCCAACCAGAGCTGAGCTCAGGCCACAGGGGCTCCAGCTACAAAGTTATCCCCTAAACAAACCCAAATTCCCAGTGAGCAATGCCATCCTGCTGAAAAGCTGCAAGGAAGCAGGTCGCTGCCAACAGCTCTCTCAAAGAACCTCTACACTGTGGTGCTTTCCAGAACAGGGCAAAATTATACTTTAATCTGAGGAATATAAGGTAACAGGTGTGCAAAGGCCAGGTTCAGTGGGACACTTGGGCAGCTAAGCTCTGCCACTGCACACCTGTGATTGCAGCAGAGCACAAGGGCAGAGCACCTGGGTTGGTGCTTTCTGAATTTGGCCCATTTTGAGTCTTATTTGGAAAGCACTGAAATGAACTTAAACTGGGCAACAGAGCCAAAAATCAAGCTGCCTTTCCTAGCTGAGAATTACATTGAAAACAGCTGATCCTAAACAAGCAAAATCAAGCTATGCTTAATAGATTACACAGAGACCTGCCTTACACCAGGACACCACACATCAGGGTTGGAAAGGCCCTTAGTTGTCAGCAAGGCAGAGCTCTATCAGAATGGATCACTGCTGTTATTGCAACAGAGAGTTTGGCAAAAGGCTTTAAAACTCCCAGCATTTTGCTCAAAAGATGAGCTCTCCTCCAGCAGCTAAACTCAGGTGCAAGCTCTTCAAAACAGCTGCAACAGGGATAAGATTCATGCAACATGCAGTCTCCTTCCATAGTGCTCTTCAGCAACATGAAATACACAGCACCACTAAACCAAACCGGTATCATTTCACATTTAGATTTGAGAGAACAAACTCAAACAGGCATTACCTGCTTCCCCAGCCTCCCCTTGTCTTCAGTTTTCACATCAGTGGATTCATTGAAAATCCTGAGACACTCTTCCATGGGGTCTGTCTCAAAGTCCAAGTCCTTCTCCAGGATGGAATAATCAATGTCATCAGATGTTGAGGAAGATGACGATGACTTTGACAACTTAGAACGCTTTGCTTTCTTTGCCTTCCTATTTTCACTCTGAGAATCTGAACCACTGCTGTCACCATCCGAGTCTGAGCTCACGTCAGGTAACATGGATGGCACAGGTTTGCCCTTGTCGTCCTCATCCCCACTCTCATCTCCAAATAGGTCAACGTGACTCAGGCTCTGCTGTTTTTGACCCTTCTTTGGATCTCCCTTTCCTGCAAGATTGACCTTTTCCTTCTTTTGCTCCACTGCTGAGCTCTTGGTCCCTTTGTCTTTGTTTTTACTGCTAGAGGTCTCCTTACCATTCTTCACATCAGCTGTCTTTAGCTTAGACTCTTTCTTACTGCTACCCAGTTTCTCCATGCTGGAGCCCTTGGTGACATCCTCACTCTTGCTTTTCCCTGAACTACTGCTGGAACCCTTGGATTTTTCTTTCTTCTGCTCATCCACTCTCTCTGACTTGTATTTATCAGTTTTCTTTAAATTCCCATCGGTTTTCACTTTAACACTTTTGTCTTTGCAGTTTTTCTCTTCATTCTTTGTTTTCAGTTTTTCTTCTTTCTTGCCTACTTTGTCTTTTTCTGCATTTTTACTTTTCTCTTTCTTACTAACCTCACTGAGGCCAGGCGTTTTACTAACATCTGATTTCTTCCTCTTTGTTTTATCTTTTGAGTCTTTGTTTTTATTTTCAGTTTCTTGGTCATTCTTACCAGAATATGATTTTGCTGCTTTGGCATTCTTCTCCACTATATTTTTTGGAGGGATTTTCTGTGAACTAGGAAGGTCCTCCGTGCCATATTTTGCTGCAGTTTCTTTGCTACCCTGAGAAGTGAAGTCATCCGACGCAGCGCTCCGCTCTTTGCTGGACAATCCATCATCTGATTCACTTTCTGAACCAGCTTTTGATGGAGAGCTAACAGAGGTCGATTTGTATTCTGCATCAGCCTCATCTTCAGAGGAGGAGAACCTGGCACACACTTCATACTCATCAGGTACTTCGCAGAGCTTCTTTCGCAAAGGAGAATAGGAATCCTCATAACTAGGGACCCTTCCCCTTTTTGACCCCTTCAGCTCCTTCGTTGTAGCTTTGTTCAAAAGCCTGGCTGAGTAATTTGAAAGTGGGTCATACTCCAAGTCAGTAGAAGGCTTAGAGTCATCGATGACATATTTATTGTTAGTGACAGTGCTGCTGTATTTTTTAGTCTGGGCTACAGCCTTGGGAACGTATTCCAGTGAGTTACCTTTAGATCGCAACGAATCCAAAGTGTATTTACTTGACTGGCCAGCAGCAGCAAAAGGAGTAGGGTTGTAGTCGGAGTTATTACTGAAGTTGTAGCTACCTGGATTATATTCTAAGGAGGTAAACAAATCACTTTGTGTCACGGCAGCTGACACAGGTGTTTCTGAAATAAGGGAGGCATCAGAGGCCCTGAGCTCCTTTGTTGTTTCCAACAGCTCCTCATACTTTTTCTGCTCTCTCTCAACTTCATTTTTGACTGCCTCGATGGCTTTGTTGACCAGTTCAAGCTCCAGAATGCCAGGTGTCATGTCTGTAAGATCAGCCAGGGCCCCATCCTCTGCCTCCAGCGAGGGCTTGGGCAGCTCAGGGTTGTAGGGATCATAGCCCCGTTCTGTAAAAGAAAAACATCATTTACTATCAGTAGGTTAGGTAACATTTTCTTTAGATTCACCCCTACAGAATGCACACACATGGTACCAAAAGCCACTAGTGACATTCTCTGGGCAGCAGCAGGTACACGACCAGACTAGATTTTCCAAAGTATTCCTGGGCCTTAAGGACTACAGAACTGTTAACAAAGTGCTTTTATTACTTATGGAATAGCTCTGTAAGTGAAATATTCTTTGGGGCATTGAAGGATAATCACTGCATTAGGACTAAGAGGAGCTGGGCATGCACAGAATTATCTGCTTAATTCAATGAAGCGCACGAGAAAGGACAGAGGATTCCAGCACGAGAACCAGGGATTAGGCTCTCATTTATTGATGCCAATGCCCAAAGCCCACTGAAAGCTCAGTATTTCCCACAGCAGCAGGAGGAAAACGAACCTTAGGTTGAACCCACAAAGCGAGCGCTGCTAATAAGAAAGTGCTGCAGGTACAAAAGTGACAGCAGAACTCAATTGCAAAGAACCACCCCTGAGACACACATGTTCCACACTCCCATGTGATGTGTGGGAGTGCTCAAAAGCAGCAGAACACCAGAACACAGATACTAAGCAATCACCACATGGCTGCAATGCTCCTGTTGTCTTCTCTTCTACTGAGGAATGGAGCAAGCTGCTGGGAAGGCACCCAGCCTCCACTGGCAGCTCTTGCAAACTTGTTTATTGAAGGAGTGCAGCAGAACCCAGCAGATCAGAAACTCTCTGCATAGCTTCATTAGTGCAACGAACAAAGAGAGCAAACTGCACTTCTCTCTTCACTCACTGCTTGTCACTCACCCTTCCCTTTCCCCCTCTGCCACCATCTCCTTGCTCCCACCCCCCCCCAAGGCATGCAGCCTGGATAACTTAGTGACAAAGCAGACTTCACTCCATGCCCCATGCCTCACAAGAAAGCCAAGCTGACAGCTGGGACCAGCACTGCACCCAGGGCACGTATTTCCATAGCAATTAGGTGATCAGCAAGCAGCTACTGAGGGGTATTACAGTGGCATTAACACAAGCTCATAGGAATTCCCAATTACTACTTGATTCAGGAATACAGTGCAAGCTGCTTATGCAGATGAGTTTCTAAGAAGTAAATACAGGCTCTGTATCACAAGGAGAAGCAGTTATCTGAAGTATCTGATACTTTATAATGAAAGCAAAGCATATTTTAAAAAGAAAAAAAAAAAAGTGAAGAAGAGGCCATTCAGCAAGTGATCAAAAGCCACAGGTAAGTTATTTGCTGCCTTTTGACTTGGAGCAGGTTTCAGTGCTCACTTTATCGTAGCACTTGGATGCTTTTACTTCAGAGAAACTTTTTTCCTTGCTAGAAGGACAGCAGCAACACTGTAAAAGAACTAAATAATAAGCAGAGTGATAAAAGAGACAAGAATTGGTTCCACAGTTCTCGTAAGACAGAGGGTTTCTTTCAAAAAGGATCAGCAGCTGAACTTAAGGATCCTTATGGGTCCCTTCCAACTCAGGATATTCCAGGATTCTGTATTCTGTGACCACAAACGCTCATCTCCCTTTGGCTGTAAGAACCACATCTGTGTAGCAGGTGGCAGAACAAACCTCCAAGCAAACAGGATGGTAGGCACTGGGTTAAAATAAAGGCAGTTGTTTCATAAAAAAAGTTTGGTTTTTTTTTACCCTCTCGGGTCTGAAAGGTTTTTAGCAAACCAATTAGCTCCTGATTGAGCGGGGGCTCTGAGCAACTTCTTCCAACTGCCAGCCCAAGCTGAACTCAGGACAAGGAAGGTGGGAGAAAGGAGCAAGGTGCTGTGTTTGTATTTCCATCCATCGCCACGTGCTTCACTGCCAAGGCACAAAGCAGCCCTGATTTCTCTCCACCTTGTGAAACATCAGTGGTAAGAAGAGCAGTACTGAAGACTGGAGGTGTCAGCTTTTATCCTCACTCAAGAGGGAGACCTAAAATTTAGCACAAGAGCTGTTAGAGGGACAACTGAAGGCCTGGGAGTCTGTTTGGAGGTCAGTATTGGTTGGCTTACAAACAAAGGTGAGGTCTAGATCTGAAGACTTGCACAAAAAAAAGCAAGACAACACCAAAAAAACACTTTGCCCAAGAAACACTATATTAACTACATCAAAACACAGAGAAATTACAAGACAAGACAAGCACAGGCCCTGGTGTCCTATTAGGAAACGTGCCAGCAGAATAGCTCTGGACATAAAGGAGAATAAACAGAACCCACACCAACAAAACCAGCCACCTAAAGGAGTTAGCTGCAATTGCTCTCCTTATGTACCCAGGTATATCTCAGGATCAGGTTTTCCATAGAAATTGTCTGATGCTCTGTTCATCTACACACATTTCTTTCAGTGGAAGCATAAGAACACACCACAAACTCTGAGAATGCCAGCAGGCTTTGAGATATGCTCACAGAAGAAGTCTTTAGTAAGGACACAGTTCTGGTCTCTACACTGCTCATCAGGACTGTCACCTTTGGCCACAAAGTGTCTGCAGATAACAAAATGGAAACACGTGCAGAAGGGAATTTTATGCATATGGAGAAATGAGATATGCTGCCTGAAATCAGGCTGCCTCTTCAGTTGCTTGGTTTCACTGCTGGAAACCCAGGGGAGGAGAGGACCTTGTGCCACAGGGACAACCACTGCACACACATACACCCCTTCCTAAACCTGGATGCACAGAGCAACAGAGCCATCAGCTGCTTCTGCACTCACTGCTTTCCACCTCCACATGAAGATCCACGTGGTCAAAACGAAGTTCTGATGTATCAGATGCCTGTGGTAGTTTTCCTAAAGCAAAACGAGGGGCATCACCCAGCAAAATGCCTCTTTTTGGATGGATGTAAAAAGGAGCCTCCACGCTGTCCTTTGAGAGCCCTGAGATGACACCTCCTCGCAGGGCTGTAAGCTGAGCTGTGATTGGAGACTCTTTTAAATGCCAACTATTTTAATAAATTAACATACCTCAGAAAAAGGGAACGGTCCCTCTGAGAGGCAAAAAGGTGAAGTTAACACCAACACTACAAAAATCGAGTTATTAAGAATTTACACAGCACTTGAACCAGAAGACAGCTTTAAAAGTCACCCAAACCAACCACGCTACAATCAGCTGCTTTGGCAAAAAGCACCTGGAAGCATTAAAAAAAAAAAAAAAGATTCTCCTAAAAAGCCAAGGTGGGTTGTTTTCCTGGTTCTGATCTGATTCTGGAAAAGGAGGCCTCAGCTCTGAGGTGGAGCTCTGAGGAAGGAGACAGCAATTAGGAACTTGCAGTTATTGCCGTTCATATCTCAAAACAGATGAGTTTGGTGGTCAAACTGCAGACAGCAGGGCTGTCCAAGCACCACCACGCCATGCTGGTAACATAAGGTGTGTTCAGCAGAGGTGGGGAAGGTGGAAGCTGCTGGGACACCTCATTGGGAGAGTAAAAATAAAAGCCTTTTTTATTTCAGTGTTGTCAGAACAGCTTTGTTAACAGCTTGCCTGTGTTTACCATGCTGGTGCTTAGCAAATGGACAAGCTTTGAGATTAGCAATAAATTATCACTGTTGGAAAATTATTTGAAGCTTTTCATCTGAAGCTCCTTGGAAAAGACAGCACAGAATGACCCAAAAAGGTTTTGCCAGTGGGCTGAGCTACTGCTGCTCTTCAGCACTGAGCAGTGCAAAAGCAATGGCAGTTTGGGGCTTGCTGGTGAGCACCCAAAGCAAAATTCCAGCTTTTAACACTAATATCCAACTACTAGGAAATAATTCACATTGAGACTTTTCAAATAGTACATTTCAAATAATAAGCAGGCCAGGAGAGCAAGGAGAGGAGCTAAAGGAAACACTTCTTTTCCTTCAATGAAACCACAGCCCTCTGTAACTACTAACTTTAATTATTAAAATTAAATAAGAGCACAGATAACTTTGTACTGGTGGAGGGACAGCAGCAGGGCAATGGCTGGAGGTATTACTGAGGTTTATATGCTGCTCCCCATGCCCCTTGCAGTCTCACTCCCTTTGAGGTATCAGAGCTTCAAAGCCCATTCTGAACCAACAGCATCATTTCTTGAGCAGAAGAAAAAAAAAAGAGCAAAAATGAGAAAAAATCTGATATCAGCAAGGCAAACACAAGGCTGAGCAGCCGTTCCTCACAGTGATAAAGCACGGTGTGGTTCCTCCAGATGCAGGGAACCTCAGGATGCAGTGCAGCCAGCACAGCAGGCTGGGGGGCACTGAAGGGACAGGAGCTCATCCCTGCAGGGCACACACTTGTTCTGTTTCTGAGGAAAAAGATGGAGCAGAAAGCATCCCCCCCTCGCTGGTACAAGCTGGATGGAAAAAAGGATGACTTCGAAGTTTAAAGACCACAGCATGGCTGAGTTTCAAAGACGAAGGAAAAAAGAAATGGAATGCTTGGAGTGGTTGGGTGTCTTCCCTTCTCCCTGTTCGGTTCTGTCTTAAAAAGATATTGGAGCAGTGTGGCCACAAGTAATTCTAGCCCTGACCCTTCACTTCCTGAGTTCTGCAGCCTTTCTCCTGCTTGCTTGAGATAAGTTATCTTCACAGCACCTGTCCCATCCCCAGAATCATTTGGAGTGAAGATCTCTCATTTAAGAAGCAAAATAACAAAACAATACTACTTGAACACAGTCCCAACCGGACAAACAGATGAAGAGAAAAGCATCTTTCCGGCCGTATTAAATTCAAAAGCTTTAGCCATGACCTACAAAGGACTAACGCCAAAATCTAAACTGGTTTTCCAACCTGTCCAGCTTCAGCTCAGGCAGAAGCCCAAATTAAAACAACTCACACACCTGCAGCTCCAGCCAGCACTGCCTGCTGCCCAGCAAGGCTCCTCTCTTAAAACACCAAGAAATGAAAATCCTCCTGCAGCTCAACCCCCCGGAGCAGAGCAGAGCATTTGCACAGCCTGTGGATTTTAAGTGTGGACACAGCTCTGAGAGGTCTCATGTTAAATGAATGGCACCCATGTGAAGCCTCCAGAGGACACACCTCCCCAGGTCCTGCAGCCCGCACAAAAACACGAGCTCACTTCACATTCAAGAACTTCAAAGAATTACCTGAGCTCCCCGTGGTTAATAAATATTGCAGGTATTTGTTCATGCTGTACTCGAGGCTCTCACTATCTGCTTGGCACTCCGGCACAGGCTTCGGGCACACCACGCTGACCGTGTGCTGACACAGCACCCCTGGGCTGCGGCGATCATTAGGGCAGGACTTCCCACCCCAAGTCCCGCCTTCCTTCACCCTCATCTCCTCCAAAGTCAGATTGGTTTGTGCTCCAGTTTCCACGGGGGCTTTCTGACTCTTTCTTCCCTTTTTTAGCACCGCAGCTGCTATCACCTTGGGGGACTTCTTGTCCCCGTGATGCACATTGCACATATCGCCTCTTACGAGCGGGGTGGTTTCCCAAGCTGGGGTTGTGCAGCAGTCCCAGAGGGCCACCCAACGCCTCCCAGTGCTCCCAGCAGATGGGCACAGGGCTGCAGGATGGGAGGCTGGCATGGCTCGGCTCCTCAGGGCAGGCAGGCTGCTCCCAGTGCTGCTGTAGGATCACCACAGGGCTCCCACACAAAGGCTTTGGGAATCTCTGGATCAGTGAATTTTGTTTTCTGCTTCTCCAGCACAAAGGCAGAACTGCAGCATCTGGTTTGAGGATAAAACCAGAGGAAGTGTTTAAATGTCAGGGAGGATGCTCCACGTGGATTAAGAAATCCTTCAGCAGCAACGGAATCCCTGCAACACACAGAGGGGAATGTGGGGAGCCTGCACAGCACCAGTGCCTCAAGGATATGGGGAGACCACAGCACCCTGAGTGTCCCAAATCCTCTCTGCTTGGCAGAGCAGGTCTGCTCCACTTCCAGGTGTGCTGCTGCCCCCGTGGGATGGGGAGAGAGTTCAGTGCAGAAACAACCTGAAGTCAGCACTCTGCCCCACAGCCCCCAGCAGAACCCCGACACAAGGAGCAGCTGTGTGCCCACTCACAGCCAGCTGCTGTAGCCAACCGTCAGTTCCATGACAAGAAACCTCCAACTGCTGGCAGGATGTTACATTGATTTACATGAGAAGATAGAAAATACACTTAATGGTGAGATCAGGATCTATTTCTCATTTCAAAACTCACCGTTAAAAACACAGCAGCATTTTGGTAATTACTGTCCTACAAATTAAGAAAAAACATCTCAGCCCCAGCAATGCCCCACAGCTCATGGAGGGGACTCAGGAAGACACACCAAGCACTGCTCACAGGTCCCACTTTTGCTCTTTCCATCTCCCTGCAGCAAAGGCAGCTCTTCCCCTCAAGAAGCTGACCTCAAACAGCAGCTACAGGAGAGATAACATCTGATAAAAACCTCTTTCATTCTTTACGTGGTACAAACCAGCACTATATGTCACACAAAGGGAAGCCCAGCCACTGTTCAGAGGCTGCTCCCATAGAACTGGGATTTACCAAGCAGCCCCTCAATAACTAAGGAATAACATGGCATGAACAGAAGACAGCAGCCTTGGCCCTGCAGTGATGCACGAGCCGAGGATGATTTAAGTCAGGTTTTAAAAAGCCACTTCAGATTTCAACAAGTGTCATTTTGTGTAGTGCTTCACACCCAGAACCATCCCAAGCCACTGGTTTTAGGCTGAAGGCAGGCAAGATGAACACTGCCAAGCCCTTGCTGCCCTGGTGATGGCAGCAATAGAACGGAGCAGATAAGCCCAAGAACTCTGCAATTGACTCAAGCTGAGCTGCTGAACTGTGGGCCTGGCAGCAGAAATCACTGTGAGATGAAGAACTGCCACCAGACAGCACACGGTCACCTTTCAAACACACCATCAGATCTGATCAGTAAAGCTTTGCCCACCCAAACAGAAAACGTGCACTGCAAGAAAGCTTCAGAGCAGAGGAGCACACTGCCCAGCGCCTGCCAGCACGCACTGCCCCACAGTGCAGCACTTCAAGGCTGAAGGCCTCGCTCCTCCCACCTCCCAGCAGCACTGGGATCAGCACAGACAAAGAGCAACTCGGATCTGGAGGCCTGGCTGCAGCTTCCTGCTCCGGGCTCAGATCCCATCCACTTCTCAAGCATCTCCTGGCAGCTCCTTCCAAAGCTGCCATGCCCGAGAGCTGGGTTTCCTTACGGTATTTGTGAAGTGCTGCATTATGCTTCTTTTATGCCTTTCAGCATACTCAGGACCTAGACTTTAAAGCGAGACCTATTTTTCTCCTCCACAGCTCTTGAAGAGACGCTTTTAGGACAGGAGGCAGCTCTTCCCTCCCACTTACACGGCCCGCTTTGAAAGCACTTCACACGCGTTCGATAAGCTTTTCATCCTGCTCTGAAGCAGGTGGATTGCAGTCACTTCAGAGATGGAAAAAGCACTTCAGCCCAGTCAGGATTAGAACTTTCAGCCTGCAGATTCCCAGCCCCTTACAGGCTCAGGTCCCACCTCCCAGCCCTGCTGAAGAAATAAGGATCATCTGTTATGAGCACTGTGCTCCTCGAGAAGTCTGGAATGGTGACAAGGAGGTGTGTGGACAGCACTACACTCCCCACATCCCCCTTCCCTACCCCTCTGGGCTCTGCCTGGCACACATCCCCAGCCTCCATCACACCTCCACTCCTCAGTTTTCAAAAGCTACTTCAAAGCTACAGAAGATCTACCAAGAGTTTTGGGGTTATTGCCAGTCCTAAGGTGATCCTCAAACATCAAAGCAAACACCAGCATGGAATCAATACGCTTCACAGGCTGGTTCTTTAGATGTTATCCTTTTTTCTAGGCTCTCCCCCCTCCACCCCCCAGAAAAATAACAACCCACAGATCTGCACTGTAGCTCTTGGTGTAGGTACCACCTGCTTTGGTTAAAAAAAATAAAAAAGGGTTTTTAAAGCATTGAGCAATGTAATTAAATAGGTCAAAAATGCACTGCAACAGGGCTACTTCAAAACAAGAGAAGCAGCTTTGCTGGCTGGGAGCAACCTGCCCTGCAGCCTGCTCTCAACAAGATGGTTGCCTGGTTGCCAGTGAAACTCCAACACCCCCTAGTGTAGATCTTAAATACATCTCCCAGTCTGCACGGCTTGAGATGGAGGGAAGGACAGCATCTCTGCATCTGAAGCCATCAAATGATGCTCAGCCACACCAAGAGCACCACACAAACCTTCTACAGACATCAGGCACCTCACACAGCACCTCGCATCCCTTCAAAAGGTCAACACTTCGCAGCAGTGTCACCATGTGTTTTCCATCTCTCAGCCTAAATTAGCACAGAAAAAAGGGCTGAAGCCCAACCTGAGCCAAGGCAGAATTTGCAGAGCTGTGGTTGCAAATGCCAAATAAACCCCTCTCCCACCCCAGAAACACTGATTTCTGGGTCATTAATGCATGCAAACCTGTATTAACACAAGCAGGACTTCTTCCCTTGCCCCTCGTGCAGTCCTCAAGGACATGATTTAGCTGTGGGTTATTAGGGTAATATAGTTAGGTTGTGGTTGGACTCGATCTTTAAGGTCTTTTCCAAGCTGAGCAATTCTATGATTCTATGATTCACTTTTTACCCAGCATGAGAAGCTGTGCAAACTTTCCAGGTGCACCAGGAGGTTTTTAACTAAAGACCAACCTTCGCTTCCCCATTTCATAAGCAAAAAAAACTGTAACTATTAAAAAAAAAAATCCACCAAAAAATAAAAATCAACCACAGCGCTGGATTTATTTAGCACAGCAGCAACATCTGTTTCAGGTGGCAGATCAAAATGAGCAAACCTTGTTCCAGAACTGACAGTCTGCAGATATTTAAAGGCACCAAAATAATATGCCAACAGGTAATGACAGCATCAAGCACACAGAGCACCTCCCCAGAGGAGCTCTAATGGAGCTTTCCAGATTGGTTTTATCATACTGTGTGTGTCTGACTGTGACAGCTCTGGATGTGCTGCTTTTATTTTACATTAAACCACTGCCATGGTAAGATGATTCAGTAATGGGGAGATGAGAGGAACTGTTAATCTTCCAAGTATATGAAAAACCCCAAACTTTGATAACTTGGGCTTAAAGTCTTTAAAACTGCTAGCCTTAAAATAAGAAAGCAAGCAGCATTCTTCTGGGGAAAAGAACACAGGCTTTTCTCTGCAAGAAAACAAGCAGATCAGAGAATAATGACTAAGGAAAATGATGAGAGATGCTGGAAGGACCGAGCAGAACAACAGCTATCTTTTCTGTAGCCAAGCTCCATCTGAGAAAGCTGGCAGTGCTCTACACCTCACTGAGGCCCTTTTGGGGCTCCCCACAGGTTGCTGCAGGACAGGACCAGCTGTCAGCCACCAGACCAGGCCAGACAGAGCTGCAGCCCCACATTACTGCAGAAGGGCAGTGACGGCTGCCACGTGAGCTGTGTGCCTGGAGGGCCAGGAAAACCCACGGGAATAGAGCTGTGACAGACAGGCTGTCCTCAGGCGGCAGTTATTTCACAAAGCTGCTCCTCAGCAACCCTTGGGGTCAGGAGGAAGATGATTACAGCCATAGGATGCCCGGGGTCGGGACGGACCCAAACCCCCCAGCCCTGTGCAGTGGGCAGAGGAGATCAGGAACACAAAGCCGTGAACCCACGCACTCCCAGCGCTGTGGGGCACCCACCCCCGTGCACAGCACCTCATCACCCCGAGCACGTAAACATCCCTCCTTCCTAATGGCTCTACCCAGCACTAAGCCGCCGCCCCTCACCCCACCGCTCCAGGCCTCGGCAAGAAACCCAAACGACACCAAAACGCCGCAGCGAGAACCGCAGCCTTCCCTCACAGGGCCGCTCTGTGGAAAAGGAAGGCGGGAAGGTTCGGCTCCTGCGGCCCGGCCCGTACCTGTGCCGAGGCCCAGCGCACCGCCCGCCCCGTGAGCTCCGCACCGCGCCGCCGCGACCGGAGGATGCCGGAAATGGCAGTAGGGCCGACGGCACGGCGGACCCTCCGCGGCGGTGAGGAAAGGGCAGTCGATGCCGCGGAAGTAACCGGTGGACCGCAGCATCCCGCCGGCCGCGGGGCGGGGAGCGGAGACGGCGCCTCCGCCTCACACCGCCGCCATCTTGGAGGCGCCGGGCCCGGCGGCGGGAAGGACCCCTGGAGAAGCCGCTGCCCGCACAGAGCTGTCCGCGGCGCTGCCTGAGCGGGGAAAAGGGCGGGAACGGGGTGGGGAAAAGGGCGGGAACGGGGAGGGGAAAAGGGCGGGAACGGCAGGAAAATGGCGGCCGCCTTTTCACTCAGCCCTCGTGTCCCTCCACAGGCAGGCGGAGGTTGAGTTATGCGAACGGAGTGAGGGATGAGAAGGTGGGAGCAGCTTGTAGAATGGAGCCTGGAGGTTGTGGTCTGCTCAGGAGGAGCTCAGGGAGCAGTGGGACAGCATAACCATAACCAACCTCAACCATAACCATAATCCTAAACCATAACCAACCTCAACCATAACCATGATCCTCAACCCTAACCATTTCCCTAACCCTAACCCTGCCCAAAACCAAAGCTGTTATAACACTAATCCTAACCCAGCCCTACAACCAGCCATAACCCTGATCTTAACGCAATAACCCAAATCCAAACCCTAGCCCTGATCCTAACAAGAAGTCATATAACTGCAATCCTAATCCTGCCCCAAACCTTAGTAGCTTAACCCTAACTGTAGCCATACCCTAACCCTAACAACACCAATAACTCTAAACCTAACACTTCCCAAACCTAACCCCTAATCCTAATGCTAACCCTGACCATAACCAGAAACCCAATGACCCGAATCCTAACCCTAAAAACACTAACCCTGACCTCCCCCCCCCCAGTTCCTCATCCTAAACCCTCACCATAACCCTAATGCCCCTAATCCTGACTGAAACCCTACAATTAACCACAGCCTAACAAATCTGACCCTATCAAGAGCCCTGATATCCCCGATGTAACCCTAACCTCAATACTGTAGCCCCTAAAACGAACTCCTAATCCTAAACCATAACCCCAATCCTAACCCTGATGGAACCCCATCTCTCTACTATGGTGACACCTCAAAAACACCCCAAAACAGCCCAAAAAAGAGCTGCAATCAGAACACGGCAGCCATCCCCATCCTTCCCTAAGGACCTCCTCGTGTCCCACCAGGGCTGGTCTGTGTGTGGAGCCCGTAGCCCCACTCCCAAACCCCACAAAAAGACAACATTTCCATTTTTTTATGTCAGAGATAAACGTTTATTCAGTGTAACTTCAGCTCACGTAGAAACATGGCACGCAGAAACGCTGAGCAAAGCCATTTCTGTGCCCCTGTGATTTCCACCCCAATTGTGCTCAGCTCAGGTGCTGGGAAGATAATAGAATATAAAATAAAGCCACACACAAATGTATATATATATATAAAGAATTGATGGGAAATCCTCGTGGAAAGTTCTCACGTTGCAAAGCTCTGTTTGATGTTCCTGTGGTCTCAGCACAAACCCAGAGCACAGGAATGGTGTCACCAGATTTTGTAAGGCTATGAAGAGAGGGGGAAATGGGTGGGAAAAGGGAAGGAGGAAAGAAAAAGGAAAAAGAGGAAAGGGGGAAAGAAAAAGGGAAAAGGAAAATGGAAATGGGAAAAGGGAAATGGAAAGGGAAAAAAGGGAAAGGGGAAATGGAAAAGGGAAAAGGGAATAGGAAGAAGGAAAAGGAAAAATGGAAATGGGAAAAGGGAATAGGAAAAGGGAAAGGGGGAATGGGGAAAAGGAAAAAGAGAATGGAAATGGGAAAAGGGAAAGGGGGAAAGAAAAAGGGAAAAGGAAAATAGGAATGGGAAAAGGGAAATGGAAAAAGGAAAAGGGAAAAGGGAAGGGGAAAAGGGAAATGGAAGAGGGAAATTGGAAAAGGAAGGGGGAAAGAAAAAGGAAAGGGAAAATAGAAAAGGGGAAAAGGAAAGGAGATGGAAAGAAAAATGGGAAAGAGAAAAGGGGGAAATGGAAAGGGAAAAAAAGAGGGAACAAAAAGTGAAAGGGGAAAGGGAAAAAGGAAGAGGAGCAATGCTTGGAGAAAAGGTGATTTCAAAAGGTGATTTCTCAGAGCTGCCAAAACATCCTGCTGCAGGGTCAGTAGAGGGGATACATGACCCATTCCCCCCGCCCTGGTCCCCCCACCGAGCATCCCTCCAACCCTTTGGATGCCCCCAGCCCCCAGGGATGCTCCCAGCACCCCCAGCCCCACAGGCTCCTTGTCCGTATCGCTGCAGGGCCGTGGCAGCAGCCCGTGGGCCTCCCTTCACCGTCCCAGCCTCCAGGCATTGCTCAGGCATAGGATGACAAAGGGAAGCTCACAGGAGCGAGGGGCTGCACTGCTCCGGGGACAGGGTGTGCTCCTGCAGAGGGAGGAGAGAAGTGAGCTGGGAGGGGAGCAGGGCTGTGGGGATCCCCCAAACCACACTGCTTCCACGGGGGGGGTGAGCTCAGTGCCACCCCACAGCCCTGGGGTTGGTTTGGGACATGGGGGTGGGCAGTGCTGGGTTCCGAGGGGTTGGGTGTGAGCGTGGGTTTGCAAAGCAAAGAGAGTGAGTGGGGCATCAAAGGGCAGCGTGGGGGAATGTGTGCGTGTACGGCTGTGTGTGTGCACCCATGTGGGTGTGTGTGCAGGCTGTGCAGGTGAGCTCACCTGCCCGTTCAGCAGTGGGTGCATCCCTGCGTGCACACGAGTGGGTGTCCCATGGCTGCAGCTCCCCAGGACCCCACAGGGCTCCCCAAGGCCACCCCCATCCCCATGCTGTGCCCCCGTCCCACCAGAGCCTCTCTCTAGGTGCAGCCATGGGCACAGGGATGCTCACGATGCTGTCCCCACCCCTGCCATCCCTTCCAGCCCCATCGCTGCCTCACTCACCTGGTGGGGCCTGCTGCAGAGCATCCTTGTCCTCTCTTTTCCCCTTCCCTCCATCCCATCCGGCGCTGTGCTGAGCCCTGCTCTCCTTCCTCTGTCCCCCTCCCCACTCCCAACCTGAGCACTATGGGCTCCGTCCCCGCCATCCTTTTATACCATCTTTGTTCATATGACGAGCACGTGAAAAAAACAGAGCAGAGCTTGGAAAAAAAGCTCCTTAAGACGCTTTAATTCAGTTTCCTGGATCCCATGACTGAGCTCGGACTCTGAGCGGGGTCCCATGACCACAGCACGCAGGCCCCGGCCATCAAAAGGCTCCTTTATGCACCAAAGACTTAAACCCCTCTTGGCTGAGACCCCCAGGCTCCCCATGCCCAGCTTGAGCTGCATCCCCCCCCACACCTGGGGATGTGTCCCATTGCCCTGTTTGTGGGGATGCTGTGCCCGGGGACCCCTCATGTGGGTCTGGCTCCTGCACTGTGGGGACCCCACACCTCCCTCCTCCCATCACTGTGAGCAGCATTGGGCCCAGACCCACAGCCCACTGATGGGACTCCCTTTAAAGGAGCACAGCCCACACCTCCCAGTTGGCTCTGGACTTTAGGGGCAGGGCTGAACTTTTCTGCCTTTTTGTTCTTCTTTTTCAACTCGAGACACCACAAACGCAGCCACAATTTGCCCTGAGGTCCCCCCAGAACCCAACCCCAAGACATCCTGCTGGCGATGTGGGGCTGCTCCAAAGCACCCACAGCTCAACAGGCAGTGCTAAGAGGATAAAAATACACCCGGTGCACACAACAACGCCTCTGTGTTGGGATTAGGGCGCTGCTCCAGCCCTGCTCCTCAGGGTCAGGGCAGTGAGGAGCAGGACTGGGTGACTGCAGTGCTTCCAGCACATGTGAAACTGTGTCTTAACAACCACCCAGCACTTGTGGGTGGCACAGGAGGTCCTGGGGGAAGAAGAAGGGTTTGTGGGAGCAGGGACCCCTGTGGCCCCACCTCAGCCCTAACCAAAAAGGCACATGGCAGTGCTCTGAGTGTGAGGCCCCACCGAGGGCAGCTTAGTGAGATTATTGCTCCTCACATGAGCCTGCAGCCCCACAGCAGGGAGGAGGGGACAGGGAAATGGCTGGGAGCCCCACGTGAGGTTTTGCTGCCCCATAGGTCGGTGCAAGATGATTTCAGGGCTGTTCCGGGACCCATGTGCTTCTTTCCTCACCTGCTGGTGCTGCAGGGCTGGAGCTGGGGATGAGTTCAGGGCCCAGCAAACACACATCTCAGCCAGGAGAGCAGGGGAACAGAGCCCCAGCCCCCAGCAGAAGGGCAACACTGGTAAAACTCTAAACCTCAGCTCTTTATTTGGTGCCTGGTTTCCTCACCCCGCTCTGAGGGGACGGAGAGGGAAGGAGTGTCACAGAAAGACCTGAACACGGGGAGTGCTCCGAGAAGGCAGAGCGGGGCTGAGCAGAGGGGTGTGAGGAGGGGGGGCACCTCCTCCACACATCCCCAACCCCCCCTTGGGACACAGCTCTGCCCCAGGCAGGGAGCAGCACCCGGCATCTGCTGTAACTCCAGCACAGAAGGAGCTGTGCCCTCCTCTGCCACGCAGTGACACCAGGGACAGGCTCACCCTGCGGCTGCTCCCAGCCCAACTCGCCTTATTGCTATAGTGGGAGCAGCAGAGCAGCCGGGAGGAATTCAACAGTTCATTGTTTCAGGAGAGGGGATGAGGACGTGTCCGAAGCTGAAGATTCACCATCAGGAGGGACTCTGCTCTGCCCAGGGGGGAAGGAGCGAGCTGCCCTCTCCTGCCTGCCCAGCTGTGATGCCAGCAGCACCGGGTGACGCAGGGAGGGAGGAGAGCTGTGCTGCATCCCACAGAAAACACACTGTCTGCTCAAGGCTCCCGAGGCTGGAGCTGTAGAAACCCACTGTGCCTCCAGCAGCAAGGACTGGGAGCGCTGGGAGAACTGGACAAACACGTGACAACCCCCACCCTGCCCCATCCTCCGGCTAGTTGCGTTGGCTGGCCAGCTCCTGGGAGATGAATTTCCGAAGGCGCTCGAGGTACTGGCTGTAGAGTTCAATGTCATTGTGCCCGGCCCCATCCACCCACAGTGGCTCCACAGCTTTGGGACAGCGTTCAAAGAGCGCCAGGCCGTGGGAGAAGTCGATGACTTCATCCTCGGTGCCATGGATGATGAGGACAGGAGAGGTGATTTTCGAGATCTTCTCAATGCTGCCAAGAAAATGGGAGAGATGACAAAGGGGGGTAAGTGCAGGGATCGAGGCAGCCCCACCCCTCCTGCCCCCTAAAGCACAGCCCCCCGGGGAAAGGCAGCAGGAAATGCTCTTTGATCGCAGCAGAGCATGGGGATGTGGAGCTCCTGCCAGCGCTGAGATCGCCGCCAGAGCAACAGATGAGGACAAGAGAGCAATGACAGCAGCCCCGTGGGACCCAGGCAGGGCCGAGGGAAACCACCCCCAGACAGTGCGATCCTACATTGGGATCAACCGTGCCTGGCAAGCGTGGCCAGTCCCATCCCAGTCCCCAGGGCCCAGGACACAAAGGCCAAGCGAGGCCATCGGGATGCAGTGCGTGGGCTGGTGGCTCCCGGCCACACTTTGCAGCTCAGGGACCGTCCTGCTGGCCTGGCTGCAGGGGAGAGGCAAAGCAAGAGCTCGCTGCACCCCTGCCTGCAGAGACCACCTCTGCCCTTCTCAGGGTGTGGGGAAAAATGCTCCAAATGCTGCCCTGGTGGGAGAGACCGCCCAGGAACCTCCAGATGGCACCCAGGGGGGCAGGGAGGTAGCTGGTGGGAAGGAATGAAGGCACAGCATGGCTGGGAGGTGACACCACCAGGGAATGCCAGGAGCCTCAGGAGGAGTTATAGGTCCCAGCATGGGTACCGCATGTAATGCAGGAGGGTCCTGGTGGGCAATTTAAGGCGATCACAGCTCCCCAATTTTTCCCATAACCCCTCTGCACAGACAGGGCTGGCACCCAGGACTGTCCCCAGTCCTTTCTCCTAAGGCACTCACTTGGGGAAGGCATCAAACCAGTAGGTCTTCTTGGTCTCAGGGAAGGCGACTCTCATGCCGGAGGTGAGCGGGGAGTGGAGCACGATGGCAGCGCACTCATAGCGGGACGCCAGGTCAACGGTGGGCACTGTGCCAATGCTCTGTCCGTACAAAATGATGTTCTCCGGGCTGATCCCATACCTGGGGGAGGAAAGGGCAGGGCCCAAGCATCAGGAACATTGCCATCACCAGGAGCTGCAGCCCAAAACTCACCCTGCACTGGTCACAGCATGCTGCAGAGTGGAAATGGGGCTCCGTCCCCCTCTGCCTTCCCTCAGCTCTTCCAGGCTGGGCACGAAGCAGCTGCTCTGCTCCCCCAGCTGCTTGCAAACACTGTAGCAATTAGCATTAATTAAGAGTTGCACATTGTTTTCCCAGACACGGTGCTGACCTCGGGGAATGCACGTCTAGGAGACAGAGGGGCCGTACCCACCGTGGCCTCTGGGAGCAGCCTGGGCTGAGCTGCTGGAAGAGCCGTGGGGTGTCAGGGCTCAGCCCCAATGGGAGCAGGGCTATGGGGGGGGGGGGCACAGCCCTGCAGGGCAGCACACAGCTCCTGTGTGAGCCAGGAGTGCCTGTAGGGGTAAAGAGGCACAGGGCTGCAGAGCTGGAACACGGCGCATGCCAGTGGAGGGGAGCACCACACCCCCATGATACTGAGCAAGGTCATTCCACGTAGCATCCAGGCCCCCCCACAACAGCTTTCCGGCCCCCCCTTCCCGTTACCAGCATCCCAGGCCCCTCTCAGGGACATTTCCTGTTTTCCAGACCGCCGTCCTGACGGGTTCTTCCTGCAGCCAAGCGTGCCCAGCCCCCCCAGCCCCACACACACAGCACCCGCACCCACACCACAGACACCTCCGTGCTCATCGCTGCATCGCAGCAGTGACAGACAGCATCCCACCTCCCACACCCACCGGGGGGGGGACACACAGACAACCACAGCCAGCACACGAGCAGCAGCACAGCGCTCAGCCCCCATCCTGCCCAGCTCACCGTGTCCGCAGTGCCTGCCACGCCGCGTCGATGTCGGAGTAGAGGTTCCTCTCGGAGGGTTTCCCCGTGCTCGCACCGTAGCCCGAATAGTCGTAGGAGAAGATGTTGCAGTTGATGCGCGTGCCCAGCCCGATGTAGAAGCTGCTCATCTGCCCCAGGTCCACTGCGTTGCCGTGGGAGAAGAGCACCGTGTACCTGCAGCACCAGATGGGTGTGGAGGGTTAAGTTAGGGGCTGAAATCACAGCATGTAAAGGGACAAAGGAATGGCCTTGAGATGGTCCCAGCCTTGGAGATGCCCTGACTTTCCTCACCGCTGGGGCTTGCTACCAGCAGAAACCAACAGCCCGATGCCTCTGTTGGAGTTTTTGAGTCTATTTTTGGTTTAAAAAAAAAAAAAAAAAGCTCACAATTTGGGGCCGTTTGCCCGATGGGGATTTTAAGTAATAATTCTGACAGCAGATTTTTTTTCTCTCCTGAGTCTGGCAAGACACCAGACCTTGGGAGAGAAGTGAATTGTGGGAGTGACAAGGCACAAGAAATTTCCACCATAAGGGGAAAAACAATGTTCATCATCAAAATTAACACGAACAGCGTGCTGATGGAAGCTCAGCTCTCCTCTGCTGGGGGAGGCGGCACGGCCCACTCCTCCCTGAACCCCTCACAATGGGGGAGATGCCTCTGATTCAGCACCTTTCAGCTCCCAATGGTTGGTGATCAGAGAGCAGAGAGGACACGCAGCACTACAGCAGGGTGAGGGGGAACTCAGCCCCTTTATCCAGGAGCAGAAAGTGAAAACAATGCTTTACAGTGGAAGAAACGTTCAGCAGAGCTAAAGCATGGGGACAGCAGGTTGAGGGAGCCCTGGAAAGCAGGCCCACAGCTCAGCCCCAACAGCTGGATGCTACTGGACCACCCCACCGTGGGGATCAAGTTGTCCCTGGCAGGAAGGCAGCAGCAGGATGGAGACGGGACCTTCCTGGGCCTGTGTGTCATTCACCACTTCCGCAGGCAGATGGGGAGCAGGCCAGCAGCGGATGTGCAGGCAGAGCAATCCTGTGGCTGTTTCCTCTCTCTGGAGACATGCAGCAGGACAGGACGGGAGCAGACATCCCTACCAAGCAGCCTGGATCTGCCAGGTATACCTGCAGGTGCACCGCTCTGCGTTGCGTGGGGCCAGGCAGGGTGATGCAGGCTTTGCAAAGCCCAAACTTAGCTCTGCTCCACTCCACATCTGGGCCTCCTGGAGGCAGTGGTGACAGCGCTGTCACAGCGAGGACAGTCCGTGCATGTGCTGCTCTGGAGCTCCATGCGTGCTGTTGACACAGGGAGCAGCTGCTGTGCTCCCCCCAGCACCCACCCAACCCAGGGGTCTCCGGCCCACGCCCCGCACTGCCCCTTGCCAGCTGTCCCAGCAGATCCCAGCAAGCTGCCATGGATTCCTGGAGGCTCCAAGCAAAGCATCTCACTCTGCTTTCCATGGGTGGACACATTCCCACAGCCCCTCAGACTCCGCATCCTCCCTTCTCAACAGAACGATTCCAAATCAAGCTCTCCCTCCCTTATAGACGTATCTATGGTGGTCTGTGGCAAGCTGTACCTAAATCCCTTCCGGCTTCCAATCCTATTGCTCTTCTCTTTGCAAAAATCAAACGTGCCCAGTAAGTGAGAGAACCATGCAAACACAGCTTGCCTCAGGGCTGCGGGTGTCTCCCGGCTGAGGGCTGCAGACCATCCCCGTGGTCATTGTAGGGCCAGGAGCTCGCTTGGGCTCTACAGAAGCTTTGCACAGACGCTGGGCACGCAACCGGAGCATGACATCACCAGCGTGACATCAGAAGGGCATCTTGAGGACAGCAAGCCAGGAGGGGACGCCGAGGTCCCCATAGCCTGCGGCTGCGCCCCGACTCCCTCCCTCAACCTGTTCAGTCCCATTCCCATTCCAGCCACAAGCCAAACAGGTTCCAAGAGCTGAGCTCACCCGCACTGCAAGGCACCTCCGAACCCCGCAGCACGGCGCCGGGTCGGGCAGGGCAGGGAGGCGGCAGCCAGCAGGAGCCCCTGGCCCACCACTCACCTGGCTCCTGGCACGCAGCGGACGTACATGCAGCCGATGCGGTTCCCTCGGCTGCTTTTGGTGACAAACACCTCGATGTTGTCCAGCTCTCGTTGGGAGTACTGGAAATCCGCCCGGTCCTTCAAGTGCAGCTTCCACCGCCCCGCAGCGCCGCCTCGGAGGGACCCGGTGCTGGTGCTGCCGATGGGCTCCGGCTCGGGGACCACGGCGTAGGTGGGCTCCGGGGGGAGGAACGCCAGCTTGGCGGCGATGCGGCTGGGGCAGGGAGGGCAGCAGAAGAGGCAGCAGAGCTGGCTGATCGACAGCCCGTTCATGACGGCAGATTCAAGGCTGTGCTGGGAGCGAGGGAGGATCTGAAGCAGTGCTGGGAGGCCCCGTCCTTATCACGGCTGCCATGGGGCAGCCTGCAGTCCTTCACGGGTCGGGGCGGCCGCCATCCGTGTGCCTGCAGGCAGCCTGCAGAGAGGGCACGTGTGTGGGCACAACCCACCGCCATCCCAAGCTGAAGGCTGTGCCATGCCCACGCTTCTGACACCCCCGTCCTCCTATTCAGCCCCCCCTCCCCAAACCTTCCAAGCATCCCAGCCCACGCACAGCCCTGCAGCCCGGTAAGCACAGGACTGGGATCACAAACAGCTGCACGTGCAGCGCTGCCCCTCAACCCCCCCAGATGCTGGTGAGGGCCTCAATGCACGCGTGTGCAGCTGGAGCACAGAGCTCCCAAATGAAAGAAAAGGGGAGGGGGGGGGAGGCGGGGGGAAAAGGGGAAAGGAGGAAGGAAAGAAAAAAAAAAAAAAAAAAGCGACTATTTTCTGCAAGTTTGGGCACAGGCTCGAGGCTGAGGAATGTCAAAGCAGCCCACACCCCGCGGAATCCGCTCCATCTGCCTCCGAAGGGCTGGGAAAGAGGAGGGAAGGGTGGAGGGGGAGGTTCAGCCTTGAGGGGGGAGGGCGCACACACACACACGGCGATATTTGGAGCAAAGGGACTCCGCTCCCCCCTGCCCACCCCCTGCAGGCTGCGTGCTGGGATCCCTCTGTGCGCACACCTGCAGGGACGCGCAGGCTGTGTGGCAGGGCCAGGCGTGCGGTGCACACACGCCTGTGCTTGCACACGCCGGGTGTCACGCACACGCCTGTTCGGTGCCCTCACCTGTGTGTCACCGCACGGCCTGGGGGGGTGGGGGGGGTTCAGTCCTTGCTGTGTGCGAACATGACAGCCACGCTGACCAGCGCTGCTGGTGCTGGGGGGGCACAACCACACCACACAGACATCACAGTGGGGGGGGGGGGGGGGTTGGGGAGACACCCCCATCGCTCGCATTGCTTAGCTGCGGGATCCCCCCCCCCCAGCAGGACCTCACCACGCGCTCTGCTGCCCCTCCAGCCCTATGCAAGCCTCAGGCTGAGCGAGACACGGAGGGAGCGGGGGGTGGGGGGGGAACCGGGCCCATCAGAGCGCACACAGCGCACACAGCCCCCCCATAGCGGCCTCCCCCACCCCAAACCCCCCCCATCCCACACCACCCCCCCATCACAGCATACAGGAGACCCCCAGCTCCCCCTCATCCCCCCCAATA
The DNA here is from genome assembly GCF_987193195.1 of Phasianus colchicus. NCBI lineage: Eukaryota > Metazoa > Chordata > Aves > Galliformes > Phasianidae > Phasianus > Phasianus colchicus. The sequence continues at coordinate 2,753,349 of NC_143463.1, read as the reverse complement.
CCTGCACATGCCGGTTGCTCTCCTCGGCCCGACCCGGGCCCCCCCCCCCGCCTGGCCCCGCTCGGAGCTCCTACGGGACTCCCGGCCGCTGCGGGCCGCCGAGGCGGGGGCGGCGCTGGCGTTGCATGGCGGCCCCCGCAAACCCCGCCCACCGCCGCCGCGCCCGGAAGTGACGCCCCGCAAGCCCCGCCCACCCCGTTGCCGGGACAACGCCGCGCGCGCGCTTTCGTGGCGCTGCTGCAGCTGCAGTGCAACCGCGCTGCGGGCCGTTCTGTGCTGCGCTGCACGCACAGCGTTCCTCCCCGCAGGGCTGGCACTTTCCCAGCGTTGCACGGTTGCTTTCCTGCGGCTTTTTGCTGCAGCGTGCTGCTGGGGCAAGGAAACTCACGCCGCGGGTTCCATCCTCGCGCTGCAGCAGCCCCAAGCTTCGCACGATTTTCACCGTGGGGTTTCTTTGCGTTGCAGCCGTCGCTGCTGAGGGTGGGGAAACTGAGGCATAACCTCAGGGAGCCGAGGTGACCCGCACTGCAATACTGCTGTTGTCCCCTGGGATGAGCTGGGACTTCAGTGCTGCTGACAGCCAGAACACAGCAACGCTGACCCCATCTTCCATGGGAGCGGAGCCCCATTGCCTGTCCCTTCCCCAGAGCCCCACTGTTTGCTCCCATGTACCCCAGAGCCTCCTGCGTGTCCCTGTTCCCTCCCATTTTGCTCAGTGAAAGAGCTCAAAGCCTCTGTGTGCACTCCTGCCCCCCCCCCAGGACCCTCCCTGTGATTTTCCCCCCACCCCAGAGCAGTATTTGCTTCCAGGTCCTGACCTGTGGCCGGAGTGTGTCTGTGTCACGGCAAGCCACAAAATAACTTTACTGTGCCATACTCTGCAGCTTAACGATGCAGTTGCTTCAACAACAGCTTCTCAAAGGGAAAAGGGGTGTGGGGTTGGGAGCGTTAAAACTACAGAATCCTCTTTGCTGCATCTGAGACCAAACACCTGTTGGGGAATGGGATCGCTGCTGGGACTCCTCAGCTCCCCACTCTGCAGCCATCAGGAGGAGGGGATGGGGTGGAGGGAGGGGAGTCTGGAGGCAGCTGAGGAGCTCCAGCCACGAGTCCCAGGCAGTCTGCAGGACCTGGAGCTGTGGGACGAAGGGGTGGGCTGGCTGGGGAGGAGAAATGCTGTGGTCTCAGTGCTGCAGTGGGTGAGGCAGAGTCGGGCCCGTGTCCTCGTGAAAGCTGGACAGAAATGGATCTGCTGAGCCCTGAAGGATTGAAGGGAGAGGAGGAACACCATGCTTCTGTCAAGGAGGTGCAAGGAATATCCCGGTCCGGGTGCTGGTTTGCGTGTGCTGCTGGATCCCCATATCCACTGACGGGGCTGGGAGGAAGGGGGGAAGGCTGGGAGGACGGGGAGGAGCACCAGGCTACCAGGCTGGAGTTCGAGCTGCTCAGCCCCGTTCACAGCTTCTGGATCTTCTCAGCTATAACGACGGGGTTCTCCTTCCGGATCTTCTCAGCAGCTTCTGCCTTGTAGTCATAGGGGCAGGCGTGCATGTCTGAGTATCGGTGAATGGCACAGAACAGATTCCCACAGCGACAGTCGAAGCCTACAGGGAAGGAGAGCAGAGACAAAGCCATGGTAGTCCCCATCCAGCAATAGGATGGCAGCAGAGCCCTCTCCTGCTACACCACCAAACTCCACTAATGCAGGAAGAGCTCAGAGCAGTGAGCTCTGCACCCAGATTCCTAACCCGGGCTGCAGCCTGAGCTGGGGCAGCACAGCAGCAGCACCTGGGCTGAAAGGCAGCGAGCCAGCAAACAAAACCTTCCTTCACCTCATCAACACTGCTTTCAAGTTATTTAGGTCTTAAAAGTTCATAATTGAGTCACTGTGCTCATAGACAGCACTATTGTTGAAAAGTTTCTGCCAACGTTGGGAAACTGAGGCACGGAGAGGGGGAGGGCTGTGCTGCAGGACAGCAGCTCAGCTCCCCACTGCAGAGGCAATGAACCACACTCCTCTCCGTAGCAACCACGGGCTGTGAAGACCACAAACACAATGCTGTATCACATCTATTTGAGAAAACCCATTTTATCCTAAATGCTCTAAATTTACATGAATTCTCTGCAAGCAGATTCCTACTGGAAAATAATCCTCCCATCGGGTGTGCAGAAGGAAGGGTGCAGAGCCTCCCTTCCTTGCCCACAATCCCAGCCTTATAAACCTGCACTTATTCTATGGTAGTGCCCCAGAATCTCCAAGCCAGCTCAGGTAGCAGAATGCCAGGTGCTGGGCAAACCTTCTGGGGCTGGCTCTGCCAAAGCAGTGTGCATCTATGGAGGCAGAAAAGCAGAGTGTGCTGCTAGGACTGCGTGACCTGCAGAGCACCATGGATAACTAAATGCCAAGAGTTAATTTAGAGGAACAATGTTTTTATATTAACAAGCCCTGGCCAAGGTAGTTGCCTCACTAATTTCCTTTCCACAGTTTAGTTCTCCCACTGATCCCTGCTCCCATCACAGCGCCCCTCAAGCTTTACAGACTCAACGAAGAGCACTACCTGAGAGCTCCCTGCTTTCAGAAAGCTAATGGCACAAGACAAGCAACCCTAACAAACAGGATGAATCCTGGAGTGGGATTTCAGTTTGGGTCTGATTCACTTCACGTCAGCAGTACCAAGGCTTTACTGCTGCCTTGAATAGGAGTACAATTGGATCTACAGCGAACACTGCCTGCGTTTCTGCAAACAGCTTCTGCCAAGGAGCAGAAATAACCCGAGAGGCACTGCTCCATGCACTTCTGCAACCCTGAATTCAAGGGCTGACATGGAGAGCTGCAGTCAATCCCCTTCCCATCTGCACGGCTTGCAGACCCGAAGCACTTTTTGGAGGGGTACCCCCATGCACTGAGCCACGCCAGCCCTCTGAGCTCAGGCAGTAGTGCAGCACGAGGCGATCTGTTTGCAGACAGCTGGGGCTGCACACAGGCCTCCCCCTGGTCAGGGTCTCACCAGTCAGCCCAATTTTCTTCCGGCACGTGAAGCAGCGATTCTTCTTCTGTTTCGGTTTCTCCGGAGAAGTTTTGTCCTCAGCTGCACTCTGTGATGTTTCAAGGAGTGCACCTGAACCAAAGACCAGAGTTCAGTTACTTTGATAAACTAAGAGACACATCATTTTACTCCTCCAGCTGCTTGACCGTGGGTCTGTGCCAGACAACACCTCTGCATGCACGCTGCCATAACCCAAGTTAACAGCCTGCAGACATCAGACCCCAAACTGAGACTTGTCTTCTTCCACTGAGACCTACACCTCACACAGCTTCATGTTTTTCTCCCTATGTCCATTCCCCACGTCCACAGCTCAGAAACACCAACAAGACACTAAAGTTTAGCTAAGGCATCCATAAGGTACAGCTCTCTCCTGCTGAAGAAAGTTAATGCTAAGTAGAATTATCTGGTGCTTGCCACAGGTTAAGAATGCACAGGGATAGCCAGCTTAGTTGGTGTAAACATCTGAGCCTGGAATAAAAAAAAAAATAAAAATTAACCCCTTCCAAGTAATGCAAGTAATTGTTTTTGTTGACTCTTATGTAAGTGTTCCTCATATGTAGGTCTCAGAATGCTTTGCACAGATACTCATCGCTGTCTCTAATCTACTGAAAGGAAAACTGAGCTCTGAAAGCCAGACTGCTGAAGGTCACTGATTTCCTACAGCACCTCAGCAGGCTGGAGACAACAGGAGGGAGACCTGCAGCTGCTGGAAGATACACACCTGCAGCATGCTGAAACCTGGCTTTGTGGATCCAGCCTGGAACCTCCTGTCATTCCACTAACAGAAAAGAGGGGCAGGCTCTTTCAAGTCTCTTTCACTATCATGCCTGCTGCTCAAAACAACTTGCTAGATGGGTGTCACCTCATCTCGTGCAAAAGCCAAACCAACCAGTCTACCTGATGAGGAAGATGCTGGGGTGGCCTCTTCTGTCTTGGCGAGCCCTTCTGTCTCACTGCTGCCTTCTTCTCTGGATATGCTCATGGCTGTCATCTGGTGGGTCACAGGAGTCTGAGCACTGTGAGCATGCATGACAGATAAACAAAGCAAAGAGCAAACATAAATATTGCACTTTGAGGAACAGTTACACAGGAGGGATCTTCAGCCCATCGTTAGTTTTGTTATACTCGGATGGAGCTCAGGACTACAGCAGGCCTGGACCCCTTGGAAGCTGGGATCAAAGTTCTTTATAGACACCAACAGAATGAATGTGTGATGACTTCAGTTTCCTTTTCTACCCAATTACATCCTAAAGCCAACAGCCCATCCAAACAAGTCCAGGACCAGGGGAACAGTTATGAGTCATGACTGCAAAATGATGGGAGAGATAAGTAGTGTGCTCCTCTCTGTCAACCATGGCTGAGATCCCTAATGCAGCTCTTGCAGCTTCCAGACTGGATCACCACCAGATGCTTTCTCTTACAACTGAGTCAAAATGGAGCAAGTGAACACAGCTGTGGACAGAGCAGGTGCCCCAGCTGTAAGAGAACCAGCTTCCTACAGGGTTTTAGTTTACCTCCAAACTGTGGCACTTGCCTCTCAATCAGTCATTACCATCAGGGACACCTCAATCTTCCAGTTAAACCAGGATCGCAGTAAACTGTGCCTGACCCAGCCTGTTTTACAGACCCCCTTGGCCATGCAAAGGATGAAAGCCTGTCCCTTGTGTCCTAGGGCTGGTTGCAGCACAGCTGCAGGTACACCCACAGAACATGCCCTCACCTGGCTTTTGCATCCTCAGGTGTGGAGTCCTCCTCTGCTCGCTGCCCTGCAATGGAGTCTGATGCCACAGGGCTGCTGCTGGGACTGCTGGCTGCTAAGAGACAAGAGCACAATCTTGGTGAAGCCTTAGAAATGTTAGGATGGAAAGAGCACCCCTTCTGCACGCTTAGCTGCTCCCCATGCAGTGACAGGTTGGCTGTGTTCATTACAAAACAAACTTTTTTTATTTCATTGCTTTTGCTTTCAACCTTACAGAGAAAACTGTGCAAACTCAAGTCCAAAGTCTTCCCCAGAAATGATTTATTTGGAGGGACCTGACATGATTTCTAGCAGTCACACAGCTCAGGGAGCAGGTTACAGCTAAAAGTTTGTGCCACTGTTAGAGCAGGTGACGTTTTACAGTTTACTGGAAGGTGCTTCACAAATAGCTGCCACTGGGAAGAAATCAACAGACCCTCTTACAGGGAACAAAGATTTCCTGGAGGGATTAAATCTGATGGTGACCAAACCAGCACCATGCTCTAAGGCAGTCAGAGGCACTCATTCAACACAGATTTCTTGGACAAAAATCCTCTACCTGGAGGGCTTATCCGGTCACTGCTCTGCTGCCTCTGTAGAAATTCCTTGTAGCAAACAGAGCACATCCCGTTGGTGCGTGGGCTGCCATAGAACCCGCAGCCAGTGGTGCACAGCAGAGGCACCTGGGTTTGGTTCGTCTCCTGAGCCATCCTTTCTCCTCCAAGGTGCCAAACTACAAAGGGGAATAAAAATGAGACAGCTGTTACACTCAGAGAACTCGACCGCCGTGTGCTGCAGGAAGGAGCACAAAGCATCCCCAGAATGGATCCTGCACTCACAGCACAATGCAACCCGAGTCCCTCGAGATAAGAGACACAGGTGGCTTGTAAGCAGCGATGGGATCCACAACCTGGCTGCCACAAAGCCTGGAAGGTCAACGGGACCTCACACCACAGAGCCTGCCGCACTCACTGGAGGAGAGGCTCACGTAAGACCTGAATTATCCACTCTAAACATAACAAGAAGTGCCATCGCAGCATGACTAATGACTCCTGCAAACACTGAAGCAACAAATGCAGGTCAAACGGCCAGCATTCAGGTTAATTAGTTACCATCTGCACCCGGCGGCGCTGTTTTCATGACAAGACAGCTTTAATTTTTTCAGTTTTCAGAGGCTGATGCAAGCGATTCAAAGGGAAATCTCAATTCTGACATATTTAAGTGCTCCCTGACACGTGCTGGAGGATGAGGGGAACCAGACACTGCTATATTTAGGTTGGAGGTCAGAATAAGGCTTCTCTCCAGCTGCGAGGGGAGCTCTGAAATACCTTCCCAGGAGAAGCCTACTTACAAAATGCATCTTACTCTTAGGATCACACACAGCAAACCCAGGAGCTGACCCTTGCGTAGTATTTATGTGGCCACACTGCACTGCACCCTTCCAACCATAACAGTAACTCCTGGCAACAAAAAAAACACCAATTCAGGAGACAAAAACATTCAGCACCATCCGTAGCTGATCTATTCTGCAGACAAGACTCTGCTTCCAGGGCAGCACTGCCCAGCACACCAACACTGCGGGCTGACAGCAGACGAAAGGAGCAGAGCAGCAGCATGAACCCTTCCAGCTGCACAACAAGAGCCCTGCAGTGAGGATTTCCCCCCTCCCACGTTTCCTCAGGAAGTGGAGCAAGTCAGCTCCCTCATCCCAGTCCCTCTGTGTGAACAATGTGGCTGTGGCCAGCTCTGATAGGGAACAAAGGGATGTTCACAGGTGGCTCAGAAGGCGCACGGGGTTCCTCCTTTTCCAAGCACAGCAGACACGGCCTCACAGCTGGCTCTGCTCTCTTTCACACTCCTGGAAAACTTGCTCTGCCAAGGGAATGAAGCGATGGGAACATGAGAAATAACCCCCTCCCCAGGAGTGCTCCTGAGGGAAGGAAGGGAATCAGTTCCGGGTTCTTCCTCCCTGTCCTCAGCTGGGTGACAGGAACCAGAGCTCTGCACTTGGGGTTTCCCCTGCAGAGCCCAGATTGGTGCTCCTGCTACCAGACCCGGAGTTCCTCCATTGAACTGACCTCTCCTTTGGCCCAAGCAGCCACAGGAGCCTGCACCACACCCAGCTCCCCTGGACTGGGGGCAAAAGCTGAAAGGCAGAATCCCCATTCCTGCATCCAGGTGACCACCTATTGCCTGACTTTCTGAAATTGTTTCTCATTTTGAGGGGCCCTAGAGACAGAAATGGAAGATTGCTGCTACACTGGATGAGTTCAGCTATCCCTGAGCCAGCAGTTCACCCACAGGCGCCAAGCAGCACAGAGCCCTACTGCCAAACCTGATGAATCACAGAATGGTTTGAGTCGGAAAGGACCTCTAAAGACCATCTGCACTGAGCAGGGACACCCACAGCTCCAACAAGGGCTCAGTGCCCTGACATTGGGTATCTGAAGGATGGGACATCCACCACCCCTCTGGGCAGCCTGTGCCAGTGCTTCATCACTCATACTGTAAAGAACTTCCTTACATCAAGTCTAAGACTCCTCTCTTTTAGTTTGAAGCCATTTCCCCGTGTCCTATCACACAGACCCTGCTAACTAGTCCATCCTCTTGTTTCTTACAGCCCCTACAGGTACTGAGAGGCTCTCAGCTCTCCCAGAGCCTTCTCTCCTGCAGGCTGCACAGCCCCAGCTCTCAGCCTGTCCTCAGCCCACAGGAAGCTGTTCCATCCCCAAGAACCTTCCTGTAGCACTCCTCTGGTCCCACTCCAACAGGCCCGCATCCCTCCTGTACTGAGCACCCCACATCTGGACGCAGTGCTCCAGCTGAGGTCTCACAGCACAGGTCAGATCCCCTCCCTCACCCGCTGCCCACGTTGCTTTGGACGCAGCCAAAGATCCAGCTGGCTTTAAGGCCGCGAGGGCACAGAGTGCTGGCTCACGTCCAGGCCTCCACCTCCAAGAAAAACTGCACCCGAGGGGGAGAGAGCTGACCTCGTCCCCTCCGGCTGCTCCATCAGAGAGGCAGCCTGGAGGCAGCGCCAGGCAGGGAAACTCGCTAACACCGCTGCGTCCACTCACCACCAGTGGAGCCTTCTGTCCCTTCTGTCCTCCGCTCCGCTCAGCGAGCCGCGCTCAGGGCAGCCCCAGGCAGCGGCCCCACCGCCGAGCCTCTCTCTCCCCGTCCGCAGGCTGCTCCGAGCTGCCCGCGGCTTGGCAGGCCGACGCTGTGCTGAGACCCCACCTGAAAGAAAAACCCCAAATCCACATCACGGTCACGGCACCCCAAACCCAATCCGAGGCCGCAGTGCCCGGGGCTCCGCTGGACGCCGGCCGTGCGGCTCCGGCCGTGGGGAGGCCGGGCGGGGCGGTGGGAGCACGCCCCGATCCCCTCGGCCCGGCCGGCCCCGGTTCCGAGCGCGGCTCGAGGCCGGCCCGGAGCGCCCCCCCCCCCCCACGCCGCAGCGGGGCGCCCGCTCCCGGCGAGCCGTAAAAATCGAGGCCGAGGCTTTGAGGCCTACACGGAGGCCGCGCGTCGGGGCGGAGCAGGCCGCACTCACCGGAGCTGGCGGGCGGCCGCCGGGCCAGGCCGGGCCGGGCCGGGCCGGGCCGGGGGCGGCCGCCGGGAGGCTCAGGCGGGCGGCGGGCAGGGCGAGCGGCCGGGAAACATGGCGGAACGAGGCGGCGGGACCGCGGCCCCCGAGCGCCCTCCCCCGGGGAGGGCCCGGCCGGGCGGGACGGGGCGGGAGGGGAGGGCCGGGGACCCCCGGGCGGAGGGTCTGGGCGCGGGGTGAGCGCTGCGCGGAGGCAGCCCGCTGTAGGGGCTGCTCGCTGCGGGGGACGCAGCCGGCTCTATAGGGACGGGCACGGAGCCGCCCCCGTCCTGGAGATGGGGGCTGTGACACGGCCGGGGCTCCAGGGAGCGGATCGGGGATCTCCTGCTATGGGGCCGGGACCCTCATTTCCTACAGCTTGAGTGTGCCAGCCCCATAAGCTGTAGGAGCTGGGGTTCCTCAGCCGTAGGGATCTCCTCCCGCTGCTATAGGGGCTGGGGCATTGGCTGTAGGGGAGGGGAGTGAGGGTCAGCCCTGCAGGGAAGGGCTGGTGATGCCGTGCCCTTGTCCAGGTATAGGGCCAGAACACGGTGCCTGAGCTATGGACAGGGGGAGAGCCCGTGCTGCTCCTTAATGAGCTGCACGGAGCTCTGGCAGTCTCCAGCTGCAGCCTGCGGATCATCCCTGCTGCTCTTCTCTGAGCCACATTTGGGTATTGTCACAACGTGAACCCCTGTGCATTTGTGCTGTGACGCAGGGTTAATACAAAGTTTATTTGTTCCCAAACAGGCCAAGGAGCTGCTGGCCAGTGGACAAAAAAGGACGTTGGGGTGCTCTGAAGAGCAGCACATGCTGCAGAGCCATGCTTCATCACACAGTGAGGCGCAGGCCAAGGAGCAACAAGCACCAGCTGCCACCAAGCTCTCTGACTTTGTCCAACACCAGCTCCCAGGTCTTGTTCTGCTTCCTCATGAAAAGAAAGAGCACTGGAGCAGGTGAGCTCTTCCCTCTGCTGTGTCGGACAACGGCGGTCACGCTGCTCCTTAATGAGCTACACAGAGCTCTGGCAGTCTCCAGATCTGCAGCCTGCAGATCATCCCTGCTGCTCTTCTCTGAACCACATTTGGGTATTGTCACAACATGATATCGCAAGGTTTGTCTGTCTGTGAGGCTGTGCCCAGGGTGCAGCTCCTTCCTGACAGTGCTCTCCTGTTCCTGACTTTGTGGGTGCCTCCTGTGGGTGGACCTGGATAAATCCCTGGCCAAGGGTGCAGGCAAGCAGCAGGAACCCTTGAGAAGACACCGCTAAGCTCAGAGGGATGTTCATCTTCCCTCCTTCTCCCTGTCCCAGGAACTATTAAAACATTTGTGGGTTAGCCCTAATTGGCGTGCTGGTTCAGGGTTACTGCATCTCTTCAGTTTACCAAAGCCAAGCTTTGCCCTGGGGATGCTCACAGGGCTCTGAGGAGGCACCTTATGGGGCCGTTTCCAGCCTACAAAGGCATCTTGGTGCTGTTTGATTTATTTGCTGGCACAACACAGGCTGAAGGACTGAACAAGTCATTCTCTGGCTCCTGTGCAAGGGTTCTGGTGTCCTCAGGCCGCTGCATCACAGCACAGGTGTGAATCCAGCACCCCTGGACAGCCCTTCCAGAGCAAGAGTTCGTGCTGGGTGCCTGCAGGAGCCTCCATCCCCACTGAAAGACGCTGGGGCGAGCAGCACCAGGCACCCTCCTGCTGGGACGGGCACGGATGGGTGACACCCAGAGCAGCAGCCTGAGCCCACCCAGCTACTGGGGGAGCTGGGACAGGGGACTGGTGGAGGCCACGAGCGCAGCGAGGTAGCCACCAGGTGGCACCAGGCTCCCGCTCACCCCTTCCATCTCCATACCCTCCTGCTCTCCCCCATCGCCCCTCTTACAGCCTGGGGTGCGAGCTGGGGGCCTCGGAGGGATCGTAAGGGCACCTTGAGCAGAGCCGTGAGGCATTTCCCCAGTATGCCGACCCAGCCTGGGTCTGTGCCCTCCCTGTCCCGCTCTCCTCTGTCCCCAGACGTGCTGTGGTCACTGCTGTGGTCTTGCTGCTGCTGGAGCATCCTCGCCTCCCACCTGGAGCCCATCCCTGCTCGCAGTGGGGCTGCAGTCAGCCCCCTCCAAGGCCAATCTCTGGGTTATCTAATGCCTGTCACACAGCACATAAATGTCACTCCACCTGGGGGAGCAAGGCGTGCAGGCAGGGGAGAGCTGTGAGAGAAGGGGCAGGAGAACCAGGAGCAAAACAGTATTGATTGCTAGCCAATTATCCCTGTTATCAAAGCAGCACAATTAAAGGATGAGGACAGATTTCCAAGCCTTTCCAGCTTGACCGTGCATACAGAAAGCACGCACGCAAGTGCTTACAGCTGCACATGCGTGGCCCCTGCACACACACACACACACAAAAACCCGTGTGTGTGTATCCTCTGCTCGGCAGTGCCTGCTGAGCTTGTTTTCCCAGCAGAGTTAATCTCCACGGCCCGCTTTCTGTGCAGCAAGATGTGCTTCCATCTGGCTCCTGCTGAGCTCAGGAGGCAGCGGCAAAGTTCTGCCTGTCCAGGAGCTGCGGCCGTGGCACTGTGGCCCTTTTGCTCTTTTCTCTCCCCCTTTCCCACCATCAAGTGCTGCACCCCAGGGCTCTCCCAGGCTGTCAGTAAAACAGGGCTCAGTTTCCCCAGCCCTTTGTGGGATGGCCGTGAGGGGGGAACGCAGCTCTGCTCCCATCCCGTCTGGAGGGAAGTGTTGGGGAGCACTAAATGTAAGCAGGGACCAAACCACAGCTCAAAACGCCTGCAGAGGACTGGTGCAGCAGCGTGCATTGCTGAGGAGAATGCACTCAGCTTGTGCCCACAGACCAGGGGTGCTGCATCCCAAAATGAGGAGCGGGACCCTCCCCAACCCCCTGCCCAGTGCATCCCCACTGCCTGCTGTGCTGCTCCCATCTCCCCCAGCTAACACATTGACCCAGAGCCACGCCAGCCCCTCGCCTCAGTGACACACATCTGGTGAAGAAAAGAGGGGGGAGAAGGCATCCAAACCCTCTCAATATGTTCCGTGGCTCAGAAACCCCTCTGTGATCCACCACCTTCTCCTCATCCGCTGTGCACAAAGCGCTCCCCGGGGCGCCCGGGAGGAAAGAGAGGACGCAGGAGCCTTTTCACAAGCTGCTCTTTGGTTGCAAACTGCTTAATTTCCTGAACAGAACGATATATTTTTGTTGTTGTTGTTGTGATGGAAGGATGGCACTTTTTGGGGGCTATTCATCGGTCGCCACAGCAACGGGGCTCCAGCAATGGGCAGCCGAGATTGCGGGCGATTAGAGACAACATGTAAAAGGTGGGAGACGCGGGGCACCTCGCGAACGGCCTCTTCCCAAATGACTCCAATTATCCTCATTATTTTCCCCGGCCCATTCTCTTCCCCAGTCTGCAGGAGATGTCATCGTTATATAAACACGGGAGGAGCGGAGAGCTGGGCGGATGGAGGAGCGGTGCCTTCTGGTGGGGGCTGACCTGGAAAACTCGTGGTATGGAGGATGAGACCCTCCAGAAGGAGCTGAGGGGCTGTGAGCAGCTTCTTGCGACTCTATTACTCCTTGCTGGAGGGGTACAGGGAGCCCGTGGTGCATCACTGCCATTTTGGGGGTAAAACAGAGGGAAATGGTTCACTGAAGCTGAAGCAGCCCGGTGCTGGGGCTTCCTGCAGTCCGTGGGGCTGCGCCGAAGCACGGCGGCCATAAAACTTTAATGCAGCCTGAAATATTCATGGCACTTTCGATGCCGACACGGAAATCTCACCAAACGGCCCTGAATATTTCATGGGTGGCCACGTGTTGGGATGCCGGGGGAGCTCCTGTGCCAGGGACACCCCAACCTCAGCCCCTCCATGGGTCAGAGCCGTCCCTGCTCCTTGGCCAAGGCAAGGCTGGAAGTTGTCACCTCCTGCGGGTGATGGGAGCCACCCAGGGCGAAGAGGACTTCCACAAGGCATGAGGATGCCCCTCACATTTGGTGCCAGGAGGTGACCACAGTGTGGTACCCAGCTCAGATCCCCATCTCCTTTGTCTGCCTGTGTCACCCATGAGGTGCTCCCAGCCTGCTCAGGTCCCCAGAGCTCGCAGTGCTGGGGACAACGAGGGCACCCTGCCTTGGCCGGGGTGTGGAGCAGACCCAGGCCCTGTGTGGGGACAGAGCCTGAGCCCGCAGAGCAGGGCAGGAGCTGCATCCACTGCTGTGCTTTGCTTTTGGGAGGATGCTGAGGCCACCAAGAATGGTGTCACCCCCCCCCCAGAGCGTTACATGAGGGATGGAAGGGGATCGAGCACCCACTGCACAGACTGCAGCCCCAGCTGCAGCACTGCCATCACCATCCCCCCCCAGCCAGTGTCACATCAAATGTGAGAGGCTGACAGCTCCGGGCTGTGACACTGGTGACATTGTGGGCACATCCACCATTGATTGATCCCTGCTCAGCACCTCGGATGGGATGCTCACCCCAATCCCCCCTTTGCTGCCCATTTGGGGTCACTTGGCTCTCTAGGAGCATTCCTTTGGGACCACTGTCCCCCGTGTTCCCACCCCGTGTTTAGGGTTCAGTGTGCCCCCAGTGCCTTCATCCCACAGCCCTGGGGGAGAAAGAGGAGGAGGAGGAAGAGGAGGAAGGTGGAGACGCACCCGCAAGGGCAGAGCTGGGGGACGGGGTGGGAGAAGGAGTTAATTCCTACACCAAAAAGCTCTTTGCTGGCGTCTCAGCTCTAATGGAAGAATCGTGTCGGATTAGCGGGCGGGGGGCGAGGAGCAGAGCGGGAGCCCAGCGTGCTGGGAGAGGCTGGGGAAGCCATGCGGAATGGCAGATCTGGGCCACTGTGCCAGCGCCGGGGGGGACGAGCCGTGATGGGGACTGCCGCTCCTCCTGTCCCCCCCGGCTGCGTGGTGTGGGGATGGGGAGGGCTTTTGTTCCCCATCTCGCTTTCTAGGTTTGGTTGGTGCTGCTCCCCATCCTTCTGCAGCACCCATCCTTCTGCATCATCTGTCCTTCTGCAGCATTACCTTTCTGCAGCACCCATCCTCCTCCAGCACCCCATCCCCTCTGCGTGACCCATCCTTGCACAGCACCCATACTTCTCCAGCACCCATCTGCAGCACCCATCCCTCCGCATCACCCATCCTCCAGCAGCACCCATCCTTCTACATTACCCATCCTTGCACAGCACCCATACTTCTCCAGCACCCTTCTGCAGCACCCCTCTGCATGACTGAACCTTGTGCAGCACCCATACTCTTCCAGCATCCTCCTGCAGCACCCATCCCTCTGCAGCACCCATCTGCAGCACCCGTCCTCCTGCAGCACCCATCCCTCTGCATCACCCATCTGCAGCACCCATCTGCAGCACTCATCTGCAGCACCCATCCTCCTGCAGCACCCATCCCTCTGCAGCACCCATCTGCAGCACCCATCTGCAGCACCCATCCTCCTGCAGCATCCAACTTGCAGCACCCATCCCCGTAACCTTTCCCAGCACCCATCCTGCAGCACCCACCCTTCCCCACAACACCATCCCCACAGAGCTGTATTTCCTCCCTTCCTCCCAGCCCGGACAACACGAAGTTCACAGCATAGGAAACCCCAAACCCCATCACTTATGGGGCCATCTCCCCACACCTCTCCTCTCCGCTCGCTGCAATCCAACCGCAGCGCTGGGCTGCCAGAAAGTGGGTCAGGCACATTGGACACCGTGCGTTCACCACCCCGTTCCCATCCTTATCACAGCCCTCACAGTAAATAAACCTGCTGGTCTCCCCAGCAACGCACCACAATGGGAGCAGAGTCCAAGGCGAGCCCAGACTGAAGGGAAGAGTCAGGCTGACAGCGGGGCCAGAACCCCAAAGCCTTCAGTGTGGGGCTGGGAATGGGGTCTGCCCCATAGCTGGGGCCGTGTCCCTCCCTGTTAGCGTGGTTGGAGGGTTTGGGGCAACATCCTGGCAAAGCTGCATGGGTTTGGGGGATGTGTTGGTGTAGCTGGAGGAGTTTGGGACACGTGTTAATATGGTTGGAGGGTTTGGGGAACAAGGGAGCATGGTTGGAGGGCTTTGGGGCTGGTGTTAGTGTAGCTGGAAGGGGCTTTGGGGGTGGTGTTTGTGTGGTTGGAGGGGTTTAGGGCATGTGATATCGTGGTTGGAGGGCTTTGGGGCTGGTGTTTGTGTGGTTGGAGGGGTTTAGGGCACATGTGAGAGTGCTTGGGGCACATTATCGTAATTGGAGGGGTTTGGGGATGGTGTTAACATGGTTGGAGGGGTTTGGGGCACATTTTAGGGTGTGACACCAGGAAGGGAGCAGCATCACCCTTGGTTCAGGTAAATGGAGATGGGTTTTCCCTATGGGATGCTGCGGTGCCTTTGGACCGGTGGAAGCCCTCTGTGAGCTGCTCCATAATGAGGGGGTCCACTGATCCCCTCATTATGGGGAGTGCTGCCCCACTGATCCCTTTGGGGTCCCGTACATCACTGCACACCCCCAACCCTTGGCCGTTTTGGAGGCATCTGGAGGCTGATGAGCACAACCACATGCCAAGCTCTTCTCCAGGACCCACCAACCCACAAAGCCCCCACCCCTGGGTTGGGGGGGGTCTCACCCAAATCCCCACTGAGCGTCACCACAGCCGTCCCCATCCACACTGACCCCCCTCCCAACCCCACGCGGGGCTCAGCCCTTTGTTTTGTTCCTTCCTATTATTTAATGCTCCTCTCCTCACTTGCACTTCGGGGCTAAGCCCTGCGCTCCGCTAAGCCGCGATCGCATTAAGGGAACGCAGAGGAAAAGGGTTTCTCACCATAAGCTGCTTGCGGTAACGGAGATGGATTTAGGGGAAACCACTGCCAGAGGGATAGTGGGGCCAAAATACAGCCTGATGGGGATGAAAAATGAGGATGTGGGATGGGGGAGCTCAGGGATCGCCCCATTTCCAGCCCCTGATGCAGAGTGGGGCCGGTTTGCTGGTGGGATGGAGCTGGGAGCGGGCGGCTCACCTGCGCCCCGGCCCTATTAAGGGCTAAATCCACACGCGTGGCTTTTTCCAGAGCGGCGGCCAAAAAGGTGCTTATGGGGTGGGGTGGGGGGGGGGAGGAAAGGAGCTGCCAAGCCTTAATTAGGGGCGCTCAGCAGTGCAGTGTGCTAATGACTGACCTTTCCCCTCCGGTCGAACCTGTAGTGAGTGGGACGGGAGGACGGGGCTGTTTGTGTTGAATGGCCAAAAACGGCCCTTTCCTCCCCAAATCGGGGCTGGGTTTGGGTAATGTCTCAAAATAGGAGCTGCTGGGTGCTCGGCAGCCCTACATCCCTCCATGGCCACATGGCAGAACCCCCACGTCTCCCCCATCCCTGCCCCTCTCCCCCATTTTGGAAAGGGGATCCCCACACTTTCCTGCCGTGCTCCTCCCCTCTCCCTCTCTCCGCATTAACTTTGGCCGCGAGCTTTTCCCACTGACCCACTGATCTTTCCTATTTTGGTCCCAGGAATTAAGGGATTGTTGGGATTAACGGCGCTAAACCCCCGATCGGCTCTGCCATGGGACCAACATAGCAGCAGCCCCAATGGCAGCTCACCCACACGGGGCTGCCCCGCTGCTGTCCCCATCACCGCCTCCATTTGGGGTCCAAGTTCCATCATCCCTGTCCCCATCACCATCCCCACTGTCATACCCATTTAGGACTGCAGTTCCACCATCCCTGTCCCCATCACTGTCCCCATTTGGGATTGGGGTTTCCCCAACCCTGTTTCCCCATTGCTGTTCCCATTTGGGAGCTGAATTCCACTCTTCCTGTCCACAACTCTGTCCACTTTCGGGGTTCAAGTTCCGCCATCCCTGCTCTCATTGCCATACCCATTTAGGACTGCAGTTCCACCATCCCTGTCCCCATCACTGTCCCCATTTGGGATTAGGGATCCCCCAACCCTGTGTCCCCATTGCTGTTCCCATTTGGGACACAGGTCCCATTGTCCCTATCCTTACCTCTGTCTCTATTTGAGGTCCAAATTCTGCCATCCCTGTCCCCACTGTTGTCTCCATTTGGGATCAGGGTTCCCTCATCCCTGTGTCCCCATCACTGTTCCCATTCAAGACCATGATTTCATTATCCCTGTCCCCTTTGCTATCCCCATTTGGGAGCAGAGTTCCCCCTTCCCTGTCCCCATGACTCTCCCCATTTGGGACCCGGGTTCCACCATCTCTGTCTCCATCACCATCCCCATTTGGGATCCAACTTCCTCCATCCCTTTCCCCATCACTGTCCCCACTTTGGACTCAGGTTCCACCATCCCTGTCCACATCACCATCCACATTTGGGACTGGGGTTCTGCCATCCCTGTTTCCCCATCCCTGTCCCTGCCGGATCCCTTTGCTGTCCCCATTTGGGACCAGGGTTCCCCCATCCTTGTCCCCATCACTGTTCCCATTTGAGACCTGGGTTATGCCATCCTCTTTGCTGTCCCCATTTGGAATGAGAATTCCCCATCCTGGTCCCCATTGCTGTCTCTATCACCATCCCCATTTGGAGTCCAGATTCCACCATCCCTGTCCCCATCATTGTCCCCATTTGGGACTGGGGATCCTCCATTCTGTGTCCCCATCCCTGTCCACATCACTGTCCCCATTTGGGATTACAGTTCCCCCATCCCTGCGTCCCCATTGCTGTCCCCATCACTGTCCTTATTTGGGACCTGGGTTCTGCCATCCCTTTCCCCATTGCTGTCCCCATTTGGGGTTGGGTTCCCCCACCTCTGTCCCCTTCACTGGGTTGGCCCCATGGGGAGGGACCACAGCATGGATGGGATGGAGGGGTTGGGCTGCAGCTCAGCAGCTCGAAGCGATGGATACGGAGGGAGGGGGAAGGAAGAGAATGGGAACAGAACCCCTTTGAAGGCATCTGGAGATTAACTCAAGGCCGAGATGGAGACTTCTGCAGCAAAACCTCATTAACAGCATGAGCGGGAGCGATGGTGGGAGGGAGGGGGGAGGAAAAATGTGGGATTCAGCAGAAAGAAGTGGGAAAAAAAAACCCCGCGCATCGCCCCGCTCTGCTTTCATCTGTCCTGGGGGGATCGGGGCGGGAGATCGGGGCTCTGATTCCATGATTCCCGTTTATCTCCTCATTACAGCACTGCAGATGATTGGGGCGGTGTGGGGAGGGGGGGCCCAAACCCCAAAGCTGTGTGTGTGGGGGGGAGGTGGGGGCAGAGGTGGTGTCCGTTGTGTGATGAGCTGAGCTGGGGCTCTGCGTTGCATCACTCGTGTCACGAGGTGGGTCAGGACTCTGCATCCCATCTCCATCTACCTGAACCAAGGGTGACGCTGCTCCCTTCCTGGTGTCACACCCAAAAATGTGCCCCAAACCCCTCCAACCATCTTAACGCCATTCCCAAACCCCTCCAACTGTCACGAGCTGTGCTGGGGCTCTGCGTTGGGGCTCAGCATCACTCCTGTCATGAGCTGTGCCAGGACTCTGCGTCCTTCACACAATGAGCTGAGTCGGGGCTCTGAGCTGCGCCGCAGTTCTGCAGTAAGGCTCAGCATCACTCGTGTCATGAGTTGCACCGGGGCTCTGCAGCGAGGCTGCGCGTCACTCGTGCCATGAGCCGCGTCGGGGCTCTGCAGCCTGATCCCACATCTCAGCATTGCTGCCCAGGCGTGGGGAGATGTCACACGGGGCAGCTGCAAGCGGAGGAACAGAGGAGATAACATCAGTGGTGAGGGCTGCCGGGAGCCAGAGCTGGGTGAAAACAAAGCAGCACCTCGGCCCACTGACCTACTTCGGGCGTCACTGCGCTGCAGGGATGGGGATGAGGGGTGGCGGCACCAGCGCTGCCTCCAATGTGGGGATGCTCGGGGACACAGCACGGCCGTGGGGTGGCACGGACCTCTAATGAGGGTTCGGTGGGTGTTAATTGCACGGGGACACCCATAGGGTGCACAGGGGGCTGGCCGCTCCTTCCCCAGCCCACCAGTGGTTTTCGATCTAATTAGCCCGGTTGCGGCTGATGAAGGGCTGGGTAATTGCAGCGGTGTTGGATGTCCCTTCTAGCAGTGCTGCGAGGCATTGCATAAGCAGAGGGCGTTACGTGAGCAGGTCAGGGCTGCCCGGGGGTCTGGTTACAGCTGGCCACGCTGGCCCCAACACAGCCCCAACCCCAAAGCAATGGGGACAGGGATGGGGGAGCTCCGGTCCCAAACGGAGATGCTCGAGCCCTGGGGATGGTGGCAGTGCGTTGGGGACCGGCTGTGTGCAGGGGTGAGGTGGGCACGGTCACGAGCACGGAGATGGCACTGCCCTCCCAGCTGCGGGGTGCCACATCCCCATACCTCCCACCCCCCAGCTCTCCCCCACCGCCCCATCCCTGTGTCCCTCCCCTGTACCGGGTGACAGCGGTGGCACCTCGCGCCGCTCCATTGCTGCTGCCTGACGTGATTGCAGTGATGGCGGTGGCTTCACTGCTCTCATTGCTCCGCTTCCCTCCTTCCTCCTCCCGCCTGGTTGGGCACACGGATGGGACACGGGGTGACAGGCGGCCCCAGTGCTCCGCTTCCAGCACACCCCACTCACATCGCACCCAGGGAGCATCCCTCTGTGCTGGCACCGAGCCGCCCCGCAACATCACCCTCATTAGGGTGCTGCCCTAACGAGGTCACCACCGTCAGCTCCATCACAGGTGGGGAAACTGAGACCCAAAGCAATGCCTGCAGCACGTGGCTGCCCTGCTGGTGTGACGGCTGTTGGTGGAGCGAGAGCGAAAATCTGCCCCGGTGCCCGGCGCAACCCAAAACTACGGGGTTGCACAAGTGCACACCACGCCTGCAGTGAGCAATGCTGCAGCCACGCAGCACCTTCAGCCCTGGGGATCCGAGTTGGAGTGGGCACTGCTGGGGGCAGAGGCTGTGCCGTGTCCTACCTGGGTGTACCGTGTCCCATCTGATGTGCCGTGTCCCCCCTGGTCGTGCCGTGTCCATCCCGGCCAGGCAGAGGGATGCTGCTCCCCTGGTGCAGGGTGGGACCCCTGTTACCCATTTCACCCCAGGACCCTGTGATGCCCTCTGGATTTGGCAGACTTTAAACCACCCGATGACCAAATCCTGGCCTTGGCCAAACCCACCTGGGCTCACTGGGTGACTTTGTTCCCAATGGGAGCAGCTGTCCCCTCCCTTTGCCCCAGCACTGAAGGGCACTGAATCTCCCCAGCACCTCTTTTCCCCCCCCCATGCCCTGGGGATGGCAGTGCTGGACCCCCCCATGGAGCAGCAGATGCACACAGGTGTGATGGCAGCAGCACCCAAAGCGGTGTCTCCTCCTTTGGGCCCTGCCCCAAACCCCCCCTGGCATGCAGGAATTCGGGATGACACCACCCAAATCCCTAATCCCTGTTTGCTCTCCTTGTGCCGCACCCATGAGAGTAGAGCTGACATCCCCCCCTGCGCCCACAGCCCTCACCACGGCCCTGGGGCTCAGCCCCACACAAAGACCCACACCGAGCTGACCCAGCCCTGCTGCAGTGCTGATCCCGTGGGCACTGCTGTGCCCTTTCATCTCCCCACGGCTCAGTTTTGGAGTGGGCCACATCCTGATAGTGCTGGGCACGTTCCCTGTGTGAGTCAGCGCCTCACAGCACCTTATGCAAAGGGAGAGGGTGTGGGGTGGGGGCATGGGATGCTATGGGGTGGGCAGCTTCGTCCCTGTGCTGTGTGCTCAGCCTGGGGGAGAGCTGGACACTGCAACAGGGGGAAACTGAGGCAACTGTGGGGAGGCCCAGCCCTGTTCCCATCACTGTCCGTATTTGGGTTCAGGGTACCACCATCCCTGTGTCCCCATCAATGTTCCCATTTGGATTCAGGGTTCTCCCATTCCTGTGCCCATCATTGTCCCCATTTGGGGCCAGGGTTCCCCCCATTTCCGTCCCTATCATTGTCCCCATTTGGGATCAGGGTTCTCCCATTCCTGTGCCCATTGCTGTCCCCATGTGAGGCTGTGGTTCAGCCACCCCCTTTTGGGGCTGAGGCTCTGCCAGCTCCCACTGTGGGGCCACAGCTTGGAGATGCAACCCTGTGCTGAATGGGGCCGTGCAGGGAATTGGGTGAAGGTGCTGTGACTCAGCAGGACACGCTCCTGTCCCCGTGCCTGGGCGAGTCGTGATGGGACGGCCCTCCTATGGGCAGCAGAGCTCAGAGCCTGGAGTGCAGTGCTCAGTGTGCAGCTCCCCATCTGCAGTGTCCAATGTGCAGCTCCCAATTTGCAGCGCTCGGTCTGCAGCTCCCAATTTGCAGAGCTTGGTGTGCAGCTCCCAATTTGCAGAGCTCAGTGTGCACTGCACAGTGTGCAATGCCCAACGTGCGGTGCTCCATGTGCACTGCCCAGTGCGCAGCTCCCAATTTGCAGCGCTCAGCGTGCAGTGCTCCATGTGCACTGCCCAATGTGCGGCCCCCAGCGCGCATTGCACAGTGTGCAGCGCCCAATGCGCAGTGCTTCATGTGCGGCCCCCGATGTGCAGCACCCGATGTGCAGCTCCAAACATGCAGTGCCCAACATGCAGCGCCCGACGCGCAGCCCCGAGCAGCGCACGGCGGGAGGGAGAGGAGGAGGAGGAGGAGGAGGAGGAGGAGGAGGAGGAGGAGGAGGAGGAGGAGGAGGAGGAAGGGCGACGGGCGGAGCTTGGAGCGAAACCGATTTGTCGGGGCGGAGCCGCGCGGGTTCGTCATGTGAACGGCCGCATGTTCGGGCAGAAGTGGGTCAGCGGTGCGGAGGGGCGGGTGGAGGTGCGGAGCCGCCCGGTGCCGCCCGGTGCCCCATGAGCCGCCCGGCACCGCACTGAGCGCCGCCGGAACGATGCGAGGTGAGAACGGGGAGGTGGGGCAAAGGGGAGAACCGGGGGTCCCAGGGAGGAACACGTCGGGGGAAGGCGGTGTTGGAGCGTCGGGGAGCGAATGGGGTGCGGGGATGGATGTGGGGATGGATGTGGGGATGGATGTGGGGATGGATGTGGGGATGGATGTGGGGATGGATGTGGGGATGGATGTGGGGATGGATGTGGGGATGGATGTGGGGATGGATGTGGGGACGGGCACCGCTCCGCAGTTCGGTTCGTGCTTGTTTTGCCCGACGGCGGCACAGAGCTGCTCTTAAGCTCTCCCCGCAGCAAAGCCCGTTAATCTGCCGGCAATATGCCGCTCCGCTGCCGGGCGGCCACGGGGACAACCGGGGGTCGGCGGTGGCAGCGGGGCGGCCGTAAGGCGGTGATATGGGGCCGGGATTGGGGGTCTCCTCGGTTTCCTCGCGCAGCGATTTGTCCCCACGGAACCGCTCCTGTGAACGGCCCCGTTCCTGCGCTCCTTTCCCTTCTGCGTAACGGGACGGGGCGATCCTCCGCGACCTCACCTTCATTAGCGCTCCCACCTCATTAACCGCAGCGCCGGCGCGGGGGTCATTAGCAGCGGGGTTGAACTTTTTCCTTTCTTTCATTGCGTTTTATTCCTTTCGCCCCTCACCCCACCCCCCCAATTAAAAGCCCTCATTAAACTCCAAACCCCCCGGCGCTGCCCCGCTCGCCCCATTCCCTCCTCTGGGAGTTTTTTCCTCATCGGGATCCCCTCGGATTCGTACCCGATGGACTCAATCTCTGTTTTCTCCCCCCGAAATCTCCGTTCTGCCCCATTCCTGCCAGCTCCTCCGCTCTTCCCTCGCCGGATCCTTCCCCTTGTATAATCCTATAGGGTTTTCAGCCCTTGTTTTTGCAAACGGCGTGGCTGGGAGCGTGCGGGGCTCGGCCGCCTCTCCGAGTTGTCCCAGTGACCCAGATCTGTCATTGGGAAATCAGTGAGGGCGGAGGAGGAGCCTCCCTGCCCGCCCGGCAGTGCGTGCCCGTATGGGCAAAGGACGGTGGCACCCGATGGGGCCCGGTGCCATGGGGTCGGGGTGACAGAACCCATCGTCAGCTGAAAATGCAGTGCGGGTGAAGGGTGGTGGCACCCAATGGGGTCTGATGTGGTGGGGTGGCAGTGCCCGATGTCACCTGAAAACACGGTGTGGGTAAAAAGGCAGCGGTACCCAATGGGGTCTGGTGTGATGGGGTCGGCGTGACAGTACTGCTGTCACCCAAAAATAAAGTATAGGCGAACCAGTGGGGTGTGATGGGGTTGGGGTGATGCTGTCTGGATGGGGATGGTGGCTGGGCAGTGGGATCCTTTGGGTTAGGAGCACTGCAGACTTAATTTGTGCAATGGGGCCGTGCAGAACCACAGCACGCGTCGTCCCAAAGGTTTTATCCCCAGGACCCCGTTGAAACAGTGCAGCAAAAAGAAGAGCTGGAGGGGATGGGGGCCCCTGGGCCCCTTCAGTAGGCTGGGGGAAGCCTGGCACAGCAGGAAGGGGTCCTTGAGGCAGCGGGGTGACCCCACAGCATCGCTGTTCTGAGAGCTGCTGGGATGGAAATCTCACCCTGTGTATTGAGAGTGCCTTTATTTAACCCCTATGGTGTTAAATCCCCCCCCCCAGTTGGCTGTGGGGCTGCAGGAGGACCTTCCCCAGCCCCGTTACCCCCTTTCTTCCCAGCGCCATTACCCCTCTCCCCAGCGCCATTACTTCCACCCCAGCCCCATTACCCCCTTCTGCCCTCCCCAGCCCCATTCCCCCATTCCCCACCTCCACTGCCCCCCTCCCCAGCCCCGTTACTTTCACCCCAGCCCCATTATCCCCACCCTGTGCCCTCATGTGCTGCTGCCCACAGCTCCAAAGTGCAAAGTGCTGCACTGCAGGGCCGGGCACTCAGCACCAAACCGACTGCCACCACAGCACTGTGCACACCCCAAAACACAACCCGGCCCCATGCGGGACCCCAGCACCTCCCAGGAAACCTCATAGCATCCCTCAGGACCCCCCAGCATCACCCCCAGCCCTGCCTTATGTAACACCCCAATGGAGTGGATCTGTCCGTGCTGGTGACCCTGCACTTTGCACAGCTCCCTGTCCCATGCTGGGTTACCCACAGCACGCATTTATAGGGTTTTTGGTTTTTTTTTTTGGGGGGGGAGACCCCTGAGATGCAGCCTTGTGCTCTGTTTGTGCCGGCAAAAAATCCCTTTTATTTATTTTTCCCGAGGCTGCCATCCCTAAATGCAATCGCGGGTAATTAGTGAGGGAGCTCGGCTCTCCTGGCCCGGGGGCAGCGCTGGGGACGCAATGGGGGTGGGGGGGTGCGTTGCTCCGGGGGTCCCCACATCCCTACGTGCCCCTCTGAGCCCACAGTAGGGAAATCAAGACAAAGGGTGGGGGTCTCCATGAGGGGGGATGGGGTCCCCGTGCCGTGGCAGGGCGCACAGACCCACTATGGCCACACACCAGGGTCCCCAAAGTCCTCGTAGGGAGGGGTGACAGCACCGTGGGGACACAGCAGAGCCCATCCCACAAGGGGGCAGCGGCCGCGGCGTTACACAAGCGTGCAGAACAGAAAGTGTGTCAGTGGGACAGGAGGACGGCGTGGGCTCGGCGGACGGACGGACGGACGGACGTGGGGCCGATTGCCACCATGCAGCCGAGCCCGACGGCCGGACGGTGCCCTTACATAATGGACAGCAGTGGCAGCGGGCCCGGAATTGGGCAACGAATGTTTGCAGTGGGAGGAGAGCAAACACCGCGCCGGGACAATTTAATTGCGGGACGGGGATCGGCCGTTTTAACCCTTTTTTTTTTTTTTTTTTTTTTCCCCTTCTTCATTCTTCTTTTTTTCCTCTTATTTAGCTCAGTTTTGCTTCCTAGGCAGGTGAAGAGTTTGTTTTTTCCCCCACTAAAAAAAGTCTTTTCCATCCCGGCCCGGTGCTCACGCTGTGCTGGGACTGGCACTGCCCCAATAGGGAAACTGAGGCACAAGGGAGGCGGGCAGCGGTGATTCAGACAGGGTTACAAACAGAGCAGCAATTAAAAGCTGTTCTGACACTTAATTGCCACCACGCCGCAGTTACGGCTGCACCCCCACATCAGTTATTTGGGGCTGACGTCTCACTACGGGTCAGGTGCCGGCGCTGTAATTATCAGCACTCCCAATTAAAGCCCGGAGTGGCTCCCGATTGATCGCTTTGGTTTCTCCTGTAGGGCGGGTTGGGGGATGCGGGGTCAGGAGGTGCTGCTGAGCTTCAGAGCATCTCAGCCCCTACAGACCCCCCCAAAAAAAAGTGCTGGGTTGTGTGGAGAGGGCATTTCTCAGCTCTCGGGGTCAGGATTTGGTAGGGATTGGATGAGCTTCCCCAGTGCTGCAATCACCAGGCTGGGTATCGGCTGCGGGCGGAGGATGCATCACCCGGCGGCTGCAATTAACCTTGCATAACGAACCCCGCTTCCTGCTGGGGGTGGCACCGCCTCCGTCCCCCCAGTGACGCCGATGGGCGCTGGGGTGGGATGGGGTCCCCGTGGTTTGTGTGGGTTTGGGGCACACAGCAGGAGGGGGGATTTGGGGTTGTCTTGGAGTGGTTGAGCGCTGGTTACCATCACGGTGTCTCAGCTGAAGTGGGTGATGCTGTGTGGCTGCAATGGGGACTGAAGGGTGGTGAATGGAGGGATCAAAAACCCATCAGTGGGGCGATAGGGGGCACAGAACCCCATCCCAGACCCACATCGGTGGGTCGATGAGGGCACAGTGCTCCATCTCAATCCCCCAGTCGCCGCTTGTTGGCCCATTGATGGGGGTCAGTATGGGGCTCTGTGCCCTCTATTGGTCCATCATAAACCCAACTCAGAGGGCCAACAGGGGGCTCAGAGCCCCATCCCAAAGCCCCATCAGTGGGTCAGTAGAGGGCACAGAACCCAGTCAGTGGGTCAATAGAGGGCTCAGTTGATCCCCCAGCCACTGTTTCTTGGCCTGTTGATGGGGGGTCAGGATGGAGTTCAGTGCCCATTGAGTTGGGTTTGTGATGGGCCAAGTGAGGGCACAGAACCCCATCCTGAACCTCCATCAGTGGGCCAGTGGAGTGCACAGAACCTCATCAGTGGGTCAATAGAGGGCTCAGAACCTGATATAGGGCCAATAGGGGGCACAGAAGCCAACAATGGGCCAATAGAAGGCTCAGAAACCCATATATGGGCCAATAGAGGCACAGCACCCCATCTTAATCCCCCAACCACTGCTTCTTGGCCCATTGCTGGGGGTTCGGAATGGGGTTCAGTATCCACTCAGTTGGGTTTGTGATGGGCCAATAGGGGGCACAGAAACCCATCCTGAACCCCCGTCAGTGAGCCAATGGATTGCACAGCACCCCATCAGCGGGCCAATGAGGGGCTCAGCACCCCAACGGTGGGTCAACAGGGGGCAGAGAACCCCAACAGTGGGCTGATAAAGGGCTCAGAACCCCATCAGTGGGCCAACGGAGGGCACAGCACCCCATCTTGATCCCACAGCTGCTGTTTTTTGGCCCTTTGATGGGGGTTCAGGATGAGCTTCTGTGCCCACTGAGCTGCATTTGCGATGGGACAACAGAGGGCACAGAACCCCATCCCAAACCATGCAGAGGACCCCGGGGTGATGTCTGGGAGGACAGAGGGAGGCAGCAGGGACTTACCCACACCGGGGATTTGCACAGACCGTGGGGATTTTCAGTGCCCATAATCTGGCCGCAGGGTTTATTTTGGCGCGGCGGCGGCTGCACAGAAACCCCTGGGGGGGAAAAGGGGGGGATTAGCAGTGCAGCGATGCTGGGAGGCACGTACCAGTGCTATGGGGGGGTGGGGGGGACAGCACTGGGCCGGATCTGGGGCAGCTGGAACACGAGGACGAAGCCTATTAGCAGCTCAGTGCCAGCGAAGCAGAAGCGGGAGGGAAGCGGATTTGCTGTGGGGACCTTGAGCTGAGCATTGCTATATTGGGGCTGGGGGGTGTGGGTGGGGGGCACCGGCAGTGGGGTGGGGGCAGGGATGGGGGCTCACCCTGTGCACAGGGTCTGCAGTTCTCCCAGCCCCATGGAGAAGCGAGAAATGAGGGGCACCATCCCAAAACCGCATTTGGGGAAGGCTGGTGTGTGGATGCGCTGTGCTAAAAAAGCCTAAAAAGGGTTTTCTGCTTGACTCCCGTGCCCCACAGCGGCCTTTTTGGGGTCCTGGCATAGCGTTCCCACAGATGATGCAGCAAGGGGTGAGCTGTGGGCAGTGCAAATGTCGGGCAGCACGGCTGTGCCTCAGTTTCCCCATCTGCCGCTGGGGATGGGCGGCCGTGCCTCAGTTTCCCCATCCACCGGCCGCGGACGGGTGGTCTCCTCGTTTCCCTCACACTGCATTTTTCCCCTTTGCCACAGCCCAAATCGAGGTGATCCCCTGCAAGATCTGCGGGGACAAGTCCTCGGGGATCCACTACGGCGTTATCACCTGCGAAGGCTGCAAGGTGAGCGCAGTGCACAGTGCGGGTGGGTGCTGCCATCCCACAGGGCACCTTCCCAACCCCATTGCCACCTTTTGTAGGGTTTTTTCCGGCGGAGCCAGCAGAACAATGCCAGCTATTCCTGCTCACGGCAGAGGAACTGCCTGATCGACCGCACCAACCGCAACCGCTGCCAGCACTGCCGGCTGCAGAAATGCTTGGCACTGGGCATGTCCCGTGATGGTGAGCTGCCCCAGAGCGTGGGGCACCTTGAAATGGGGAGAAATATGTGGGTTTGGGGTGTTTTTTGTTTTTTGTTTTGTTTTTTTAATGGGGAAAGTTTCAATGGATTCTGGTTGGGTTGGGTTGGGTTGGGTTGGGTTGGGTTGAGGAAGGATGTGCTCCAATGGTGCATGGGCTGATAGAGGGCAGAGAACCCCACCACAGACTCATATTGATGGCCAATAGAGGGCACAGAACCCCATCAGTGACAAAAAGAGTTCACAGAACCCCATCAGGGGCCGACAGAGGGCACAGAACCCATCAATGGCCAACAGAGTTCACTGAAACCATCAGTGGCCCAATAGAGGGCAAAGAACCCCATCAGTGGGCCAACGGAAGGCACAGATCCCCATCAATGGGCCAACAGAGGGCAGAGTACCCCATCAATAGCCAGCAGAAGGCACAGAACCCATCAATGGCCAACAGAAGGCACAGAACCCATCAATGGCCAACAGAGGGCACAGAACCCATCAATGGCCAAAAGAGTTTACAGAACCCATCAATGGCCAACAGATGGCACGGATCCCCATCAGTGGGCCAATAGAGGGCACAGAATCCCATTAGAAACCCACATGAATGGGCCAACAGAGGGTTGGTCAACCCCGCTGTGCTGACTCCATGACACTGTTGTGTTTTCCACCCCCTGCAGCGGTGAAGTTTGGCCGCATGTCCAAGAAGCAGCGGGACAGCCTCTACGCCGAGGTACAGAAACACCAGCAGAGACAGGAGCAGAGCGGTGGCCCCAAGGATGAGCCCGAACCCCTGAGCCGCATCTACACCACCAGCGTCAGCAGCGGCCTCTCAGACCTGGATGACATCTCCACGCTGTCTGATGGGCTCCTCTTCGACTTCCCCCTCACTCCTGATGGCAGCAGCACCTACTACAACCTCGACCTGCTGGCTTCGGCGCAGCCCTCACCCGATCAGTCCAGCCTGGATGTGGCCGATGCCACGCTCATCAAACAGGAATCCATCTATGAGCTGATGCTGGAGCCAGCCCTGTTTGCTCATGGTGCGCTGGAGGGCAGCCAGCTGGCTGGGGACATCTCCGTCCTTGAGATTGGTGAGGGATGAGTTGATTGGAAGAGTCCTTAAAGGTCATAGAACTGTGGAATGATTGGGTTGGAGGGGTCTGCAAGGATCATAGAATGGATCCATAGGATGGTTGGGATGGGAGGGGTCGTAAAGATTCTAAAATGATAGAATGGTTGGGATGGAAAGGACTGTAAAGATCATAGAAGCATGGAATGAGTCGGTAGGAAGAAACCCTAAAGATCATAGTACTGTAAGATGGTTGGGTTGGAAGGGATCCCAAGGCCACCCAACCCCAGCCCTGCCGTGGGCTGAGTGCCCCCCAGCAGCTCAGGTTGCCCAGGGCCCCGTGGAGACCCCCAGGGATGGGGCACCCACAGCTCCAAGCAGTGCCAGGGCATCACCTCTATAGAGCACAGAATTTCCCCTTCTCATCTGACCTAAATTTCCCCTTTTCCACTTTAAACCATTCCCCCACATTCTATCCCCACCGCTTTGCAGACCGGATCGCCCAAAACGTGGTCAAGTCGCATCTGGAGACCTGCCAGTACACAGCAGAGGAGCTGAAGCACCTGGCCTGGAGCCTCTATTCCCCAGAGGAGGTCCGTGCCCTGCAGAGCAAGGTGAGATCCATCATAGGATCATGGCATCATTCCGGTTGGAAATGGGTTTCCAACCAAACCCAACCCCAACGCATCCCACCATGCCCACTGGCCATCCCCTCAGTGCCACATCTCCACAGTTCAGGGCACCTCCAGGGACGGTGACCCCATCACTGCCTCCTCCAGTTCCACAGCATCACCACTCTTTTGGATACTGTCCTTAATAACAGCACATTTCTGCTCCTCTTGGGATCTGGTTTACCCCACTGTGGTCAGAACCCATGTTCCATCCCAACCCCGATCTTCTTTGGGATCAGACTGATCCCACTGTGGTCAGAACCCATGTTCCATCCCAACCCCCACCTTCTGTTGGGATCAGACTGATCCCATTGTGGTCAGAACCCATGTTCCATCCCAACCCCGACCTTCTGTTGGGATCAAACTGATCCCATTGTGGTCAGAACCCATGTTCCATCCCAACCCTGACCTTCTGTTGGGATCAGACTGATCCCACTGTGGTCAGAACCCATGTTCCATCCCAACCCCGACCTTCTGTTGCGATCAGATTGATCCCACTGTGGTCAGAACCCATGTTCCATCCTAACCCCAAGCTTCTGTTGGGATCTGGTTGACCCCATTATGATTAGGACCCATGTTCCATCCCAACCCAAACCCAGCGGTGCTCCACGCAGGGCCCCCTTTGCCCATCTCCAAAGCCTCTTGGAGCCATAGGGGTGGATGATGGGTTGGGGGCACCAATGGGGGGAGGTGGGAGGTGGGAGGTGGGGCTGCCTTGGGTGCCAGTGAGCCCTAAGGGCTGTCCCTGCTGACCCTGCAGAGCTGTGAGGCCATGTGGCAGCAGTGCTCTCTGCACATCTCCAATGCCATCCAATACGTGGTGGAGTTCGCCAAGCGCATCGATGGCTTCATGGAGCTCTGCCAGAACGACCAGATCATCCTCCTCAAAGCCGGTAAGGGCTGCCCCCAGTGCCACCCCAAGCAGAGATTTCCCTTCGGTGAAATATTGGGGTCACATCTGAAAGCCAAACAACAACAAACAAATGCAAATCCAAACGGGATCTACTGGAATAAAACCCAAACCCAAATTCCAATGGGATCTATTGGAATAAACCTCAAACTCAAATGGGATCTATGGGAATAAACCCAAAGACCAAACCCAAATGGGATCTGTTGGAATTCACCCAAAATTCAGACCCAATCCTAAAAAGGATCTGTTGGAAGAAATCCCAAACCCAAATGGGATCTGTTGGAATGAACCCCAAACCCAAATGGGATCTATCAGAATAAACCCCAAACCCAAGTGGGATGTGTTGGAATGAAGCCCAAACCCAAATGGGATTTATCAGAATAAACCCCAGATCCAAATGGGATCTATTGGAATTAACCCAAACCCAAATCCAAATGGAATCAATTTGAATAAACCCAAACCCAAAACTCAAATGGGATCTATTGGAATAAACCTCAAACCCAAATGGGATCTATCAGAATAAATCCAAAACCCAAGCCCAAATGGGACCTATTGAAATAAACCCAAAATTCAGACCCAAACCCAAATGGGATCTATTGGAATAAATTCCAAACCCAAATTAAAATGGGACCTGTTGGAATAAACCCCAAACCCAAAAGGGATCTGTTGGAATAAACCCCAAACTCAAAAGCGATCTGTTGGAATAAACCCCAAACCCAAACCCAAATGGGACCTATTGGAATAAATCCCAAACCCAAATGGGACCTATTAGAATAAATTCTAAACCCAAACCCAAATGGGGACCTATTGGAATAAACCCCAAACCCAAACCCAAATGGGACCTGTTGGAATAAACCCCAAACCCATATTGGATCTATCTAACCACTGTGCTCTCGGGAATGAACAATCTGGACCCCAAACTCGCACTGGGGGCTTTTCTCTCTCTTCCATTTGGTTGTGGGATGATGGAACCCCCTGCCCTCCCCTCCCTCGCCTGCTGTCCCTCTGCCTGTGCCAGGTTGCCTCGAGGTTCTCCTGCTCCGCATGATCCGCGCCTTCAACCCCCTGAACAACACTGTGCTCTTCGAGGGGAAGTTTGGTGGCGTGCAGATGTTCAAGGCGCTCGGTGAGATCCGCTTCGGGGCCTCTTTGGGGCACCCTCCTCCTTTTGATGCCCAGATGGGGCATGGCCCCATGTGAAACGCGGCATCCCTATGGCTGGGATCCCTAAGGATCCATCCCCATGGCTGGAAAAAAACTCTGGGATCATCCGGTCCAACCCTAACGCCAACCTTCTGTTGGGATCGGGTTGACCCCATTGTGGTCAGGACCCATGTTCCATCCCAACCCCAACCATTTGTTAGGAGCAGGTTGGGCCAATTGTGGTCGGGATGCATGCTCCACCCAACCCCAACTGTCTGCTGGGATCTGGTTGGCCCCACTGTGGTCTGGACCCACGTTCATCCCAACCCCAACCATTTCTTGGGATCAAGTTGACCTCATCGTTGTTGGGACCCATGTTCCACCCCAATCCCAACCTTCTGTTGGGATCAGGTTAGCCCAATTGTGGTTGGGACACATATTCCATCCCTACTCCAGCTTTCTATTGGGATCTGGTTGACCCCATTGTGATCAGCACCCATGTTCCACCCCAACCCCAACCATTTCTTGGGATCAAGTTGACCTCATCATGGTTGGGACACATACTCCATCCCTACCCCAACCTTCTATTGGGATCTGGTTGACCTCATCATGGTTGGGACACATATTCCATCCCTACCCCAACCTTCTATTGGGATCTGGTTGACCCCACTGTGATCAGGACCCATCTTCCACCCCAACCCCAACGCCAAGCCCAAAGATGCTCCACACAGGGAACTCCTTTACCCATCTCCAAAAGCTTTTGGAGCCATTGGGGTGGGATGTGGGTTGGGGGCCCCATGGAGCCGTGATGTCCCCCTGTCCCACCATAGGCTGCGATGACCTCATCAGCGCCGTCTTCGAGCTGGGGAGGACCTTGTGCCGCCTGCAGCTGTCAGATGAGGAGCTCGCCCTGTTCACTGCCGCCGTGCTGCTCTCCCCAGGTGTGTGGGGGCACAGGGGGGTCTGGGGCTAAAGCTTAGGGGCGCAGACCCTTAAATCCCAAATGATTTGTTATTTTGGGGAAAGGCGGTTGGGGGAAACATGTATAACAAACACGTCTGCTGAATGTCGGTGGGTGGAAGAGCTTTGTCCTAATGGTAGGATTGAGGGTGGTGTGGGGTTGCCCCATGTCCCCAGAGCCACCCCAAGGAGCTGGAAGGGTGGTGGGAAGAGCATTGAGCACCTGTAGTGTGTGGGGTGGGGCTGTACCCATGGCACTGACCTGCCATCCCCGCAGACCGCCCGTGGTTGACCGAGTCCAAGAAGGTGCAGAAGCTCCAGGACAAGATCTACGTGGCCCTACAGCACGAGATCCAGAAGAAACACTCCGCCGAGGACAAGCTCTCAAAGGTAGCAGTGCTGCGGGGAGCCCAGCTGGGAGAAAACCCAAAGAACCAAGCGATGGGGATGGGCAGCACGTAGGGTGCCCAGAAAGCTGTGGGTGCCCCATCTCTGGATGGACCCTGGGCAGTCTGGGCTGGTGGGGGGCAGACACCCCGCAGCAGGGATGGGACATGGGGTCTTTAAGGCCCCTTCCAGCCCAACCATGCTGTGATTTTTTGGTTCTATGATCTTATGGGTTCCCTCCAACCCAACCACCCTATGGCTCCATGTCCTTTAAGGTCCCTTCCAACCCAATTTCCCTTCCATCCCATGGTTCTGTCACCTTTAGGGTCCCTTCCAACCCAACCATCCTACAGCTGTATGATCTATAAGACTCCTCCCAACCCATTCTATGGTTCTGTGGTTCTACCATCTCTGAGGACTCTTCCAACCCAACGATTCTGTGATTCTGTGATCTCTAGGATCCCTCCCAACCCAATCATTCAATGACTCTATGATCAGTGATTGGGAACGTGCACTCACTGCTCCTCCTTTCCCTGCAGATGGTCTCCAAGCTGCCCCTGATGAAGACCATTTGCAACCTGCACTTGGACAAACTGGAATTTTTCCGTCTCCTGCACCCGGAGACGGCCATGAACTTCCCACCCCTCTATAAGGAGGTCTTCAACTCGGAGCTGCAGTACAGCGACCCACGGGAGAGCTAAGGCTGGGAGCTGCCAGCCCCCTCCCCGGCCCCAAATCCGGAGACGAACTGAACCCTGAGGTTTGGGGCCATCCATTTTAAATCGCGTAACCAAACCCAAGACAGCGGGGTTGTGGATTGCAATAGCTCTTGAATGTAAAGCACCTTTGAAGGAAAAGCAAAAGGACTTTGCCATACCCGTGAAATGAATGTGAAATCTCCACTTGGGAGAGGAGATGCTCCTGGAGGTGTGCGGCACCGACTCGTCCCGCGGTGCGCGGATCCGGGGGAGCGGAACCAGAACCAGAACTCATAGCAGAACTCATAGGGAAGGAAGGACACGGAGAGAACCTCATCGTGGTAGAGTTGCCAGGAAGGCGATGGGATTTGGAGAAATGTGGGGTTTTGCTGTTCACGCCGTCCGCCCCACGCAGCCACGTGGTTTGTAGCGTTGTGTCCGAACTCACGGGAGCATCTGTGGGTCCGTCAGCCCCAATTCTGCCCCCGGTGTTGGTAGAACCCATTGAGTGTCCCAGTGCTGAGTGCCAACCGGGGATGTGCCGCAAGTGTTTCCTGCCCTCCCGGATCCTGAAGGTCGACAAGAAGGGAAGAGTCAGAATTGCCTTTTTCATCTTTGGGATTTGTCAACGTCAGCGTCGCCGTCTTCATTTCATCGGCAAAGAAACCATGAAAGCACCTTAAATTGGGGAAGGATGAACCCTCGTGGGAGAGGTTTGGGGTTCTGAGCAGAGGAGCCCACATGGGAAGAGTGGAAGTATTGAATACCAATAATTCAACTGCCCAACACGGGAACCTGCACTTTTCAGTTCTCTTTATAGGAACGGACTCATTGAGTTATTTATTGGAAGGGATGGAGCGGATTTTCACAAGGAGGGGTTTGGGGCCCTGTAGTGCTGCCATCCCAAAGCCAAACCCAGGGGTCTTGGTGGTACGTGTCAAAAGGGATGGGAATGGAGCGCTGGAACCTTAACCCTACCCCTTAACCCTTAACCCTACCTCTAACCCTAATCCCTATCCCTAACTGTAACCCCTACCCCTAATCCTAACTGTAACCCCTAACCTCTAACCCTAACCTATGACCCAGAACCCAGAACCCTAACCCCTAACTCTTAACCCTAACCCCTACCCTTAAGCCCAACCCTAACCCATAACCCTAACTCTTAAACCCAACCCATAACCCTGACCCCTAACCCCCACCCCTAACCTTAACCCTAACTGTAACCCCTAACCTATAAACCTTTTACCCCTACCCCCTACTCCTATCCCTTAACCCTAACTGTAACCCCTAACCTATAAACCTCTTACCCCTACCCCCTACTCCTATCCCTTAACCCCTAACTCTTCACCCTGCCCCTAATTCCTACCCATAACCCAACCCCTTACCCCTAGCCCCTTACCTTACCCCTAACCCTAACCCTCTTACCCCTACCCCTTACCCCCTTACCCTTACCTTATGCCCTAAGCCTCTTCCTCTTTTCCTACTCCCTAACCCTAACCCTCTTCTTCTTTTCCTACCCCCCTTAACCCCTACCCCCTTAACCCCTACCCCCTTAACCCCTACCCCCCTTTCCGTGCCCCCTACCCCCTTTCCGTGCCCCCTACCCCTTTTACCCTTATCCCTAACCCCTTTCCCCCTTCCCCCTAACCCAGCAGCCCTCACCCCTGTCTCTCACCCCACATTCCAGCCCCGTGGGGCCGCGTTCTCCATCTGCGCTCCGTTCCACGTGGATGCGTTCATCTGCCCGCGTCCCCCCCCACACTGTGTATAAAACAGATCAAACATAAATTATATCTATTCCTGTGAATGTCGGTGCAAAGAGAACGCTCTCGACGAAGCTCCGATTGCTTTTATCTTATTTTAAGCTCTATGAATGAATGGAAGGAATGGGAGATCCCGCGTTCCGTATCCCGGCTCTGCACCCATGGGTGCTGGTGGCCCCGATGGGAACCCACTGCAGTTTAGGGGACGTGCGTGGGATTTTCTGTCCGATGGGAATTTCTATTTTTTTAAAGAAAAGAAAATGATGAATAAAACCTCTTTGGGCCCACGCAGCCGTAGGAGCGGAGAAGTGTTTATTTAAGGACTTTGTCGGGCTTTTTTCATAATGTTAAATAAAGATGAGATGGATGGAGAGCGCTGTGCGGAGGGGAACGTGTGGGGCTGCATGGGAACAATGTGGGGAGCAGTGAGTGTGACCCCAATGGTGCTGAGCGGGTTTCCATTGCTGCGTCCACCCCATAACTTCCAGCACCAACCCAGACTGGTAGCCCAGTCTTCCCATTTGTGCCTGTTCAGTGGGGCAGAGGGACCTCTGCTGGTGTGGGGCTCAAATATTCCCTTCCTGCTTGTGTTCCCTGTGCCTGACCCGTAGAACCTGACCCACAACCTCACCCCCAGCATCTGACCCATAGAACCTGAACCGCAGTGCTGGACCCATAGAACCTGACTCCATACAACCTGACCTACAGCATCTGACCCGTAGAACTTGACCCATAGAAACTGATCTCATAGCACCTGACCCACAGGATCGGACCCCCCTCAGCATCTTACCCATAGAACCTGACCCACAGCGCCTGACCCACAGCACAGGACTCATAGGACCTGACTTACAGGACCTAACACCACAACACCTGACCCCACAGCTCCTGATCCCATAGGACCTGACCCATAGAACCTGACTCATAAAACCTGATCCCACAGCTCCTGACCCCACAGGACCTGACCCACAGAACCTCACCCTATAGAATCTGACCCATAGTACCAGACCCATAGGATCTGAACCACAGCACCCGACCCGTAGAACCTGACCCCAGTGTCTGACCCATAGAACCTCACTCCACGGCACTGGACCCATGGAACCTGACCCTCAGGTGCGTGTGGGGCTGAGCTCCCCATTGGGTTCTGGCAGCCCCACGACACTGCTGTGGGGACATGTGGGGTCCACGGCTGCCTCCAAAACAGCAGCCTCCCAATTTGTATTTCTTATTTTAACAGAAATACTGCTTTTTTGGACTTATTTTGAGGCCTCTCTGGAAGGCCAGGCTTTCCCAGATATTTTGGGGCCACCATCCCTCCTACGCCGCCGCCGTGGCTGAAGGCTGCCACGTGGTGGCAAACGTCCCCTTCGGCTGCGATGGATTTCAGTCCTCCGCCCTTCCCATAATTATGTCCCTTTCCGCTGCCCGTAGCGCAGTCAGCCCGCACCGTCACGTGACGCGCAGAGGGTCTGTGCCGCGATGCACTCTGGGAGCTGTAGTCCAAAGCGCGGGGGGGCGCTGCGGCGGCGCTGCGGTTTGGGACTCTCTTTCCCATCGAACCCCGCGGCGCCGCGGAGGGAGCGGGGGAGCAGCGCTGAGCGGAGCGGAGCGGGCGGCGGTGCGTGCGGGGCTGCGGTGATCCGTTCGGGGCACGTGGGGCCCTGGTACAACAAGGGGTGCTGGGGGGGGGAGGGTCCTTGCAGGTCAGTGGTGGAGTGGTTGGGTTGGGAGGGTCCTTGCAGGTCAGTGGTGGAGAGGTTGGGTGGGAGGGTCCTTACAGGTCAATGCTGAATTGTTTGGGGTGGGAGGGTCCTTGTAGGTCAACTATGGAGTGGGTGGGTGGGTGAGAGGGTCCTTGCAGGTCAGTGGTGGAGTGGTTGGGGTGGAAAGGTCCTTGCAGGTCAATTATGGAGAGGTTGGGTGTGAGGGTCCTTACAGATCAATGCTGAAGTGGTTGGGGTGGGAGGGTCCCTACAAGTCAACTATGGAGTGGTTGGGTGAGAAGGTCCTTGCAGATCAATGGTGGAGAGGTTGGGGTGGAAGGGTCCTTGCAGGTCAGTGGTGGAGAGGTTGGGTGTGAGGGTCCTTACAGGTTAATGCTGAAGTGGTTGGGGTAGAAGGGTCCTTGCAGGTCAATGCTGAAGTGCTTGGAGTAGAAGGGTCCTTGCAGGTCAATGCTGAAGTGCTTGGAGTAGAAGGGTTCTTGCAGGTCAACAGTGGAGTGGTTGGGTGGGAGGGTCCTTGCAGATTAATGTTGGAGAGGTTGGGGTGGGAGGGTACTTGCAGGTCAGCTATGGAGTGGCTGGGTGAGAGGGTCCTTGCAGGTCAATGGTGGAGAGGTTGGAGTGGAAGGGTCCTTGCAGGTCAGCCATGGAGTGGTTGGATGAGGGGATCTTCGCAAGTCATCCTCAGAGCCATCAGACCTCTGGAGCTGTTGGGGTTGATCCTGTCCCTGTTCACTGACGTAGCAGTGCAAGGATTCCCCACCTGTGTGCAGGAGGAGCACGCTGTGCTGCCATGCGGTCCCACCATCCCCTCCCAGGGCTGAGCTGGGTTCCCTCAATCTATAGGAAATGCATTGCAGCCTTCCCTAAATAATTGCAGCGCTGCAAAGCTCCCCCCGCCCCAACCCACCCAGCCACCTTTGGAGCAGTGCTTTGCTCTGCAATTAACTCTGCCTGCTTTGTCCCAGCAGCTGGGCGTCCTCTGCAGGGAGCCAGGTACCATCCCAGCCCCAATGAGGCACTGAGACAGTGAGTGGATGCTTTGGTGGGGGGGGGAAGGGGGGAGATGTTTGGTGGGGGGCACTGGGGGGACTCCTGCAGGTTGCAGCACTCTGGGCTGTGCTGGCAGCGCTGCTCTCTGCGTGCTGCTGCCCACGTGTGTTGCCTCAGCCCTTCTTTGCTTTTGCTTCTCAGTAAATCTGCTGCTGTGGCCCAGCAACGCCCTGAAGCACCATGGCAGGTAAGGACCCCTCACTGCACAGCAGAACGCTTCCAGATCCCATTTCTCAACACGCTGCTGTAGCTGGAACCCATCGGTGCAATACTTCATAGTGATCCCCAAAGCTCTGCAGCTCCTTCCTCTCCTTTCCCCCCACTGCTGTGTTCCCCGTGCTGTGTCCTGCTGTCCTGAGCTCGCAGCTGTGACGATAAAGGCTTTAATTCCCCCTCGCAGCATCCTGCCTGTGCTCTCCCTCTTAATGCAGCTTAATTGCAGCGAGGTGACTCACGCCAGCTTTAAAAGCTCACAGATGCAGTGCAGCTCTGGGCGCTCCCCATACAGTTACACACAGCTCCT
Source organism: Phasianus colchicus (assembly GCF_987193195.1). Classification (NCBI taxonomy): domain Eukaryota; kingdom Metazoa; phylum Chordata; class Aves; order Galliformes; family Phasianidae; genus Phasianus; species Phasianus colchicus. The sequence goes on along the minus strand of NC_143463.1, from coordinate 2,715,451 downwards.
GCAGTGTCTGCTCACACAGACAGCAGCTGGGGAAGGGAACCCTCGCACTGACAGCCCCTGCTCAGACATTTCCCCTTCTGTGCCATTTGGAGCTTTTCCCAGCACATTCCTCATCTCTCCCCCTGGTTGGCTCTAATGCCGTTTACTGGGGCGGAAGGAGATGAGATGCAATTAGTTGCACTGGCCTGCAATCAAACTTTAATCAGCAGTGCTCCCCAAGGTGCAGGGGCTGCATCCAGGCTCACACCGGCAGCCCTGCCTGCAAGCTGACAGCAGCTTTCATACAGAGGTTGGGGCGCTTAATTAGTTGATATTGAAATGTAATTTGTCCCCAAGATGAGCTTTTCTGTATCGCTTCCTGTCAGCGTGTGCTGATTTGTGGTGTCTGAGTGCAAAGCTTCTGCTTTTTGTTCGCTGGCGGGGCTTTGTGTCATGTAAAAACCTGTTTTGGAAAGAAAGGGGTACGTCCCTGGATGTCTTAGCAACAGAATCCTCCCCCACGCCATGCCTGCACTGAGCTGGTGCCATCTGAGCACCAAATCCCAGTTAGAGAGATGCTTTCCAAGGGCAAACTCCTTTGGAATTCCCTTCTTTCATAGGGAACCCCTTCTTTGGGGTTCCCTCTTTGAGATTCCCTCTTTAGGACCCCCCTCTTTCAGACACTCTCCTTTGGGATTCCCTCATTGGGAACCCCACCTTTGGGACCCCCTCCTTTGGGATTCCCTCATTGGGACCCCCTCCTTTGGGACTCCCTCTTTGGGATTCCCTATTCAGCATCCCCTCCTTTGGGACCCCCCTCCTTTGGGATTCCCAGAATGGGACCCCCTCCTTTGGGATATTTAGGGTTCCTCCTTTGGGACACTCATTTTGAGGAGGTTTATTATTATTATTTTTTTTAATTATCCTCATCCTGAGAGTGGGATGCATGCTGGGAAGATGCAGATGTCCCACATCTCAGCATTCAGCTCATCTGCTGTGTTCTGTGTTGTAGAAAAGGTGAATAACTTCCCGCCGCTCCCCAAATTCATCCCCCTGAAGCCCTGCTTCTACCAGAACTTTGGGGATGAGATACCCATCGATTACCAGTCCCTGGTGAAGAGGATCTACCACGTCTGGATCTGTACGTTGGATAAGGAAGCTGCCCTGGTTGTGGGTGTGTGGTTGAGTTGGAAGGGGTCCTGAAAGACCATCCAGTTCCACTCCTGTGCTGAGCAGGGGCAAAGCCCCTTCAACCCCAGCCATTTCTGTGGTCTCATGGCTCTAAGGATGACCTGTAAGGACTCTTCCACCCCCATCACTCCATGGTTGGCCTGTAAGGACCCTTGGAACCCAACAACTCCACTGTTGACCTGTGTGGACCTTCCCACCTCAACCTGTCCACAGTTGACCTTTAAGGACCCTCCCAATCCAACCACTCCATGTTTGACTTGCAGGGACCCTCCCACTCCAACCACTCCATGGTTGACCTGTGAGGACCCTTCCATCTCAGCCTTTCCACATTTGACTTCTTAGGACCCTTCCATCCCAACCACTCAGTGGTTCAATGGATGATTATTGAGGTCACAGAATCTCAGGATGGGTTGAGCTGGAATGGAGCTCTAAGGTGGTCTGGTCCTATTCCTGCACTGAGCAGGGACCCCCACAGCTCCACTGGATGCTCAGAGCCCCATCCCCTGACCTCAGGTGTCTCCAGGGATGGAGACTCATATTAACTGACATTTTTTCCTGTAACCCTGGCACATAAATCCCCAATGAGGTCTCATTTAAAGGAAATTTTTCTTGCTGGAGAAATTACTTACACCTCCCACGTGTGCATGAGCGGAGTAGTGATGGAAATTAAAAACAGTAGCTGTGAGGAAGACATTCTGGGATGCTGAGTGCAGAATGGACATGCTCAGCTATTAAGCACAGCACTGGTGCCCTCTGGGATCTGCTGGCAGCTGTTTCTCCATCCGAGGGGCAGGAACAGGGGGTGTGAAAGGGCCTGGATGTCTCTGTGTTTTCAGCCTGCTTGCTGTTCCCTCACTCAAGGCAGCACTTAGGAGCTGTGAAACCACTCCCAGGCTTCCTCAGAGGCTGCAGGAAGCAGAGGGAGAGCCTGCAAGGTGCTGTGCTGGTGTCTGACAGCTCCTGGGCAGCCCCAGAGAGCACAGGGCCCACAGCTCTCCTCTTTCATAAAGGGGTTTTGATACCAACAAGGGTTGAGCCTTGCTCATAGCAGCACTGGGCTGAGCCTTGTGCTGTTCTCCATCCCTTGGCAGCCCTAGAAGGGATCCTCATCCCCCTGTTCAGTGCATCCCCTGAAGGTGGCTGTCCCTGTGCTGCTGCCCCACAGCTCACAGCAGAAAGCTGTTTCCCTTTGGGGTGGGTGCAAGTTTCCCACCTAGCACAGACCATCCCTGTTATTATCCCAGTGTCTGAGTGTTCTGTGATGTGAAACGGCACCAGTTCATGCTCTTTCCTGCTCTCTCTTTGCAGTTTACTGTATCACGCTGGTCGTGAACATCATTGCTTGCCTGGCATGGTGGATTGGAGGTGGCTACGGCGCCAACTTTGGCTTTGCCATCCTCTGGCTGATCCTCTTCAGCCCCTGCAGCTACATCTGCTGGTTCCGACCAGTGTACAAAGCCTTTCGGTACGTGGGAACCCAGGAGGGTTCACTTTCTTCTTCCTTTGGGAGAGAGATTAATCACAGGATGGCTCAGGTTGGAGGAGAACTTGTAGATCATCCCATGACAGGACAAGGGGAGATGAGTTCAGACTAAGAGAGGGGAGATTTAGGCTGGATATAAGGAAGTTCTGTACAATAGGGGCGGTGAGGCACAGTCTGCTCACAGGGGTGGATGCATATTAAAAATATATATGAATGCAGAGGAGAGGCTCAGAGTGGAGGTGACGTGGCTGGTGGCACCTTTTGATCACCAGAAGACCTCACTCCAGCTCTGTTTGAGCTCTGAGCCCTGACCTGAACCTAAACACAAACCCTAAGCCACTCCAGCTTGAGGTTTGAGCTCTGAGCCCTAATCTGAACCCAAACACGAACCCTCATCCACTGCAGCTCAGGGGTTTGAGCTCTAAGTCCTAACCTGTACCTGAACCCACTCCAGCTCAAGCTTTGAGCTCTGAGTCTGAACTCAATGTCCCCCTGACATCTCTCTTCCCTCGCAGGTCAGACAGCTCCTTTAATTTCATGACCTTCTTCTTCATCTTCGGCATGCAGTTCATCCTCACTGTCCTGCAGGCAGTGGGTTTCTCCGGATGGGGAGCCTGGTAAGGACAGCCTCCTCGCAGGGGCCACTCCACAACCTGCAGGGGGACAGTGGGAGTGCTGGCAAGCCAGCTCTGGGGCCTTAGGGAAATACAGAGCAGCACTGCGCTCCGCACTGTCCTCCTTGCTCTCTCAGTTTCCAGGAGCTGTGAAACTGCTCTAATGGTGTTCTCCTTTCCTTTCCTTGCAGTGGCTGGTTGGCAGCCATCACGTTCTTTAGCACCAACGTGGCAGCTGCAGTGTTCATGCTGTTCCCTGCCATTATGTTCACGACGTCGGCGGTGGCGATGCTGGTCTGCATTTTGAGGGTAAGAGCTCCATGTTTCGCCGTGCTGCGCGACGTCTGTGGGTGTGTGGCACAGCCAGCGCTCAGCGCAGCACCCGCTGCTTTCTGCAGCGTTAATGGGTGTTAATTGGGGCCTTTTTACCCATCCTTCAGGTGCACAAAATCTACCGAGGGGCCGGCGGGAGCTTCCAGAAGGCTCAGGATGAGTGGCACAGCGGTGCGTGGAGGAACCCCCCCAGCAGAGAGGCCCAATACAACAACTTTGCAGGGAACAGCCTGCCCGAATACCCCACGGTGCCCAACTACCCCTCGGGAAACCAATGGCCTTAGGCAGCCCCAGGTTGCACACTGCCTGGATTCTCTCCTTTTTTTTTTTTTTTTTTTGCTCCTTTTATCGTTATCTGAAAAGATCATTTGCATTCCCCTCCGTACACTCCGCTCTTCGTGGGGTTTTGTTGTTGGGTTGTTGGGTTTTTTTTTGTCTCCTTGTTGCTGCAGAAGATGTGTGCTGTCTGCTATGGCACGCCGAGAGCTCTGCACGGCCGGATCAGAATAGCAGAAGGTTTTTTCCCTTGTGCTGCTCCAGCATTTGCCTCGTTGCAGACTGAGGAACCCGCTGCTCACTGCTCTTTGCTCGAGGGCTCCTCGTGATTGTGGCTGAGCTCCCTGCAATGTGAGCACTGCCAGCGTTGCTCTCCTGCTTCCCCACACACCTCCAAGCTGTCTGTCTTTGGAACAACCACAATCTGAGCAAGACTGCCGACCGGTGTTGGCTTTCCTGGATGAGTAATCCCACTCCATGGGAAATGTAACACCTGATTTCTTTGGTACTGCTGATCTGAAGGTGTCTGTGCAATCTGCAGCTCTCATCTGCTCTCTGGTGAAGATTCCTTCAGAAAGCAGTGCTCACTGTGGGTGAGTGTTGCTCAGAAATGAAGAAGAGTCCCCATTTCCATGTGGCTAGAACTGCTCTTAGGATAGAAGTCCTGCTTTCCCCGCTTCCAAAAGCTTTAGCTGCATCTGTATGCTGCAGAGGTGCAGATTCATCTCATTCTGTTAATGAGTGCTTGCCAAAATCCCACTGGAAGTTATGGGAAAGCCAACTGGCATTGGGCTTTGAGTCCAATGGGGATGCTCGCCCTCTTACAGCAGGCAGTGTGAGATCTCTGTGCCATCCCAGTCCCACACCAGAATTTCCATGCTGACCCTACCTGCCTGACTGACATGCCTTGTCCTGTGTTCTGGGCTCCAGCTGCATTATCTCAGCACTGGGCCCCAGGGTGGTTTGGGAGCAATTCCATTACAATGGATAGATTTAATTCTGCCTTCTACCAATGTTAGTTAAAATCCAACGCCATCGTGCAGTGAACTGATAGACCAAGGGAAGCTCAGTAGCTGATGTCAGCAATGCAGAGCTGATGCCTCTGTATCCAGCAGTACTTCCTTCCAGGTACGAGCAGAGCTTCTTGCCTTTCCCCAGTAATCAGCAAAAGAGGATAAAGCTGTCGGGAGGGTTTGTACCCCTGAGAGCTAGCACTGATTTATCTCATTGCCCACTTTCATCTCATGCACGTCCAGCAGGACGGCTGGAGCCTGAGCCATCCCATTCCCTGTGTCCTGCAACGACCCGAGCAGCAAAGGCTGTTGTTTCCCCTTCCCCCCAGCACCCTGCTGGGAACTCTCTCTGTCTGGGAGGTCAGTTCCCAATATTTCTGAAGGGAGTGAGCATTAAGCATCTTCAGCTCCGACAGCTGGTCCTGTGCAGGGCCGCCTGAGCCAGGTCTGGAGGTTTGGGTTGGCCCCATGGCCTGCCCAGCTCTAGGGGATGCCATAGGTGCTGCAGCATGAGTCGCTCCACGTTCACACTGAGTAACTGGAAAGCAGTCCTGGCTCGTGGACAGGGAGGCTGCCCCAGCTAGGAGGAACTGATTTGCAAGTGATCTTTTGAAAACCGTTTCTATATGTGCCTTAACTAACGATGTTAGTTCATGAATGAGAAATCTTTGTTCCCCATTCCCCTCTGCAAAACCTCCCTTTCGCTTCATTCACTTTTCCCATGTCATTCCATAAACACTCAGCAAAGTACAGCTTGGAGTTTGCACAACACCTTTGTTGTTAGGGCCAAAGCAACAGCAAACGTCAGTGGGAGGGCAGAGCCTCCTCTGACCTTGGTTTACGAGCAGCACTGACCCCTGCTGCAGCACCAGCCCTCGGGGATGTTTCATGTGCTGAACACAAGGGTGTTTTCTTCTCGCGAGTGTGCAATGTGTTTGTAATTACAAATGCTTGAAGCCTTCATAATAGAATACGACCTGGTCGCGTTGCCAAGCTTTTAGGTGCCTTTGTCATGTGTCAGGTGTGATTTTCAGCGTTCTATGTCGCTTGCCATCAGAGAGTGATAAAGGAACCGTGAGGAGAAGCATTGCCAAGAGACTCTGTACTTCTTCTTTTTCCCTTTGGGGAATCTGGGGGTCTTTTGAAGCACCCATCCTTGCATTTCCAACCTGCTCAACGCAGAGAAGGGGATACTTCAGAGCTTCAAACCAAACTGGTTGGAGGCAGATGCTAAAATCACAACCATCGTTAGCAAAATGATTGCTAAGTCATGAGCAAACACTGCCTGAGATTTCTAACGAGCTTAAGCGAAGCTCCGTGGATGGGAGCTGCCATCTCAAAACACATTTCCCCCCTTCCATCCTTTTCAGTGCCAGAAACCCAAATTCTAGCAAGTCGACTCAGTGCTGCCTGAACTGCCATGGCTTAATTCTTCGGGCTCCTCTATGGTTTTTAATGTTTACATTCGATCTCTTCACACCATTAATCCAGACCCGGCTCCTGGTTTTGCTCGTGTCTGTGTGTGATGTTTTGTGTCACTTGCAGGGCTCTGCTTTCTGTTTGTGTTTTGATCACAAGACAATAAAAGCTCATCCTGTGCTCTTCTCGAACTGGCTGTGTCAGAGCTGTGTCTGTTCCCAGGGAACCCTACCTGTCTGGCAGAGGGAAATGGCAAAATTGAGATTTTCTTTCCAAAGTCTCCCACCATTTTTTTTTTTTTCCCCCCTTAAAAGAGCCACACATTTATGGGCGAAGCTCATCCCCTTGCTGGGGACCAGTGGGACAGCTGACTGGCAAGTGTTTTATAATAACATTACCACTGTCCTCATTTTCCAGCTTAGGAGAGGTGCAGGTGATAAATGGGGTCAGACCTTCCTTCCTGGCCCTTTCTGAGCAGCACAGCCCATTGTGGGGCTCCTGCCTTGCCTGCTTTGCTGTCTGAAAGGATATTGCCATCTCTGGGGCAAACTGACTTGGAGCTGAGTTCCATCCCTTTCCTTAAGCATGCAACTGGATCTGTTGCCCCAAATTGCTTTGTGCTCCAGCTCTGCTCATAGAAGCTGAAAGAGCTGTTTTCATTGCAGCCACTCAATCCAACATCTGCTGATCTCAATCCCTTCCTCCTATCAAAGCCCTCTACCCCCCCCGGAGCCATTAGCATCTTGTCTCTATGGGCAGGATGTTGCATCGCCCTCAAATCTGCAAAAATCTCATGGCAGCAGCTTCTCCCAGAGCAGGTCAAGCAAGCAAATGGATTGACTCCAAGCACTGCCCCCTTTCTCCCTCAGGTCAATGGGAACACAACGTTTCTGCCCCAGTGCAATTCAGCCAGGCAGTGGCAATGGACAGAAAGGCCCAGGAATGAGTGTAGATATTAAACAGCACATAGGGGGCTGCTGGTTGTCCACACCCTGAATGTTTCTTCACTCCTGCACTATAGAAGCGTACAGAGTGCATTGCCTGCCCCTGAGCAGCTCTGTGTGTGTTACAGCAGTGCATTTGTGTGGTCTGGTTGGGACTCTAATTGCCTCATGCCTGGGAGGAGGGCAGGGTTCAAAGATGGATGCTGTCCCAACAGAAATTCCCCAGCTGAGCTGGTTCCATCACAGGACCTGCAAGCTCTCTGCAGACCACACACCCAGTGTTCACCGAGATATGGCACTGGAGATCACATTTAAACAACATCAGAACAATTCACTTTCTCACCAGTTGCTCCACAAGATGGGTAAGTTCTCAAGCAAAAGGTCTGAACAACAGACAACAGGAGTCTGCAAGAATATAATCACCCCCTTTTTTCTTTCCCCCAGTGCAGAGGGGTGCAGCAATAAAGCTACCCAGCCTGCAGCTCAGTCACTGCAGAGCCCATATTGAACCCTCTAAGGGGGCCTGTCATCTACTGTGGCACCTGTTCCCTATAGGGAGCTGCAGGCAGCATGGGGCCTGCCCCCCTATAGCACAGCTCTTGTCCTACAGCAGGGCCTTATCCATACAGCACAGCTCTTGTCCTATAGCAGGGCCTTATCCCTATAGCACAGCTCTTGTCCTACAGCAGGGCCTGTCCCCTATAGCACAGCTCTTGTCCTACAGCAGGGCCTGTCCCCTATAGCACAGCTCTTGTCCTACAGCAGGGCCTTATCCCTATAGCACAGCTCTCATCCTACAGCAGGGCCTGTCCCCTGTAGCACAGCTCTTGTCCTGCAGCAGGGCCTGTCCCCTGCAGTTGGGGCTGGCCCCTACTGGGGCTACATGCAGCACAGGGCCTGTCTCCCAGCAGAGGCTGCAGGAAACGCGGGCCCACCCCCCACAGCACGGGCTGTCCCCTGTCTCCGTCCTTTATAAAGGGCCGCAGGCAGCACACAGCCCGTCCCCCATAGCGGGACCGCATACCGCACCGAGCGCTCTGGTCAACAAGGAGTTAAGCGGAAGTCCCGCCCATTGCCGCCGAGCGCGGCGCTGCCGTAAAGCGCGCCTCGGTTGTCGTAAAGCCTCCCGCCCGCCGTTCGCCTCCAGCCTCCTATTCTCGACCGCGCTTTACGCCAACGCCGTTGCGCCACCATCCTCCCATCGGCTGCGCTTGCGCCGCGCACCGCTCCGGAGTTGGTATTCAGGAAGGGCTCTTGCGCTGGCGGCGTGGTGGGGGGCGCATGGGCGAGCGCGGAGCTTACGCCGACAGCGTAGCGGTGTCGTTGGCTGGAGTGGTGAGGGGAGGCGAGAGGCGGCGTGAGGAGAGCCGGGCCGGGGGCGCCGCCATGGGCAGGCCGCGGGGCAGCGGCTGCGGGGCCCGGCGCTGAGGGACCGCCGAGGTAACGGCCACCGGGACCGCCCTGCTGCCGCGGTTCGCCCCGACCGGGACCGGGCAGCGTTGGGGCGGGGGAGGCCGGGCCGGGCGGTGCCGGGCGGGGAGCGGGGGCCGGAGGGGTGATGGGGCTGCGGGGCCTTCGTGGGGCCTGGGAGCCCTCAGTGCGGGGCTGTGAGGGGCTGTGAGGGCCGGGGTGCGCTCCCCCCGCCCGCTGTGGCGGGGCCTGCAGGACGTGGGCCCTTTGTATGGGGTTCGGTTTCCCCTCGGGGGTCTGGAAGCGTTGGTTTGGGGGTGGGGGGCTGTGCTGAGCACGGTGTTTTGTTTTTTTGTTTTTTTTTTTAAAAAAAAAAAGCTTTTTTTTTTTTTTCTTCAGCCGAGCTGGTGAGGATGGATGTGACGAACGGGGGGGGGGAAATAAAAGCGGCCTCCCCTTCCTCCTGCCCCGCCAGCACGGAGAGAACTGCGTTCCTATGGGGAGAGCTCTGCGGATGGGGAGAGCTCTGCGGGCAGCAGCCCCCCTCCCCTACAGCCCCCACCCCGTGCCGCTGTCTGCGGGTGCAGAGAGAGCAGCAGAGCTCTCAGCCTAAGGGGGGAACGCTGGGCTGCTGTGGGGGAGCTGGGCGTGGAGGAACGGCGTGTGGTCCGGGCAGCCACCAGCCATGTTGTGTGTGTGTGTGTGTTGTGTGTGTGTGTTGTGTGTGTGTGGTTCTGAAGTGAAACGGTGAAGTTGGTGAAACCAACCTGAGCTGGAGGTCAGCCATAGCACGGTCCTGTCCTGTGTGAAAAGGCTGCTGGTGTGGGAACGAGGCACGCTGCTGCGTTGGGAAGTTGCCTCGTTAACTGCTTTACCTTCTGCACAACAAGTGGTTGGATATCTGGAAATGAATCCCGAGGAGTGCGTGAGTTCGTGGGGCAGCTGGGCTGTCCTGTTGGTGTGCAGCCCTCTGCCCCCACCCCGAGCTGCCACCGCCGAGCTCAGTGCGCTGGCCCTTATATAACAGATGGGAGCGAGCGTTTGGTGTTTGCCAGTGAAAGAGAATCGCTGTGAATTAGGGCAGGAGGCCTCCGTGGGGATGGCGGGGAGAGGCCTTCTCTGTGTTGGGGTGGGTTTGGCAGCTGGGGCTTGCTGGAGATCTGTTGGGTTTTGCTGTAATTTGGTGCGCTGTTGGTAGGAGCGTTGGTCAGGGGTGGTTTTAATGCTGCTGTGGGGCCTCTGGGAGGGTTGGAGGGTCACAGTGATGATTGAACCTGAGCGTGCTGCTGGGTTGGTGGCAGCTTCTTGCTGGTGTGCAGCTGGGGGAGCCCTGAGTTGTTGTTGGGATCATCCTGCTGTTGCAGGGTGGGATTGCAGCTCCTGGTCACCAGCTTACAAACCTGTAAGGCCTTATAAATGAGTATAAATGGGTTCTGTAGTCCTCTGCAAATACAGCTGCTGCTCTGCTCTATGCCTGCACCAAACCAACCGGGGTGCAGTTGGTGTTGGTTTGCAGGGGAGGATGTTTGTCTGTCCGGCAGCATCTCGGGAAGCTCTGAATGGAGCTCTGTGTCGCTGCAGCGTGGCTCGTGTTTGGTTTTCTTGTTGCTGCACTCTTCACAAGAGTGAGTGGAGAGGAGGAAGTTGGCAGTTGCAGTTCAGCAGGTTTCCGAATTCTGCTCTGAGTGCCTTCCTGCGCCGGTGCAGTGCCAGGCTTTGCGTCTCCTCTTGCTTTGTATTCTGCTTCTGAGCTCCTGTGCAGCCCGAGTGTTGTCAAAACTGCTAATCTGAGAGTGACTCAGCGGATCAATGGGAACTGCACGAGGCTGGTGCTGGTGGACAATCAGTATTTCCCCCCACCCCCTCTGGGCTGGAGGAGATGATGTCTGAGAGCAGCATGCCAGTAAACACGTTTCCTGGGCTCGGGCTGTCTGTACCCTCCCCTTCCCCTGGTGCTTTCCTGTGCTGCTGTGGTGAGGAGAAGTGCTGTGCTGGGAGCAGCAGTGCTGTTCTGTGGCTGCTCCATCCCCGTGTGTGTGCAGCCTGTGCTCTGGCAGCAGCAGAGCTGCTGACAGCCCCAGCCTTTGTGTGGCCAGGAGGCTGAGTACCTGCACGGCTGGGTTTTGAACACCAAAGCCTCAGGATGATGGCACCTTGTGCTGCCAAATCCTCAGCCCATTGCCCTGCTGAGGTGGGGGGGAGGGAGGTTGAGCTTGCTACAGGCATCCCTTGTGTGCGGGGAGCAGCGCCTTGTGTGCTTATAAATAGTGGGATTTCTAATTTATCTGTTTATTTTTTTAATTAGAATGGATCCTTGTGCTTCCTGCTGGCAGTCAGTGTCTCCTGGAGGGCTGTGGCAGTGGAGCAGGCACAAGGCTGAGCGGTGAGGAAGGCAGAGAGGTGACTTCTGGAGCAGCTGCACGCTGAGCATTGGGGCTTTTGTGGTCTCCTATCACCGTGCTGGCTGCCCTCCATCTCCTGGCGATCCCCTGAAATCCCTGCTCCAGCTTTGGCGCTTCCTGTTGCACAGAAACTGGGTTAAAACAAAGTACTGCAGCACACAGCTCTGACAGAGGCACTCAGGATCCCTTTGCTGTGCTGCTGGGTGCCCCTTTGGGGTACACAACCTGACTCTGCCCTTCCATGTCTTGTGGTTGGCCTGATGTGTTCAGAACCATCAGTTTTCTCCCCAAACCTCTCACGGGTTCTGACATCATCGTTCTGCTGTGGGGGAGAGAGGTGAAGCAGTGAATGGGAAACCACAGGGCTGGCTGCTTCCGTGCACTGTGGTGAGATGCTGCAAGCAGCTCGGGGAGCTCAGCGAGGGTCGGTGCTCCCATGCTCTGTGATTTAGGGAATGCTTCTCCATCCAGGTAAACATCAGCCTGCAGGCAGAGCTTCACGTGGGTGGGTCGAGAGGTGCGTGACCCACAGCCATAAGGGTTTGTTCCCAGGGAGAGCACTGACCAGAAGGTGTCCCGTGGCCCTTTGTTGTTTAATGTGATGTAATATTTTTTAATGAAGGAGGCCTGGCTTTTGCTTTCCAAATGGCAAACGAGATGCTTGGCAGGTGATGCGCAGGCTTTGCCTTCCTAAGAGGGTTGTTCTTAAGTTAATTAACAGGGGCTAGCGTTGGTCTTGAACTTGAATTCTGTGAAGCTTTCCTTGGCAGGAGCATGGTTCTGTGCTGCTCTGTTCTTGCAGACCTCATCAGTGCCTGACGTCCTCCACTAGGAAATCACTGCTTTTTGCTGTTGGGTCTGTGCTGACGTATAAATGACAACATGAGACCCTTTTTCTTCTCCATTTTTGACACGGGCTGTTGGAGGTGATGAAGTTTGTTCTCTCCCTGCCTGAATTCCCAGCTCAAAGTGGGAAAGGAATGGGGCTTTCCAGCCCATTCTGTGCTCTCCTGGAATACACCCACCCCCAGCTATGTTGGTTCCTCTTATCCCAGTGGTTTTGCTCACAGCCTCCACCTGTGTTCCCCAGCGCAGACACCACAAAGGATGCTGCTTGGAGCAGTGCTGAAGGCTGAGCTGCAGCCTGGGGGGCACCTGCTGTTCCCCTTGGGTCTGCTCTAACATCTCTAGTGCAGGTCTTGAAATAACCAGAGGATGCACTGCAGTGGGGTGACAGCAGACACCTGGAGCAGGGAACAGATCCCAGATGCTGACAGCTCCTGGGACAGGAGTGCAGCTCTGGGTGCTTTGCTCCTATTTCTGCTCAGAGCCAGAAATCAAAGTCCAGAGCAATGCTTCTCCAGCCTGAAATCGTTTAAAGGCACTTGCTGGTGTTTTAGGGCCAATATTTAACTTGTTCCTGCAATGAGGAATGCCTGCTGGACTCCAAATATTTGCCTTAAGGAAGAAGTTTGAGAGAAGAACATCCATGAAGGGGGGGGGGGAGTAGGGGGATTGCAGGAAATGCTTTGGTCTCTGTGCATACAGGTCTATGAGGGCCCCATGTTGCCCCGTGGGCCCGAGCAGCAGCACAGGGAGGAAATGTCTGTGCAGCTGGGTGTGTCTGTCCCACTGCCAGGGGTTAAGGCTCAGGTTTGGGGCCTCTTCCAACGGGGGGAGCCGGGCTGGAGCGCGTGTCGACTTCCTGATGAAAAAATCCCATCGGAAAAGAAACGCTGTGCTGCTTTTGCTTTTGCTTCAGCCTTTGGTGGCTGTGAAATGCTCCACAGCAGTCCTGTGAATGGCAGCTTTCCCGTGCCCTGGACCTGCTTATGGCTTCTCCTCACTCACCTCGGTGCGATCCCTCTCGATTTGTGCCACTGCCTGGCCCATGGTGAGCCCCTGCCGGCGGTGCTGGCGTCCTGGAGGTGGGTTGGTGAGGACGTGCTGCTGGGGGGAACCCGCTGCTCTTTGCCCAGCTCTGACTGTGCAGCCAGGCTGAGTTCCCAGTTCCAGCTCTGGCACTGAAATCTGCTCTGCCTCAGTTGCACATCGAGCCTCTGCTGTGTGCGCTCTGCGCTCCTGTTGGATTCTTGACTATTTAATTGAGTTGTGCTTAGATAAAAAATAGCTTGTGTGCTCCTGAGCATGGCTGGCGTGGCTGTGAATGTGATGGGGAAGTGAAGGCTTTTGTCAGAGCCCCGTCCAGCACAGGGGAGCCGGGCTCAGGAGGCTGTTAAGGAAGATGGACATTGGCTCATTCCCTTTTGCAGACACCTGGCACTGTCTGTGGAGGTACCTGAGCTGAGTCTGTGCAGTCTGAGCTGCACAGCCTGCAGCCCATCCATAGCCATGAAGGGCCCTGGGGAGATTCATGCCACCCCTGAGGCTGCAGTGGGTACCCAGTAGCACTGTGCCATTGCTGTAACAAAGGCACTGATGGAGTTAGGCCCATGGATGATGGGCTGTGTAATGAATGAGGAAGCCAGGGCAGTGGTGTGCTGCCTGCGGGGACTGGGAGAGGTGACAGGAACTAGAAACAAAAGGTTTGGGTTTCAGATAGAAGTGTGTGCTAGGGAAGGTTGAGCGTGTGTTGGCTGGGCTTTCTGGGACAGCTCACAGAAGTGAGAGCCCAGAAATGAGGGAGAAGGGACAGTTTGTACATGCAAGTAATGTTCCAGATATTAATAGCAGCAGCATGGAGCGGGTCCTCACGGGGGTGTCTCCTGCACGTTCCTCTGACACTACACATCATCCCTTTGTGTGGAGCCCGGAAAAGCAGGTCTTGTGCAGGTAAGGGAAAGGCAGGAAGCAGCAAGGTTGCGCCACAGCTCCTGTCTGAGAGGTGGCTGGCTTTTGGGTGAACCCCTTGAGAAGTTTCCATGTGTACACACTGACCTGTAGCAGCTCTGGGGCTGCCTCTCCATCTGCAGCCCTTGCAGTGCTCCTGCTTTGGTGCTGTCCTGATCTCGTGGGGAGATCTGAGGTGTGTCTGTGTTGTATTGCTTTGCTTCCCCACTTGTGAAAACAGCAGGTCACCTGTGTACCTCCAAGAGAGGATGCAAGGAAGGACTGAGCTGCTCAGCCTTGTGATAGAGGGGGTGGGAGGAGAAATGCCTCACGGATCACTCGTTGCTTCTCCGAAGACGCTGCTGACGCTGGTGTGTAAGCAGATGGATGTTGCCGTGCCACAGCACGTCCCTCTGCCCCACTTACTCTGCAGGGAGGATTAATTGCACGGTGCCTCCTTGCTGCTCCTTCCACCCAGTGGGGGGGCCCTGGGTCCTGCTGGTGGCCCTGGAAGCTGTCCCTGTGTAAGGCAGGGCGGCAGTGAGCCCGTGCAGCTCGCTTCTAAAAGGGAAACAGTGCTGCCATCCCACTGCAGGGAGTCTGATGGCTCAGGGGAGAGATTTCCCTGTGAACCCCTCTGGAAGCTTGCCCTTCCACCCTTCTCCTTCCCCCTCCCAATTCTGAAGATTTGGCAGCAATTTGGGAAATGTGTGAGGCTTCGGGCAGCCTGAGGGAGAGAGCATGGGGGAGACTAGCAGTGCTTGTTGGAATGTGGGACAGCCCTGCTTGGCAGTGCTGCAGCTCCACAGCCCAGAAATGGAAGCAGCCTCATCACTGGTGGGAGCAGCACCCCCTGGTCCCCCACCTCCAGGTCTCTCTGCTGGGACACAGCAGAGCTGCTTCAGTCACTGATGGTGTCCCCTGCTTTTGTGTAAGCATAAGGGAGTTGAAATGAGCTGTATTTTGGTGATGGAAGTGATTGCTTGTTCCCTTTCTCCCCATCTCGCATCACAGGAGGCCACCCCAGATCTGCCGGTACAGCTGCTTCCTAACCTGGTTCTGTCAAAAGGATATGGGTTAAGGGGAAAAAAAAGAAAAGCTCCTACTATTAAAAGTGTTTATGCCAGCCCAGATCCTGCTGACAGCAGAGGGTTTGGTGGTGATACGCATGACGTGAGGCCAGGCAGATCTGTGTGCAGTGACAGCCCCCAGATGGGCCGGGGGAAGCCTGCTGCCACGCATCTCCTGGTGGCACTGCACAAACCAGCAGGCATTGCACAGAGCCTGGGCCTGTGCTTGGGATTTGTGGGGCTGGAGCACTCTGGGTGTGCTTCCTTGTGGTAGAATATGAACTCCTGGTTTCCCCTCCCTGCTGCAGGGCTCAGACTGCCCCAATCCTAGTGTGTGAGTGAGCAGTTCCCTGGGGGCCTGCTCCATGCCTGCTGCCCTGTGGTGCAGAGCCCTTCCCCAGCCTCAGCTCCGTGCTGTTCCCAGAGGGACCAGTGCCTTTGGCCACATTGCTGAGCCCCCCTGTGCTCTGAGCTGTTTGTAGGATGGGGAGCACAGCCTGCCCTCCATCTCCACGTGCTGGGGCTGTTCTCCCACTTGTGAAGCAGCGTTCTGTATGATGGTGGGCAGTTGTGCCTCAGTTCCCTCTTCTGTAGCAGCACTTCCTCACTGAAGTACCTCGAGCTGCAGAGAGTGTAAGAACCAAA
Source organism: Phasianus colchicus (assembly GCF_987193195.1). Taxonomy (NCBI): domain Eukaryota; kingdom Metazoa; phylum Chordata; class Aves; order Galliformes; family Phasianidae; genus Phasianus; species Phasianus colchicus. The sequence goes on along the minus strand of NC_143463.1, from coordinate 2,699,882 downwards.
GGGCATTTACAATTTGCATCAGCCGTCTGGAAAACCCCTGGAGCTTGCAGTTGGGAGCAGCAGGAAGACACACCATTGAATGCTGCTGCTTGGGCTCGTGCCCAGTGTGCTGGGAGGTGTGTCCTGGCTGTTGGGAGGGAGGAAATCTCCTCCAGGTGGACAGGAGGTTCTGAGCCTGTCCCCTAGCTTGGGCCCGGGGGAGGGAAGGAAGGAGCCACATGCATCCAGGAGTTCCCTTTGTTATAGGATAAGGGTTGGGAAGTGTTTCTGTCCCTTTGCAGACCAGATGTGGAGCCCCTTGTCCTCGCTGCAGCTGATCCCTCTGTGCTGGGAAGAAGCACATATGGGGCTTGAGGCTGCGGGGTGTCTGAGGTGCGTGGGGTTGGGGTTGTTGCTCTCACATCCTTGTTTGTTTTCCATCTTCAGCCTCCAGCGGTTGCATAAACGGGAGCAAACTGAAGGGTTACATCAGTGCTGCTTGCAGCAGCGTGGGGAGAAGTGATGGCATGAAGTTAGGAGAGCCTGCCTTGCAGAGCAGCAGGATGAGCTCCCGTCTCCCTGCAGTTACAGACTCGGAGGTCTTCAGGAGCCTCATCCATCTGAATGAAATCCTCACACTAACTTTGAACTGCACGTGCGCATTTAGAACTGCGTGTTTGGAGGAAGAAGGGAAAAAACCCAACTTTTCTGAAGCCATGCAAAGCAGCCCCATTGCCAGGCTGGGAAGCAAGCCCACAGCTGTGGGGTGGGAAGCAGGCGCTCACTTGTCAAAACATCTGCTCCAATGAGGTGCACTGATGGCACTGACAGCAGAGCAAAGTCCTCGGGTGCCCCAAAGCCTGTTGCTGGGCAGGTCTGCAGCCTCTGCTGGGCGTCAGTCTGGGCTGCTGCTGCTGTGGAGCAGAAGTGCCGCACTTCTGTGGTTGCAGAGGAGGAGGGGAGAAAGCCTTCCTCTCTTCTGGCTGCCTGGGAAACCGACGGCAGCTCTTAGCTTGCATCCATTCCTGTCCGTGATGCGTGCTAAGATCCCTCGTGGAGAGAACGGTGAGCAAGTGCTTTATGCTGCTTTTAGAAGTGTTAGCTTTTGAGGACATGGGAGTATTCAGGGACAGGGCTGGGGAAGCAGCGTGCTGGCGGAGATGGTCTTAACCTTATTGCAGGCTGCAGCGACGCAGGGGAGGCGTTCCGGCCTCAGAAGTGAGCTGTGAAATGGAAGTGGCTGTTCCACTCTGCTGGTGAGGATCACCCATTGGTGTGGAAACCTCCATGTCACTGCTGCAGGCTGTGAGCCCAGGGCTGGGCAGGAAGGTGAAATGGGAGGAGCTGGCCTGGCTCAGAAGCCCAGTATGAGGGTGGAATGCTTTGCTGCCCTGCTCCCAGAGCACAGCACGGATACTGGCCCTGACAGCGTGATGGTTGGTCGTGGTGGTGGAGAATCGTGAGCGCAGGCAGCAGGAAGTGTGGCTGAGCTCTTGCTGTGGCTTCTCCCCACAGCTGAGGCAGAAGTGGCAATAAAAGATCTGTGTCTGGTGGCAGAGGTTGAAATACAGAACAGGGCTGTCCTCCCTGAGCGTGTCTGAGGCGCTGTGCCTGGCAGCTGGTGAGGCAGCAGCTCCTTGGGCTTCTCCACTTCCCAAAGTAACAATGGAACTTGTTGATTTGGGATGCAGGCAGTCTCAGGAGCTTGTTCAGCACAGAGTTACCAGGCTTGAAAGCAAACCTTGGGCATCGCATTGGGTGAACTGCAGCACTGGGAGAGCTCAGATTGGATCTGGCTGGGATGTGTGCTCTGAATCTTGCTTGGCTTGGCCATGCAGCTCAGAGTGCTCTCACGGGACTGGTGTGCAGGTTTGTGCTGGCCAGCTGCTGCGTGTTCCTGGAAGGCAGCTGGTTCCTTTGCAGCTCTGCCTCCCAGCAGCAGCGTGGACTTAATTAGGATCTGGTGTCCAAGCAGAGCTCGTTGTGCTGTGGATGCTTTGTTGGGCTTCAATAGAAAACCTGCTGGCTGAGCTGCAGGAGGCGGTGTTTTTTTGTGCGGGGGGCTCGAGGCTGAGACCACTTGTTCAAGTCACTGCTGGGGCTGTGAAGGGCCCCACTGAACACTGCTGTGCAGAGCAGGAGCCCAGAGGGCATCATCAGCACCGTGTCTGGGCTGCATGCAGTGTCCCTAGGGAACAGCAGAGGTGCTGGGAGCTGGGCTGTGGCTGATGCTGTCCTTCTCAGGTCTCCCACGTAGAGGCTCTGCTTTGTCTGTCAGGAACTTCCTTTCTCCTACTACTACTGTGTCTGCATGAGTAAAACCGAAACCACTTCAGCGTCCTAATTGGCCTCTTTGTGTTGAACTGCTGAGATGTGATGGATTCTGCAGAATTAAGGCCCCGTGTTACTTCATGCAGGGACAGAGCCTGCATCTTTCCCATTGCTCACAAGGATTACTGCTCCTGTTACCTCCAGCATCCTGCTTACAGTGGCAGCAAAGAGACTGCCCAACAGGTGCACAGGAGCACCAGGTCCTATGCACTGGGACTGGAGCTGGGTCTTCTGTTCATCATTCAGTTTCCCACCCTGGAGCAGAGCCTCTGCTGGCCCAGCAGCTGCTGATGGTCTTGGGGAGCAGCAATGAGCAGATGGGAGGTGCTGGTGGCATCCTGCAGCAGGGCTGGGAGGGGAAGGAGTGCTGGTACCCAGCTCCTCCCTGCCCTACAGCCTGCTGCATCCAACCCCATGCTGGTTTGGTACCCAGCTCCTTCCTGCCCCAGGATCTGCTGCTCCTGACCCCACACTGGTTTGGCATTGCTGCTCTTCCCATGCACTGCGGATCCATCCCAGTGGCTGTGCTGCAGAAAGCCTTGAGTTGGGCACAGTCACTTCTCACACTGGGGTGAACACAGGCACAGAGTGCTTCTTACAGGCAGCATGCAGCCAACCACAGGACTGTTTCCATTCGGGTCTCTCTGATAGAGCATCAGTGTTTTCTTTCTGGTAGGTTTAATGAGTCTGTAGTTGGAAGTTTGAGCTTGTGGCTGCTGAGCCCAAGCATTGAGTGCTCTCTAGGGTGCTCAGTTCTCAGATGGGATGTGCAGTGTTTGATCCTCTTCAGTCTCGTTTTTAGACCTGGTCTTATTTTAGCATCTGTATATTTACTGTTATTATTACTGTATTTCCTAGGGCTGTATTTTTAGCCTTTTCCTTGGTTCCTGTGCTGCTGCTGAAATCCCAGCCGTGGCATTTCCTGCTCCGTGGTAAAAATCCTGCTAATATTTTCCATCCAGGTGTGATGGCATTGGATGGGGATGCAAGGAGAAGCAGAGCTCTGCGTTTGGCTGCGGATGCATTGCTCAGCAGAGATGCTGAGTGGGGCCACCTCGTCCCTCCCCACCATCACTGGGATCTCAGGAGCAGCTGAGATTGTGCTTTTCCAGCAGCCTGATGGTTTTGAATGTGTCAGCTTGTAACCTCTAAAGATCTGAATGAAATCATGCGTGACTCATTATTGGTTTTGCATGGTGAGAGCTCGGTGGAGCTGAGCATTTGTCAGGCCACCGAGCTGTGAAGCAGAGCTCTGTCAATAGCAAATGTTCTCTGTTGAGTGATGTATGGAGATCTGTGAAAGAGCTGCAGGAGTGGTTGGAAGCTGGGAGAAAATAACTTGGAAGGATGGGAAGTTGGAGGTGAAGAGTGCCCTGAGTGCAGCGTGTGATGTGTGCTGGGAAGGGAGCACATCAGTGGATGGGAGAGCTGGAAGGGGAAGGCGGGCACTGCAGGGCAGGAAGAAAAACCCATCATTTTCAGGAAGAAAAACCCATCATTTTCACAGCAACCTTCAGATTGGGGGGAGGGATGGGGAGTAAAGACAACAAATGCTTTCTTCATGTGTGGAATGATGGCGTGGTTTGGGTTGGAGGGGACCCTAAAGATCACCCAGTGCCCCCCGAGGGCTGGCTGCCCCTCCAGGCATGGGGCTCCTATGGGACAGCACCCTGCCACCCTCTGGGAGAGACCTTCATCCTCTTATCTAATCCAAATCTCCCTTTCTTTAGTCCAAAACCATTCCTCCTTTTTATTTATTTCCTTTTCTAATCCCAGCGTTTTCATTTTCGTGGCTCAGGGCCGCAAAGGGACGCAGGGCAGCACAGAGCAGGGAGCCAGGAAGGGAGGGGAGGTTTGGAACAAGGATGCTCAGATCATGTTGGATTAAAAGCTTTGCTTTCCCAGTTTAGGGTTTTGTTGGGGTTTTTTGTTGTGTTTTTTTCCCTCAGGACTGGTCTGCTGGAGCAGGCAGGCTGTCAGCCCTGTGGGATGTGCCCACATCGCTGCTGTGAAGCTGTGAGCCCTCCAGTCCCAGCCCTGGAGCTGAGCTGTGTGCTGCCCTAAACAGCCCCACATTGCAGTGAGGGGTTTAATGGGAGCTTCCTGTTGTGCCGACACCAACGTGAGTGTGCAAAGGAGGAAGCAGTGAGCAGAGCTGGGAGAGCTCAGCCATAGTGAGGAGGGCTGGGCACCATCTCCACTTCACAGGGCTGGGAGGAGATGTTCTGTGGCAGCAGAAACCTCGGAGTGCTGTGCCTTGCTGGGAAGGCAGCTGCTTCCAGGACTTCCTTTTCTTGTGGGATTCACCCCAAAAAGCCCTCAGCTCTGCTGCTCCCCTTCTGACAGGGGAGCAGTGGGTGCAGCAGCTGACAGCCCATGCTGATCTGAGCCTTGCACTCAAGTGCTGCTCCTGCTGTCCTGCAGGAGGTGCTGCCTTTGGGCTCAGACAATTTGGGATGGGACATTCAATCCCCAGAAGATGAGGAACACTTGGATTATTCGTACATCTTGGAAGCCCCACTGGATTTCCCTCCTATTGTAGCTGCATGGATGGAGCTTTTCTCAGAGCTCTCAGCTGCCTGAGGAGCTCCAACCCTGATCCATACCCAAAGAGCACAGGGTGCTGTAGGCAGCTGCTGGGCTGTTCTCTGGGGCAGGATCTGTGCTCTGAGCAGTGCGGTGCTGAGGGCTTTTCTTCCTTATGCTCTCAGAAGCTTCTCTTTCTCTTTCATCTGCATGCAGCTGCATTTCCCTATTCTGCAGTGTTGGGCATCCATCCTGCAGGCAGGTGGGGACCAAACGCTGTGTGCCAGGAGCAGCAGCAATAGCAGGGTGCAGCCTGTCCCAGGCAGCGACCTCGGGCTCCTTCCTCTCCGTTCCCCTCTTTTATTCTTCTCTTGTGACCTCTTTGGGCTGGGAATGGCATCTGTGCCTGGAGGGCCCGGAACAATGTGCCCCAGATGGCACTGTACGAACCAAGAGGTTTCACTGCATGGGAAAGAACTTCATAAACACACCTTTCCAGCCTTTCAGTCCTGCACCCGTGGTCAGGAGCCTCTGAACGTGGGTATTTCAGCCCAGGCTGCAAACTCCAGGGCAGATAAGGAAACCCAGCAGAGAACAGCAGCTCTGTGTGGCCCCGTTGGGGCTCTCATTGTTTCTGTAGTTCCGTTCTATCGGGCTGCTGCTCACTTGCATTTTGGTCTGCAGTGCATTTTGGTTTTGCTTCCTGGAGTCGGAGCTCTTCACATTGCTACAGGGGAGCTCTGGTTTGGTTTAAGACCACATCAAGGAGCAGAGAGTGAGCAGGATGTGACGTGCTGGCTGTGTGTGCTCAGGCTGGGGGGGGGAGCAAAGCATGGGGAGGCTCCCCTCTGAGCATCACCCACTGCCCTTCCTGCCCCACACCCAGGGGGCAGCTCATTGTCCCCAAAGCCTCGCTGTTCACTGCTTCTCCCCATAGGTTTGATGCCATGGCAGCGTGGCACAGTGAGGAGGGTGGGAGCAGCTGAAGCTTTGGGGTGTTCTTGCAGGATGCTCCGGAGATGGCAGCTGAAAGCCTGCAGGAATGGAGCCCATAAGGCCTCACTGCTCAGCCTCACACACTGCAGCCCTCCTGCAGGCACTGTGCTCCAAAATGAGGAGTGCTGTTGGATGGGAGCAGGGCAGCCCTGCAGCTCCTGGGCTGCCTGAAAGTGCTCTCAGACCCTCCCTCATCCCCCCTCCCCCCCATGCATCCTTTAGCACAAGAAGCCTTTTTTATTATTATTAATAGCTATTGCAAGCCAGTAAAAAGTTTTATGGGCTTTGGCTGAGCGTCAGGGCTTGCAGTGTGCTCATTTCCTGCAGTCTGAGTGCTGGAGGGGGCTGGGTTTGCTTGGTTAACCCACGGTAGCAGAGCTGAGGACTGACAGTAGTGCAACAGGAGCTGGAGGGGAGCAGAGAGGACTGCAGCCACTGCTCCGGGAGCAAAAACCCATCTGTGGTGGCTGTGTGAGCCTGGCTGTCTGTCTGTCCCTCTCCTCTGCCCCCGTACTGATGTTTGTATCGTCGTATGGTGAGCAGAGGGGCACTTTGTGCCCTGGGCTGCTGTCCATCCCACCCAGACCTCTCTCCTAGGAGCTGACATCTGTGCCACAGCACGCTGGGGCCTCACATCCACTTGCATGGCACAAAGCAAAGGTGCACAGCCATCAGCTGCTCTGCACCTGGTCCTGACCCACAGGGATCCTCCCACCCACCTCCTCCAGGGCCGGCATCCTCATTTTGCTTCGTAGGAAGCTGCACACCCACTGTGCTTTGCCCCATAGCAGCACTATGCTGTGTGCCCTGCTCCATAGGACTCAGCTCTGTGCCCCATAGCAGCCCTATGCTGTGTGCCCTGCTCCATAGGACTCAGCTCTGAGCCCCATAGCAGCACTATGCTGGGTCCTCTGCTCTGTGGGGCTCAGCTCTATGCCCCATAGCAGCACTATGCTGGGTGCTCTGCTCTGTGGGGCTCAGCTCTATGCCCCATAGCAGCACTATGCTGGGTCCTCTGCTCTGTGGGGCTCAGCTCTATGCCCCATAGCAGCACTATGCTGGGTCCTCTGCTCTGTGGGGCTCAGCTCTATGCCCCATAGCAGCACTATGCTGTGTGCTCTGCTCTGTGGGGCTCAGCTCTGTGCCCCATAGCAGCACTATGCTGGGTGCCCTGCTCCATAGGGCTCAGCTCTGTGCCCCATAGCAGCACTGTGCTGAGTCTCTGCTCCGTGGTGCTCAGCCCCTTCTGCCATCCACCCTCCATGGATACACTGTCCTCCCCACTGCCTTCTGGCTCTCACTGCACAACTTCCCTCCCCACTTAGGCCTTCACTTAGGGCAGCAGTTTCAGCTCTGCTCTCCCCACAGCAGCACCACCCCTTTGCCACCCCCACGGGGCAGGGCGGTGGGCGCACAGCTCCATGTTGCACTGACTCTCCTTTCTCCCATCCCTCCGCAGCTCGCCGGGCGCTGGGAGGACCCTCTCTGCAGGATGTTCTCTCCACCAAAGATCTCCTCGTGACCGGTGACGATGACCATCCCGGCAGCACCTCGGGAAGCACCAACGTTGCAGTAGCCCGGCTCGTCCCCCCGCCGCACACCGGGATGCTGCACTGACCGAGGGCAGCCCCGCTTCTTTTCTCCTCTCCCCCTCAACTTTCAGCAGCTCTGGGATTTGTATGGCAGCAGCGTAACCGTGGAGAGGCCGGGGTATCACAAACTTATGGATTTTGATAAGAGAGGAGGGAAAGGGGAGCTGGAGGAAGGTAAAAGGATGTCCAAGACGGGTGGAGGAAGGAGCAGCCATGGAAGTCGGAGCGCCGGAACCAACTCGGGAGTCTTAATGGTGGGTCCCAACTTCCGCGTCGGAAAGAAGATCGGATGCGGCAATTTCGGGGAGCTCCGCCTAGGTGAGAAGGGCCTTCTGCTCCTCTGTCCTCGCTGTGCCTCGTGCTGCTGTGCCCTCCTGCAGCACAGCACTGTGTGGGCAGCCCCTGACCCCGCGGGGTTCTGTTTCTCAGCGCTTCTTCTCCCAAATGTTTGGGGCTGAAGGCTCCGCTGCAGCGCTTCGTCCCTCTCTCCCCGTTCCCATCCCTTTGGGGTCATTGTGGGAAGCGTCCTTCTCTCCCAAGGATCCTAGGCTCCATCAGAAGTGGGGTGGCCAGCAGGGATTGTCCCTCTTTATTCTGCCCTCGTGAGGCCCCGTCTGCAGTACTGCGTCCAAGTCTGGGGCCCCCAGCACAAGAAGGACATGGAGCTGTTGGAGGGGGTCCAGAGGGGAGCCACAGAGATGGGCAGAGGGCTGCAGCAGCTCCCCTGTGAAGACAGGCTGAGGGAGCTGGGCTTGTTCAGCGTGGAGAAGAGAAGGCTGCGGGGTGAATCATTGCAGCCTTCAGTACCTAAAGGGAGCCTACAAACAGGAGGGGAGTCAGCTCTTTGAAAGGGTTGATAACAGCAGGACGAGGGGAAATGGTTTGAAATTGAGGGAGGGAAGATTGAGGTTGGATGTCAGGGGGAAGTTCTTTACTGTGAGAGTGCTGAAGTGCTGGAACAGCTGCCCAGAGAGGCTGTGGATGCCCCGTCCATCCCTGGAGGTGTTCAAGGCCAGGTTGGATGGAGCTTTGGGCAGCCTGGGCTGCTATGAAATGTGGAGGTTGGTGGCCCTGCATGTGGCAGGGGGTTGGAGATTCATGATCCTTGAGGTCCCTTCCAACCTGGGCCATTCTGTGTTTCTGTGACCCCACGTGACCCTGGAAGGTTCTCAGTGGGATTTCACCTCCCCCGTGGGCATCGGGGGCAGGGGAGGCCTGCAGTCCCAGCAGGGCTGTGCCAGCACACAGCTGAAGCCTGCAGGAGTTCAGTCTGTGCCAGGTGAAGCAGGCTGTGAGCTTTGGGGCAGGGCTGGTGCTGTAGGAGAAAGGAAGAGAGGCCGGGTCGTGGTGCAGGAGCTGAGCAGGCTGCACTCTCCCAGGTGTCCCCTGGGCACAAAGTGTCCCCAAGCCACTGCTGCTTCCTGCCTGCACCCTGTGCCAGCCAGGCTGCCCCAAAGCTGCACCTTAGAGGCAGCAAACGTGTGCAAATTTGTATTTTCTTGTGATGTTTTGGTGATTGCTTACCTTTCCCCACCCCAGTGCTTCTGCATGCCCTGTGCCTGGAGGTGTTCAAGGCCAGGTTGGATGGGGCCCTGGGCAGCCTGGTCCAGCATTAGGTGGGAAGGTTGGTGCCCCTGTATGTGGCAGGGGTTGGAGATTCATGATCCTTGAGGTCCCTTCCAACCCTGGCCATTCTGTGATTCTGTGATTCTGTTTCCAGCAGCAGAATGGAAGCGTGGTGACTTTCTTCTTTCCAAGTTAACTTCCATCTTTCAACTTTTCTTTCTAAAGTTAAAAACAGCTCTTTGGAGGGGGCAGGAAGACAGGAGTGGGTCCTCACAGCCCACGGCTGCGGTGTGACAAACCCTGAGCTCATGGGTTTTATTTTTTCCTCTTGGATGGTATTAAAAGCAATGGTCTGCTCTGAGGGAGCAGCACAGCGATGGTGGGCACTCAGAGCTTGCGGTGCCTGAGCTGCCCTCACTGTGCAGCCATGATGTGTGGGAGCAGCTGCCCGATCCCACTGCTTGGTTTGGAGGCAGCGCTGTGCTGATGGGGCAAAGGGCCTTCTGCAAAGGCAAATATTTGCTCTCTGCCACCCGTTTTGCTGCTTAGATTTCAGTTTTCTGCTTCGCAACCACCTCTGCTTCCGTGCAGCCCTGCAGCAGTGAGGTCCCACCTGGGCACAATGCCTCTTAGGTGTTAAAATGGCCATAATTTGGACAAATCTGGGGCTGTGCAGGAGCCAACCTCGCTGTGGGGGCAGGCCTGGCTGAGCAGCCCCAGCCCTCCTTCCATTCTCCTTCCCTTTTCCCCTCCTGCAGCTTTTTGTTCACTCCCTCTACCTTTGCACCCCGTGTTTGGCAGGTTGGGGGCCAGCAGGTCGCAGTGATGCTGGTGGTCTCCCTGCCCCCACGTTACAGGAGGGGGTGGTGAACCATGGGGGTATCAGAGGAGTGCAGCCCATCGCTGGGGCTGGCACTCAGATTCAGTGTCCATCTGGCCGGGCTGCAGCCCCCCCTGCATTTCTTCTCTCCTTCTTATCCCCCATCCTCCCAGCACTGTGGTGCCCTGGCTGTAACCAAACCACAGCAGGCTCTGACTTTCCCTTGCTGTCCCACAGAGGCACCGTGTGCTGGGGAGCTCCCAGCACGGGATGGGGCAGCAGCTCCAGCCCTCTCCATTCCCTTCATATCCCCCATTCATCCCCTCCCCATAACCCTGCTCAGCAGCTGGCTCTGCTGTCACCCAGCGAGGATTTATTGCTGCTTCAGGTGGCTTGGGATGAAATCTCGTGGCAGGAGGAGCAGATTGCTTGGAGGAAACCCCAAACAGATGCAGCTCCACTGGGCAGAGTGCAGCGCCTGTGTGCTCACCGTGCTGCAGGAGGGGCCCTCTGTGTGGGGGCAGAGCTGGGGCAGCACAGGGAGGGTCCTGGGGGGCTGCTGTGCTGAGCTGTGTGCGCACTGCAGCTCAGCCTTTAGGAGCTATGGGTGGGAAGATCCTCCTGTGGGTGTGGGGGGGGTGGGGAGGCCCGCTCACTGGCAATGCCTTTTGTTGGTGTTTCCCTGCAGGAAAGAATCTCTACACCAACGAATACGTAGCGATCAAATTGGTGAGTCCTCCTGCAGTGCGGGGCGGGGGGGTGACCTCAGGGCCTCCCCCCCCCCCCCAGCAGCACTGAGCACCGCTTCCCTCCTCGCAGGAGCCCATCAAATCTCGGGCCCCACAGCTGCACCTGGAATACCGCTTCTACAAGCAGCTCGGCAATGCAGGTACGGCCCAGGGATCCCCAGCTGTGTGATGCAGCACTGCCAGGAGCTGCAGGGGCTGCTCCCCCCCCCATCAGTGCACACGTTGACCTCCCTCTCTCCTCCCCCCCCGCCCCCCACCCCCCCTTTTTCTCTCTCGCAGAAGGAATTCCTCAGGTTTATTACTTCGGCCCCTGCGGGAAGTACAACGCCATGGTGCTGGAGCTGCTGGGCCCCAGCCTGGAGGATCTCTTTGATCTGTGCGACCGCACCTTCACCCTCAAAACCGTCCTGATGATCGCCATCCAGCTGGTGAGGGGAGGGCAGGAGGGGCGGCGGGGCTGGGGGGGAAGGGGGGGGCAGGCAGCCCACCTCACTGACCCCCCCCCCCCCTGCCCTTCAGATCACACGGATGGAATACGTCCACACCAAAAGCCTCATCTACAGAGACGTCAAACCGGAGAACTTCCTGGTGGGGCGGCCGGGCAGCAAACGGCAGCACACCATCCACATCATTGATTTCGGCCTGGCCAAAGAGTACATCGACCCCGAGACCAAAAAACACATCCCCTACAGAGAGCACAAGAGCCTGACGGGGACGGCGCGATACATGAGCATCAACACCCACCTTGGGAAGGGTACGGGGGGGGGGCTGTGGGGCTGTATGGGCTGGGGGGTGCTAAGAGGGGATTTGGGGAGGAAGTGCTCACCACTGCTTGTGTCTCCGCTCAGAACAAAGCCGCAGGGACGACCTGGAAGCGTTAGGCCATATGTTTATGTACTTCCTCCGTGGGAGCCTTCCCTGGCAGGGCCTGAAGGTAAAGGGCTGGGGGCTGCTCGGAACCCTGCCTGCGCTGTGCCACCCCTGCGGGTGTCCCCCCGTGTTATGGGGACATCCCAGCTGCCCCCAATGCTCCCCCTGCCTCCCCCTGACCCCGCTTGCCCCTGCCAGGCGGACACACTAAAGGAGAGGTATCAGAAGATCGGTGACACCAAGCGAGCCACGCCGGTGGAGGTGCTGTGTGAGAACTTCCCAGGTGAGGGCGCTCAGTGTGGCCCCAGCCCGGCCCCCCACCTCCACCCCCACCCAAACTGAGCCCCCCCTGTCCCCGCAGAGGAGATGGCCACGTACCTGCGCTACGTGCGGCGCTTGGACTTCTTTGAGAAGCCAGACTACGATTACCTGCGAAAGCTCTTCACAGATCTGTTTGAGAGGAATGGTTTTGTGTTCGACTACGAATACGACTGGGCTGGGAAACCACTGGTGAGTGGGGAGGGGGCAGCTCTGAGCCAGGCTGTTGTGTTACAGCTGTTACACGGCAGTCTGAGGCTCCCCCTTGTGCCAGGGGATCAGCACCCCGACGTGGGCTGGGGGCTGCTTTGTGTGGTGGCACGGCTGACGTTGTGCTCCTTGTATCCCCAGCCCACCCCCATCGGCACGATGCACAGCGAGGTGCAGGTGCAGCCCCCGAGCAGAGACAAAGCACAGCCACACACCAAACACCAGGTGAGCAGCAGCATGGCCTTCCCCAGCTCCTCCTGCTCCCCACAGCCCTGGTGCTGGGGGCTGCATCCTGGTGGCTGACTGGTCGCTGTGGGTGGGAGGGAGCAGCTGGGGCTGCCTGCGGGCTGCAGTGCTGATGGATGGCGGCGCGGTGCAGTGCTGGGGGTGATGACCGGTGCGATTTGCTGATCTGGTTGTGGTCACTTGTCGGTGGGGCAGAGCTGGCATGAGGAGGGGCCGCTCCGGAGTGCGGCCCCATGCTGGGTGTGTGGGGCAGTGCTGGGGGACCGCGGAGCTGTGCAGGAGATGAGCGACCCTCGGCCCCGTCCTGGTGGCTGCGCTGCCCCTCGTGCCTTCAGCTGGGGCTCGAGGGGGAGCAGGGCTGTGTGGGTGCCTGAGCACTGCCTGCCCTTCGGGGAGCGCTGTCCCTCTGAGGCTGAGGAATGAGGGCTGAGGAGCGCAGCGTTCCATCCACGTCCCTTCTCGAGGCCGCAGCACTCCTCCCCGGGGACGCCAGGACCCCGTTGTGTGCTGCAGGTGGGATGGGGCAGAGGCACCGCGTGGCTCCAGCCCTCCCCAGGTTCCCCCTCAAAGACCCCACAGCCCGGAGCCCCGCGCGCCTGGAGGGCTCAGAGCTGCGCCAGCGCCTCCCCCCGAGCTGCTCCGGCCACGGCTTTTGCTTTTGCATGTCTTATTTTCTCTACTCCTTCCTGCCGCTCCTCTCGCTCTCCCTCCCCCCCGCCCCATTGTCCCCCACCTCTCCCTTCTCCCCCCCCCCATTCTTTTCCTCTTTTCTGTTCTTTTGTTTCTTTTCATCCTCTACCTCCCGCCTGCCGCGAGCAGCCGCCCGATGGGACGGAGCAGTGGGATGCTCACGCTGGCGGGCAGCCCGCCGAGGAGCCCGGGGGAGCTCGCCTGGCAGCCGGCAGGCTCGGGGGGTCCGTCCAGGTACACAAACCACGTGCTGAGGGCAGGGGGGGGCGCGGGGCAGAGCAGGCCGGCCGTGCTGTGCTGCCAGGACGCGGCTCTGACTGCGGGACGTTCCTCCATCGCTGGGATGGGGCGACAGCTTGGAGCCCTGCTTCTGTCCGCCCTTCCCCGGGCAGCCCTCGGCTCGGGGGGGGCACCGTGCTGGGGACCCCCGGGTCCCCCCTGGTTGCGCTGCGCCGTTCCCTCTGTCTGCGCTTCGTCCCGTCGCTGCTGCTCGGCCCCACTGCTCTGTGGGGTGGCAGTGGGTCGCTCGCCCTCCTGCTGCCCCTCATCCCCTGCCGGGTCGCTCACCGCTCTTCCTCTGGGCGGGGGGGTGACAGCTTGTGGTCCCACGGCACCGGGGCGGCCCGGCTTCACAGCGGGGCCTGCAGCACCGGGCCGCCTTTGCCGTGCTGAGGGAACCTCTGGTGCTGCAGGAGCCTTTGGGGGCTGAGCACCTCAGCACGGCCGTGTTGGGGCTCAGAACGGCGGTGAGAGCTGTTTGGGGATGGGGTGGGGTCTGTGGGGTGGCTGGGCAGGGCGCACAGCAACACAGGAGCAGCAATCTGCCATCCCAGCGAGGGGAGCCGGGACCTCCACGATGTGGGGCCGCCGCCTGCAGCTGCTGTGGGGCGAGGGATGAGGCCCTATGGGACGAACCCCCCCCCCCACGCCCCACAGGACGGCCCCACACTGACGTGTGCTTCCCTGCAGGTGATGAGCTCCACCAACGGAGAGCTGAACACAGATGACCCGACGGCGGGGCACTCAAACGCGCCCATCACAGCCCCCACCGAAGTGGAGGTGACCGACGATACAAAGTAAGGACACCCCCAGCCCCACACTGCACCCCACTCACCTGCCCCACAACCATCATACGGGGACAGTGTGAGCAGTGCCACGATGCTTGGTGTCACTGTCATCAGTGTCACCGTGGTGGTGCCCCATGCAGCGCACGCTGCAGCGCTGCCCGTCCCTCCAGTGCTGTGGGTCCGATCTGTGTGGGGCTCTCAGGGGTCGCTGTGCCCCAAACCCCACGAGGCCACTGTTCCCCTCACACTCAGGCACTGATGGTCCCTCCCTCCCCCTGTCCTTCTGTTCTTCCGTCCTTCTGTCCCTCCATCCCTTTGTCAATCTATCCCTCCATTCTTCTGTTCCTCTCTCCCTCCGTCCCTCTCTCCCTCCATCCCTCTCTCCCTCCATCCCTCCACCGTTCCTCTGTCCTTCTATTGTTTTGTTCCTCTGTCTGTCTGTCTCTCTGCCCCTCCATCCTCCTGTTCCTCCGTCCTTCCATCCCTACGTCCCTGTCCCTCCGTCTGCCCATCCTTCTGTCCCTCCATCCTTCTACCCCTCCATCCCTCCTCTGTCCCTCCATCTTTCTGTTCCTCCATCCCTCTCCGTCTCCGTCCTCCTGTCCCTCCATCCTTATGTCCCCGTGTCCCTGTCCCTCCACCCGCCCATCCTTCCGTCCCTCCATCCCCATCCGTCTGTCCACAGGTGCTGCTGTTTCTTCAAGAGGAGGAAGAGGAAAAGCACCAAACGCCATAAGTGAGCGCGGGTGGAGCAGCGGTGCGGGGCTCCCCTCCCTCCGGCCGTGCCGGACGGTGCCCGCAATGCCGTGGGGTGGGAGGACCCCGGCGCCCACGCGCAGCAGAGCAGGGCCTCCCCCCCGCCCGGCCCGGCCGCTCTCGTGTCCCTGCATCCGCCAAAAAAGAAAAAAAAAGGTATAAAAAAAAAAGAAAACCCCGAAGGGAGCGCAGCGCGGGGCCGCCCGTTGTGCCCGGCGGGACAGGAGCCGATCCTCACCGCGCTGCGCTGCGGAGCGAACCCTGGGATCTTTTTTTTTTTTTTTTTTTTTTTTTTTTTTTTTTTTTTCTGTTGCTTCTTTGTCTCTTAAGTTAATTTAAAGTGAGTCTCAGTGCAGCGCGCCGAGTTGTCGGTCCGTCTTTCACCGCCATCCGCCGCGTCCCGCGATGCGCTCGGCGCGGCGCTGCGCCCCACGGCTGCGGGTCCCGGCGAGCAGCGGGGCTGAGCTCCGCAGCGCCGTGGGGCTTCGGACCCACATAAACGGTTAAACGGGGCACGGCGGGTCCCGGGGTGGCACTGATGGCGCTGCAGCCCCGCACGCACCGCGGTGACCCCGTGTTGGTGGGGGGGCAGAGCCCCGAGCGGTGCGCACGGACCCCCCCACCCCAAACCCCACCGAGCGACGCGCTGCTGTGTGCATCGATCACCGCACGGGGGGAGGGGGGGAGGAGGGGGGGGCACGCTTAGCTTTACCCGCACCCCGCTGCTCTGCCCCAAAGGGGTTGGACGGCACTGGGGCTCTGGGGAGGGGGGGGAGCGGGGGAACATCTGTGGCTGCTTCGGAGCATTGTTCAAACCATCCCGGTGGGGGGGGAGCGGTGGGGACGCCCCGATGGGGACCGCAGACCCCCCCCCCCCCATCCCCATCCCCGCCCCCCCCCGCAGTGCTCACTGCTTCCAAGCGAGGTGTACAGAACCGGCGTTGCCATCTCTGATGCTTCTCTGGGGGCGCGGGGCTCCTTTCCCTCTCGGGTTTGGTTTGGTTTTTTTTTTTGTTGTTGTTGTTGTTGTTTTGTTTTTTTTTTTTTTAATAAAAAAAAATATAGAAGAAAAAAATAATTAAAAAAAAAAAATCTTTAAAACCTTGAGCTGCGTGTCTGCGTCGTCACGGGGGGGGGGGGAGGGGAAAGGAGGGACAGGCTGTGCCCCCCCAGCAGCAGCCCAGAGAAGCGGGCACAGCGCCGGGTTTGGGTTCCCAGCACTTCCCCAGGAGCTGCCTAAAGACAACCGAAGTCTTTATTCATCTCCTATGTACAAATCTCAGAGCCGCGGCCCGAAGCAGAGCGCGAACACGGGACAGAGCAGCGGATACATTCAATGCGGTGCCGAGGGGGGGGGGAGGAAAAGGGGGGCGGCCCCAGCTCTGCTCGGGGGCGACGCGGTGCAACGTCTCACACTTTTGGAAAGGGGCGAAGTCCGCCAGCGAGCGCCATTCCTGTACGTACAGCAGCCGCCCGGCCCTGAGCCGCGCGGGGCTCCTCTGCCCACGGAAGGACCCACGGCTGCCAACAGGCAGAGAAACCGCGGAGCGGCGGTGGGAAGAGGCGCCGCGATGCCGCGGTGGGGCCGCGCCCTGCAGCCCCGCACGCCGAACAACGCGTGGACCCATCGGCTTCGCTTTTACCGCCGTGGTTTTGGTTGCGTTATTTCGGTACTGGCCGTTCCGAGCCGCCCCGCACGGAGACCCCGAGAGCGTCCCACGCTGCGGCTGCTGAGCGTCACCGCAGGGGAACGTCCCCACCCCGCCACGTCCCCGTAGTGCCAAACCGGAGCTCCGCAGCACCGCTCCGACCCCACCGGCATCGTCCATCCCGCGGCGCTCAGCCCCCCCCAGCGGCGCCGCTCACCTCCGCGCTCCCTGCAGGCGGAGAAGCGCCGACGCTCAGCACGGCCGTGGGAAGACGGGCGGGTGGGGGGACGAAGGGGCGGCCGCAGCCCCGCGGCGGTGGGGTTCGGTGCGGCGCTTCTGGGCTCTCGGGCTCCGACCCAAAGGCGGGCACAGCGCAGCGCCGGGGCCCCGCGGCGGCACTATGTGTAGAAGATGATCTCTGGGATCTGTCCGTCCTCCACCGAAGTGCCGTTGTTGTTCCCGGCCGCGTAGCAGAAGGTGAAGCAGGTCTTGGCGCCGCTGGTGGGCGACTCGTGGATCACCTTGCGCAGCCCTTTGGTGCCGTAGTGAGAATCGGGGCCCTGCGGGGACGCAGGGCGGCTCAGGCAGAGCGCGGGGCTTCGTGCTCCCTCCCTCCCCCTCTGCCCTTCACACAGCCCCTCGGCTCTCACCCCCCTCCCCGAGTACCTTCAGAGTAGCACACGCCGTGTAGTTGACGTTGGGCAGAACCTCCACGGGCTCCTTGAACATCACACGGAACGTGTTGGAGGAGCCGTCGCAGCTGAAGCCTGTGTCGTTCTGCCCCAGCACCGTGTTACTGTCCGTGTGGATGATCTGCAAGAGACACGACTGCTTTCCACCCCTGTGACAGCCGAGAGCTGCAGGCGTGGATCCCCGCACCCAGGGATCCGCGCCCCCATTGTGCTCCCACCCCACATCCCGAGGTGCACAGCTGCAGCCACGTACCTGTATGTTCACCTGGTAGTCTGTGGGGCCGTGTATGGAGCCGTACAACCCAAACCCAACGACGAAGATCCGTTTGTTCACTGAGAACCTGCAGGGACAGACAGCCGTGCTCAGAGCGGCCCGCAGTGCCGCAGCGCCCCGGTGCATCGCCGACACGTCGCCAACCCCACACCTCACACCCACAGCTGGAATCCTCTGCTGAGATCCTGACCCGTAAGCTGGCTGTGCTAACGGCCCCGCGCTCCTTTTGTTTTGTGTGGGGAAAGCAGAGCCACACTGCCCCACCTCTGAGCCCCACAGCCCCCCGAGTTGTGGGGCTGCAGGACGCTGCCAGCACCCAACCCAGTGCCAGCAGCAGCTCCCGGTGCTGCCAAGTGCCTGGGAGGAGGGCTGCTCTGAGAACCCACTGCACACAGGAAAGGGGAATTGGAGCAAGTTGCTCCAGAGCGCAGAACGCCTACTGAAGCACAGCAGGCTTCCCCTGACCCAGCACAGTGCTGGAAGGACATGGAGTAGTGCTGGGCTGGAAGGACACACATCTCTCCCACTGCTGTGCCCCAGCACGGAGCACTGGGTGCCCATAGGCTGCACTGGGTACAGCCATGTCTCAGAGCAGCACCATGCACAGCTCACCCAGCTGCACCACCCACCCACGGAGGCAGCGGCGAAAAGGTGCTGTGCCTGCAGGACTGTGCCAGTGCAAGTTCTCTGCCCTACACCCAGTGCCACCCCACAGCACCACGGCTTCCTGGCCTCCCCCAACCCGCTCCAGCTGCAGCCCAGCACGGCTGCACACGGCTGCTCCTCCCCCGGCCCGGCCCTGCGCTGTCAGCAGCGAAGCGGGCAGCAAAGCCCCTCATCCAACCCTCAGCAATCAGCAGCACTGCTGAGCCACGGCTGTGCACAAGGAGAGCCAGCAACCTCGCTGCCCTGCGGCTACAAGAGCCGTCCCAGCAGCGCAGAGGACGCAGGACTCAGGAGCAAGCAGCAGCCTGCAGCTGCACGCACAGCAGAACGCGGCTGCTCTCCCCCACGGCCGGCGGCAGGGCCTGGCACACCGCCCTGCAGGTGGGAGGAGGAAAGCTCGGGAAACACGAATCTATCGGCAGCAGAACGAGCAGAGAAGCTGACCTTATCCTGTCACTAGTCCCACTGTACCCCCAGCGGCTCTCCACCTGCTGGAATCGGCTGATGCTGCACTCCTTCCCCCGCAGGCAGCAGCGCGGCCGGTCGATGAACTCCACGCGCGGTTTGGGGTTCACGGTGAAGTGCAGGAACAGGCTGACCACCTCACGGTCCGTCAGGATCCCCGACTGGGCCGGCCCTGCAGGGAGCACAGAGCAGCACCGTGAGCTCAGGGCTGCCAGCACACAGCGTTGGGAAACACAGCATCACTGCTGCAGGGCTGTGAGCTCTGATGGAACTGCAGCACCTCCACGCTGCGCCTGGAGAAAAGCAGCTCTGGCAACAGCTCCCTTCATAAGGAAACTGGGGAGAAATCAGTGCTGCAGCTCCTCCAGCAGTAGCTGCTCTGCATCTCTGTGAGCTGAGCAGCTCTCGTAAAGCACTGCTGTGGGTTGGAGATGTGGGATGCAGGAGTGGACTGTGGGCCAACATGAGCTGCATGGACCAAGGAACGGCCGGAGGCACAGTGCTGATGGAGGAATGAGTGCGAGGGGATTTTGCTTAGCAAAAATTAACCATCGTTAATCACATGTGAAATGACCCTGTGCAATGCACAGCTCTGGGCCTCAAAGCTGCTGACACAGCACTGCTGGGAGGAGAGCTGGGGGTTCCCCTCCCTGACCTCTGCTGTGATCTGTCTGGAAGAGTCAGAGCCACTGGGGTGCTGCAGACATGGCTGGGGGGGAGGGGGAAAACTCACTGCACCTCCACTTGGGTTCAGTGTTTTGGAGTTTCTTTTGCTCATCTTTTGGGTTAACGAGGATGGAAAAAGCCTGCAGGGTTTCTCAGAGAGGAGGAATGCTCTGGGACAGACTCAGCACCACCAGCCCTCCTGCTGGAGGAACGCTGACAGCCCTCCTGGGGGCTGAGCTCTGTGTGGCACCGGCTGGACGAGGCCAGCAGTGAACAGAAGGGAGCCTGGAGCCCAGCGTGGGACAGGCAGGCACGAGCCCCAGCTCACCTGGCAGAGTGCTGACACCTCTACACAGAGCAAAGGAGCAGGGGAGGAGGGGGAAAAGAGGAGGAACAGGACATGCACAGTAATTTTTTAAGCCAAAGGTAACGGAATAACCTCCGGTTTAAATTAACAGTGAGTGCAATTTTGTGTACCCAGCCCTGGAAGCGCAGGCAGAGCACAGCCAGGACAGTTACCTGCTGCAAACTCCTCAATCGTCATCAGTGGGAAGCGGATGAGTGCCAGTGCTTTACCCAGCACCTTCCTCTTGTTCTCAGGCACCACCTGCAGCTGCTGCCTCTGACACTCAGCCTCCGACCAGCGAACCACGGCTCCGAACAAACGAACCTCACGGATGCCCAGCGTGTCCCGCTCCAGCACTGCCACCAGCGTGTCTGCAGGGCACACAGGGCACAGTCAGCACAGCCCCTTCATTCTCTGTGTTGATTGCAGCAGGAGGAGCTGCAGTGTAACTCCGTGTCAGATGTGTTGTATAAAAACCCTGTGCCTCACACCCCTGTATGCCGTCCCATCGGAAGGAAGGTTGGCAACTGAGCGTTAGTGCCTATGAGCAGCGCACAGCGAGCTGGGTTGCTGTGTAGGATAATTAAAAGAACCAGTTCTTGCTTCTAAAACAACACCTCTGTAACTTGAGTCTGATGAAGGTTGGGGAATGCTGCCAGCTCAGCAGGGGAAGGCATGCTAGGCCCAGCCCAAACCTGCCAGCAGCAGCACAGGATGCAGCCGTTGTGTCATGCCCACAAAAATTCAGCTGCACCAAAGCAAGCAGCTCCAATGCATTTCTGCAAGTGAGCTCCTCTGCAGCCACTTCATGCAATCTCCCTCAGCAGATTGACCCAGAGCAGATGGGAAGCCCAGGTGTAAATGGGCAGGAACCACAGTGCACGGGCAGCCCAGAGTGGAGGGACACATGCTCACCAAGGTCGATGTCAGTGAAGCCCTCCGCGTTGATGGCATCTGATGTGTTCTTGTCTATGTTCTCCAGGCACAGGCTGGCCAGCTGAGGCTCATCAAACAGCCTCGCCTGGTCATGAAGAAGCAATCATTAACACACAGGGCTCTTTACAAGTTGATGCCAAGCACTGGCACTTGCCCCCCCACCCCCCATCCTCATTGGTGCTGCTGTGCCAGACCACAGCAGGTCTTTCAGGCACTTAACACAGCAAGGCAAAGGCCAGAACACAGATCTGCACAGGGCACGGCTCTGTTCCAGCTGTGCATGTCTCCAGGCACACATTTCCTCTGACACACAGCACCACGCTGATCACCCAGCTGAATGAAGCTGATTTTATCACATGGTTTTCATTCTTTGGAGGTGGCTTTGCACGATGGCTCCACTTCTGTGAGGATGCACAGAGGTGACTCCTGTGCAGGAATGCAGCCAGGCTGACACTGTGCAGCAGCAGAACACCCCAATGTGTGCAGTGCTCCATCCTGCTGAGGGGGAACTGCTCCACTTCACACCTGATGCCACAGAGTGCTGTGATTCCACCTCACTGCCACCACTGAGGTTCACCTGCCTGCCCCACGTGCAGCTGCAGGGCTCAGGGAGGGCCACCTTCAGCACAGGGACTGCCTGTGCAAAGAGCCAACGCTGTGCTCACTGCTCTCATGGATCAGGGAACTGCCAGCAGTGCTCACCTGCTGCCCTGGCATCCAGGGGGGCTGATATCTGACAGAGGAAGGACACACTACACCCACAGAGCTCTCCCCCATAACTTCCTTGTTGCACATGACATCTGCGTGCACTTTTGGCACAAGAGAGGATTGTTGATCACTCACTATGAGCACCAGGAAAGCTGTTTGCCATGCACTCCTGGCAGGGATTGGTGGCTGCCTGAAATGCTGTGTCAGAGCTGCTGGAGCAGCAGCACTCAGCAGGGACACAACCACAGAGCTGTGGGGTCTCAGGCTCCACCAGCTGCCTGCAGCTCTACTCTATGTGTACTCTACTCTACACAACTCTACGTGTGCTGGGAATCATTGTGCACTCAGATCTCAGGTCTTTAACTGATAGATTTGTTGCAGCAGAAGCAGGAAATAAAGGTGGCTTTCCATACGAAGGAGCAGATCTGGCTGTCTCCTGGTAACTGGCTCCAGACAAAGCCCTCACGCAGCCTAACACAGAGAGGGGCATCTCCAACAATCCAGCTTTTTGAAAACTTGGTATGCTGCCACAGCAAGCAAACTACATAGGAATCACAGTGAGAGTCAATTGTAATGGGTGCGCCATGAACTAACTCCACAGCACAAAAGGAAGCAGGGAAGCCTGTCTCCATCCAGCACCAGTAAGTGACTGAAAACCCAGAACACCTCCTTTTGCTGAAGGACCTTTGAGACTTGGAAAGAAGTCACCACAGCCCTACATGCTGCCTTGCCAAAGCTGCCAGGCTGGCAGATACTCCCCAGGCCACCAGAGCCCAGCAGGGAGAGGTGCCACCAGAAGTTCCCATTTCCAGCTTCCACAAGCTGAGGGACAGCACACAATGTCTCTCCACAGTTGGGGTCTGCAGGGAAGATCTTTGCTTTTGGATCCTGATCTTTCAGATTCTGGGCTGCTGAACCTGAAGAACACAACCATTACAGCCAGGAAAGTACAAGCATGCTGCTGTGAAGTAGATGGGAATGCAGCCTTAGCTACCATCACCCCTACAAGGACCCTAAGACCTCTGCCTTGAACCACTTGCTGTCCTCTGCTGCTC
This sequence comes from Phasianus colchicus, assembly GCF_987193195.1. NCBI lineage: Eukaryota > Metazoa > Chordata > Aves > Galliformes > Phasianidae > Phasianus > Phasianus colchicus. The sequence goes on along the minus strand of NC_143463.1, from coordinate 2,677,709 downwards.
TTTACACAAACCTGCTCAGCACCGTGCTCTTGTGAGGAAGACACACTGACACAGAACAGCTCTCTTTGGGATGATAACACTCACAAAACTTGTTCTCCTGTTCCAATGGATTCGTGCCAACACTGGCAACCTCACCTGTGTTAGCAGCATGAAGGCGTTGTCTGCTCGGAGGTTCTTCTTCAGGAACTCCACACAGTGAGCTTCCAGGGCTGGGACTGCGTACTTTTTAGCTGTGTAAAGGGTTGTCATAACAGTCTCTGGTCCGATCTGAACTTCATCTGAATAAAGAAACCTGAAAGCAGGCAGACAAGCATCGCTCAGCGAGGTAACAAAGAACACCCCTGCAATTCATTAAAGCCATTCTGTGTCTCTGCCTACCATCCTGGAGCTCCCCTTTTCTTGAGGACTGTGGGGAAGGACAGGATGCAGAAGCAGAGGAAAGATGTAGAGGGTGACCCTAGACAAGGAAAATGGTCATTGGGGTTGAATTGATCAATCCTGGCAGGAAACAGCCTGATTTTGCCTCTCTTTTGATATTCTAGCCTCACCAAGCCTTAAAGGCTCTCTGTAACTCTGTAACTCTGTGCTCCAGAGACACAAGGTGCTGCTGTGGAGCCATGTGCCAGCTGAGGGGATTCCCCATGTGCCTGTGTCTGAGCTGATGTGAGCCAAGGCAGGAGGCTGTGGGGCTGTTATTCCTGGTCTTTCATTCTATGGAGATTGATTCTCAAATCTGCTAGGATAGCACAGTCCCAACCTAAGCACTTTTTGAAGGTAAAGCGAGAAGAGTGCCAAAGCTAAATATAGGTATTGTTCCTAATAGGGAGGAAGTGGGGAATGTGTCAGGAGCAGCAGATTGAGAAGCCCACAACTCGGTGACAGAAACCCTACAGAGATGAGGCAGTGACATCCCAGCATGCACTCAGGGCTGCTGCACTGCATACAGCACCAGCCGAGCTCAAAGCCATTGTCAGTGGGATGTCACAGCTCCTTCCTCCTCCTCCTCCCAGCACACAGACCAACACACATGCTGGGAAGGTAAAACAGCAGGAAGGTGTGCTTATTTAATGGCTGCTACACCTCAAGATGAAGCCAGGCAGATATTTCTGGGCATCAGCTAGACCAGATGTTACCCAGAAAAAGAGGGATTTAGCAGCAGCGTTTAAAGCCCTCAGATGGATTGGCAGAGAGGTTTATTTAGAAACGTACGACCTGCACTTCACAGAATGGTTCACTGCTTTCATTGGAAGCACTCCTCTCTACAATCAATCGGGTCATCCCGGTGTGACGTGCATTAGCAGCTTACTTCAGCAGAGCCAGGAAGGCAGCAGGCTCCACATCGGGCAGCTCGATCTCTGTGGAAGTTGTGGCCATCCCACCATTGAACATGGCATCGAAGACGGCGCTGCCCACGGCCAGCACAAACCTAAAACCACAAAACAAACCAAAAAGCTGATGTTAAACCAGGCCCATATGCAGAGAAATCCTGGCTGGCTGCTGGTCCCCAGGGAGGAAAGCTGCTCACAGCATTAGATGTTTTGCAAGAGGAGGGAGCATCACAGTTCTCTTTCATTTAATGAGAAAACACCAATGTTGCAAACAACCTCACCCCGAACCCTGCACACAGCATCCCAATGGTTCACAAGGTTTTGTGCATCGTGGAGCAGAATACACACAGCTGCTCTACACGGCCCTGAAAGCAGGAAGCAAGGATTCCCACAAACCAGGTTTGAGGCTGAAAAGAACCCGGTGTGAACGCAGTGCCATCCCTCACCAAGGACTGCCAGCTTCTGCTCAGAGCTGGGCTGCCCAGGGCTGGCTGTGGTTATTTAAACCACTGCCAAACATCTCCGAGAGCTTCCACTGCTGGAAACCCAGAAATGGGCATCTCCAGGGAAGCACCCGGATCCTGGTGGCCATGCCCTGAAGCTGCTCCCTGAAGCCAAGTCCTCGAGCAGCCCCTGCCCAGCCACCAGCTGTGGGAAAACAAAAACTCCAACTGCTTCTCTGACCCACGAGGGAAAAGAAGAAGCAGAGGGAAAGCACAGCAGCAGAGCTGGGTGCACGCTTCGATGGAGAGAGGTATCAACAACTGCGGGCAGAAGGCGGTACGTGACGGAAGGCACGAGGCACAGCGCTCTGGTCTCGGGCTCCCAGGAAGTCCATTGCCACCAGGGAGCTCTGGTTGGAGTTTACTGCGTTAGGAAGTGACACAGCAGCTTTTTTTCCTCTTCAATTTACATCCAATTTCTTGTTTAGTCCCTTTCTGCTCTCCTCCCCACGCAGAGGGCTCCCACAGATGCAGTGCTGTGCGGGTGCCAGGCGGCATTGCTTCTGTTGGGAAGGAGAGCTGGGGACAAAGCATGGTGGTAAAAAAGCACAACAGGCACGTGGGGATTTCTGTCCAGCAGTTCTGAAGGAAAATGGCCAGAACAAGCAAGGAACCTTGCTCACAGTGCCTGGAGTGCCAGATGAAAAGAAATCCTTGTTTGTGCAGAAGCAGTGACGGTGGTGAGACAGTTGCAGGCATGACTTTCTACTAACAATTAACATAAACTAATTGCACTCTAAGTTTGTCATTCTCATAGGCAGCAGAGAGCTGTCAGCAGTGATCTGAAAGGGGAGCTTTATGAAAGAAGCTCTCCAATCTCTGCTCCCATTCCACTCGTGGACAGGTCAGTCCAATTTGTTTCACACTGCTGAACCCGAATGGGTCGGTGCCAGGAAGACACACAGCGCTCCAAACTCTGCAAGATCAGAGATTTTTAAGTTTCCTTAAAGCATGAGAGGGACACAAGGTAAGAAAATCCCTCTCTTCAGGGCATCTCTTCCACCTCGCTAAGAATGAGCACCCACCTCAGCTCTGTGCCCACAGCCCTGCTCCCTCCCTCAGCACCACAGTCATACCAATAACAGAACACTCCAGAGCCACGACTACCCCACTGCTGCAGAGAAATCCCAAAATACCCATTTCTGAAGAGCTGACACAGGAACAGAGCAACACGTGACACACGTGTCACTAAGCTCTATGCAATCCCTGTGTGGGATGCCATGGCGTGGCATGCTCTATTCTACCTTCACCACTCAGGGAACATGAGGGATCGTAGAGCAATTAAGCAGCATTTCATTTTGGGGCTGTTCTTTTTTTTTTTCCTCCTTCAGTTTCACTTATTTTCCACTTACCTAGGTGGGCCTCTGCCCACCTAGCGAGCCTAGTGAGCAAATTCAAGCACTAATTAAGCTCCAAATTAGAGAAGTGCAGAGCTGACACCCTCAACGCTCCAGCTGGCCCAGAACAAGCATGCTTTGCACAGACAGGGAGGAAAAAGGGAAACCTGAAGGAGAAAATTCTAGGTGCACGAGCACACATAGGAAAGGGGCAGCCTGAGAGCCTTCCTCAGCTCCAGAAAGACAGATCCTGCCCTCAAAGCAAAAGTGTTTGCACACCTGAGCAAAGCGTGAGGTGCTTCCAGCAGCGCTACGCATCAATTCCCAGTTAGAATTCAAAGGAGCTGCCCTGAGAAGCAGCTGCAGAGCCATCAGCATCATGCAATGGGGGGACAATCCCCTCTTCTCAGCATTAATGCTACCAGACAGGTCACCCCCCTGCCACTCCTTCAGAACCACAGGTTTGTTTCTCCAGATGTTCAGCTCTGGCTACTTTTAAACCCCAATTTCTCCCATGGCTGCTCTACTCTGCACCTACCAGACAACTGCAGGGTGAGCTGCCCTGATCCTCACCTATGGGCTGGGGGGGGGGTCCTACAGAGCCCTTCCTGAGCAGGGGGCAGTTCTGAGGGGTAAGGGACAATTCAGAGGTAAAGGGGTGGTCTGGGAGGAGAGGGAAGTCTGGAGGGATAGGGACAGCTTGGGGACAACAGGGACAGCAAGGGGGGTGAGAGGGGGTGACCTCCTCCTCCCACCAAATGGGACTGAATCCCACCTCACCCCATAGGGTGGTGTGGAGGAAACACCCCACTCCAAAAGCAGGCTGTGCCCCACAGACCCTGCCCGCCCCCCCGCCCCCCTTTCCCTTCCCCCCACTCAGCTGGGACTCCCAGATCAGCTTAGCCCAAGCCAGGGGCACCCCCAGGGCCACCCATAGCCCACCCCACACTCCCAGAGCCTACACAACCCCCCTCCCCAAACCATATTGTGTCCCCTAGCCCTCAGCCCTTCAGCCCCCCTCCCCCCCCCCATACCCACCGGGGACCCTTCAGAGCCTCACATCCCCCAGCCCCAGCTCAGCCCAGTCCTGGTGGTCTACGTAAGGCCCTCCCCAAACCTCAAGGGCCTACTCACAGCCATCCCATCACCTTCATATCCTAAACATGGCTCTTCCCACTTCACCTACATCCCCCCCAGGGCCTACACATGGCTCTTCCCACATCCCACCCCCTCAGAGTCCTCCATATCCCCCCTGGGGGCCTACATATGGCTCTCCCCTCACCTTCACACCCTAATCATGACTCTCCCCTCTTCCCACCTCCCCACTCCCCCCGCACCTCCCCTAGAGCCTACTCACAGTCTCCCTCCGTCACCTTCAGACCCTAAACGTGGTTCTCTCCACATCCTACTCCCCTCCATGACCCCCACAGCTCTTCCCTCACCTTCAGATTCTAAACACTCCTCACAGAGAGTTTCAGATTCTCAGCTCTCCTCACACTCCATTTTCCCCCAGAGCCCTCCTCATCCCTCCAGGGCCTACCCACAGCCTTCCCCTCAGCTTCACACCCTAAATATGGCTCTCCCCATCCTCTCCATGTCTCCCCCATCCCTATCCATGGCTCTCCCCACATCCCAGCCCTCCAATCCCTCCCCACTGCCCCTCGAACCGACCCATGGCTCTCCCCTCACGTTCACATCCTAAACACGGCCCTCCTCATCCCCTCTATGTCCCCCCCAGGGTTTACCCATGGGCTCTCCCCACATCCCAGCCCCCCCTTGATTCCTCCCCACAACCCCCCTAAAACCTATACATGGCATTCCCCTCACCTTCACAAACTAACCATGGCTCTCTCCACCCTCCCACTCCCCTCCCTATCCCCCCTACATCCTTCCATCCCTACCCATGGCTCTCCCCACATCCAAGCCCCCCAATCCCTCCCCACTGCCCCCAGAATGTACACGTGGCTCTACCCTCATCTTCAGCCCCTAACCATGGCTCTCCCTACCACCTCACTCTCCTTCCCATCCCCCTCATCCCTACCCACGGCTCTCCCCACATCCCAGCCCCCCCAATCCCTCCCCACTGCCCCTACAACCCACCCACAGCTTTCCCATCACCATCACACCCTAAATATGGCTCCCCCCATCCCTTCTTTGTCCCCCCGAGGGCCTACCCATGGTCCTTACCTTCACAACCAAACCATGGATCTCCCCATTCTCCCTACATTCCCCCATCCCTACCCATGGCTCTTCACACATCCCAGCCCCCCCCCAACCCCTCCCCACTACCCCTACAACCTACCCATAGCTCTCCCCTCACCATCTCACCCTGAATATGGCTCTCCCCACCCCCCCCTACATCCCTTCCCATTCCTACCCATAGTTCTCACCACATCCCAGCCCCCCCAACCCCTCCCCACTACCCCTACAACCCACCCATGGCTCTCCCCTCACCTTCACACCCTACCATGGCTCTCCCTACCACCTCACTCTCCTTCCCCATCCCTCCCATCCCTATCCATTGCTTTCCCCACATCCCACCCCCGCCCTCAATCCTTCCCCACTGCCCCTACAACCCATCCACAGCTTTCCCCTCACCATCACACCCTATATATGGCTCTCCCCACCCCCCTACATCCCCTCCCATTCCTACCCATGGCTCTCCCCACATCCCAGCCCTCCCCACTACCCCTACAACCCACCCATGGCTCTCCCCTCACCTTCACACCCTAACCATGGCTCTCCCTACCACCTCACTCTCCTTCCCCATCCCTCCCCATTGCTTTCCCCACATCCCAGCCCCCCCCAACCCCTCCCCACTGCCCCTACAACCCATCCACAGCTTTCCCCTCACCATCACACCCTATATATGGCTCTCCCCATCCCCCTTACATCCCCTCCCATCCCTACCCATAGTTCTCCTCATATCCCAGCTCCCCAATCCATCCCCACTGTCCCTACAACCCACCCATAGCTCTCCCCTCACCTTCACACCCTAACCATGGCTCTCCCCATCCCCCCTACATCCCCTTAAAGCCTACCCACGGCTCTCCCCACACCCCAGCCCCCTCAATCCCTCCCCACTGCCCCTACAACCCACCTACGGCTTTCCCCTCACCATCACACCCTAAATACGGCTCTCCCCATCCCCTCTATGTCCCCCCAGGGCCCACCCACGGCCCTTACCTCCACAACCAAACCATGGATCCCCTCCCCTTCCCCCCCGCACCTTCTTATGTCTCTTCTCCCCCCCCCCCCCCACCTGTGTGCCGGGATGCGCTGCGTCCCTCGGCCTTTCCCCACCAGGAAGTGCACGTCGCTCAACACCTCGTTGTTAAACAGAAAAGCGAAGCGTTCCTGCACCGTGGGTTTGGTCGCCTGCCAGTTGTACACCGGTTCTCTCTGCAGCCCTCCGCCCGGGCCGCCCGCCGGGGCCGCCCCCACTCCCGGGCCTCCTCCTCCTCCTCCTCCGGCCGCCGGGTTGTTCGCTCCGCACTGATTGTACGTGAGCCCCGGAGGGGATGCGGGCGTTCCGTCAGCGGTTGCGGCGCAGGCCGTTCCGTTGCCCGGTGGAGGCGGCGGGGGTTGCGGGCAGGATGAGGACAGACCCCCGGGGCCGCTCCCGCCGGCCGCCATCTTGTGCGGAGCGCGGCGCGGCGCGGGGCGGCGCTGCAACAGCAGCAGAACCACGAGCGGCGGGCGGGACACGGCGGCGGGAGGGAGCGGGGAGGCGGGGGGAGGGGGGGTGATGGTGGTGGTGGTGGGGGGTTGGGGGGGACGGGGGGCGATGCACAGAGCCGGGCAGCAGCGCGGCATGGAGGGAGGGAGGGTGGGGAGGGGATGGGGTGAGGGGAGGGGGGAGGGAGGAGGGGGCGGGGCTAAAGGTGAGGGGCGTGGGGGGGAGGGAGGGGGTGTGAGGGGAGGGGGGCGGGGCTGAGGTGTGGGGGCAGATGTGGGGGGGGGGCAGATTTGAGGGGAAAGGGGTACATTTGAGAGAATAGGGGCAGATTTGAGGGAAAGGGGCAGATTTGAGAGAATAGGGGCAGATCTGAGGGGAAAGGGGCAGATCTGAGGGGTGTGAGGGGCAGATTTGAGGGGAAAGGGGGAAATTTGAGAGAATAGGGGCAGGTCTGAGGGGAAAGGGGCAGATTTGAGGGAAAGGGGCAGATTTCAGGGGAAAGGGGCAGATCTGAGGGAAAAAGGGCAGATATGAGAGGAGAGGGGCAGATCTGAGGGGTGTAAGGGGCAGATTTGAGGGAAAGAGGCAGATTTAGGGGTGTGAGGGGCAGATTTGAGGGGTGTGAGGGGCAGATTTGAGGGGAAAGGGGTAGATTTGAGAGAATAGGGGCAGATTTGAGGGAAAGGGGCAGATTTGAGAGGAGAAGGGCAGATCTGAGGGGAAAGGGGCAGTTTTGAGGGGAAAGGGGTAGATTTGAGAGAATAGGGGCAGATCTGAGGGGAAAGGGGCAGATTTGAGAGGAGAGGGGCTGATCTGAGGGGTGTGAAGAGCAGATCTGAGGGAAAAAGGGCAGATCTGAGAGGAGAAGGGCAGATCTGAGGGGAAAGGGGCAGATTTGAGAGGAGAGGGGCTGATCTGAGGGGTGTGAAGAGCAGATCTGAGGGAAAAAGGGCAGATCTGAGAGGAGAAGGGCAGATCTGAGGGGAAAGGGGCAGATTTGAGGGGTGTGAGGGGCAGATTTGAGGGGAAAGGGGCAGATTTGAGAGAAGAGGGGCAGATTTGAGGGGAAAGGGGCAGATTTGAGGGGAAAGGGGTAGATTTGAGAGAATAGGGGCAGATCTGAGGGGAAAGGGGCAGATTTGAGAGGAGAAGGGCAGATCTGAAGGGAAAGGGGCAGATTTGAGGGGTGTGAGGGGCAGATTTGAGGGGAAAGGGGCAGATTTGAGGGGAAAGGGGCAGATTTGAGGGAAAGAGGCAGATTTAGGGGTGTGAGGGGCAGATCTGAGGGGAAAGGGGCAGATTTGAGAGAATAGGGGCAGATCTGAGGGGAAAGGGGCAGATCTGAGGGGTGTGAGGGGCAGATTTGAGGGGAAAGGGGGAAATTTGAGAGAATAGGGGCAGGTCTGAGGGGAAAGGGGCAGATTTGAGGGAAAGGGGCAGATCTGAGGGAAAAAGGGCAGATTTGAGGGGTGTGAGGGGCAGATTTGAGGGGTGTGAGGGGCAGATTTGAGGGGTGTGAGGGGCAGATTTGAGGGGTGTGAGGGGCAGATCTAAGGGGAAAGGGGCAGATTTGAGAGAATAGGGGCAGATTTGAGGGGAAAGGGGCAGTTTTGAGGGGAAAGGGGTAGATTTGAGAGGAGAGGGGCTGATCTGAGGGGTGTGAAGGGCAGAACTGAGGGAAAAAGGGCAGATATGAGAGGAGAGGGGTAGATTTGAGGGGTGTAAGGGGCAGATCTGAGGGGAAAGGGGCAGATTTGAGAGGAGAAGGGCAGATCTGAGGGGAAAGGGGCAGATTTGGGGGGTTTGAGGGGCAGATTTGAGGGAAAGAGGCAGATTTAGGGGTGTGAGGGGCAGATCTATGGGGAAAGGGGCAGATTTGAGAGAATAGGGGCAGATGTGAGGGGTGTGAGGCACAGATTTGAGGGAAAGGGGCAGATTTGAGAGGAAAGAGGCAGATTTGAGGGGTGTGAGGGGCAGATCTGAGGGGAAAGGGGCAGATCTGAGAGGAGAGGGGCAGATGTGAGGTGATGTGAGGGGCAGATTTGAGGGAAGGGCAGATATAGGAGAGAGGGGAAGTTCTGAGAGAAGAGGGGCAGATTTGAGAGGAGAAGGAGCAGATGTGAGGTGTTTGGGTGGATGTGGGGGGAGAGGGGCAGTTCTGAGGGATGTGAGGGGCAGATATGAGAGGAAAGGGGCAGATATGAGGGCTGTGAGTGGAGAGAGGAAGATGGGAGGGGGGCAGATATGAGGGGTGTGAGGGGCAGATATGAGAGGAAAGGGGCAGATATGAGGGCTGTGAGTGGAGAGAGGAAGATGGGAGGGGGGCAGATATGAGGGGTGTGAGGGGCAGATATGAGAGGAGAGGGGCAGATTTGAGGGGAAAGGGGCAGTTTTGAGTTGCAGATGTGAGGGGATGGGGGCAGATCTGAGCTGTGTGGGCAGATGTGAGAGGTAAGGGGCAGATTTGAGGGAAAAGGGGCAGATATGAGAGGAGACAGGCAGTTCTGAGGGATGCGAGGGGCAGACCTGAGGGAAAGGGGCAGATTTGAGAGGAGAGGGGCTGTTTTGAGTGGCAGATGTGAGGGGAGGGGAGCAGTTCTGCAGGATATGAGGGGCAGTTCTGAGAGGAAAGGGGCAGTTCTGAGAGGAGAGGGGCAGATGTGAGGGGGGCAGATGTGAGGGATGTGATATAAGGGGAAAGGGACAGATAGAGGAGAGGGGCAGATTTGAGGGGCAGTTTTGAGGGGCAGATGTGAGGGGTAGGGGGCAGATCTGAGGAATGTGAGGGTCAGATTTGAGGGGAAAAGGTAGATATGAGAGGTATGGGCAGTTCTGAGGGGCAGTTCTGAGGTGTGTGGGCAGATCTAAAGGGAGAGGGGCAGATATGAAGGGAGAGAGAAGAGGGGTGGGTGTGAGGAGCAGTTCTGAAGGGAGAGTGATGGGTGTGAGGGATGTGAGGGGCAGATCTGAGGGATGAGGGGGCAGTTCTGAGGAGAGAGGGGCAGTTCTGAGGGGTGTGAGGGGCAGATATAGGGGAAGGGGGCAGATATGAGAGGAAAGGGGCAGATACGAGGGCTGTGAGGGCAGTTCTGAGTGGAGAGAGGAAGATGGGAGGAGGGCAGATGTGAGGAGTGTGAGGGGCAGATATGAGAGGAGAGGGGCAGATTCGAGGGGAAAGGGGCAGGTTTGAGTTGCAGATGTGAGGGGAGGGGGGCAGATCTGAGCTGTGTGGGCAGATGTGAGAGGTAAGGGGCAGATTTGAGGGAAAAGAGATCTGAGGGGAGAGGGGCAGTTCTGAAGGTCTGATCTGGGGGGGTGAGGGGCAGATCTGAGGGGAGGGGGCAGATTTGAGAGATATGGGCGGCTCTGAGGGGCGAGGGGGTGGTTCTGAGAGGAGAGGGCATTTCTGAGGGGCAGATCTGAGGGGAGGGGGCAGATGTAAGGGGCAGTTTTGATGTGTATGGGCAGCTCTGGGGGGGTGAGGGGCAGCTCTGGGGTGAGGGAGAGGCTCTGTGGGGTGTGAGGGGTGTGAGGAGGTAGTACTGAGGGATAGCAGGGATGGGCAGATATGGGGTTTGGGAGCAGTTCTGGGCTGAGGGGGCAGTTCTGAAGGGCACAAGGGCAGTTCTGGTGTGGAGGGACAGTTCTGAGGGGAGGAGGGGCAATATTGAGGGGTAATGGGGGCAGTTCTGAGGTATGCAGGGACCAGGGGCTGAGGAATGGGGGCAGCCCCACCGAGTTGGGGAACAGAGTGATATGAAACTGAGTGTGGGGGGCACCCAGGGCCAGGGGTGCTCCTTGTTGCTCTCATGAACCGTCTCTTCTCCTAAAGCAGGCTCAGGATCCGTGCTCAGCTCCTCAAGGCGCGTGCACACACGAGCAAACGCACAGTCCTGGTGCAGCCCTCCATTGCACTCTGCTGCCACACAGAGCTGTGCCAGCTGTAGGGTCGGAGCTGAGACCCTACACAGCTGAAGGATCTCGTGGGATCAATCTCTGTGGCTGCACACACCGGCGTGGATCGACGGCTTTGCGTCGCGTTATCTCATATCTGCTCCTGCTGCATTGCACACCGGCAGGTTTCTACTGCATTATCCTAATTGGGGGAACTCCCATTCCCACAGCTATGCACAGCTCAGAGCTGGCCATTAACTGACCCTTCTGGCACCCAGTCTGCATGCAGGAATGCACGGCAGCCCTGAGAGAGACGCTGCTTTTCCTTCTGAAATCTTCCTGCAATTACTGATAACCGAGCACTGAACATGGACGCGCTCTCTTTCAAAAACACCACGTCCTTCTCCTCGCAGCACGTCGCAGTTACACCCCTTTGCTGGCAGAGCTGTTTCCATGCATTTCAGCATTGGTTTTTTGCTCAAAACTCTGTTTTCCGCTCTGTCCTGCTTGTGTTTCGCTGCCTCATTAGGGCTGCAAGCATCAGAGGGAGCTGCAGGCTGCTGCTCGGCCCCGTGTGCAGCTGCAAGAGTGGACACTGCATGGAGCAAGCAGCACCGGCCTTTGGCCACCATGCAGGCAACTAATTAGAGCCCTGCGTGTGATGAAATAAATGAAAATTAGTCGTTTTGCGGTGGTGGCCTGATAGTTAAAAGTCAGGCCAATGGAAAGAAGGAGAGAAATAATCGTATGGACAGTGGAGGAATGTGCTCGGGGTGCTGTCACACCCAGGCAGGGGTGCAGAAAGGACGGGGAGAAGCGGCTGCTCATCTCTGGAGCGAAGCAGAAGTGATCAGCAGTGTTATTAGACAAAGAGGCGCCGTCAGAAACAGTGCCATCTGGGAGGCTTCGACTTCCCCAAAATAAAGCTGAGAACAAACGCTCCTAAAAACGGCACCGCGCCGCTATTTCTAGACCTGATCACCACCAGATTGCTGCTTTACCAATCAGGCGCTCGCAGCCGGCTCAGCACAACCAGCAGCCCGAGCACCGCAGGAAGCAGAGGACATCCTACGTTGCTTTGTGTTGTGGAGGTGCGTCCCAAGCAGAAGATGGGAACAGAGACCCTCAGAAACGTCACACGTCCCACTGTGTCACCCAGGTGCCACCGCCACGCTGTCACCGTGAGCTCCTATTTTGGGCTGATGCTGCAGCACCCAGTGGCGTGGGGCACTTTGGCTCAGCTTAGGGCTATTTTCAGAGCTGCCCTTCTCTGCACGTGCTCTGACCCAGTGTCCAACCGTGGGGCACTTTCTAGGGGCGGTGGCGAGGAAGGGGATCCTGGCTGGGACAGCAGAGGTGACACCAGAGCTGCTGGGACCAAAGGGACACCCCAGGCCATTGTCCTCAGCCCCACAGAGCTCAGCTCTGCCCCACAACTTCACCACTGCCCCAGCCCAAACCCGGTTCTGAGCTGAGCACCGGCACCCAGGTGCTGTTGTGCCCATCCCCAGCGCAGGGGCACGGCTGGAAAAGTTCCTCACCGTGCCAGAACACACCTTAAAAAAATCACTTTATATTTCCGAGAACTTAAACAAGGGTTAAAGCAGCACAGCAATGCTTTTGCAGCCCCTCTCCCCCTGCGCTCCCCACCTCCACGTTCCCCAAAGCTGGCCCCATAGCATCCTCAAAAGCCAAAACCATCCCCAAACCCCCAGTCACCTCATCCCCAAAGCCATCCCCTCCCACCCCACGCTGTCTCTGTGCCTCAGTTTCCCCCAACCCACAGCCCAGGGCACACTGGGGCCATGGTGACCACCCCCCACCCCAGGGTCGGGAGAAGTGAACAGGGACTGGGACAGCCCCCACCCTTGGGTCGGTCTCAACGCATTTTTATTAAATCCTTACAAAACAGAATACAAAATTCTGGCATCAACAATGGTTATAAAGGAAAACTTCAATCCAGCTGTATCAGTTCACCTGGTACATACAGTAAAGTGCTTGTTGGTTGTAGGGTTTTTTTTTTTTTTTTTTTTTCTTCCTTTTTAATTCTCTTTTTTTTTTTTCCCCCTGTTATTTTTATTCCCCAGCCAGCCCTGAGCAGAGGCAGCGGGGTACAATGCGTCAGCTCAGCTTTGGCAGTCTTCATCCATCATAAAGCAGAGAAAATCCCCCCATTTCTATTAAAAAAAAAAAAGTTAACTTCACAGTACAAGTTTCTACCCAGTCCTACGTCAGGTCAGCGGGGGGCCGGAGGGGAGTGCAGGGATGGGAGAAGGCAAAATGCTTAAAGTTTCCAGCTTCAAAACTAACGTAACATCTGGTTTCTGGGATAGGTGCTTTGCGGGGCTTTGCAGGAGTGGGTGAAGGGCTTTGGGGAGCACCTGTGGGTGCCACAGGGCTGATCCTGAACCCCACAGCCTGACCCCGTGCTGCTCCCACCCCACAGCAGACCTCAGGAACCCCAGCCCGAGGCGTTGGCTGCGCATCCTTCCAGCAGTTCTTAATATAAGACAACGAGGAATCATCCACAACTGATAGCACAAAGTAAGCAATCCATGTCACAACGCACAATCAAGATGGATTTTTTGTTTTTCCTCGGGGGGGGGGGGGGGGGAGAAGGGGGGATTTCCCATGCAGGAGGGAGGGTAGACTGGGGGCCTTGGGGCATCACCATCCCTAACCCCACAGTGCTGAAGAGGGGTGGGGAGGGCAGCCCTACACCTGGAGGAAACCCCCACCCCAAAACAACCCCACACATATTGCATAGTATTGCTGTCAGCAGTCTGAAAACAGAAAGGAGAACTCTTTTTTCCAGCGACCCGGGGATGTCTCTTCCATATCCAGGCAAGCTCCCACTGCACACAGCATGGGGCACGGTTGCTTTTTGCTTCCCCCTGTTCCTCCCCCCCCAAAAAAACCCCAAACATATAAAGCTCCAAGCATAGAGAATGCAGAATAACAGGGCTCCCTGCTCTGAGCAGGACACGGGGACGGCCGCAGCTCCAACCCCACAGTGTTCCATCAGCTCCCCCCTGCTGCCCTGCACCCCAAACCCTCCTGCTGCTGCTGCTGCTGCTCCCAGCTGGGACCTCCCCTCCACTGCCCAGCCTCAGGGCCAGCCCAAAGCTACACCAGGGCCATGCTGCCCTACCGAGGGGGATTCCATGGAGCACCCCTGTATTCCTAAAGATATTTTTCCCTATTTGCCTCAGCTCCCCTGGAATCTGGGGTGCACGACCCCCCCAGTGCAGGAGCACAGCCCTGGGACTGAGCATTGCCCCACTCTGACCTTACCCCTGGGAGCTGCCTGCTGGAGTGAGGGTGGAACGGAAGACGTTTCTCCGTGCCCTGTAGAGAAGCACAGCTAGAGCAGGTTAAAACCAACACTAATCAATAACAATTAAAAAGGATAAAAGGGGGGTGAATAGCTTATTCTGGAGGCTGGCTGCCGGAGCGGGCACAAGTCGGGGTTGGGGCAATGGGATGCATTGTGGGGGGTGAGCATTGGGGTTGGGGTGAGCATTGGGGTGCACTCCCATACCACACATCCCTGGGATGGCCCCCCTTGCTTGAGGCCCCCCCCCAGCATTTGGGGGACCCCTCAGCTCCCCATAGGGCCGAGGTGACAGCGCTGCTGCTGATGGTCTTTTGTTCACAGTATGAGCTGAGAGTGGCTGTGGCACAGAGTCCTTCGGTGCCGGGGTATGCATGGGGGGGAAAGGAGAAACCAACCACGAGCTGGGGAGCAAAGCCCAAGTGTCTGTCTGGTGCCTGTGGGTGTGCTGGGGGGAGAGGAGAGGGGGAAGCAACCCCACGTGTGATTTAATATCTTAGAAAAAAAAAAAATAGTAGGATCTTCCCTAAACCCCACCAGCCCCAAAAGCCTCAAAAGATCCGCAAAACCTCGGGGAGCAGCCAACAGGACAGTCCTATCTCGTTGGCAGCCAGCAAACAAGGGCAGATTTGGGGATAGAGGGGAAAAAAAAAAAAAAAAAGAAAAGAAAAAAAAAAGGAAAAACTGAAGAGGAAAAGGGGTGGGGAAGGGGAGCACCGCGGGGCTCAGGCCTGGTCAGCCACCAGGACCAGCGGGGCCACCAGGTGCTGCCCCGCAGCCACTGCTTTGGCCGCGCTGCTCCTCTGCCGCCGCTGCGCCAGCTGGGACTCGGAGGGTGGTGAGAGCTGCACGGCCCTGGAGGCTGCTTTGATGATGATGGGGCGCTCCTCCTCCTCCTCTTCCTCGTCCTCGTCGCGCTGTGTCAGCTGCCTGTTGACGGCCATGGCCTCTGCGGCGAAGGAGGTGAGTTCTTTGGCACTGCTGTTCCTATGGGGCACAGATGGAGGGAGCTGAGAGTGTGTTTGAGGCCCCACGCGTGCAGGGATGGTGCTGAAAATGGGGCTCGGACCCAAATCATGCACTGCAACCCCATAGTGGCACAAACAGAATCCTGTGATCACAGTTTTAAACAAAGAGTGTGAGCTTTGGTGGAATACAGGGAAGAAGTTCTTGGTCGATGCACTGGCACTGCCTGGAGCAGCAGTGGGTGCCCCCATCCCATCCGAGGGCCTGTGGGGTGGGCTGGGGGCAAACCTGGATTCTGTGGGGTGAGCTGGGGCTGCTGGCGGTGATGCTGAGAAGTGGGGTCCCCCCAATCAGGGGGTACATGTGCTGGTGCTCACTGCAGGGAACCCATGGGGGCGATGCCATGAAATGGGGACCCACAGATCAGAGGTTTGGGGACCCCATCCCAGTGCTGACTACATGGGGACCCACTGGGGTGATGGTGGGAAGTGGGGTCCCCCAAATCACGAGTGTTGATGTCCCAGTGCTCACTATGAAGGAACCCATTGGTGTACTGGTGGGAAATGGGATCCACATCCCTGAGCTCCTCATAGGAGGACCCGTTGGGGTGATGCCATGAAATGGGGACCCACAGATCAGGGGTTTGGGGACCCCATCTCAGTGCTCCCCAGAGGGGGACCCATTAGGCTGATGGTGGGAAATAGGGTCCCCAAATCAGAGGATTTAATGAACCCATCCCAGCACTTTCTGTAGGAGGCAGTGCTGGGAAGTGGGCTCCCCTCAGTCAGGGGGCTTGGGGGTCCATCCTGCTGCTCACCATAGGGGAACCCCATTGGGGGTCCACAAATCTCTGAGTCTCAGTGCCCACCATAGGGAACCCATTGGGGATGGTGCTGGGAACTGCCCCAGATGAGGAGATCTGGAGATCCCATAGGGCAAGCCATTGGGGTGGTGCAGGGTAGCAGTCCCCCAGGAGCTGTGTTCCAATGACCACCCCCACCCCATTAGCCCCAGTTTGGCCCCAGCCCACCCCACAGATGCTGGCTGGAGGTTTTCAGGCCAACCTGCTCTATGGGGCTTTGTGCCAACCTGCTCTATGGGGCTGTCCCCACCCACGGTGCTGGAACCAGATGAGTTTCGGTTCCTTCCCACCCCAACCCACGCCACAACCCTACAGATGAGGACCACCCCCCAGCACTCACCTCTGCAGGATGATGGGGGTTGGCAGGGTGTTATCCGGGGCGCACTGCAATGAAACAGAGCCACTCAGATATGGGGACCCCACAGCCCTCGGGGGCATCACACCGGGATGGGGGGCACACAGCACTCACCCCCTGCACCCAGGGATGCTCCAGGACCTGGGCAGCACTGAGCCGCTTCTTGGCATCCCGCAGCAGCAGCTTTGAGATGAGGTCTTTGGCCCCAAAGGAGATGTGCGCCCAGTCCTTGTCGGGGAACTCGTATTTGCCCTCCTGGATGCTCTCAAATAGCATGTTCTGGGGGGGTGGGAAGGGAAAATGAGGGACTGCGGGGTGAGTATGGGGGGAAGGAAGGGAAAACAAGGGGCTGTAGGGCGGGCACCCCGCACACCTGGCAGGTGGGGCACGCCTCGCCCCGGTCCCAGCCGCAGTCGGAGCCACAGTGGCCCACGAAGGGGGGGTACCCACTGAGCATGATGTACAGGATCACCCCCAGGCTCCACAGGTCACAGCGCTTGTCGTAGATGGACGCCTCCTCGCTGAAGGCCTCCACCACCTCCGGGGCCATGTACTCAGCTGAGCCACACTGCAGGGTTGGGGGCAGCTGTCAGGATGCAGCTTCTGGAGGGGGGCTGCCTCCCCACACCGTCCCAATGGGATCCTCAGATCACCCCAACCTGGACAGCCCGCTTCCCAGCACCGTCCCCAATGGGTCCCCCTATGGTGGGCGCTGGGAAGGGGTCCTCAGCTCTGCTGGACCCCATTTCACAGTATCACCCCAATGGGTTCCCCTATGGTGAGCAGCAGGATGGATCCCCAAAGCCCCTCATCTGGGGCGACCCCCTTCCCAACCCCTTTAGGTTCCCCTACAGAGAGCACTGGGATGGGGTCGTTAAATCCCCTGATCTGGGGATCCCATTTACCACCATCACCCCAACACATCCCTCTTTGAGGAGCATCAGGATGGATCCCCAAACCCCCTGATCTGGGAGACCCCACTTCAAGTACCACCCCCAATAGGTCTCCCTATGGTGAGCACTGGGATGAGGTCCCTAAACCCCCAATCTGTGGGTCCCCCTATAGTGAGCACAGGGATGGGGTCCCTACCTTATGGCATCGCCCCAATGGGTTCCCCTTATGGGGAGCACTGGGGCACGGACCCCCTGATTTGGGTTCCCCACACCCCCCAACATAACGCAGAGGATTCCAGCAGCTGTACCCCTTTGCAGAGGGGGTGTCACCCCAAAGCCCCCCCCCCAGCACCCCACTCCAAGCCCCTCCCCACAGCAGTGAGTGCTGATGCAATGGGGACGCCCAGACCCCACAGCGCCCGCCCCCACGCTCTGGGCCTTTCCAGCACACATGACCCGGTGACGAGGGCAGAGGAAAAGCTGCAGCAGCAGATAATGGAACGGCACCGCCCCCCACAGTGCCCCCCCCCGGCACAGGGTGAGCCTTAACCCTATAGGAACCAGGGGGAGGTGAAGGGGAGTGGGGGAAAACAACCCCCAGTGAAGCTGAGAACAGGGAACCTGTGACACAAGTGGAACACGACAGTACAGCGATGGAGTAGGATAGAGGGGCTGGGGGTACTGTGTGCCCCTCGCCCCCCCAGTTGCTGTTTGCAGCTTAGCCCCCCCGGAGGCCAAAAATCCCCAATGGAGCCCCACAGTGATAAGGCCTTCCCTCACCCCAGGGTGGGTCAGCAGTGTTGTAGGGTGAGGGCTCCCTGTGACACCTCCCACCCCATCCCCCCCTCCCCATGAGGCTCTTAGAACAGACAGCAGAAGAAACGGTGGGGGGTGGGGGTCACGAAATAGGGAAATATGGGTGGGAGTGTTATGGGGTGGGGGGGGCTGTACCGGGGTGAGCAGCTCTGGGGTGGAGATGGGGGAGCAGTCCCCGTTCAGTTTGATGCCGCTGCCCAGGTCGAAGTCACAGATCTTCACCGGGGACACCTTCGTGGGGTGGGGGCACAGATGTGTGGGGCTGGATGACCCCCATGGCACTGTGCCCCCCACCCTACATCACCCCCTTACCCCACTCACCTGGTCTGGGCTCTCACACAGGATGTTCTCTGGCTTCAGATCCCTGTGTGCTATTCCTATAGGTGGTGGTGGGGGGGGGAACAACAAACAGAGGAACCCTCATATAGGGCCAAAATACCCCCCCCCCACCCCACCCTGACCCCAATGCAGAGAAGGGCTGAGTGCCCCCCCCATGCCATGGGGCACCTCCCCACAGAGGAACGGGTTCACCCCCCGGGGGGGGACCCACACCCGGCAGGGCGGTGCCCCCACCCACCCTTGTTGTGCAGGAAGTGCAGGGCGCGCGCGATGTCCCGCACCACCACGCTGGCCTCCAGCTCATTGAAGTGGCGCCGCCGGTGGATGTGGGTCAGGATGGAGCCTGTGGGGTGAGGGGAGTGGAGGGGGGGAGGTCAGGACTCAGTGCAGGGGTGGGGGGGCTGAGCTCATCGCCACCACGACCCCATAAGACCCCCCAGCACTCACCGCCCCGCATCTTCTCGAACACCAGGTAGAAGCGCTCTTCCTCCTCGAAGAACTCGATCAGCTCCAGCACGTTCCTAAGGTGGGGGCACCACAAAATATGGGGACCCCCCCAACGTGGGATGTGACCCCCAATCACCCCATGCTCAAGGTCAGATTGAACCCCAACAGCCAAAGACCCTCTCCTGCCCCCCAAAGCTTCAGGAGGATTTGGGGCCATCAAAGTGTGCCCTCCCCCCCCCCAGCAGCACTGACTCCCACATGAGACAGGCCCACAGGACTCTTCCCCATGGGATGGGACAGATCAAACCCAAACAACCAAAGACCCCACACCCTAAGCCCATCGGGGAAAGTGGGGCCACGTGGGATGTTCCTGGGGTGGGGGGTCCATGGGGTGCCCCCCCCGTACCTGTGGCCCTGGCACTGGTAGAGCATCTCCACCTCCCGGAACACGCGGCTGCGGATGTGCCCGCGGCGCTTCTCGATGATCTGCAGCACGGGGGGGTCAGTGGGGGTTAAGGAGGGGGAAATGGGACACAGAACCCCTCCCACCCTGCCAGTCCTTTCCCACTCGTGGGGCTGCACCCACTGCCCCACTACCCCACACCCTAACCCTAACCCCCCCACACTGAATCAATAGGGGCGTCCTAAAGGGTGTGTGTGTGGGGGGGGGGGAGGGGTTGCCAATCCCCACTGCGTTCTGCTCCCACCCCAAAAGTCAGTGGGGAATTTGGGCTAACCTCTCCAGCCTCACCTCCCCGAACACGCTGCCCTATAGGGGGCACACAGACCCCAAACCCCACAGCCCTGCCCTACATGGGGTCACACACACCCCCAAACCCCATAGCCCTGCCCCACAGGGTGCGCACACCCCAAGCCCTGCCCTATGGGGTGGATACGCAGGCAGCCCCACACCCTACGCGTCCCAAGCACTCACTCACCCCCTCCGCCCTCATTTCCCAGCGTGGCTGCAGGGTGGCTGTGGGGTTATGGGGCAGTAATGGGGTCGAGGCACGCACCTTGACGGCGTACTCCTTGTTGGTGATGAGGTTGACACAGGACTGCACTCGGGCGTGGGCCCCTTCCCCCAACACCTCCTCCTGCAGCTGGTACACATCTGGGGGGAGGGCAGGGGGGTCCCCGTGACAATGGGGTCACTGTAGGGACCGCCCCATACACCCCGACCCCAACCCAACCCCCCTCACCTTCAAAGCGCCCCGAGAAGCTGTCGGTGGCTCTGCAACGCTTCTTCTTCTTGGGGCGCTTCTTGGCGTCGGGGATGTCGATGGGTTGGCTGGAGGGCATGTCTGGGGGGGGGAGGGTGGGGGGCAGGGGGGTTTCAGCCCTATAGAGACATGCCCTCCCCCCCCCCTCCAACCCAACCACCCCATTGCTGTGGGGCGATGCTTACCGGGTCGGGGTGGGCAGTCGAAGTCAAATTCGGGCTGCAGGCGGGGAGGCTGCTCAAACGACAGCTCAAAGGGGTTCTGGCCCTGGGGGGGGGGCGGTTGGGGGTCACAGTGTGGGGCACAAGGATGGAACCCCCCCACCCCCTCACCCCACACCCCGGGGATATGGCTGTTGCCCCCCCATAGGTGCAGAGCAGCCCCGATCCATGGGGCTGCCCACACGGGATGGGACTGCTGGGATCCCCCCCCCCCTGCGATGGGGGGCACAGAGCATCCCGACCCCCCCCTCACCCCCCACCCCCGGGCTGTGGGGCAGCCCCACGACTCCAAACCCACATCAAAGCCAACAGGCCCTGATCCCCCAGTGCAGGATCGGGGCAGGGGAGCACTGCACCACTACGGGGAAAGGGGGCTGGGGGGGGGGGGGAACAGGAATACCACCCCCCCACAAAGCTCCACTCCGGGTGAGGGACAAACAACCCCCCCACCCCACAGCGTCCCCCCACATTCATAGAGCTGAGCCCCCCCCCCAGTACCCCCCCACTCCCCATAGAGCCCCCGCAATGACCCCCCCCCGCAATGCCCCCCCCGTCCCCATCGGGCGGTGCTGCAGCGCTGGGCCCGGCCCCCCCCCCTCACCCCCCCGTACCGTGAAGGAGCGGTGGAACCCCGCGAGCTCCGATTTCTTCTGCACCATTTTGCTGAGGGGTGCGTGGGGGGGGGGGGGGACACAAGAAAACGGGGGGGTGGGGGGCAATAAAACCGGGGGAAAAAGGGGTAAATAAAAACGGGGAAGGGGGGGGGCGGAGGGGGAGGGGCAGAGCCGGGGGGTGGCCGAGACCTGCGGGGAGAGAGAAGGGGGGGGAGGGGGGTTCAGAGGTTCGTACCCCCCCCGCACAGCCCCCCCCCGTGTTCCTCCCCCCCCCCCCCCCGCCCCGCTCACCGCCGCCGTTCGGACCGCACCGCCACCGCCGCCGCTCCGCACCGCTCCGCTCCGCCGCGGGGGGGGATCCCGGCACCGCCCCCCCCGCGCTTATAACGCCGCTCCGCCCCGCCCCGCCCCGCGCTGCGGCCCAGCACCAAAACAGCCCCCGCCGCTCCCCCCCCTCCCCCCCCCTCAGCGCAGCGCCGCCAATGAGGGCACGCAGCCCTCCCCGCTGCCCCCCCCGGGACAAAACACCCCCACGTCCGCCCCCCACTGCTGTAGCCGGGGCTGGAACCCCCCCCGCACCAACCCTCCCCCTCCCCCAACCCCCCCCCTCGAAACGCCCCTCCCCCTCGCTCATCGCAGGGACACCCCGGGGTCGTGTCTCCCTCCCCCCCCCCCCCAGGGATGGGAACACCCCCACGCCCCCCCCTCCCGGGTGCAGCCACACTCATGTCACGAGTGGGGCCGTGCTCAGCGCTGTGACGTGGGCCTGTGTGTGTGCGGGGGGGGGGGCAGATCATGTGTGTGTGTCCCCACGGCCCCATGTGCCCCCCGACCCACCAGAGCCCCCCAAGTCCCCAACGAACATGCAAGGAACATGTAATGAATACATAGAGAACATGGGAGGAACGTGTAGTGAACACGCAGCTAACATGTGAAGAACATGTAATAAACATGCAATGCACACTCAACAGAACACATAACAAACATGCAATGAACACACGAGGGACATGTAACAGGGAAGGAACACGCAGAGAGAATGCAATGAACATACACAGAACATGTAATGAACATTCAGGAACCACAAAAAGAACATGCAGGAAACATGCAAAGAACATGTAATGACCACACAAGGAACACACAATGAACATGCAAATAACATGCAGGGAAAATGCAACAAACAAGCAAGGAACAGGTAATGAACATACAGAGAACATGCCATGAACACAGGGAACACACAACCATGTAATGAACATGCAGCGAACATGCAATTTACACGCAGGGAACACACAAGGAGCATGGGGGTACACACAATGAACACACAATGAACACATCAGCAGGGCCAGCTGCACCCCACAGCCTGCACGCTCTCTGTATGTTCCCTACATCTTCATTACATGTTTGCTACATGTCCCCACGTGTCCCACGCATGTTTGTTGCGTGTCCCTGCATGTAGTTTGCATGCTTTCTGCACGTTCCCTGCATGCTCTTTGCGTGTTCAACCACATTCTCTTTGCACACTGCGCACTGCGTGTTCCTGCATGCACTTTATATGCTTCCTCCATGCACTCTGCATGCTCCTTGCGTGCACTTTGCATGTTCCCTTCGCACTGTCAGCACGCTCACTGCATGCACCTTGCATTCTCTCCCCATGTTCATGGCGTGCTCTTTGCACATCGTGCACTCCATGGATTTGCACGCTCCCTGCATGTTCCCTGCATGCACTCTGCACACTCCCTGCATGCTCTCCGCGTGTTCATTATGTGCTCTTTGCACGCTATGCACTGCATGTTCTTTGCACGCCCACTACGTGCACTTCCCATGCTCCCTGCATGCACTTTGCACACTTCCTGCACCCCCCACACGCTCTCTGCATCCAAGTGCTCTTTGCACGTTCCCTGCACGCTCCTTTCATGCTCTCTGCACACCCAGCGCTGTGCACTCATCCCACAACCACACACACACACACACACACACAGCAGCTCCCCCTGCACAGTGCTGCCCTCCATTTATTGCTTCCAATCAAGCTGTACGCATCCATCCCTGTGCTCACATCCCTCCAAACCCCCCCCCCTCCATGCACACCCCTGGGGCACAGAGCAGCAGTTCCTTCATCCAACCCCCTCCTGCACCTCAAACCCACTGCCCTGACCCCACAATGCCCACCCAGCACTGTGTGCCCCATCGCACAACGCCTGCTCCCTCCTCCCAGCAGCCTGCAACCTTTCTTTTTTCCCTTTCCTTTTTTTTTTTTTTAATAATAGAAATCGCTATCGAAACAAAACGAAACAAAAAAAGACGAACAACCAAACGAATCGATCTAGAACATCTCTTACAAAAATACTCCTGCTATACTGCAGTGATTACATCGGAACGCCTTAAAAATATAAATCCATTTCTGTAAGGAAACGTCTGTGCGGTGCTGCGGGGACGGCGCTGCGCAGCAGGGATCGCTCAGTGGCACATCTGTGCTGTCATCTCCTTCTGCAAAGGGACCAGGAGCATCAGGTACAGAACTGCAGCACGGTCATCTGCCCCACTGCAGGCACCACTTAATGCCACCCCCTCCCTCCCCCCCAACACCAGTGGGGCAGGACAACCCACAGCCAACCCTACAGAACCACTGCCACCCTTTAATGCCACCCCACCCTCCCAGTAGGGCAGGACACCCCACAGAACCACTGCTACCCCTTAATGCCACCCCTCCCCCCCGTGGGGCAGGACACCCCACAGCCAACCCCACAGAACCACCACTGACCCTTAATGCCACCCCCCCACAACACCAGTGGGGCAGGACAACCCACAGCCAACCCCACAGAACCACCGCCACCCTTTAATGCCACCCCACCCTCCCAGTAGGGCAGGACAACCCACAGCCAACCCTACAGAACCACTGCCACCCTTTAATGCCACCCCACCCTCCCAGTAGGGCAGGACACCCCACAGAACCACTGCAACCCCTTAATGCCACCCCCCCCACACACCTCCCCCAATGGGGCAGGACAACCCATAACCAACCCCACAGAATCACCACCACTGCCACCCCTTAATGCCACCCCCTCCCCCTCCCTCAGTGGGGCAGGACAACCCACAGAACCACCACTCCCACCCCTTAATGCCTCACCCCCGTACCCCAGTGGGGCAGGATACCTCACAGCCAACCCCATAGAACCACCACCACTGCCACCCCTTAATGCCACCCCCTCCCCCCTACTCAGTGGGGCAGGACACCCCAGAATCACCACCAATACCTTTTAATGCCACCCCGCACACGCCCATGGGGCAGGACATCCCACAGCCAACCCCACAGAACCACCACTGATACCCCTTAACGTCACATCCCCCCTCTCCCTGTAGGGGACTCCCCACAACCAACCCCACAGAACCACCATCAATACCTTTTAATGCCACCTCCCCATACCCCCATGGGGCAGGGCATCCCACAGAACCACCACTGTCACCCCTTAACGCCACATCCCTGTCCCCCAGTGGGGCAGGACACCCCACAGCCAACCCCACAGAACCACCACTGCTGCCATCCCTTAACGCCATCCCCTTCCCCCCACTCAGTGGGGCAGGATACTCCAGAATCACCACCAATACCCCTTAATGCCACTAATGCCACCCCCCCAATCCCCCATGGGGCTGGACATCCCACAGCCAACCCCACTGAACCACCACTGATACCCCTTAACGTCACATCCCCCCTCTCCCTGTAGGGGACTCCCCACAACCAACCCCACAGAATCACCACCAGTACCCCTTAATACCACCCCCCCAATCCTCCATGGGGCAGGACATCCCACAGAACCACCACTGCCACCCTTCATGCCACATCCCCATCCCTCAATAGGGGAGGACAACTCACAGAACCACCATTGCCACCCCTTAATGCCCTTAATACCACATCCCTGTCCCCCAGTGGGGCAGGACACCCCACAGAATCACCAATACCTTTTAATGCCACCCCCCCTCTCCTCCCATGGGGCAGGACATCCCACAGAACCACCACTGTCACCCCTTAATGCCATATCCCTGTTCCCCAGTGGGGCAGGACACCCCACAGAATCACCACCAATACCCCTTAATGCCACTAATACCAGCCCCCCACTCCCCCCATGGTGTAGGACATCCCACAGAACCACCACTGCCACCCCTTAACGCCACATCCCTGTTCCCCAGTGGGGCAGGACATCCCACAGAATCACCACCGATACCTTTTAATGCCACCCCCCACTCCTCCCATGGGGCAGGACACCCCACAGAACCACCACTGCCACCCCTTAATGCCACATCCCTGTCCCCCAGTGGGGCAGGACACCCCACAGAACCACCAGTGCCACCCCTTCCACGCCACCCCCTTCCCTCCCAGGCCAACCACCCCAGGCACAGCCCCCCCACCCCCCCCACCCACCAGAGGCTCCAGCTCCTTGGTGTCGATGAGGTTGAACTCCTTCACAAAGTAGTAGAAGTGCTTGTAGCACGTGTTCACGTGCGCCTCCGAGCCCATCTGCGTGATGCGGTCGAAGTGATGGATGTAGACGTGGACGAAGACGCGGAAGAGCCTCGAGAGGATCTTCTTCACCACGGGGAGAAAGTTCCTGGGGAAGGGCGTACCTGGGGGCAGCACCAGCACATCCCACAGCTGCTCCCCTCCGCCCCTCTGCGTCACAAAGCGCCGAGCTCTGCTGCAGAGCAGCTCAGCTCCCCAAAGGAAAGGGCTGAAGAAAACCCGCTGCGGTTCCTCCTACACCGAGGGGTCTGCAGCTCTTTGCTGAAGAACTACGGGCAGCGCTGGGGATGCACCCACTGGGTGACCTCGGGGACACCTCCGTCCTGTGCTCTGCACCCGTGAGGCCTCACCTCGAGTGCTGGGTTCAGTTTTGGGCAGCTCAGTACAGAAGGGACGTGGAGGTGCTGGAGCAGGTCCAAAGAAAGGTAACAAGGCTGGGGAAGGGCTTGGAGAATATGGGCTATGAGGAGAGACTGAAGGAAGTGGGGATGTTTAGTGTGGGAAGAGGAGGCTGGGGGGGGGGGGGGGGGGGACCTTATTGCTCTCTCCCAATATCTGAGAGGTGACTGCAGCACAGCACGGCTGGTCTCTTCTCACTGGTGACAGGATGAGGGGAAACGGCCTCAAGTTGCACCAGGGTAAGTTTAGGTTGGGTATCAGGAAGAACTTTTTTACAGGAAGGGTTGTTAAGCACCGCAATGGGCTGCACAGGGAGGTGGCTGAGTCACCATCCCTGGATGTGCTTAAAAACCGCCTGGATGTGGTGCTCAGGGCTGTGATTTAGCAGAGGGCTGTTGGAGTTGGGGTAAGATGGTTGGGTCGTGGTTGGACTCAGTAATCACAGAATTGCCAGGGTTGGAAGGGACCTCAAGGATCATGAATCTCCAACCCCCTGCCACATGCAGGGCCACCAACCTTCCCACCTAATGCTAGACCAGGCTGCCCAGGGCCCCATTTAATCTGGCCTTGAACACCTCCAAGGATGGACGGGGCATCCACAGCCTCTCTGGGCAGCTGTTCCAGCACCTCACCACTCTCTCTGTAAAGAATTTCCCCCTGACATCCAACCTCAATCTTCCCTCCCTCAACTTCAAACCATTTCCCCTTGTCCTGCTGTTATCTACCCTCTCAAAGAGTTGATTCCCCTCCTGTCTGTAGGCTCCCTTTAGGTACTGAAAGGCTGCAATGATTCACCCCGCAGCCTTCTTTTCTCCAGGCTGAACAAGCCCAGCTCCCTCAGCCTGTCTTCATAGGGGAGGTGCTGCAGCCCCTGCTCATCTTTGTGGCTCCTCTGGACCCTCTCCAACAGCTCCCTGTCTTTCTTGTACTGGGGGCTCCACACTTGGATTCCAGATGGGGCCCCACAGGAGCAGAGCAGAGGGGGACAATCACCTCCCTGTCCCTGCTGGCCACCCCTCTTTTGATGGAGCCCAGGATCCCATTTGCCTTCCGAGCCACAAGGGCACCCTGCTGGCTCATGTTAAGTTTTTCATCTATCAAGCTCCTTCCCCACATGATCTTTAGGGTCTTTTCCAACCTGAGCAGTCCTGTGATCCCATCCCCGTGCCCAAAGCAACAGCCCCGCCGCAGGCAGAGCCGCACTCACCGACGTTGGTGGGAAAGATGTCCTCGTTGTTGATCTGCACCTCGATCCAATCCATCAGCAGGTTCATGTACTGCGGGGCAGACAGGGCCGTGGGCTTCCTGTACTTGTGCTCGTCCTGCCAGCGGTACTCATACCTGGGGCCTCCCGACATGACGGGGCAGGACTGCTCGGTGCAGTAATCGCTGATGGTGCCGTAGATCAGGTTGATGCGGTTGAAGAAGTCCACCACGTGCACGGCCACCCAGTCGTTCTGCTCCTCGCCCGGCGGCAGCTGCACGGCCACCTTCAAGTCCAGCCCGGCGTTCAGCGACGCCTGAGCCTTCTTGTGCAGCTCGAAGCGCTGCGTGCCCGGCTCGAATTTACGTTTGGGCCGGAAGGTTTTGTCCTTATTGAACACCTGCTTCAAAGCGTGGGACATCTCGATTCCCTGCCGCCGTCACAGAGCCGCCCTCCTCCTCCTCCTCCTCCTGCTGCTGCTGCTCATCCACTCCCGGCCTGCAAGGCAGCACAGCAGGGTTAACTGCAGCCCACGCAAAGGAGAGGCGAGGCAAGGCAGGGACGTGAGCGCAGATCCCAAAAGGACACCGATGAGGAACACGGCGCCGTTTGTTTGCGGCCGTCCTTCGTGTCGTCAGCACCGGGCAGCCCTGCGATGGGAGCTCGGGGCTGCAGCCAAACGCTGCTCTGTGCGTGGGGCTGCGTGGGGCGCACAGCACGGCTGCTCTGAGTGCCAGGAGAGCCAAAGAAAGGAGAAAAGGGAGAAACCCTCCGAGAGCTCCGTCCTGGAGAGCTGCCCGCCTGCACCGCCCGCTGGATGGGGGAAGGAAGATCCCCTCCGAGCAGCAACGCAATGCGAGGCACAGCACTGCCCTCACGCAGCCAGCATCGCAGCCAGCATCGCGCCGTGGCTGCACGGCTGCTCCTCCGAGTGCTGAATTCGCAGCCCTGCCGGCATCCAGGAGCCGCGCTGAGCCCCGCACAAAGCACAGCGCAGCCCGGCCGCGGTGCTGAGCGCACAGCAGCGTTTCTGTCTGCAAGCAGGAAGGCAGCTCTGCTTCCAGCCCGGAAATCGATCCGCCTGAGCACAGAACTCCCCGCAAACACAGCTTCAGATGTTCTGCTGCGAAAGGTCCGGGTGAACACAAAGAGCCGTTCATGGCACGGCACGGAGCCGCAGACCGGCAGCGATCACAGAGCCGATGGGAAAACCGCGGCTCAGATCCGTCCCTAAAGGCTGAGCATCGTCCCAGGGCACGGGAGAGAAGGGGGAGGGGATGGGGGCGCAGGGAGCCGCGTGCAGCAACAGGAGGGCGGAACAGGGGACGGGACGGCGGCGCGGGCAGCGAGCACCGCGTCGGAACGATGGGCGCCGCGGGTCCCGCAGCCCAGAGCGCGGATATTTACCCGTAGAAGGCGAAGCTCGGAGGCTGAAGGTCGTCCTCCTCTTCTTCCTCCTCCTCCTCTTCTTCCTCCTGTTGCCGAGGTCCCGCGGGGCAGAGCTTCACCCCGCGCCCCGCAGCGCTCCGTGCCGACTCGAAGGCCGAGAGACGCAACGGTGCGGGACTGAAGGCAGAAAGAGAACGTGAGCTGCGGGACGGGGCTGCGGGGCGGTGCGGGAGGGGATGGGCGGGGGGGGGGAAAGGAGGGGAAGCGCACCCGGAGAACGAACTGCGGGACGGGGGATAACAGAGCGGGGGGGAGGGAAGGCGGGGATAAAAAGGGATGCGGAAGGGGATGGGGAAAAGGGATGGGGAAGCGGGGGGGAAGGGGAAGTTGGGGGGAAGGGGACGGGGAAGCGCAGCCGCCCCGGTTGGGAGCTCCGAGCTCCGAGCTCGGCTCTCGGCTCCCAGCAGACCCGCAGCCGCGACCCCCCGCCCCCCCCCCACGAAGGCATTTCATTTACGCCGCAGGCATCGCTCGGGCCCGCTCCCCCCCCCGGGCCCGCAGAGCCGCCCGGTTCCGCCCCCAGCCCCCATTTCCCCCCCGGACCCCCGCCCCTCACCCGCCGCTCTGCCCCTCGTGCGGCCGCAGCGCAGCCCCGCGCGCCCCTCCCCCTCCGCGGCGCTCGGCCGGCGCTACTTCCTCTTAAAGGGGCCGCGCCCCGCGCTGCGCTTCTTCCTCTTAAAGGGGCCGCGCTGCGCCGCGAACGCCGCTGCTCGTGGGGCGGGGCGGAACCCCGGGGGGTCACAGTCCGACGTGCTCGGGAAGGCCTCGCGTAGCTCAATTTATTCTGTTTTATTTCCTTCTTTACGGCCAGTGCGTGGGGCGCGACCCCTCCGGTAGGAAACCGCCCCCAAACCTCAGAGTGAAATCGCAGGATCGTTCCGGTTGGAAAAACCCACCGAAACCCCCGCGTCCAACCCCCCACGCACCCCCACTGCCCGCGACTCCAAACACCCCCTTAAACCCCACAGCGGTCACGGACCCAAACCGCGCCCGAGGCTTAGGAGGCGTCGGGGCGGACGGCCGGTGGGTGGGAGCGCCGTGCAGGTGGATGCGGGTCCCGGTGGGGAAACCGAGGGCAGCGCGGCTCCTCGGTGCCGTTCCACCCCCCCTCCCCCCATTGGCCTTTCCCAGCTCCTCCCGGCCCCGCCCGGAGCTCCGCCGGTACGGATCAGCCCGCTCTCCTTTGTAATTAGTAAAAGCCGGTTATTCTTAGAAACCCTAATGGATTAAATTAGAGACGGAACGAAGCGTTGACACAGCGCGGTAATCACATCCTGCAGCTGAGTCACGGCTCCGGCCGCCCGCGGGATCTCCGGCGTTTCTTCGTGCTCCGCGGTGCCGCCGCTCAGCTCCTCGTTCCGCCGCACGGAGCGGAGCCCCGCTGGAAGGAGGCGCAGCTCCAGGCACGCAGCTCTCGCTGCGCGGTTCGCACGAGCTGCAGCAGTGAGTGCCGATTTTCTGCTCAGCTGCTCGATGGATGGCGGCACGATGTCAGCACGATGTCAGCACAGCCCGCCGTGCTGCTGCGAGGCAGCGATGCGCCGCGCGGTTCAGGCCCTGCTGCTCACTGCGTGCGGCCGATGTTCGCCCCGAGGCTTTTTTTGCCCCCCTCCCCCACGCACAGATCGCCGTTTTCCCCCTGATGGACAATGCGGGCCCACAGCGCAGCCACCCTGCAGGAAACAAATGAGCCCATGCTTCTGGTTGCAGCGCAGGTAACCGGGCCAGCAGCTCTGCAAAGGCAGCGGGATTTTCTCCACGCAGAGCTGGCAGCTCCCAGCTGCTGGGGCAGAAAGGATTTCTCACCTCTGCAGAGCCCTCGCATCCTCCACACACAGCACTGGTGGCACACAGCGCTCAGCCCTCCCATGAGATGTGCCTGTATTACAGCAACAGGTGATTTCTCACTGACAAACCATTCCTGCAGCCCCCAGGAGCTGAGAGGCTCTTTGAGAACCACTGCTTAAACAAAGCCAAAAAATTGAACTTTGTTTTGAAAGTTTATTGGATCATCTCGACACAAAATCATTACAGCAGCTTGTGGTATGTTCTCTTTTTCTTTTTTTTTTTTAAAGGGAATGTTGATAGCAAATAAATTTGTGAATGTAACACGTCATACAGGTTCAAAGTTCTAGAATCACTGCACGGGATTCTGTAAGAGGAGACTCTACATGCTAAAGTGACAGCTTTCATCCATGAATTAAAAAAAACACAAATTGAGGAACACCACCCTGGCAGACACGTGGGATCCGCTCAGTCTGTAACACAGGAGCTCCCAGCCTCAGCAGGGGCTGAGCAAGACCAGGACCTGCACAGAGCTGCTCCTGCAGCACAGCCACAGCCTGTCCACAAACACTGACATGGGAGGAGTGAAGCGTGAGGAGGGCAGCGCACATTTAATGTACACAACGTTGGCCCCAGGGAGGAGGTGATGCTTCGTGCTGTTCCCTGCTGGAAGGGCAGCAGCTCAGCTCCTCCCTGGGGGAGTTCTGGGAACAGCAATCGATGGATCTCAGCCCACGCCTCAAAGCAAAACCTTTCTGTTCGCTGCGTATGGAACAGCAATCACAACAACTGGGAAAAAAAAAGCACGATACTCTGGGGGACATCAGTTAAGCACATCTGTAAAGGACAGAAAACAGCCCTTCCCAGTCTGTGATGCCACGAGGTTTAGTGTAGAAGGGGTTTGATTTCCTCCCCAGATCCCCTCATCCCCCCTGGCACAGCGCCGTCACTGCTGGGGAGCAGCGCTGGGCTGAGGGCTGCGCAGAGGAGCTGCAGTCACACGAGGCTGTTTCTGCACGCCGGTGTTGGTCAGCCTCTGGGAGGGAGATGGTGAAAGAAAAGCAGGAAAAAACCCCTCTGGATTTCCAGTTTCTTGCTACAGCGTAACTTGTCAGGAATGTGAAATTGAAGTGGACTCGGAATACATCAGCAGAGAGCTCAGATGGAGCAGTGACAGCCTCCATCTGCAGGGACAGCAGTGGGGGCAGACAGCAGCAGCACTGCATCCCACCCCCACCCCCCACAAGGTTAAGGCTCACGGCAACAACCACCAACAGGAACCCACCAACATCCCCATCTCACACAGCTCAGAGGCAGAGGATGTTTATGAGCTGATCTCAACAGATCTTGAGAAAATAATAATAATAACCCTCATCATCACATTTAAGAAAAAAAAACAACAAAAAAGAGGCTGTCAGGTCCAGCATCAGCCTCTGCTAGAAATATACATCACCCACAGCAGCCCTGAAGACACACTGCAGCTGAGCACAGCCAGCCCCTCCTGGTAATAAGCACAGCAGCACTGAGTGCTGAGTTCTGCTCAGTGCCCCATCAGATGGAAATGGTCACAGCATCACCGTGAGCTGCTGAATAAATAGCACCCCTCCCTCCCCCCCTCCAGTCACGTCACCGGGATCTTTGGGCTAGAAAGGGTTAACACCACAGTTTGTAAAAAGTCTCAAAATGAAAAGGTAACATACAGCCTTAAAATGTTTAAACTGCAAATGATGGTGGAGGTAACTGAAAAGCACGTGCCCCAGGATAGTACATGCGTACGAGGGAGGAACCTTAACACTTGGGTCTGCTTGTCGTTACACATCAGGTGTTTCTCATAGTCGGGGAATTTGTCTGAACGTTCAGCACTTGGACAATGTCTCTTTCATCTCATCCAACAAGTTGCTAAGCAGGGTGGGATCGCTGCATTTCCCATCTATGGATACAGAGTTCTCTCCCTTCAAGAGGAAGAAAAGATCCATCAGTCGAGGCTCAGTTCTGTTGGTATCCACTGCCGCCCCCCCATCACCATTTCAGCACCAACAATTTCCCTCTTCCCACTGAGATGAGAAAGCCACTCAGGTCCCGTTTCAGAGCGTGATGACACACTCACCTTTTTTACCAGCAGGCAGACGTGATGGCCTTGGATAGAACGGCTGTACATGGATGCACAGGAATCAACACGTTCCACAACTGCAAAGGAAGCAGAGTTGGCACTCAGGGAGCGCTCCTTTAACACAGTTTGCTTTCAGTGGAATGGAGCTGCTGCTGCCTGGCCTCAAGGAACAGAAACTTCTGCTAGAAGGGCCAGGGAGCCAAGCAGAGCTTATTTTAAGGATACAAAAGCATTGCAGAACTCAACCAGTTCTGCTATTCATTCACACTCACCAAACGCAGCAGGATTTCAAAAGACGGAATTTTGCTGCAAAAAACCCACCTGAAAAATGATGATGAAAACAGATCTTTGCCAGGAGATGTTGGAAAGAAATGCTAATTCCATCTACTTTAATAGAACTCATGTGCAGATCTCCAGACTCCAGGAGCTTGGCAAAAGCATCACTGCAATACAGGAAGGAAAGTCAGATCCTGGGCCACAAAGCTGAGTGAGATCTGCCACGTCAGCCCCATGCAGACCCTAAGACACGTCAGGATGCAGATGGCTGCACATTGCTGAGCTCTCAGGGAGCGTGGGAACCATTCCTCAGACCATCAGAGCGCCCTACAGCATCAACAAGAGCTGCTGCCACACAGCCTGCATGGCACACAACCCCTTCAGAACCACCTGCAGCACATCAGTGGATGCGTTTCAGCAGTCAGGCATTACAAGAAACAACAGAACTGTCACCAAACCAATCAGGAGCAGCCAGAATCAAAACCATGCTGTGTCCTGCAGCTGCAGCCAAAGCTCAGCTCCACATGGCAGCAGAAGCACCGTGCTGGGAGGTGCCCCTAAGTGGCACTTACCTATAGCAAGGCGTCGTGATCAAGTATGAAGCGCAACTGAAGTGCAATTTGAAATCTAGTTTTTCATGGGTTGAACCTTCATCATTCTGCAACAGGTCAAAGGAAAGGAGATGAATGGGAGCCCCGAGGCAGCAAGAGGAGGCACCACCCCCACCTCCAATGGGGCACAGATGAGGCTTTAAGGCTCAGCTCCCCTTGATAAAAGCTGGGTGGGCCTGATCGGGTGGCCATCGGGACCAGATTTGGGCAGCTGAGTCAATATACACACCCAGAGCAGGTAAGGAACACAGCTGAACAGACCCAGCTCTATTTTCCAGTTGTGTCTGGCTGAATGACACCTTATTAACGTTATCTCATTACTATTTTTTCAGCCTTGTGCCAGCTAACAAATCCAACTGACAGCAGAGCACACGCTGGGTTGCCTCTCCTGTAACTGGCCGCCCTCCTCTCCCCAGCAGATGCATCACTTCCTATCTGACAGTGCAGTAAATGTCTCAGGCTGCATTGCTCACGCTGCCAGGAATGACAATTCAGGACATGCTTTATGCAGCACTCGGGGCACTCGTTGCTCAAGATGTCACAAAAATACTTCTCACATCACAGAATGGGCTGGTGCAGCAGAGATGAAATGATGCCTCAGAGAAGCTCTAAAGCAGTGCTTTCACCCCAGTCAAGCTCCCCTGTGCAGTTCCAAAGGAAGCAGAAGCACAGAGTTTAAAGCTGCACTTACTTTGACTATAAAGGACAGCGTTCCTTTTAACTTCTGAGCCATAACAATACTCTGAAGTGTAAACACAAACTGGGCTTCGTTAGAGATTCCTGGCATAAAGAAAGGAGAGGAAGAAATCAGGTAAGGAAACTGCATCCATCTCTATGCAATCATTAGAACAAACTGATCGTCAGCAGCTCAGCTTTATGTACCCACTGTTTCTGAACCAAGTTTCAACTTTTCCACATAGCTGGAAGAGTGTGATGTGCACAATTCCTTTGAATTAGCAGTGTTACAGCACAAAAACCCTGGGTCTCTGGAAAGCAGCACAATGGCTGCACTTGGTAGGAATCAGAATCTTCTTTCATTTGAAACCTCACAGCAAACACCTCCTGAACTGGGGATTCCTGCTGATGCACACTTAGAGGTGTACCAGCCTGAAAAAGGAACCCTGGCAGCTGCACTCCCAGCCCTGCACCCTGGCTTTGCAGAACCACCTGCATTTACAGCCTTGCTCTAAGGAGGCTTATCCTCTACAATGAACTTTGTGAAAGCCCAGTGAACACCCAGGCAGAAAGGCGAGTCTTTCTGGAAGGGAAAACTGCAAGGAGTTCAAACAATTCTTTCCAGCAGAGGGCAGCGCAGGACCAGGAGTGCCAGAACGCTGAGCAAGGCCATGCATTACCAGGGGGCAGCTGGAAGGGCACCGGTATCCCATCGTGCACTGATGATCCTTCGGGTCGGAGCATCTTAGTGTTGAGAGAGTCCAGGACATTGAGTTCCATGCTCTTAAGGAAGCTAGTGCTTTTGTTCTCGAAGATAACAGAGACAGTCACTTGGCTGTCGTTCTGCAGGTTTCCTTGGATATCATAGGTCTGCAAGTGAGGAAAGAGAAATCATAGGGAAAGTTCTGAAGCTTCGTGTAGCAGCAACAGAATGTACCATCAGCACATGGCAAGCTTCAAAGAGAAGTCAATGCAGCCACAGGACAACAAAAAGCATGGTCATCAGCCCCACAGTACTGCTAAGGAGCAGGAAGACATTTCAGCTGAAGAACTTGTTAAATGAGACAACCAGAGGGGTGCAAAGGCAGAGCCCTGCTAGGCATCTGCCTCCTGGGATTCAAATTATTTGCTATTAGATGAAACTGCAGTACCATCCTCTCTTAAAAAAAAAAAAAAGAACAAAAGAAGGAATTCTCTGGATTTGAATGCCAACAAACTCACCATTTTAATGTATGGGTTTTCGGCAAGAAGGCGGTAGCTGGACATGGGCTGCAAAGAAACAGATGGCAGTCACACTACAGAGGGCTGATTTCACTGAGGAGAGCTGATGTTCTCCCTCCCCAAAGAGCAGTTCAGCTTCTGCCCTCCTCCCAGAGCTGGGCTGCCAGCACACAGCTACTCACTGGTAGTGGCTCATCATCTAGTGTTCCATTCTGCACAGACTCTGCCATCTCCTCCTCACTGTGGTGATGCTTCTTTTTGGATTTCTTTTTATCCTTTGATTTCTCTTCTTTCTCTTTCTTGTGCTTTTTCTTCTTATGCTTGGAGGATTTCTACAAGAACAACGAGAAACTAAAACAAATCCTTGAAGAAACCCACACAATCTTAGCCATTACAATGACTGCTGTGCCAACACTGATGCCCTGCACTGCACAACTGGCATCTCCTACCCCACAGAAACCCAGAACACAGCCTTCATTCCCTGCACCCCAGCAATCATTGAGTGCTGTGCTAAGCCTTGCTCTCAGTTCCAACACCAAAGCCTTAGAGCCCAAAGCAGCCTGGGATTAGAAGGCCAAATATTTTCAGCTGCTTGGAAGCTCAGCTTTACAACTGCTACAGCTCTGCATCACCAGCCTCCACCTGGACAAGTGGAACAGGAGACACTGGAGAACACAGAGAGGCTGTCAGCCACTCAGGACTGCTTACCTTCCCTTCATCCTCTTCTTCTTCCTCCTGCTGCTCTTCCCTTTCTTCCTTTTTTACCCCTTCAGGCTCAGACACAACAGCAGCACTGGCTTGAGGCCCGCTCTGAGTGGATTATCAGAAGGATTATGACACTAATGGAACACAGTTGAAACAGCTGAATCCCAGAATAGAAACTGTGACAGTGACACCCCCCCCTCCTCCCAAACTGTTATCAGGAAGTTACATTACAATAACATGGTATCAAAGCTGGCATCAACATCACTCTGCTGAAACTTGGCCAGAGATCACTTGAGGACAGGATAGCAAAGACTTCCTGCAGGGAATCAATTCCTTGTTTTCCATCTCTCCTGCAGAGTCTCCCATAGAAATTCATTAGTTTTTCCTTTCAGACTAGGTCACTCATCCCTATTAATATTGCTGGTTTCTAGTTCACACTGAGAACTAAAACCACAGACTAATAACACCGAAACTCACAGAGTCTGCAGCTACATCTGCATTTGCTTCCACTGACCTGCACTGTGCTGAGACTGGAACCTCCCACAGCAGTGTCTAAACTGGGGACACAGCTTCACTGCCTCATGGTAACACAGTGGGTAGATAAACCTATCACCCCTTCCCTCCTGACAAAGCACTGCTATCACAGTGAGATGCAGCTGTAAGAAAGGTGTCCTTTGACACAGTGTGATGTCTACCTGTGGCTGGGCAGCAGAGCCAGGTGGTGGAGCCGTGGAGAGCCAGAAATCCAAGTCTTCCTCCTGAATTCAGAGAGGAGACAGAAGTCACCATTGTAGCTCTGACTCCTAACCAACAAGCACAAAACACAGCAGAAGATATGGACCATAAGAGCTGTTCATAAACAAAAGCCTCGAATTACCTTTTTCTCTTCTTCTTCCTCTACTACCTTTTTCTCTTTCTCCTTCTTCTTCCCTTTGTCTTTCTCCTTTTCTTTGTGTTTCTTTTCCTTCTTCTTGGGTTTCTTGCTTTTCTTCTCTACAGGTGGAGCTTCAGAGTCAGGCGTCTTCAGGGCTTCAGCATTCCTGTGTCTCTGCACTGGCAGCTTCTCACTGTCTGCTAAGGGTCTGAGATACAAACACAACATCAGCCTGCTGCAAGGACAGACTCCCTTCACTCAGATTCTCTGCTTCCAAGACAGTCTGCTTCTTGCTGGTTATTTTTTGCTTTTTACAAGTTGGACCCCAAATCTAAATCAGCACATGCATGTGGACCAAAAGTAAGGTTTAAGTCACTGCAGTCAGTGCTCTCAGATTAGAAAGCTGAGCAATGTTTTGAAGGAGACCTGAAGCTTGTGTTAACATCTGCTCACCCAGGTGCCAGCTGTAGACCTGTGAGCGACCCTACAGAAGGGCAAATAGTGTGGTGTCATCTCTGAACACATCACTGATCAGAGGTGGTTTTAAGCAACAAAACGTTTGGCAGCTGATGCTATGAAGCTCTACTGTGACACTGAAGAGCTGTGCTTTACGTCAGGTCTTTGTTTCCAGAAAGCATCACCAGCAGTTCAGATTTACATCATATCCAGAATCCATCACTTGGGAAAAAGCACCACAAATTTATTCACTCTCAAACACTGTCTAGAAGAGAAAAGTTGGCTAATTGCTTCCTTTCCTACAGCTTTGGCTTAACCATCCATCCTTTACATTTAAGCAGCAAACATCAGCTCAGAAAGATATCCAATGGCCTCTGAAGGCCAGCAAGGAAAACACCCAAATCTGAGAGTCATTGATTTCAACATCTTCATGACCCCTCACATATTTATGCCATCCACTGAAATCAATC
Organism: Phasianus colchicus; assembly: GCF_987193195.1. Taxonomy (NCBI): domain Eukaryota; kingdom Metazoa; phylum Chordata; class Aves; order Galliformes; family Phasianidae; genus Phasianus; species Phasianus colchicus. The sequence continues at coordinate 2,640,153 of NC_143463.1, read as the reverse complement.
AAGCTGAGATAAGAAGGTGAAGCACTTAGCAGTACAGTCTTACCTGGAAGGCTTCCCTGAAACCAGACTGCGTGTGAGCGTGACACAGACATAGCAGTGCAAGCACAGAAGGAAAGAGAGGACACAGACATGAGAAAACATGACAGGAGAGCACAGTGACTCATATGAAATGGAAAGAGAACAGATGAAAATAATACAGAAGCCCAATCAGATTAGAACAACAGTTCTCAACAGTGGCACTGCACTGAAGCTCCACAGAGCACATAGGCTTGCCCTGTGCACAGCAGGTCTGAGATGAACACAGATGAACATAAATCACACTCAGTGCAAATGCACACTGAATCAAAGAGATGCCCCCAAAGGCTCAGACATTCACTTCTGCTGGGACCCAGCCACACAAGATGTTTTATCCACCCTCCCTAAACTGCCAATATTTTAGCAGCTTAGCTTTTATCATCTACACTGCAGTGGGAACCCAACCTGAATGGCCACCTACACTTACACCAAAAGATGGAGAGGGACTCAAAGCTTTTCACCCAGTGGACTGCAGACAGGACCTTGGTATGCTTGGCCTCAGCCAAGCCCTCCTGCATTCTAGTTAGTCATTAAGTTCACATACAAAACTTACTTATCCAGATCTATGTCGAGTGCCTTGTATGGATCATTGGGATCCTTGTCATCCTCATCACTGGGCAATGCATTCTGCAGGAGAAAGAAAGAAACCATCAGCACACAAATCGTACCTTGGGCAACTTCTAAATCAAGTTCTACACCCCCCAGTGCAGTTTGTTGGTGTTTTTTAAGCTTGCTAACCACAGAGCAGGGCAGCTTGCAGTCAGGCCTAGCAAGTCTTAACAACAGCACACATTAACAGCATTTCGTTACAAGACTAATTTAGAACAGAAAGCCATTCTTTCCAAATTGCAGGATCTGAACTGCTGCTGTTTGGTTTTGATTAACAGAAGTTTTAGGAACAAACACAGATCACATCACTAGCACGTGCAATTAATTGCAATCAGCTGCAAACCTGCTGACTAGACAGCAAGACAACGTCAAAGTGAAGCAGCAGAGCATAATAAACAAAGCAACTATTTGGACAGCATTGCTGTTATAGCAGAGATGCACACTGTTCTTTTAATAGCCCCAGCACACAAAAAGACAACCTCCCCTGCAAAAGACATTCTTCCCCCTGCAAAGCACAGCTTAGGGCCATCTCCATCAGTCATTTCTTAACCAGCTCTGCAGTTCTGGGGGAGGCTGCCTTCTAAGAGCACAGAGCCCAGCAGCTGACCTCCGGCATCTCTTCTGTGATGATGTCCACGTGGTGGGCTGGAGCAATGTCCTCCTCACTCTCTGTGTGCAGTGAGTTATGGCGGTGATGTTTCCCTCTCTTTTCCTTTTTCTGTTTTTTCTTTTTCTTGTCCTTCTCCAGTTTCTGTTTGTGTCTCCGCTCTTCTTCCAGTTTCACGTACTGGTCAGACATTGGCATTCCTACAGAAGAAGCCAAATTGCTTCACAGTGCAAGTGATCACAGAGCCAACTTAGAGCCTAATGAGTGTGTGCTTCTCATACTTAAGCAAAAGTGATAACATCAAATTCTTAAGTTTCTGCACTTCATTTTCAGTATCAGCTGCACTTACCTGGAACTTTCAAGGGGACAGAAAGGTCGATCTGGACCACGGGGATATGTTCCACACCTGGAGTGTCTTGGTAACGCTGAGAAAATGAAAGTGTATGCTGTGAGCACTGCCAAATCTATATAAATAGACATTTCTGAACAGCAGGCTGTTTAATCCCTTAAGTGAGCATTTTAAATGATAGGAACGGAATGGCTCAGTGCTAAATCCTATCTGGTAGCAGGCTGCACGTTAGAGCCAACTGCTTGCTGTTATAAAAGATCCTGCCTCGGGCTCCAGTGCTTTAACCCTGCTGCTGCCATGGAAAAGGCTTCCTGCCACTCTGAAGACTTTTTGGTTTGTGCTTTATGAGTAACAATTTGCCACTTCATGTGGAATTTTGAGGTGTAGGTTGAGGAGAATGGGGGCAGTCCTTGGGACACAAGGAATAAAAGAGGAACTCTCCCTGGAGGGGATGGCAAGAAGAGCCAATGTGACCTCCTGAGCCACAAACACACAGTGTGTTTTGAGAAGACCATGAAGGATAACCATTGACCTTAAAGTGCTAGTTCAGTCTTTCCAGCACTCTTAATGAAGTGTTTTTCAAGGTGAACCCCAAAAGCAGCACCCAGAGTGGGACAAACTCCTGCACAGGACTCTGTGACATAAAAGCAAAGAAGAAAAGTGTCTTTGCAGCTTCTAAGGAGTCACTGCTGAACTTTCCACGGCAACTCAAGCAAGACTGCTCTCTGCAAGAAGGTTGTCTGCAATGGAACTGTGACAGTCAGCACTATTTTTAAACTGGAGGTCCACTGGAAATCCATGGAGAGCTGGCTGCTCTGGTGACATTTAGTCATTTGCAAGCTTTTCCAACAGAAAGAAGGATCATAAAAACAGCTGCAGGTTGTCACTCCAGGCACCACACTTATGTGACTGTAACTGCAGTGAGAATAATCAGAAGTGCCCCAAAGGGAAGCTGCAGCAACAGCATTCAGAGAGATACAGTATGGGAGGCCAAGAAGAGAGTAAATCAGACTCACTCACCTTCTGTGGGGAAGGAGAGCTTTTAATATAAAAAGGGTTGTTTGCCTGTTCTTGTTTCCGGGCTTCTCGACGCTGGAAGGAAAACGAGAATTTGTGGTTAGAATGTTTGCTTACAAGCAAAGAGACATAAAAGGCATCAGAATGCAAAATGTGGTCTCCCATAATATTTGGAACATTGCCTACTTGCAAAAATTCTACAGCACAGCAGCTTGATTATGACAAAACTGTTCTGAGTCAAGAGACATACTAGGATGTAACCTTAAGTACCATTATTACTGTACAACCGTATTACTCTGACAACATTACCACTAAATTATGTGCAAAAATCATTTTAACAATTCACTCACCCTGGCCAGTTCTTCTTCATCCATTTCTGGATGCCTGGGCTTGGAATGCCTTTGCTCCTCATCATGAAAAATTGTTTTGGGCTTTTCATCTTCAGACTCACTGTCTGATGGAGGTTCATTGATCCAGGCATCCAGGTCCAAGCTGGTAAGGGTTGCAGTAAACACAAATAGCTTGGTTCAGTACCCCTGAGTACTTCAGGGTTTATAGTCATATCCCAGCTTTACTTCAAGGCTTAAGCAGTTTAAGTGAGGCTTTGCATGAGAGAAGGAACCTTACCCTTCTGGAACTGGGACTTTCTTCTGTGCCTTAGGAGCCACAGGGTTCAGCTCACCAGCAAACAGGGCTATCACTTCCTCAGCTACAGGCACTTCTTTCACTTGTAGCTTCTGAATATATTTTATTAGTTGCAAGATACAAGAAGCCTAAGAACAAACACAAAAGTAATTTCAGAACTGATATTAAAACACAGAACCAGAAAGCCCCACTCACACCCCAATGAAAGTCAGCCTCATGTTGTTCTCTTACCCTCTCCTGAACTTCCAGATCCGCGCTCTGCACGAACTGAGGCAAACGCTCGATCATCAGCTGTGTGATTTCCTGAGCTGCCTCCTTCTCCCCAGCCTGCTCTTTCTGCTGCAGGATGGATGCATACAGCTTCACCATGTTCTGCACGTAAACTGCCTGGATGTGGCCGGGTAGAGTAGTAACTTTAGGCCTCAGCATTGCTTCTAATGTTTGATTTGCTTCTTCCAGGTGTCTAGAAAGACAGAACTGACATCAGATGGATGGCAATGGAGAAACTTCAGCACTTCTGTCAGCCTTAAGAGTTCTTCAGACACCTCAGCTGCAGCACAAATAAAGACAAGTTGGACTACATACACCATCATTGCTGCCTGCATTTTTCTCCTTCCAAGTGGCAGCAGTAACGCAGCATGCACAAATTTACAGCCTTATCCTTTCAAAGAAGCAGGGAAACAGCTCAGCTTCCACCTTTACAAGTGCAGTTTTTTCCTCCATTAACTAATTACTGCACTTTTAACTGCCATTTGCACTGGCAATGTTGGACCAGCAGCCCCTTCTGCCATCCTGCACTTCACTGCTCACATTGGTGAGGTTCTAGTTAGTTGCTGAAGAAAAACAGAAACTAGTAGGCTATGCTTACTGCACAGAACACAGTTCACTGCACCAGTGTTTGTGGTTTTAATAAATCCAATGCAGTTAGACAATGATTAAAGAGCTCCTTCACTGCATTAAGACTGCTCATATCCACAACCACGCCTGAGCAGGCAGGAATGCAGAAGAAAGATCAGATATTCAATGAGAAGCATCTGTCCTGACTACAAACAACTCAGAACTGCTATGGTATGAAGGAGTGGGAAAGAAGCAATCCTTTTGTTAGCAACAGTGTGCGTATTTTGAGAGAAGAACAGCTTAGGAATCACTTTTCAATGGCCTGAATCTGTGTCTGAGTGTGTCAGGCTTTGCGATCACACTTACTCAGAGAACTCCCCACATATCCAGGCAGCAGCATAGAGCACCTCACAGATCCCATTCCTCTGGGTGTTGCTGGCGATGAGGTGAGCATTGTCCAGAAGCATGGCCATCTGAGAAACTGCAAATTTACGGATAGCTTTCACTCTGATAGCTACATCTAACATCTGGGCTGCTATAAGGTGCCCATGCCGCGTGCCTTCCAATCGAGTCAGTTCCACCAAGATGCTGATGTACCTACAGGAAGTGCAAGGGACACAGTTTCATCATCAGACAGTTCTGTACTGCCTTCTCTGATGGTTTCAAAGTTGACACAAAGAACACTGACCACTCAAAGTTGGTGATGTATTGGTAATTGGACTGACTACAGATGTCTATGATTTTAGTCAGCAGCTCATCCCGATATGTCGTCCCTTCTGCTTTATCCACGTGGATCATCAGTTTCTTCACTATCTCCATCAAGTTCTTCTTTGATACCTGTTTGAAGGAGTTGTTACTGAAGTGCTGACTCAAAAATATTTCCTGCACCACGTGCTTCCAGTTCTATTAAAGCAGATGCTAGCTCCTCAACAGACCTGAGTTTTCGTGTCACAAAGAAACCAAACCCACCCCACTAAGCCCCAGTTTTGCAGGCTCTTGAATGAAAGGCACAAACTGTAACCACAGCCCTTTCAGAGACCAAGTGTAGTCACTACAAGTCTGCTCTTGCAGTTGGAATGGAAGTGTTTAAAGCTCTTTTATTGCAAATAAAAGATCTGGTATAGCTTTAATGATAAGCAGTTATTACCAAAAGACCATCATGAGGGAGGGAGGATGAGAAAGTCACATGTTTTCCTTAACCAGCTGCTTCCAAATACAGGCTGCAAGGGAAACACCTGCAGAAACATACCATGCCATACAGGAGGTCCAAAGCTCTGAGTCGGATAGACTCATCTTTGTCATCCAGACACTGGAGAATGAGGTCCTTATGAGACTGCACTGACTTGGGATGTGTTTTCAGGATTTTGGACATAGCTAGCAATCCCAGGTACTTCACTGTGAAAGACAAAATAAAACTTCTTTCCAAATATAGAAATACTGGTTGCTGTTGCCCGTGAAGTTTTGACATTGGTTGGTTCTACTCACACCAACCTTCATAATTCAGATAAGTGTTTGTGACCAGGATGAACACGTTTGAAAACCAGCACATCACAGATGACCTTCCTTAATGTCACAGTCCCACGCATGGGGCACCATGGCTGCACACACTGATCACTGCCTTTTCACACTCCAAGTTTTACCACTGATATCAAAACACGTATTTCTCATACAGAACCTCTGGGTTTTGAGAGCTGGCATCATAGGGTGAGCACAGCATAAAGAGTATTAAGAAGATTGACGTATTAAGAATGAGATCCATTTTCCATGGGGAAAAAGTAGGATAAAAAAAACCAATTAAAGATCTTGGCACAAAATAAAAAGGATTTTCCAATGCTCTTTGTTGTCATTAAAAAAAGTAGCATTCTTACATTTTACTATAAAGCTCCAACTATATGAATAGCCCTCACTACTTTCCCAAGCAGGAGGTACACTAGAAGAGGAAGCACAGAGCATGGAAAGAGAAGTGTTTTAGATTTGGCAGACCATAAGCTGCAGTAATAACTCATCTCACTCGTTTAAAAGAATTAGAAGAAAAGCTCACTATCTAAAACTATTTCCACATTACAGACTCAACAATTGTTTACAACATAACAGCTCTGTAATATTGAACAAGATGTTTGCAGACACACCTCACTGCACTAAGACTGCTGCAATTTCTCCCCTGTGAGTGCTTGCTCAGAGCTGCCATGAAGACAAGCAACATACTTACAGTTCTGGTCAGAGTCCTCAATCAATATTCTTAACTTCTGTACACATAGCTGGAAGGGAAAAAAAAAAGGCCAAGCTTTAAAGGTCTACATTAAAACAACTCTTTATGAAGTTGTTTTACATGCAGGGGTTGCTGGAGCACACAGGGAAGCATTCTGAGGAAGACCTGTGGCCTCTAGTAGTCTTGCTGCATGAACTGATTGCAAAACAAGGCAGATTTCACGATGTATCAATAGTAGCTGAATAAGAGAGTGAGAAAATCTTCAGAAGAGAAGAACTTGCTTTCTAAACCAAAGGAAACAACAGAGTTCATAGGAAATGCTTCAGTCTGTAGGACTCCTCCTAAGCAGCAGTTATTTACTGCTTTAGCACAGGAACACAAGCTCATTTCCCCACCACATTTGGGATTACAGAGCAGAAGATAAGACGTGCCATACCTGGATGCTGGCGCTGTGGTTGGGCATCCCAGAGGACAGTGAGATCAGAACTGAAACACATAAGCACACATTTCAGTCAGCACTGCTGGATTCTGAGCGCCACAAAGGCTAACAGACAGCTCTGCCCACAGGGGAAGCTGAGCATCTGTTTGCTGCTCGCCTGCTGGGGCTTTGGGGCAGCATGGGAGGAGAGAAGGCCCTTTCACACATCATAGTTCTATCTAACTTTAGGAAAGCAATAAATTGCAGGGCAGGATGGAAACAAAAGCACGAGCTGTAGCAGAAGCCAGGTTGGAGTTGCTTAACGTCACACTGTGCTCTCATTAAGGCTGATTTTACTGATATCCTGCTGCAGTCACAACTGTAAATACGTCACCAGCAACTACACAGATGAACCTCAGCAAGCATTTCCCTAACGTAATGAGATGCAGCAACGGATCCTGGAGTTTACTGTAATTATATTGGAGTTTTCATCAAGTCAGCAAGGGACTTGAAGCAAAAGTCTCCCACTGCTGACTACACTGGATTTTGGGAAGCTCCAGCAGCACACAACCCACAGCAGAAAGGTGGCCCTATCCTGTTAACTTCCTCAAATCAGCAAACATTGGCAAACTTTCCAAGAAGAACTGATGGGATTTGCCATTTTATGGCTGCTGGCACGATTCACAGTTAGGAGCTTAAGTATAAATAATCACTCATTGTTAGCTGCTGCTTTATTTTTGCCTTTAGCAAACAGAGGATAGCTGGAATAACTCAGCCTCATCTGCTGACAACCAAGGACTTCAGTTACAGCCCTACACTGAAACAGAACATGGAAAGTTTGCCAAGCAATTTAATTTAGTTATAAAATGCAGTAAATTAGAAAAGGTTTAAATAGCATTAACTAATGACAAAGTTCATTGTGTTCCTTTCTAGGTCACAAATTTCAGTTCTCACCTGCTATTACTGTGTTCACACATTCATATAGGAGAGACATGGCTGAGGTGCTGAAACAGAAATCAAGTACTTTAAATAGGGAATAAAATCATCACATTTTTTAGAGTTGTCAGTGATATCTTAGAGCTAGTTAACAACTTTAATTACACAGGAAATTAACTGCCAGGAAGCAATTAGCCCGAGTCTCAGTACTGGTTACAGAGCAGTGAACCAATCTCATCCAAAGATCATACCAATCCCTCTGCCCAAGGTCAAAACCTCAAGAATGGCAGATGGAGAGATGAATGAAGAATGGCACAGCATACATGCTCCTGAGAAACCCACACTCTGGCAGTCAGGCACCCAACTACACACCTTATTCATACTACATATTGGGCTACAGCTTGATGCATCCTCACTAGATAAAGAGGAGGGGAAGGGGGGGCAGCAGCTGCTCCCGACTCCTCACGTACCCCCAGCCCCAAGAAATGGGGAACTGGGTCTGGGTTTGCCCCGACAGTGTGGGGCGGGCAGGGGATGGGGGAAGGGATGCAGGGGATGGCAGTTTGTCTCACTCAGCTTTGTAAGAAATAGCCTTGACATCATCTTTTGATACAAGATGTTGACAAAGCCAACACATCTGGCATCAGGAAACAAACTTAGTGACCCACCTAACAGGCACTTCACCAACCTTGAGTGAAAAAAGCAGCACCTGCCACCATACCTGTGTATGAGGTTGGTCAGAGGCTCAATCAGTTTCTTCCCCAGTCTGGGTTCTAATGGAGTAAGAGCACCAAACTATTAAAAAAAGTGCAGACAAGAGACTGAATCAAAAGCTGTTTTTAAGCAGTACAAAAACGCTCTTTAAATTGCAATTTGTTACATTTAATCAACTCATCCTAAAATATTTTTGTCTTTGGTTACATTGACAAAAACAGAAGACATTCCTAGTTTATTTTTCACTCAGATTTAATGCTAAAAATACCTCCAAGTAAACTGTTTTTTCACACTCAACATAATCTAACGAGGATCTCAATCCTCTACGCATAGGTAGAAAATACTTGCCAGTTTTATAATTTTAATGAGAACCCAATTATTGGTTGAGGACGTCATCAGCTTGAAAAACAAAGGAGCAAGAGAAAGGTAGTTTTTGGGATTGCGTCGAGCCAGCTCACAAATAACATTTACTGCAGCAGACTGCACACCTGGGAAACAGAAGTGAGAGAAGAGATCAATGCCTGAAGCTTCTGTTGCAGAATGCTCAGAGCAAGGGCAGCTCAAGATGCAGATCTGGGTGTTGCATGGAATGGCTCAGCCTCGTTACCAAAGGTGAGGCAGTAAAACAAACATACAAATGCAAAGCAAACTGAGGAAGGATATTTGATTTTGGCTGCTTTCTAATACTGTTAGCAGGCTATAGATATCTGGTTTGGGTTCAGCATCAGAAAGGACACTGCCATTCTCCTTCCCTCCTTACTGTGGGTAGCTCATCTGAGGGACACAGATAACACTAAGAGAATAAAAGAAAAACCTTATGATCTAATGCAAGTGTTTCAAAACATGTGCTTCTTTAAAATGCTTTATTTAGGTATTTTTCACATACTCTTCTCTCCACCAGCTTGAAAAGCATTTACACTTAAGATGTTTTGGAAGAGAAGTTACTGAAATCCACTCACCAGGATCTGGGTCTTCAAGTTTCTCTTTAAGGCGAGGAAACGCAGGACGGAGGGACTCTGGGTATTTCAAAAACACTTTGTACATGATTAACACTGCCTTCTTCCTGATATAAGGCTTCGTGTGAGACATCTGTGAACGAAACAGTTGGGGTGAGGCTCTTACAAATTGACATTTCTAAGATTTTCCTCAAGGTCCCTGGGTCCTTATCCAGCTCCCTCAAAACTGTCTGAGGGGTGACTGTCACTTTGGTGCTCCAGAGCTCAGTGCGGAGGGCTGAGCTGCCATCTATCACCTCCACTAAAAGAAACAACCAAGGGAAACCTCCAGAACTCACTCAGGTCTAGAAAGGCTCCCCAAAGGGCTCACAAGGGAGAAGGATCACTTTTCACACATAGCAGTTCTAAATCACACAGGTTTGAACAATTTAATGTTTTTTAAGTAGAGGAACGAAGTTATTTTAGTCTTATTGACTCACCAAGGTCATGATGTCATTTGCCAAGTCCCTGGCAAGATCTGGAGTAACAAAACAGGACAAGCCAGTCAGTGCAACTCCTGTATCATATTGGTTAGGGCTACTCAGATCCTAAAAAAGGAAAAACAGGCTCAAAAATTTAAGATCACAAAGGATGTTGAGAAAGTATTTTTTCAATCCAATGTCATTCATTCAGATTGAAAGCAGAGCTATTTCTATTCCATGGGAATATTTATATACTCTATTGACTCTATTAAGTAGAGTCTCCTCCAACACCTGCTAAAACACAGCTACTGTGGCATTGAATAATGGGCATAAGGAATCGTAATTAATAGGTGGATGACTACATCATAAAAGCAATTAGAGACAGCATACCTTAGTGCTATTTCAGAAATGGCAAACAATTGTTAAAAATCTCTGACATGATCACAAATATGTTTAAAACCCTAAAAAACAAAAAAGGAATTAAATACTAACCCTGTTAAGTCAAAGCCAAACCACCAGCAGCCTCACAGGGCATGCTCTGATGATGAGGACATAACAGTGCCCTAACCTAATTAAAAAAGGAGATTACTTCCCTTCCAAGCTGCTGGCAGCACCATGGCTTCCAGCTCAAAAAGACAGAACTCAAGCTAGGGTGCAGAACATTTCATTTGTCAAGTTTCTTTGTACTTGTTTGTAGAGGATAGAAAGTACTTCTACAATTCAGCCTGGTGCATTAGATATATTAACAGTCATATCTGAGTGCATTCAGATGTTGGTTATAAAGCTGGATCTGGTGGAAGACAGAGCATTACAGGATGAGTTCATAGCTGCAGTTATTGGGAAACAAAGATATGAAGGGAGCAGCACAGTTTGCTCTTGGACTATGTGAATTAACACTGTGGAGTCATGTGGGCAAAGAAACCACGTCAGGAGAGCTAAACATATCCAGACCCTCAGGCTTTGTGCCACATGCATCTCATTTTTGTACCTTTGGCAGGTGGGAGAAAATTAGATTCTACTTTAAGAACAAATAGATTACTTCTTAAAGAGCAACAAAACTTCCCAACTGTAATGGCTGTAATGTATTTGAGTCTTTATGAAAGACACTGGGTGAATTAATTCCCACGGGGTTTTTTAAGCAAATAAACAGAGTTGGCATGAAGCAGCACCAGGGAAACCTGCAGAGAACTCCTAAGACTGCATCAGTCCTTCAGACTGTGTGATGACTGTGAACCATGTGAGAAGAATTCTACCTCAACATCTCTCTTGTCAAATAAATAAAATACTGTATAATCTTTGAAAATACAAATAGGAAGAAACCAGGAACTGAAATTGAGAATTTACCTTCCGGATTTGATTGGTAGTCAACATAATGACATCAGTCCCTTCGTGAAAGCACTGAGAGGCAGCCAGGTATCCGATTCTCTGTGAGAAGGCAAGGAGGCACAGAGGCATTACATAAAGTTTAGAGACGTTTAGATCAAGAATAAACAGTTGTTTAAACAGGCATTGGGTTTGCTTAACAAAAGAGGCATGATTGTTTTCTATTGTTTCCTGATACAAACTCTTTTTAAGAAAGAGTACATCTTCAGTTGTAATACATCTCTTTCAGGATATTAAAATCAGCTTCATCTCCTGTCCTTCATTAGAATATACAAGCTTAATGGCCAAGGAGATGCAGAAATAAAGTAGGACTGTCATTAGGAGAAATGGGGAATATTTATCGTGGCTGTGCTGCACTTTAAACAAAGCACATTCCCCCATTCCTAACTTTTGGGTATGGAAGCCCAGCCTGGGAACTGGATCAAACCTTTCAGGAACAGTTACAAAGCAATTGCACAATGAAATGCATCACAGGGAATCTCAGGTGGCCCTCATGAAACAAAGCAAAAGCTCCACAGCCTGGCTTTTCCACAAGAAAGTTCGGCAGCTGCTGTCTAAGACCTGCTAAAAAAAGCCTGTGGTGGCAGGGCAAGTACTGCCCATGTATTACAAAAAGTCTACTTGCTTGGCTTACTGAAGAAATCAAACCTACTGATGATACATCAACACATCCATTAAATACAGCAGTGACACAGCTTGGCCTGCACAGCAGTAATTAAACAGAAAACTCACTTTGAATGTAAACTTGGATGCACTCATGACTTCGATAATGTTGAAAGCAGCCCAGCTGATGTCATAGCCCAGCATCTGTAACTGTGAGCAGAGAAGCCAAAGTGACATTTCTGTAACTACAGATTCAGAGAATCAGTCAGGAGAGCTCAGAAAGATGAAACAAGGGTCCAAAAATAACAATACACCTCCACCTCATGACCAAGCCCTACGGTATGTTCTATACCATGAAGGAGTTAAAGTTACCCAGAAGTTCCACCAGAAGCTGTAGAATTAATTGGCAGTAGCTCCAGGTACTACAGATGCAGTTGGATAGGCACAACTGTGGGCAATTTCTTTCTGTTACTTTTTAAACTGAATCACAAAAGTCACTTTTTGACAGTTCTCCTTTCCACAAAGGACTGCACAAAGAGACACAAACACCAGTTTCAAGTCCTCGTGCAACTACGTGCTCTTACTTGATCCAGCTCAAAACTACTTTTTTACTGGATGAGCTTTGAACTAGATCAGTTTGCTAACCCAGCTCAGTGAGATGAAGTCGCACAAACACCAGCCAGCACAAGAAATGGAAGGGAATGTGCAGGCACTGATGTCAGGGATGCACATGGGAGCACTTCCACCTGCAGCATGTGCTTCCAGGATGGCGCTGCCATGAAAGCACAGCCCAAGAAGAGGCCAGCTGCTAGTCAGCAAGTGAGAAGTGACACCTGTGATGGCACCGTATCTCAGCAAGGCACTTACATATGTGAGCTTGCAGACGGCGTTTGCTTTCACTGCAATGTTATCCTGCTTCAGCTCCTGCTTGATCTCATCGATGCACTGGGAGATGTACTTTGCCTGAGGGAAACAAAGAAGTGCTGCTCATTTAACAGGGACATTCCCTTCTGTAGGCTTCCAGCAGTCAGTGGGGAGGAAGCAGTGGAGATCTGCAAGAACCAAACCTCTCTCATGCACAATCTTCAGGTAAGGACTTAATTCCAAAGGAAGCTTTCATTAACAAGCAGCACTGCTATTTGTTATGAAACAAAGTATACCCAGGTGTTTCTTCAGTGCATTTCCCTCCTGCTCCCTCCCCACCATAGAAATAACCATGTCAAAGACAGCCCACACATTCAGGTGACATCAGATTATCCATCCTCTGCACATGCTGCACACACCACCTAACCCAGACTCAGATGCCCACTGCATCCCAGTGTGAGAACCCTGAGTGGTTTTCCCACCTCGATATTTGTCTGATTTTGTCAGTAAATCACAACCAAGTGTCACAACATTTACATTTAATGTTTGGTCTTCCACTTCTTTCCAAACAACCACATCTGTGCTTGTAGGAGGGATGTGGCAAAAGCATCATCTGAAACCATCAGTGCAGATTTTACTTGGTTAGGATGTTTAACTCAGACTCTTTCTGGTCACAATTAATTATGATTGAAGCACCGAAGACATCTGCTACAGAAATCATACAAACATAAAAGTGAGGACTTGAATGTCTCCTTGGAAGGCCACACATGCATCACTGCATTCATCATTCAAGAGAATGACATCAACTGCCAGAGGAAGCAGAGCAGGAGCAGACCTCAAAGCACAGCTCTGCCCTGAGAGCAGCACCTGCCACCAAAGGGATTCTTCAGCATTGAAGCCTGCTTTTGAATGACACTAAATGTTGTGTATTATCCCAACTGCTTTTTGGCCTTCTACCCCATCCTACCTTCAAGCTGTGTTATCCAGCTGCTCAAAGCTAAGAATGCTGTAATTCATACACAGTGCATGGCAGCACTATGCAACCACACAGGGCCTGAGGTGCACAGAGATGCTGCAGCTGATCCCAGCACTGTGACTTCACAGCCAACAGGAGCAGCACTGCCTGCAAACACAGCAACTTCATGGGTGACATCTCCCATTAAAAAGAAGTTTGGGAACTCAGTGCTTGGTCTGGGGGTGGTTCAGCCCCAGGCAGCTCCCATGGGAAGCTCAAAGTCACGTTTAACATGAAAGACAACAGGCAGGAAGAACTGCACACTTGATCCAAGATGCTGAAAGTGTGACAGAAGCAATGTGCAACTGATCCACAAAGGCATTGTACCCAGCCCTGAATGTTTTATGCACACAAAGAGCACAGCAGCAAGGTGTCACCCAACCCTCCACCCCTGTATCACGTTGCCACTTTGTGCTGGGTGCTATGGAGCAGGTTCTCAATCCTTATGCACACAGCCAGAAAATGCTCTTGTCACTTCTCATAGCTCTAACCCCCAAGTTCTTTAAATGTCACCCTCAGTTTCCCGAGATCCTCTCAGACAAAACACTGCATGACCACAGGGCTGAAAAAATAGCACAGATATTAAGTATGTACCCCAGCAGAGCCACATCCAGCAGCCTCTGCAGCCTACAGGCAAACCTCATCTACAAATGAGACTGATGTAATGAGCAACTTCCTTAAAAGAGGGTGGGAGAAGTGCACTGCAGAGCTCAGAAACAGATCTGAAACTGAAATAAGGCATTCTGAAGAGCAGAACGAAGTCCTTTCCCAATAGCAGCGCACCAAATCCTGCAGGAGGACAAGGAACCGGAGGCCCTATAAATAGAGAGCTTTAAAGGCTCAGCAGGCATTAACTTTTTGTTAATCTCCCTGGAGTAGCACTGCCATTCACCAGCAGCATGAAGGGAACACACTGACTTCACCTCCCCCCAAATCCAGCTGCCCAGATTCACAACCACAGCTGATGGCAACAGGAGCCCATGTGCACAGAGCCACCCAGCCACACCACGCAGTGAGAAAGCATTCGCATACCTGTAGGCACTGCAATCACACAGCAAGGCTCAAATATTTGGGCGCGAGAGATTTGAAAAGTGAAACAGCCCAAAAGCTGGTTATTTTCCCCAGCACTGATTCACTGATAGTCCTTGCATAAGTGCTTTTAATGTCTGTTTCCTTAGCGTGGTGGGAAGAAATGCCTCCTTGGATGGCACTGGTTCAGTCTTTCCTTATATGCTTTCCAGAACCACTGAAGAAAGGAATTGAGAAGGCAACCAGCTGGCTCTGTGCTGAATCAGCTCATGGTGTTGAATTGATACATCTCTCCATTACCAGCTACACCCATAGCTTCACCCAAAGCCTTCCTGGGATGCAACCCAACTGCTCACAACCACCAGAGGAGCACCCTGCAGCCCAGGGATTCACAGGCTGCCCAAAAAGCAGCTCCAAGGGAGCAGCTCCTTGTGCTGCTGCTGTGCTCAGAGCAAGCAGAGGCAGCGACAGCACAGCAGAGCACCCAGCAACAGCAGCCCGAAGCTGAAGGGCACACAGTGATGGGGGAAGAGAGCAGGACTCGATCTCCTGAGCTCCCCTCCAACCCCTGTGATGCTGTGAATGTGAAGAGCCAAGAAAGGCCATGAATGCGAGATGTTGTTACCCAAAGGAGCACGAGGAGATCCTCAACAGCCAGACCCCAGACAGCTCCAAGAGCACTGAAACCAGTGTGAGGAGCTACACTGAGTGCAAAGGTTGGAGGTATCATCCTTGATGCTTGATAAAATGCAGGAGGAAAGGAAGGAAAAGCAGTCCTGTGTTCTCAGCCTAGGAAAGCAAACACAGCTGGATCTCCGAGTCCTGGGCAGCAGCCTCAGATCTGTCAGCCACTGCAGCAGCAAATTGCCTCCCACCAGATCAGAGCACGGTGTCCAACATCAGCACTCCCTACCTGTTCTGTCCCTTCAGGGTTAAATACAGGGTTTTAAGATGAACATGATTAACAGCAAACACCAGAGGGAGCGAGATACGGTCTGCAATGGATGCACAGCTCCCACCATAGAGCAGAAAAAGTTTGGAATAAGATAAAATATAAAAGAACAAAAAGGAAAAAAAAAAGGCACAGAAAGGACGTGACATTTCGGTTGAGTATTTAATGGTTTTTGGTGCCACCGAGGCCTGAGACTGCAAACCCCAGGGAGATCTGAGCTGAGACACCCACCTGCAGGAAAGCCACAGCAAGTTTGGCCTAAACTGATTTATAAATCGATAAAAACCATTGAAACTTTTTACTTTTAGATTAAGCAAGTAATGCATGGTGGTCTATTTCAGAGTCTCTTAATAGAAACGCCTCAGTCTGATGACAGTTATTAATTACACAGCAATTAAACAGCCCTCAGGGGTTTATGCTAAGACATACATGAGCAAATAAGTTCTAAGATCACAGAGATGCAACAGATAGAAGTGCTTAGCCCTGAGAACACAGCATGCACTCCACCTTTACTGACACAGTGCCGTGCAAAGAGCTGCAGAGCTCCTTCACAGTGCATTTTCCAGCTGTCAGTTCCAGATCTCTCTGCAGAATTTCAGGCTCTGATAAAGGTAAGCTCCATTATGGATATAGGACCAAAGAGTGCTTCTAAATGAAAAACCTGAAGGTTTTGGCATATCCCCCAAACTCACATAGTAGCAGTTTTTGGGCACCTTCTGCTACATCATCCAACACGGCCACTGCTCATAAAGGACCCGTTTTCTGTGCTCAGCACTGGGACAGACAGCCACATCAAACCCACAGTAAAGGAACAGTCATCTGCAGTGCCATTTCTCCCCCCAACCCTGCAGGAGATGCAGCCCATGCCCTGCTCCACTGGCTCAGCTCTCACTGCCATGCTGCTCACTGCAGCCGCCCTGCTGTCTCCTGTGCACCATCCCCACGCCTGCTTTGTCTTTTCCCAGCAACAGACATGCTGGAAGAATGAACAGTACAACTCCAGAGCCTCTCCAAAGCAGATGGAATAATGGCTTCCCTTCAGAGATACCGCCACACACATGACAAGCAGTGAGTGATGGAGCAGCAGTGACTGAGAGTGCTGCCTGCCATTGACAAGCTGCACTGCCCAGCACTCAAGTGAGTTTTTCAGCACTGGGCACCAACGTGCTCTTAGCATTCCTCAAAATGCCCGCTGTGCTCCAGCCCTGCTCCTCTGCCTTTAGGAATTACTGCTGCAAAAGCAGCCAGGAGCCACATTGCCAGAAAGCCACAGTGCTAGCTGCTGCTCAGCTTCAGCAGCTGTGAACAGAAGACTGTAGAAGATCCCTTACAGCTTCTCCTACCTGATTGAATCTGAAAACGCAGCGGAGAAGTGCCAGGACCCGTGCAGCCAAGGGCAGCATCCCTGTGCTTAGCAAGGCAGGCTCTGCAGCAACACGAGCCCCCTGTCCTCAGGCAGCAGCTACTGAGAAGTGAGGGTCCCACCAGCCTGCTGTGCCAGGCACTCTGAGCAGCTCAGCACACACCTGGAATGCTCAGCACACCCCCTGTTTGCCCCTCATGGCACAAAACCACACCAGCATCAATAAAGACTCACTGCTTCCACAGCCAAAAGGATTCCATTTCCAAACAAAAGAGAAAGATAGCAGAGGAAGGCCCAGAGAGCACAGAGCAGGGTACCCTGCAGATTTGGCTTTTCCTCAGATTTTCAGCTTGCACCAGGAAACAATGCAGGAATTAAAGAATCCGTACGCAGCGTTGAGAAGTAAGTAGGATGTGTTAAACCAGGAGGCCTATGCAGCAATGCTATGACATGCCATCCATGCTAGCGTTTGCTGCACAGGAGCATGGTCAGCTCCATGCCTCCTTGAGATGGGAACACCAGCACTGAGCAGTGGCTGCATTAATTCGGGGTGTCCCACTCCCACAGAGCACCAACACTTCCATTCCAACATTTGAAACACTAAATAAATGGGTCAGCTTTGGATACACCTCAGAAACTAAAATTAAAATGGTCTCTGACAGGTAATTAAGCACTCTGCAGCAAAAAGCTGAGCTGAAGGGCTCATCACCCCCAGCTCCTCTGCAGAACTGAGGAAAACATTTCAAGCATTGCCAAAAAGCTGGCAGTGCTCCTTCAGCCTCACAGCTGGGCTCAGGTGCACCCCCAAGCCCCAGAACTGTGGGAACAAATGAGCATCAAGCTGGAATGCAGCAAACCTGCTGGGAAGTTCCACTGCTCATACAGAACCACATCTGACCCTGAACAACAGCCACTCTGCACATCAGCACAATAGCAAAGCTTGCAATGGTACCTGCAGAGGGATGGGAAGCTGTCACGTTTAAGAACAAAAAGCATCACTCAAACAGAACAATAAACCAAAGCGTCTTTGGTTCCTCCAGCATCATTTTAATTTTACTACTAAACCTCTCTTCTGGAGACTTTTCTTTCTTGTTGAGCTGAGATCCAGCAGCTAAGAGCCCTGCCACCAAAACATGCTGTTTGTTTTAAACAAGTTTAGTCTTCTGGATGGGACAAAGCATGCCTCAGGCTCAGATCCTCACCTCATGACACACGCAAGTCAGTTGAACAACTCCATTCAATATTTGAGCAACACTTACTAGGCAGTGAACAACAGGAGCATTGTAGGAAGACTTTTGGCAGCTACTTCCTCTAAAATGTCATTCTGATCTTGTAGCATCCTGTGAGGATTAGAAGATGCCCACGACCACTCCCTGGAAAGCACCAAAGCTTCTCAGTAATGGAAGGCTGAGCTGCCAGAGCTGCAGGAAGGAACAGCCCTGTGCTTCCAGAGTCACTTCTGTGGCCACTGAAGCAAAAGAGCCAGCGCTGTATGAACTGCTCCACGTTACCATGCAAACCTGTCACTGACATCGGCCTCTTGCTTACACAGGGGGTGACACACTGGCTTTCAGTGTGAGGCAGCAGGTGCCTATTGGCCTCTTTACCTGTTCCAGCTTCAAGTATAACAACACATTAAGTACCCCATAACAATCTGTTTCTAGGCCCCTCCAGCCTGCTGTAGTTTGAAGGGAACCACGCAGTCCTTAGCAGCCAGAATGGGTCTGGAGGTATCACTGCTAGCAAACGCCTCATCCTGTGCACAGTGATCTGCTTAAAAGCCATCAGAAAGATCAAGTGGTTTCGGAAGTGGTGTCTGCACCTCAGTTCAGCAGGCAAAGAGATGCTGCAACACACAAGTGTGTGACCATTTACCTGATAATTAACATAATTGGGAAGCAACAGGCAGCAAGGCTAGCACTTAACCTATGACACAACAAAGTCAATGTAGAAAGTCTCACGCAGCGTGTTCCTAATGAGTAATTATCTAACCTATACTAATTTGCTGAGCACGTGCCTCTAACAGAGCAGAGAATAACAGCCAGCGTGCCCGTTTGCTTTCTACCTTGAGATGAAGAAGGCACATTTTTATGTGTGATGCTCAGAGGGATGGAGAAGCAGCCTTCCAGTAGTGAAAGGAGCTCTCAAGCAGAAGAGGAACTTTTAACGCGGGCAGACAGCGTTAGGACAAGAGAGGAGCGGCTCTGCAGTAAAAGAGAGGAGATTTAAACCAGATGTGAGAGGAAGTCCTGCAGCCAGAGAGCAGCAGCACTGCAGCGCTGTGGGACCCCACGCCTGGCGATGCCCCACACGTGGATAAAGGCCGTGCAGCCCGAGCTGTGAGCGCCGACCCAAAGCACTCCGTACTTCGAGTTCCACCAGCGCCGAGTTGGGCCGAGCGCGGCCTCCCCGCCCAGCACAGCGCGCCGTGGAACCACGGGCCGAGCGGCACAACGGAACCGGGCGCGGCCGCCCCTTCCCCGCCTCCCCCACCCCCCGCACGGCGGTCACTCACCTCGTCCTCCTTGTGGTTGCGGATCCCCCGCACCAGGTCCTGCAGGTTCTTATCGAACATGCGGTCGATGCTGCCCTTCACCATCTTCAGCGCCATGGCGGCGGGGCCGGGCCGAGGGCCTGAGCCGGGCGCGGAGGGGCCGTGCCCAGCGGGATGAGCCGCCGCGGCTCCTAGTAGCGCTACAGCCGGGTGAGAGCAGCGGGCCGGGCCGCTCACATCCCGGGCGGGAGGTGGGGAGCTGAGGGGCGCGGCGCGGGGCGGGGGGCGGCCCCGGTTCCGGCAGCGGGCTGCGCTCAGCCTCCGGGAGCTGACAAAATGGCGGCCGGTCAGCTGAGGGCTCGGACACGCCCCGCGCGGTGGCCACGCCCCTTCCGGTTATCGAACCGCCCAGTGGCTTCAGGCCACGCCCACGCGGCTTCCCGCGCGCCCTCCGCCGACCGCCGTCTCGCCGCTTTCCGCTGACCCCGCCCACCTCGTGGCTCCACCCACTCCGTAGCCCCGCCCACCGGCAGTCCCACGTGGCAGCGCAGCGCGCTGGCTCGCTCTCCCCGCCTCCCCCCGCTCGGCCCACGCGTGGCATCGCGCGCCTCCCGCGGGGCGGCACCCGCAGCTCCGCTCTGTGCCCTCTGAGCGAAGGACCCCCTCCCCCCTCCACGTCCCCTCTTTCGGCTCAAAGCCGCTCCCCCTCGTCCCACCTCCCCGGGGCCGCCCCCACTGCCGCCATCTCGGCCCCGCTCCCCCCCCGCGGCCGCCCCCGAGATGGCGGCGTTATCCCTTCGCGTCTCCGTGTCCGACCCCCGAAATAATTAACGGAACCTCTTCGGGCCCGTTCAGCCGTAGGAACGAATAAGTGTTTATTTCATCGCCCGCCCCATAGCCTCCAGCACGGACCCGTACTGGCAGCCTAACGTCCCCAGTAGCACTGGTTCACTGGGGCGGAGGGACCTCTGCTGGTGCGGGGCTTAAATATTCCGTTCCTTCTCGTGGTCCCGCAGCTCCTGACCCATAGAACCTGACCCACAGCACTTTTGCTGCTCGTGCAACACGTCCCTCGTGCATTCCTTGCACAACGCGTCCCTGGTGTGCCGCCCGCGCAACGTGCCTGCTCAGCCCACGCGAGGACTTTGGCTGCTGGCTAATTAAGAAGCGCCCTAACGACCCAACGAGGGTTGCTGTGCCGCACAGAGCCCGTGCCGCGTCTGCCTCCGCAGGTGCCACATCTGCCCTGCCCCCGTGTGCCACCACAGCCCGTCACACAGCTTCTGCCGCCGGCCCGCAATGTCACCCACGTGCCACCACGGCCCCGCAGTGCCAGCCCGTGCCAGCCTCGTTCCATGCTCCACGTGCCACCACGGCCCCGCAATGTCACCCCGCGCCACCGCGGCCCCGCGGCGTCACAGCGTGCCAGCTCAGCGTTGTCACGCCGGCTCCGCTTCGTGCCACCTCTGCTGCCCGCAGCCCGGCGGTCTCCCGCAGTGCCACCCTCACGGCCACGCGGTGTCACCCCGTGCCAGCCTCGTTCCGTCCTCCACGTGCCACCACGCGGTGTCACCCCGCGCCAGCGCCGCTCCCGCAATGTCACCCCGCGCCGCCGCCCCCCCCTCCTCCCTGACACACGTGCGCGCGCTCCGGGCGGGGCGAGGCGCGTTCCCGCGCGGGGGAGTGCAGCTGAGGACAGCGGCAGTGCCGCCCCCCGCCCCTCCCCCCGCCCCCGCCCCCGGCCCGGCCCCGGCGCTCATTGTGCTCCTCACGCCGGCGGCCCAAGATGGCGGCGGCGCCGGAGAGCCCCGCGAGCCGCTCCCGACAATAGAGGGCGGCGCGGGGGGGTGGGAGCGCGGGTCCTCCCCGCCTTCCTGCGGCCCCGCACCGCCTCACCGCACCGCGCCGCGCCGCCCGGCCCCGGGCCCGGCCCCACCCCGCAGCGCGCGGCCGCCCCGTAGCATGGTGCGGGGCCTCCGGCTGCGCCATGGGCGAGCGGCTGGAGCTGCGCCTCAAGTCGCCGGTGGGAGCCGAGCCCGCCGTGTACCCGTGGCCGCTGCCCGTCTACGTGAGTACGGCGCGGGGGGGGGGGGGGGACGTGCGGTGCGGTGCGGCGCGGCCCTTCGGGTTCGGCCGTCGGTCCGCCGTCGGCGCGGCGCGCTGTTCCCGTGTCACTTGTTTGTGTCTCCGCCGCCCGAGCGCTGCCGGCTCCGTGTCCGAGCGCTGCCTTCGCTTCCCGCGTCGCTGCCCTGAGGGTCCCCGTATCCCGGCCCCGAGCGCTGCTCTCGTTGCCGCGGCTCGGCCCTGTGAGCTGTGCTCCCCTCGGTCCCCGCGTTCCAAACCCCGAGCGCTGCCCTCGGTCCTCGTGTCGGCGCCCTGAGGGTCCCCGTGTCCCTGACCTGAGAGCGGTGTGACTTCGGTCCCCGTGTCCCAGCACTGAGCGGTGCCCTCGGTCCCCGTGTCCCACTGTTGCGGGTGCCGTGCCCTAGTCCCAAGCGGTGTCCTTGGTCCCCGTGTCCCACCCTTGTGCGTGCCGTGTCCCAGCCCCGAGCAGTGCCCTCGGTCCCCACGTCCCAGCCCCAAGCGGTGTCCTTGGTCCCCATGTCCCTGCCCTGAGGGTGCCACGTCCCAGCCCCAAGCGGTGTCCTTGGTCCCCGTGTCCTAACCCTGGGGTTCCCCACCTCCCAGCCCTGTGCAGTGCCCTGGGGATCCCCATATGCCAGCCCTGAGCGGTGCCCTCAGTCCCATCTTTGGGGATCCCCATGTCGGTGTCACATCCCAGCGGTGTCCTTGGTCCCCATTTCCCACCCTTGGTGATCCCAGCTCCACGCAGTAACCCCCCGATCCCATCCCGGAGCTGTTCCTTCACCCCCCCCACATCCCATCACAGCGCAGCAGCAGCTCTGCGCGTGCAACACGTGCGTGCCAACCCACGCGCACCCGCTCATATCATCCCCAAGCCGTGTGCTGCCGTTCGGGGACGTGCCGGGCACAGCTGCGTGCCGCGATAGGAACGCATCGCTCCGGAGCTGCAGCTCCTATCTGCCCTTTGCAGTTCTGCCTCCCGCCTTCCCTCTGCAATGGACTTCGGCACGGCGCCGTGCAGCCGCAGCTCCGTCATTCGTCTGCGCGCGCTGCGCTCAAATCCTCAGAAACTGAAAGTTACCGCCGCGACCGTTCCGTGCTCCCAGCGCTGCCAAACGTGAACCCGCCTGCAGGAGCACAGCTCAGAGCCGCTGCACGGCACCGAGGGGCTGCTGTGCTGAGCTTCTGACAGCTGTGGCAAAACGAGCCCTGTGCTGTGTAACCCCCCTCTCCCCATGTGTGTTATCGTGCTGTTTGCAGAGTGGGGAGTGCTTGGGAAATGAGGGTGTTTCAGATAAGGCTTTTCTGGCATAGGGAGTGATGATTTTTCGGTTAATCTAGGAGAAAACTTGTACTCTGAGGTTGGTGGGGTTGTCCCCTCTCTCCCTCCCCCCCAGTTGCTGCCAGGCTGATGTCCTTGCACAGCAGTGCTGCAGAACCTGACTGTCCAGCTCTGACCTCTCCAGGCGCTGCAGCTGCCTTCCTGGTAACACTGGCACCAGCAATGGTTCATCCAGAGCTGATCCGTTCTTTCCTGCAGTTGGGTCTGTGAACAGACACACACAAACACACAGCCGCAGCCGTTGCAGTGGTGGATGAACTCTGGAGCTTTGGCAATAAATTGTGTGCTTTGTGCTCGGTGTGCTGACACGGTGCTGAGCTGCGGCCCCGTGTTGGCTCAGCCCTGCTGGCAGCGGCTGCAGGCACTGCTGTGCTCCTTTTTGACACAAACAGAGCATCTCTAAACCCACAGGAGGGGAGGTGGGATACAGGGGAAGGGGATGGCACAGCTCCCCGGTTGGGTTTGGCTGCTGTCTGCTTTGGGGCTCTCAAAGATAGAGGGGAAGGCATGCAGTCCGTGCTGGGCTGAGCACAGTACTTGCGTTCCCACTGCAGCCCCAAACTGCTCCAAAACAAGCAGCAATGGCAGTGCTGCTTAACTCTAAGACGAACAAATCCCCTCCATTCCTACCAACCAGCATCAATGGGATCCCTCAGCAGCGTGGGGAGCTCTGCAAACCCCCTCTTTCTTCCCCTCCACGTCACGCTGGGGCCGTGGGAGGAGAGCAGCAGTCCTCCCACCACCCCCTTACGGACACGAACTGACAGCGTGACTCCTTCCCTGCTCCTCTCCGAGGAAAGGCTGCGGTTTCCTCGCCCAGGAGCTCCGGGTGCTGCTGAGTTGAGTCGTGCGGTGAGTAATCGCTGCTCATGACTCACGGGATATTTTCTGATGTTGACCTCTGTTTTTACGGCTGCCCCGCTTCATTGGAGCCGGGTGAGTGAGCTGGGTGAGTGTGGTTTAACCCCTTGGTTCCCACGTGCCAGCCTGGAGCTCTGTCACAGACCAGAGGGATTGAAAATAAAAACAAACCGTGGTGTGAGAGATACAGGCATGGGGAAGGGATGTATGTTGTCTGCTTGGAGAGAGTGAAATTCTGGACGGTCTTGAATGATGCAAACTGAGGGTGGCATTGCAATATAAATGCAATGTGAGTGCAATATCAGGGTGCTGCAATGTAATGCAAACAGGTGTTGATATGCATGGCTTGGTGCTCGTGCTGCACGTGTCCTTCTGACCCAAGTTACTCCGGGGGGTTGTGCCAAACTGCTTCACCCCCTGTGCTTGGTGCTGAGCATTTTGCAGGTTTGAAGGTGGAGGTATGTGCTGTGCTGGGTGGGTTCTGCCTGTGAGCCCCTCTGTGTAACCAGTCCCACCTGTTGTGTGCAGGAGAAAGAAAGGTGTGCTGTTGGAAAACCCAGCTCAGCTCCACAGTCTGATCTGGCACTGTGCGCTTGAACCCCTCTGTGCAGAGCAGTGCGCAGAGCCTCGCGCCTTCCAGGCAGACCTTTAGCTGGCTGTTCTCTGCCCTGCATGGAATAGAATTCCCCAAAAGGTACCTGCAAACCTGCTGGGCCAACCTGCTGCTGTAGGGCAGTGCTTCAGGTTAGGTGTGACCACCTCCATCTCCATCTTCCAGCCTGGAAACCTCAGGGCTTTGCTCTGCCCCCCAAGGGACAGTCCCAGCTGGGGGAGGTGTCAGACCCTCAGCCCCCAGAGCTTTTGCTGTTGGGGGGGGGGGAACAGAACACTGTGATAAGGCTGTGCTGTTTGTACAGGTGGAAGGGCACGTAGGATCCGTGCTTTGTTTTTCTGTTCTTTTTTGTTTGTTTTCTTTTTCACGGGTTTTTCCCCCTGTTTTATCCATCTGGTGGGACATGCAGCGTCACCGGAGGAATGTGCCATGATAATGCATGTGGCTGCAGCCTGCTGTGGGGGGTTGTGTGATCTGGGCTGTGTGATCCCCAGCCGTCCTCCCAACCCATACAGTTTGGTGATTCTGAGTGTCAGCCTTACAACAAAACACAACTGTGGAGATGAACCTCGTGATGTAGTGGTCGGATGCCCTGCACGTGGCTGGGCTTGGAGCTCTGTGATTCCTAAGGTCTCTTCCAACCCAACTGTTCTATGTAGATGGCAAGCCTTATTGAAACCTTGTGGTGTCCAACGTCTGCCAGGGGAGGGTCAGGGTTCCTAATATCCAATTTTAAGAATAATTTCTTGTGCAAAGAGCAGTGATGCTCTGGCACAGCTGCCCAGGGCACGGTGGGTTCGCCATGCCTGGAGGTGTTGATGGGCCACAGAGATGTGGCACTGTGGGATGTGGTCAGTGGGCATGGTGGGATGGATTGGGGATCTGAGAGGTCTTTTCCAACCTTAAGGCTCTGATATGGGTTTAGGAGCACTGTTTTGTGATCTATGGGCACCTGCAGGGTTGGCCCTGTGCCTTCTGTCCCCAGCCACGTTCCATGTGAGCAGCATCCCTGCGTGCATGGGCTTCCCCTCTGCTCTTGTTCCGGCGGGGGAGGGGGGATGTGGGGGCTGTGTGTGAGCTGGTGGCTGAAAATATCTGTCTGGAAGCCAATGTTACAGCATTTTCCCCTCCGCCCCGTGACTCACACGGCTGTACTGGGGCGGCTCTGCCCACGGAGCCTCCCCACGCCCTGAGTAATTGCCCAGAAATTCGTTGTCGTCGGCGGTGGTGGCAGGGTTAGGGGATTTTCTCTGATTTCACCCGAGCTGTTGATGCAGCTTGTTGGGAAGTGTTTGTGGGGATGAGTCATTAATTAAAGAAACTTTGCTGGTGAAGAAAAGGCTTGAATGCTCCAGCAGACTTCCTATTTCTCAACAGCCCGTTCTCAAAGCGTTCGGAGTGGCGGGAGCGAGCTGGCAAATCATTGACTCCGGCATTTCGACAGCGCTCGGGTTTCTCAGCTGCCTGGCAAATAAACAGCGACAAATGACAGCGCTGGCACGGGTACAGCAACCCTGGCTATGGCTGTGTCGTGCAGCATGGCACTGCGTGCTCCCAAAGCCACTCCTTGCTCCCCAAGGCCACTTTGCTCCTTGCCACCTCGAGGTGGGGGTTGCCAGGAGGGACAATCGCTGCTTGTTTGGGTTGCACAGTGGCTTTTGTTCCGAGCTCCGTCCCTGTTGGATGCTGTGTTAACCACGAGTCGGGCGAACGTGCGTCTTTTTTTTTTTTTTTTTTTCCCCAGTGTTTCTATATGCAAACTAAAAATAGTTCTTTTGTATTGCATCTTAATGCCACGTGACTCTCCTCCTCGTGCAACTGAGACCTCTTTGCAGCCTTCCAGTACTTAGAGGGAGCTCGCGAATGGGAGGAGGAGGAGGACTTTTTATGTGGGCAGATAGCGTTAAGGCAAGGGGGAATGGTTTAAAACTAAAAGAGGGGAGATTTAGGTCAGATATGAGGGGGGAAATTCTTTACCCGAGGGGTGGTGAGGCCATGGCATTACGCAGAGCTGTGGGTGCCCCGTGCCTGGGGTGGGACCCCATGGCAGGGGTGGGATGGGGGTGCTTTGGGGTCCCTTTCAACCCAACCATGCTGTGATTTCACGGTTCTGTAATCTTTGAGGATCGTTCCAACCCAACTATTCCATGGTTCCATGATCCTTAAGGTCCCTTCTGGCTCAACAGTTCTGTTACCGTGTGGTTCCATGATCTTTAAAGCCTCTTCCAACCAATTCCATGGTTCTGTGTTTTTTTTGTTTTTTTTTAAGATCCCCTCCAACCCAACCATTCTGTGATTCCTATGGTTCTAAGATCTTCAGAGGCCCTTTCAACCCAACTACACTGTGATTCCATCATCCTATTGAAAAATGTAACTGGAAAGACAGCATAGCTGTTGAAGCTGGTGTTCTTTTCAAGGAGATGAGTGAGGATTCACGTCCCTGCCCTTGGCCCGAGCTCCAGTAATTCAAATTTATCTGCCTAAAATGCACCCATCAGTTACGTCCGGACGTAGCACTGAAAGCTCTCGGTGTGCTGAGGGAAATTCACGCCACCAAATGCAGCTCCAGCTCTTGTCCTTTGTGGCAGCCTAAATGTATGTGGAGATGATTATCCTTTCACATCTCGGCGTTGTGAGTGACTTGTGTTCCTCCTGGGAGTTAGGCAAAATATCTTACCTCTTGGTATGCAAGATTTATGGGAAATGTAATCGCCCTTCTCCCCAGACATCCATCTGTCTACTTTTGTACCCTTCCTTCTTTCTTTTTAGCTCTTTCATAATGCCTCCCTTTCTTTTTCTCGCTGCTTTGAGTTCACCTCTGTCTGTCTGATTAAAGCTTTTATCTGTAATGATCCAGACAAGGACCAGAAGCAGGATGCTTTTTTCCTTTCTCAGTGTGTTATTGCAGATTGATGGTCGCAAGGTATCTTGGCTTATTTAAAATACCTTCGCTTCATTTATTTTCTCCTTTTAACAGAGGGATCTGCAGAAGGAAGAGTTCATATCAGGTATCTGAACGTATTAGGAACGTAATGCATCATGGTAGTTATTAAAAGATAAGGCAACGCTTCCTCTGAAGAGGAACAAAAAATAAACCTGAATATACGGTGATGCTCACCACACATTTCTAGAGATACCAAATAGAGTAGCTGCTATTTTTAGGGCATAGAAGGTATGTTTTACAGCAGGAAATGATGGCTGTATAGATAGGAGTGGATCTATGAATAACGAAAATGTTTTTCTTATGGGTGAATGAGTGTTTCCTAAAAGTCTTCACTGCAGGGTTTGCTTGGTGCCAGACCAAAGGAAGTCCTTAGGATGGGTGAACGAAGCACTGGAAAGTTTGTTTGAACAAACAAGGAAAACTACAGAAAATCTTGAGTGTATTTCTTTGTGTAAAATACATAAAAGCTTTAAGAACTTTAATACTTTGATGGAAAGTCTATTGTAGAATAGTTAAGGTTGGATAAGACCACTATGGCCATCTGGTCCCACTGTACTCTATAGCATGAAGGGCAGTTTCCTGGGCATTGCAGGAGACAGGGTTTGGCTGTCCCTACAGCAGCTTTCTGACCCAACAGTGAGGCTGTGCCATGAGTTTCCAGCTTCACCAATGTCCACCATGGGGGTGGGAAGCTGTTGGGCTTCAGGCAGAGATGGCAGCGACTTTCCTGCTCTTCTTCCTTGGTCACCTTTGCCCCCAACAGTTTGCAGGTGTCCTTTGTTGCTTTGGTGGCAGGAGGGACATTGGAGGTGTTGGGGAAGAAGAGGTGATCAGTGCTGGGGGTTCCAAAACCTCGAGCCTTCTGCAGCCTCTGTGCAGAATTAAATGCAACTATGGGAAAAAACAAAGAAACAAGTAGAAAAGCTGTAGTGTTTTGAAGAAGCCTGTCTTTAGAAAAGGGAGGAGAACTATTTTCAGTCCATATAAATGAAGTGTTCAGGCACTTAATGCAGCTCTGGGACGGCTGTTTGCTCCGACCGGCGGTAATTCTGAGCTCAGCTTTACGTGCAGGTTGGAGTTCCTGGCGGGGACGACGGCTGCTTTCCATTCTGCTCTCCGGTTACCGCTGGTTGGGAGCGTTGTTTCTTCATTAACATACACCCATGGTTGCACAGAGGCCTCAACCTGGTGCTGCTATGAGAACTACTGGTATCGATGTCCTCTTTGTGCAACCAGAGGGTCGTCCTGGTGTGACTGTCCGTGTGCGTGTTCCTTCAGGCTCTTCTGCAGGATGTCTGCATGTGAATATATTTATACAGCCCCCCCTACTTGCTATCATGGGAACCATTCCCTCTCGCATTCGTGCGGTGTCCGTAGCAACAGTTGTAATTGCTGTGTGCAAAGGCAAAACGGTTTTATTGTGGTTTAGGTACTGCAGTGAAAGTGGGAGTGCTGGTGGCAGCCAGACCCACAGCTGTCTTGTCTATGAATACCAGGGCTCATAGCATAAAGGATTACCCAGTCGAGTTTAGATTTTCTTATCTAATCCCTTCTTCGTTTCCTCACTTAAGGGCACAGCAGCAATTGCCTTCAAGGAAGGCTTTCTGTCCTCACCTCCCTTGGCAAGAAGTTTGCTGCTTCATTTGCTGGCATGGAAACTCAGTGTCTCCGTCCTGCTTTGGGATAAAATCGGTTAATATGAAAAGTCTATCCATACAGTGTGAAATATTGCTTGGAACAACTTTCCCTTTTCCTTACTCAGATTGTAACCAGTGTGAGGCAAGACCTAAAAATGCAAAGTGGGCACTGGTTATGATTGCAGCAGCTGGAAGTGCTTTGGGTTCTGCTTTTCACAGACCTTTGTCCGCCGCTGTGTGCAGGATGTTGCAGGTGGACATGCTGTGAGCATGGATGCTGTGCTGGGGTCTCTTTCTAGGCAGAGTGTAAATGAAGGTGATCCCTGGAGAACAGGGTTTGGGATCGTGTCCATGTGTGGATGCTGCACTGTTCCTGCTGCAGCTTGCCCTGGTGTCTGGAGGAATGCTTATCATCCACCACAGATGGAAGAAACCTAAGGGACACTAAAGAGGCACTTGTCCTGCTAGTCTTCTGCAAGATTGATTGGCTTTTCCTAATCCATCTTTTTGATCTCTGCTAGCCATCTTGTCCCCAGCTGTAACATCCTCTCCTTTGGATTTATGGATGCTGTCTGCAGAGAGTGCTGCAACTTCAGGCAGCTGAGCTGTGCTTCAAACAGGGGCTGCTGAGACTGACCGCCTTCATTAGGCAAATTCAATAAGATCACAGCGCTTGTAGGTCAAAGTCTGGCGGTCAGAACAACTCCTGAGTGGAGTCAGTGTTTAGCTCTTGGAAGCTGGTGTTGCATGGTTGAAATGTAGAACTTTTAAAAGCGATCCTTAAAAAGCACATGAGTGTCACCATTGATTAATTTTTCACTAGCTTGTGTGAGGCTTTGTTTTTTTTCTGACTTGTTCAGATTTATCCGTTGGACAGTGCAAAACTTGGAGGTCTCCTCCTCCTACCTTGCAAATGTGGGAGGCTTGCTTGCACCTCTCTGCAGAGCTGATATGGTCACCTCTCCCTCGTTTTGGGAGAGGAAATGAGGTCTGGTGAGTCAAAGAGCCAATGGGCCCTAAAGGTGAGAACTGCTATTTTTTTGTGCGACAGTTCAGTCTGGGCAGTCAGCCTTGAGTTCCTGTCTGTGATAATTAGATAAGGAATCTTCGTGTCCTTTGCACAGTGCTTTGAGATCTGCTGATAGAAAACGCACCAACTTTCTTTTCCCCTTGTGACCACACCTAGAACTTAAAACTTTAGTTCTCATGGTTTGGGCTGTTTGCTGCCATAAGGAATTATCCCATAATGGTGCCATTAAGATCTCCTAAGAGATGTCAACTTGAAAAATAAAGCAACCAAAGCAGTCTCACCTCATGTAGGAGGTGTTTGCTGTGATGTTACCTCCAGCAGCCAACTGGTGTTGTGGCACCAACACAACTGCTGGGGGTTTTTGCTCCTGCTCCTGTAAGGTGTTATGCAAAACCTCCTGATTCAGTCCTTCCAGTTGTAGTGACGGATGGAGAAATCTGTCTCAGGGCTGGAGCTGCTCACTTGTGCTGCTGAGGCGTTTCTATTGATCCCTATACAAAACTACACTCTTATAAATGACTTTTGAAAAAGTATCTGCTTTCTTTCCATTATTTTTCTCATGAGATTTCTTGGCAAAAACTTGAATTTTCTCTGGGAGCTCACGTTTCAATTTTAGATTGAATGTTGAGGCCGAAAGTAAGAACCTCTTATAATACATTTCAACCAGGCGGGATTGGCTGCAATAACTTCTAAGGTATGTTTATTTTTTTTTATTATTATTATTTAAAACAACAACAAAACTTGTTACGAACAGCTCTGGGCACATTCAGTTCCTGTCGACAACATCTCAGAGAGCACGCACCGAGGAGATAAGGCCTCACCCCATGGAGGAGTGCCATTCCTGTGGCCCAGCAGATCCACCATGGGGCTGAGAGCCCCTCAGGCTGTACGATGCTTACAGAGAGCACAGCCTGTGCCCATGGTCGGCATGTTGGGGCCTGGGCCTACAGAGTACAGTGGGGCCTGGGCCTATAGGCAGCACTTCAAGGCCAGGGCCTACGCAGTACACAGAGGCCTGGGCTTACACAGTACATTGGGGCCTGGGCCTACGCAGCATGCTGGAGCCTGGGCCTACACAGTACACTGAGGCCTGGGCCTGTAGGTAGCATGTCAAGGCCTGGGCCCACGCAGCACACTGGGGCCTGGGCCCACGCAGCACACTGGGGCCTGGGCCCACGCAGCACACTGGGGCCTGGGCCCACGCAGCACACCGGGCCCATGTGCTCCCTCACCAATGGAGGGAGAAAGGCCTGAAGCCAGGGTAGGGGTGAATTGGGCTCCTCTGTGGTCATGGCTCCAAGCTGTTGAAGCTGAAGGAGCGTTTGGGCAGCACTCACAGGGGTCGGGTTTGGATTTTGGCTGGTGCTGGAGCCAGGAGTTGGACTTGGTGATCTGTGTGGGTTCTTTCCAACGTGGGATGTTCTATGATTTTGTGATTAGGAGCTTCAGACCAAGACCATAGAATCGTCATAGAATGGGTTGAAAAGGACCTCGAAGATCATCTAGTTTCAACCCCTCTGCTGTGAGCAATGTCACCAACCACCACACCAGGCTGCTCAGAGCCACATGCAGCCTGGCCTTGATGATGTGCTGTGCTGGTCAGGCAGGGCAGGAGGCTTCATCATCAGAACTGCAGCCTGGCCCTCCCAACCTGTTCTCCCAATGGGTTTGCAAACAGAGCAGGTTCAAGCTGCCACACCAAGCTCTATGCGTATAGGTCCCAAAGCAGTGCTTTTGCTCCTAAGAGTGGTGGGCAGCGCTGGTGCTGTGCACAGGCAGCTTGTGCTCATGGTGAGGTTTCTGCTCACCTTGACTCTTGCTTTGTGGGAGTACAACGATGTGAGCACAGGTGGGATGGCTGGCTCTGGCTGAAAGCTATCTTTGTTAAATCTTACTGCCCTAGCATTGAAATGGAGCTATGAGTGGCCTCTGTTTAATCTTTATTTCTTCCTCCTCCATTTTGTGCTTTGAACAAATGTTAGGTCTTTGCAAGACTTGCATGAGATCTTGGGAGCTTGTCTACCCGGACAGAGCATATTGGAGAGAATGGTAAATTGGTAAGTGTTCCAACATGGGCAGCTTAGCTGCAGTCAGTGTGGAACCTTTTCCAGCTTTGTTGCTGCTAAATAAAACACGAGCTGAGCTCTAAAGGCCCCTTCTGGCAGGAATTGCACAGGAGGAGTGAGGTTGCTTTACTAAAACCACTTGCTGGAATTGTCACTATAGATGTGCATTGTGATATTTATTTTTTAACTCAAGACAAAGGAATCTGTTAAATAAGCATTTTTGGTCATTTATAGGGGCGTTTTCTTGAAGACTGTCGGACATGGGGTTCCATTTGTGCTCTGCTCACACTGAGCTTGCAAAGCTGTCAGTGGAGAATGTAACTTCTTCAGGGAAAAAGGTTATATGGCAGCAGAAGCGTGAATTCACTTTTCCGGTATAATGTGCTTATGTTGATAAACCATATTCTTACTATACAGGAACACAGTTTACTGGGAGAGCTAGATCATCCCGGGGGGTTTATACTGTGATAATTCTGTGTGTAGTGAAAGGTGGAAATTCATAGGGGATGTTTATGGATGAGCTGACTGTCTTGGGCTATTTTTGTACTGTGCAGATAAGAAATAAAGAGACAGGAGAGCCCTCCTCCTGCATGCCTTTCTTCTTTACATGTGCATTTACAGAGCACGTTCCCATTGAATTACTTCCCTGTTTTCTAGGCTAAGCAGTGCTGGTGCAGTTATGTGCTCAATGCTTCACGTTGGCTCCCTGTTTATTGGTGCTGCTGGTTGCAGCTGGATGTGGGTTGTGCAGGGCCGTACACAAACCCATGGACTGGAGGAAGCCCGGTGCAGGGCTGTTGGCACAGCTCGCCATGTCAGCACGGGGTGTGCTGTAGCATTGGCATGTTGGGAACCAATTGAAATTGGCATCTGGACCACTCTGGGTTGAAAGCCATGTATCCTGACTACTGTTGGGTTGGCAGCTTCTCCTTTTTGAGCATTTTGTTTTTCTCATGTGACCCCTTGATAAACGGAGTTATTTCTTTTTGTTTGGAAAATAAAAGTTTTTCCTAGTAAAATAGGAAGTGTTCTTTCAAACCTCTGTCATAACAGGCTTAAGAAATGTTTATCTACTTCTGCCCCTGAATCACGCGATCTTTATCCAGGTATGTAGGGGGTGAGTTTCTGGAAGGAGAACTTCTACAGCATCCTGAGTGCATGGGCTGGGAAATCTGCTCCGTTGTGTGAATGTGAAAGCTGTGATGCAGATGGGGAAAGGGTTCTGTTTAACTTAAATAAAAATAATCCACAGCTCTTCTGTCATCTCTCTGTTGGTGTTTCTCTTCTTCCACTCCCTCCCCTTCCCCAGTCCATTTCCTATGGTAGCTCTGTAGGAATTTACATGTCTGCAGCAGATGAGGGAATTTGGGAAAGTGAGCCTATTCCCTTCTAACACTGGAAGGTCCTGGATCCCAGGTTTCTAATTAAAAGGTCAAAGCCACTTTAAGAAGTGTCTAAATATAACCTAAACTGTGTGGATGGGCTCTGGTAGCTATGGCTTCATGTGATGAATACAACAAGACATATAGAACACCTTCATCTTTCCAAATTAAGACTTTTTCATAGCGTGGTGCACTACATGGGCTTTTGGGGCACGTGCTTGAAGTAACTTGTGATGTGTGTTTCTGGTTCTGTTGAGTAAGCTCCCAAAGTAATGGTCTGATTTGGATTGATTTAAGGATTCAGGTGGCAATCAAATACTCCTTCCCTTGTACGTTTGGCACCTGTATCATGAACAAGATTGCAATTCCTGTAACCTTCTAAAAAAAAAAAAAAAAAAGCACACCTGTTGTCTCTCTGAAAATACTTTTTTGCTTTATTTCAGGACAAACACCATGATGCTGCTCATGAAATCATTGAGACAATTCGGTAAGTGTTCGGTGCAGGCTGGAACCCTTTCTTGTGCATGACTGCATCATGGTGAGTGGGCACCTTAGGATACAAAGGAGGGCAGCAGGTTTTCATGGTTGGATGGTGCAGATGAAACGCAGAGCAGGGTTCTGCTTGCATGGCCACCCGAGCTTGGAGACTGGTCATCCCATATGGCCCAGCAAGCTGCTCCCAGCATGAGTGGGAAAGCTTAGCAGTATTGCTGATAACATCACTCATGTAGATGAAATCATAATATTGGACCACAACATGTGGTAGGAGGGAATGTGTGGGTGCCACGCTGGAGCCTGGACCTCAAGCTTTTTGTTTTTTAAGAAAAAATGTTCTTTTTCCAACTGCAAAGCCTGGATGTGAGCTGTTCTGCTGCTCTTTCTCCCAGCTCACTTGTGCTGATGCTGGTGAAGGTCTTGGGGAGCCCATGGTCTGCTTTGTTGGTGTAATTATAGGGAAGGTGGTGCTGGAAGTGATTGCCAGAGTCCTCTGTGCTATTTTCAGTGCTGTGCTACCTGTAGGCAAGAGGGGGCTTGTGTAAGAAAGCAGTTGGGCCAAAGAGGTGTTTCACAACCATCTTACAAGCATGATTGCAGTGCAAGTGGGCTGTTAGAAGGCTTCCGTGCAGCCTTTTGCCTCCCTTGTGCTCAGTGACCACAGCATGGTTATGAAAGCATTGAGTGAAAGAATGCAGAGAACTATCAATCTCTTTGGGTAAGCAGCTGTTGGCTGCCCATTTGCCTAATGTAAGAGAAAAATTGGGAAAGTTGTAAATTTTGTTGGGGGAAGGTAGATATTCACCAGAAGGCAGTCAGGCATCGGTATCAAATGGGGATTTCTATTTTTTAATTTGTGTGTGTGTATTTATTTAGTAAGGGTGAATCAGGCAGAAGGAACCAGAACAGCTGGATCTCTTGTCATGCTTTTTCACCGTTTTAAAGTGTGCATCATGGTGCAAGGAGAGGAAATGCTGCCATTCCCATTTCTGTCCTTCCTAGGTGTGCACTGAGTTACTGTGGTGATGGTAGCTCTTCCCTGTTTTGGTGTTTTTGGAGGAAAGTTTGTACAAAGCCAGTGTGGCTTTTCAGTTGCCTTTGAAAAGAATTCACCATCTTCCCATATTTTGAGAGCAAAAATCTCATCTGTGAGCTGCCATTGTCAGATGCAGTGCCAGTGGGGCTGAGCTTTCCCCTCCTAATGGCAGCAGCGTTTGGGCTTTGTTAATTCAGCACGAAGAAGAGATCTTTTATCAAAATTACTTGGGCAAATCTGTCTTGGGTTGGGTTATATCAAGTGTAAAAGCAGCTTAGAGAATATCCTTGTGATGAATGGCTGGTGGTGGTGGTCCAGGCTGCTGGAGGAGAGGTCTTCTCCACCCTCCCCTTTGTCAAAGCTGTTAAAGTGTCAGTTTTGTTAAAAATCCTTTCAAAATACTGCATTTTTCTTCTTTTTTTTTTTTTCATTATGCTTTATGTTAGATTAGCATCAGCTATAGCTTTGGGTATTTTCAGATGCACTCAATATACTTATCACCTCAATTTGAAGCTGTGCCATTTCCAGTGCTTTATACCACTGCCAATGTCTACAGGCACCTCGCTGTTTTTTCAGCACAAATATGGACTCTTGCAGCTTCCCAATTAGCATTTTGTGCTGTCTGCCTTCCTCCTAACAATACTGTGAGCTTTCATGTCTGCTGCAGTGTTCTGTCTCAATGTATAGCAATGCCAGTCTAGAACTGAGACAGACTGCCTTATTATAGCTAATTGGAAATGGTGTTTTTGTTCTGTTCCTTCTCTCTTTCCAGGTGGGTCTGTGAAGAAATCCCAGATCTCAAGCTTGCTATGGAAAACTACGTTCTAATTGACTATGACACAAAAAGGTGAGAAAAGAATCCTTTTTCCCAGCAGGAGGACAAGCCAGCATGGTTTGCAGTGAATCTGTTGCTATCTGGTTATTCTTAGACACTACGAACCAAAGTTTTCTTCTGGAGCTGGCAGAGCTATTTTGGTAGGAAATGTGTAACAGAAATATTGGCAAAGGCTGTTGGATGAAGGACATAATAGGAAACTGCGTACGGCAGAGAGTTGAGCTCTGCTGTGTACGTTGGAATTACTCACTGCAAAACAATGATCGGTATCTGAGCTGTTGGACTGCATCCAGCCTCAGCGAGCTGAATGGCACCGAGGTTCCTACTTCTGTAGTAACTCAGAATTCCTGTTTAGAAAGCTGCATGCCAGAGCTGTCTGTCAGCGCTGTGTCCTTCTCCTGCCAGGGCTGTGGGAGCTGAACCTCCCCCTTCCTCCTCTGTTCAGTGTTCAGAACGAGAGTGATGCTGTTTGGGTGGGGAATGAATTAAAAGGCAAACCGTTCCTACTGCTCTCTTGGGCAGCTAGAATTAGTTGGAGGTTCTTGTGTCTGCATCTGAGCGCCTGTTCCACAAAGAGCTGCAAATGAAAGTATGGTGTGTGTTGTTCACCTTCATAGAATCATAGAATGGGTTGAAATGGACCACAGTGATCATCAGTTCCAACCCCCTGCTATGTGCAGGGTCACCAACCAGCAGCCCAGGCTGCCCAGAGCCACATCCAGCCTGGCCTTGAATGCCTGCAGGGATGGGGCATCCACAGCCTCCTGGGCAACCTGTTCCAGTGCCTCACCACCCTCTGGGTGAAAAACTTCCTCCTAATATCCAACCTAAACCTCCCCTGTCTCAGTTTAAAACCATTCCCCCTTGTCCTATCTATCCCCCTGTCCACTTTGGGGCTGGTGAGGGCAGGCCCTCATCCTGCAGCATCTCCTGGGGTGAGTCCACATGCATGGCCTTGCTGCAGGCAGAAAAGAGCTGTGACCCCCAAGCTGTAGCATGCAGAGACCTCCCTAATTGCTTATGTGGGGAAAAACAGAATTCATTCAAGTTGTGGATGTGAAGAAAACTGCATTTGTCCACAGCGTGGCTAAACTCGTAGATTGAGGATTGCAGGTGAAACTCCATCCCTTTGTAAGTCATCCCTGGTTATAATCCCGAGCCCCATGCAGGTACTGCTATCATGATCTGCTTAAGGTGTTTTTGCTCCTCTCTGTTTCATTTTAACTGCTTGATTGCAGTGCCACTTCCTTCCATGTCCCCTGGTCCCCACTTCTTGGTTCAGGGGTGGCCATGATTTAACTATCTTGCTCCTGTAACTCCTTATTTGTTTTGTTTTTTCTTTTTTTAATAGAATCTGGTTATGTAATCCCGATTTCCTAGCAATATCTTTTCCCCCCTGGCATGAGATGAATTTTTTTTAATCCTCTAAGCTTCTGCCATGGAGGCATCTGGCTACACTGACTGTAATCCTGAGCAACCCATGAAGCAGTCACTGTCATGAAGTGCTGATTGTAGAGCCATTCCGGATGGAAAAGTCCTTTAAGATCATCATGGCCAACCATTCACCTCCCACCAACCCCTGTCCCTGAGTACTTCAGTGGAGCAAAGGAGAACAGCACACAGACACCTTGCATTTCTGTGTTCTGCATGGAGGAAAAGAAGTAGCGGGCTAGGAGAACAGCAAACTTTCTCATAAATCAGAACTTAAGTTCAATTATTTTCTTGTTCACTAAGGGAACTAATATTATATGAACGTTCAGCTTCCAAAATGGAAGTGCCTTTCTTCTTTCCACAGCACAAGCAGGTTGCACAACTTGTTGCTTCTCTGTCATGTACTGCTGCTCTGCTGGGAGACTACAGAAAGCAAACTGTGCAGTGTCCTAAAGCCGTGCAAGTAATTACATGTTCTGCAGGGAGCAAACCTTAAATAGATCAGCTTCTGTGATGATAGAAGGGCTGAAAGTTGTACCTCCAAGCTCGCCTTTTGCCCTCCTCTTGTTAACCTGTGCTTTCTCCCTGCAGCTTTGAAAGCATGCAGCGGCTTTGTGACAAGTACAACCGCGCCATCGACAGCATCCATCAGCTGGTATGTATTGCCACTGCTGTGCCACGTGCTTATCCCACTGCTTTGAACTCACGTGTAGAGAATAACATCTAAAAACCATCAGGGGTTGAACACTGGGTGATGAGTTGTGCTCTGGTGGTGTCACTGGTGCTCCGGCGCTTCCATTCCCATGGGGGTTTAAATCTTTTATTAAACCATCTCTCCTTAGCCATCTCTCAAAGAGTTGTTATTGGAGGGGCTGTCTTACAGGAGATAAAAAGCATAGTAACTTTTTTTTTTTTCCTTTGTCCCTAAATGCAGGTTTGTAAGCTCTCGTTCTGGTGCTCCTTTGGCACTTTGCCGTTCCCTTCAGGGGGCCGAAAAAAGGTTTCCGTGTATTTTGCTCGCAGAAGTTTCACAGGGATTTACCATATAGGTTTACTTTTGCATGTGGAAATCTGTGGCTTATGGGTTCTTAAGCCATCCATATGAAGCCCCCTGTGTATTGTGGCAGTGATCCATAGCTTAGGAATTTCCGTGCTTGCCATTCAGTTCTGCTCTGTGCTGCAGGGCTGCACTGATGGGGAAAACTAGGATGTAATCTCAGACTGATTTAACAAGGTGTGATTTTTTCTGTAAGGTTGAATTGAAGGAAGTAAAACATGAGTAATGAATTAATGGTACCAGTCTATTTAATTTTGAAATTATAGGTGGATTTCTTTTCCTCTCCATTGTGCTTGTGGGAATTACTGGATACATGCAGCACAGCAAAACCTTCTGTCCATCCTTTATGGGCCTGCAGCTCCCTAAAAACTGTTTGGATTTTGTATGTAAATTTCTGTTCCTCTCAAACACAGGAGCATTTAGGCCAGATTCTGGAGTTGCCCTTTTTGTTTTCCCTTACTGAAAGCAGACATTTCTCGCACTGTGTTTAGGGACGGGTGTTTCTTTTGAAGAAACAAGGGAAGCTCGATTTCCATCTCTTTCCTGCCACTCCTGTTTGTGTACATACGATCCGTCCCACCCCACAATTCCCAGTGGAAGTTGAGCTGCTCTCACGCTGAGCTTACAGCCAACATCAGTTCAGTGGTGATCAGTAAATACAACATGAGCGAACAAACCTGCACGCCTTTTCCAGGTGTGCTCACAACTGAGCTCTCTGATTTTTTTACCTTCCTGTTATTTCTACCAGTGATGTTTGTACTTATCTATTAGTTCTTTAATATTTGCTTGTCCTCACGTTGGATTCCTGTCACAGAGTCACAGACTGGCCCATGTTGGAAGGGACTTCAAGGATCACAAATCTCCAACCTCCCCATCAAATGCAGGGCCACAACCTCCACATTTAACACCAGCCCAGGCTGCCCAGAGCTCCATCCAACCTGGCCTTGAACACCTCCATTGATGGACGGGGCATCCACAGCCTCTCTGGGCAGCTGTTCCAGCACCTCACCACTCTCATAGTAAAGAACTTCCCCCTGACGTCCAACCTCAATCTCTCCTCCCTCAACTTCAAACCATTTCCCCTTGTCCTGCAGTTATCTCCCCTTTCCAAGAGCTGACTCCCCTCCTGTTTGTAGGCTCCCTTTAGGTACTGAAGGCTGCAATGATTCACCCCGCAGCCTTCTTTTCTCCAGGCTGAACAAGCCCAACTCCCTCAGCCTGTCTTTGCAGGGGAGCTGCTCCAGCCCTCTGATTATCTTCATGGCCCTCCTCTGGACCCTGTCCCACAGCTCCCTGCCTTTCTTGTACTGGGGACGCAGTTCTGCAGCTGGGGCCTCACAAAGGCAGAGTAGAGAGGGACCATCCCTGTTGGCCACCCCTCTTTTGATGGAGCCCAGGATCCCATTTGCTTTCCGAGCTACAAAAGCACACTGCTGGCTCACGTTGAGTTTTTCATCCACCAAAATGTCCTTTGCTGCTCTTTCTTTGCAGTGGAAGGGAACCACCCAACCGATGAAGCTGAACACGCGTCCCTCCAACGGGCTCCTCCGGCACATCCTGCAGCAGGTTTACAACCACTCGGTGACAGACCCCGAGAAACTCAACAACTACGAGCCCTTCTCCCCAGAGGTGTATGGAGAAACCTCCTTCGACCTGGTGGCCCAGATGATAGATGAGATTAAGATGACAGAAGATGATCTCTTTGTCGACTTGGGCAGCGGTGAGTGACCGATAACTGAAGGATTTATTCTTTTTGCTCACTGTTTTGTTTTTTTTTTTTTTCCTTTTTGTCATAAATTCACATTTGGAAAGTAAACCAGGGCTAAGGATTACATTCTAGAATAAGCACCTTTTCTAGTTAATCCTCAGTGATGCTTCTGCTTTTCACAACAGGATTAAGCAGACCAAGCAGATGTCCCAGCCCTTGTTCCCTGTGGTGAGATGTTGGCCTGCAAGTGCCACGAACCCTTCTTACAGAAAGCTCTTCATGTTTGTTGGTGAATGCACTTACAAAGAAGAAACGATATGAAAAAAATGATGCTTAAAATATAACAGCAATCCCATTTTTAGGGATTCATCAACTCTCTGTGAATTCTTTTTATTCCATTCATACGTGAAGATTTGATTTCCTCGTCTCTCCCATGAAATGCTGGGCATGTCACCTGAAAATTAGGCAGTTTTTTTCCCCTCTGATGTACTTCTCAGTGTGTCAGAAAAGTCTTCATGCTTGTCTGTGACAGTTGTGTTGTGAGACCCCACAAATCCAACTGAGTGCAACTGCCTCTCTTGTGTAGGCTGGAGTTTTAAAAGGAAGTTTAAGTTGGTAACCAGCTATGACTCAAACCCATGTGGAACAGATACATACTGAGTAAGAAGATGATGTTCTTCTTTTTGTTGCTAAAATCTGGTTTTGAACAGGAAAGGAGTAATAAGAATTTCCCCTTTTACTGGATTGGTCTTAAAATTGTAGGTGAAGTTTTGCTTTTGGTTTTGGTATGATGCAGGACTTCTAGGGAAAATATTAAAAGCTATATATTTAATTCCTTAAAAAACAAATAACAAATGTAAACCTGTCAGGACAGCCATGTTCCCTCCAGATCCCAGTGTGTCTGCAGTCAGGGATCACCTCCTCCTGACCCCTTCCTCCCTCTGTGCAACTTATGGCTTAAATTTCCTGTTCCAATGACTGATATCCAACTGAGACCTGCAGAAAGGCATCAGGTCCAACAAACTATTTTCCTTCTGGAAAAAAACAACAACAACAAAAAAGGCCATAGATACTGGTGGCTGTTTGTTCAGGAGGGCTGAAGAAGGTGGTATCTGAAGTCTTGCAGTGCTGCTGATGGTGGAACAAGAAGTGTGTGGTCAAGCTGAAGCGCTTGGTGCTCATACCATGAGATGTGGGATTTCTGCTGGCCTTCCTGCTTGCCTTCTCCCCACTTTTCCCCCGGGGGCTGACCAACCACGTAGAAATCCACAGTGTAAAGAGTCACATAGGAAAGGATTGGTTTAAAGTCTTTGGCTTCCAAGGTTTGGAACACTGCAACAATTGGAAACAGAACGTTGTTCCTGAGTTTGTACTGAAGGAGTAAACTTGAGAAAACTGTAATCAGTGCAGTACTGAGAGTAGCATAAATGAAAGCATATTTTTTCCTACCAGCAATGGGAATGACCTCCCTACAGCTGCATGCACACAGCAGGGGCTGCACCCCCAGGTGCTGTGGCCACTCCTGTGCCAATTGCAGGAGGAATTTATGTAGCTGTGCATCACCATTAGGCTGATGGCAATTGCAGCACAGAAAGAAGGGCCAAAGAAAGGCAAGGTTAATAACTCGTTATGCTGCATTGTGATTTCTGTCATAACAGTGTGT
This sequence comes from Phasianus colchicus, assembly GCF_987193195.1. Taxonomy (NCBI): domain Eukaryota; kingdom Metazoa; phylum Chordata; class Aves; order Galliformes; family Phasianidae; genus Phasianus; species Phasianus colchicus. Next base: position 2,598,432 of record NC_143463.1, on the reverse strand, counting down.
TTGTGGCTTCCCCTTGGTCTTTGTCCTCCTTCAGGATTAAGAAACAGGGAAACAGTTCTCCTTCAGACCGTGTTCTTCTCCCACCCCACGGAAATCTGCACATCTGTATTTGCATGTGTATAAAATTTGTGTGTGTGTGAAATGGGAATTTGGGGAGGGAGGAAAGGAGGAAAAAAAAAAAAAAAGAAAGAGTCAACCAACAAAACACCCTGACAGCAGCAGAGCTCTCACTGTGCCAGCAGTGTTCTGGTGGCGAGGGCTTAAAGGCAGCAGTTCCACCCCTTCAATTAGCAGCACTGCTTCCTGCCAGCAGCCCAGCGATGTGCACACAGCAGTGTGGCTCTGCACACAGCAGTGTGGCTCTGTGCAGATGGGGGATATGCTCAGGTTTGCTCTCGTTTCCCATGTGGTCACCTGCAGGGTGATGAAGCACGTTGGTGCGATGGAAACGCGTGCTGCGTCAGACATAGGCAGGATGCATTCCAACTGAGTGCTTCAGCAGATGGGGAATGGCATTGCTTTAGCACCTGCAGAATGGGGGTCACTTGTAAAGGCAGAAATCAAAGTGCTGTTTTCCCTTTTTTTCCTTAAGCTGGGATGGAGGGAAGGGCATGCACTGCTCAGGTGGGTGTAGGAACAGCTCGGTGCTGCTGCAGCTTGCCGTGCAGGCAGAACGGGGATGGGAAGTTCATGCATTTTTCAGTGCTGGTCTGGCATTGAAATTCTTTTTGATTGTTGAACCTGGTCATGTGTTCTAACGCAGCACTCTGCATTAGCCTATAGGAAAATAAGCTTGTGTTGTTCTCAGACATGGTGCTGCATTTCAGGTGAAAGCTTGTGCCCATAGTGCTGGGCAAACAGGTTGGTCTTCAGTGACATCTTAGGAATGTGACCAACATCCTTCTGGGCTGAGGTGGGAATTGTCTGAGGGTTTGTGCTGCTGATATGTACTGAAATACAGTCTGAAATCTAAGTTTGATGAAATGCTAATGAAACTGGTGTAAATTCAGCTCTTGGTGAACCTTTGTTAGATGGTGAACACGAGCCATCTTTAACAGCAGTAGCCATTAACGTTTATCAATGCAAGCATTGCTGTGTTGTGGCCTTATGCTGTTATCCTAAAAGCACTGAAAAATGGAAGCATCAAAACTCTAACAGCACATTTCTTTTTTCTTCTGTAAGAGAAGTTAAATTGCAGTGCACACTCCTTCTCCAGGATGCAAATTCCTTTTACAGGAAGGTGGGTTCTTAGCATTTAACAAACCTTGTAGGAAAATGGGGCTCATTTCAGCCACGCACGATTTGAATTGCAGAATAGATGGAACTCGTGGGACTTTCTGCACGTTTCCCATTAATGACTCTTTGCTTTCCTCTCTTGGAACCCTCTCTCAAGTTTGTTTTCTCTCTCCTGCAGGTGTGGGTCAGGTGGTGCTTCAAGTGGCTGCAGCCACAAACTGCAAACATCACTATGGTGTGGAGAAAGCTGACATTCCAGCCAAATACGCTGAGGTCAGTGGCTTGCAGTGAGCAGTGTGCATGCTTTTGTTTCTCAGGTTAAGCCCTGGAGTGCAGCATGCCTGGGGGGAGTGTTTGTCCTTTCCTTGTGCCTGCTGTGAGAGCTCAGTGTGTTTCTAACCATAGTGATGTAGGACTTATTCAAGGGGAAATGCAATAGGCTTCACCTGCACTCATGGGTGTGAAAAGGCCCTCGTGCAGGGGGCTGTCAAAACCAAAGCACTATAAGCAAATCTGGGAAGGAACTGACTCAACAAACAGTTCTTAAGAGGTTTTAAAGCTGTCTTTCTGCCTAAGGCACTGTTACCCCTTTTTGGTGTCCCATAGCTGGAGTTTAGCTTGGTTATTAAGCTGGAATAGGCTGACCAACAAGGCTTGTGAGTGCCTTGTCTGGTTGGCAACTGTGCAGCCAGAGGAAATCTTACACCAGAGCCATCATGTAGGCAAGCAGGCAGTTTTCTTCCAACTTCTTTAATTCACTGCCAATGGGGACACAAAGATAATCAATTCCAAGGCGATCCTGGGAGGCAGATGAGCTACAAGCAGGCAATCAAGGTTAGTCATGCCTTACCATACAAAGTTTACTTTCTGCAGCAGACCGAACAGAAACGTACCCCTCCGTGTTGTTAAAATAAGCTGACTCAGTCTGTGCAGGCCAGAAAATTATGCCTTACGAAGGAAAAACAAATCCTTGATCCTCCTTTTAAGCGGTGTGGGCAAAAATGCGTAAACACAGTGGTGAGGAGGATCAGACAACGATCTAAAAATCCATTTTGTTTCTCCTCTTGTGACCCAGTGGAAATTTCCAACTGGAGCATCGTGCATTCCCTCTGTGTGAGCCTTCTGGTTGCACAGCAGAGTCACTATCTGAATTTAATAGTGAGCTTAGTGTAGAGATGAATGTTAAAGAGGGAACGTTAGGTTCTCACTTGCACTAATACCCCTTCCCATCACTGTGCAAACATAAGGCCTTAATGATAATGGTTAGCAAACAAAAAACCTAAACAAACACAAAAGAAAACACCACCCAGAAATTAAATATTAGTATTAACTTGTGGGCTGCCTTCTGTTGCAGAAGAGCACCAATATTTCATAGGCTTATGGGATGAACAAATTGTACAGCACTGTTCTGCTGATTGCAGATTGAACAGCTGAGCAGCTGCTGCCTGCATGCTCTGAGGAGCAGTTCTCCTCCCCAGCTCTGATAGACACTTGTGGAAGAGATTGGATTAAGTTTCTAGTTCAGATTGACTGTGGCAGCACATCTCTGGCTGCTTTGGTAAGGAAAGGATGCAGATGGCTTTGAATTACCTTCAGCCAAATAGGAAGAGTCTCTTGGATTTGATTTAGTGAAGCTGCCCTTGAAAAATAAAAGTTCAAAATATGTCCAGCACGTGAAAATACTTCTGGTTTTGGTGTCTTGTCCCACAAAGCTTAGGGGAGCTCAAGAAACAAAGAGTTTCAGCACACATCTGTTGCACACACTGTTGCACAGATGGATATCTGCACATCTCAGATGTTGGTAGAGTCAGAGCACTCTCCTGTATTTCCTTTCATTGCTGCCACCAAATTTGGGCCCTTCATTTGTGGAATCAAATTCTGGAATACAGGAGGTTTTTTCAGTCTTCATTCAGACACCTGAGTTTAATTTTCATACCTGGTGTATAGGTGGACCCTCACTGCCAATATAGAGTAAGCCATCTTGGCATGCTTTTTTTTTTTAAAATTTTTTGTTAATTTTTCCTATATTTGGGCAATAGAAGACTGGTGCCAGCTGTATGTCTGGGTCATACAGCCTTCCATCTCTGCAACCCCAGTCTGGTGTTTAAATGCAGCTGGAAGCACTCCTTGTTGCTCTGGCAAATTGGTGCTCCCTCCACTCACTGTTGCAGTTGCTCTGCATGTTACTTTCTGCTGCTTCACCCCAGCTGACCCATCTAAGCTTTGCTATCTGGGCTTAGATTGGATGCATTCAGTGCCTCCTACTCTGTGGGATTATGCACCACAACACAGCAGCTACTTAAGGTTGTGCCATTTTTAGTGGTAAGCAGCGTCAGCTCAGATTGCATTGCTTATAACATGTAATTTTGCTGAAAAGGGTGGGGGAGAGAAGAAAATGCCAGCTTTGTCCTGATCCTGGTGCAAATCGTTTTGTTGAGAAGTGGCAGTGAATGTCTGCCTTGTATCCCTTGAGTATTAATAGGGAAAAAAATGGTGGGGAGGGGGTTATTGAGCACTGTCAGAGCTTATCTGCTTTCACTGATGTCTCGCTGCACCAAGATGTCCTAACAGGTGGTTTTGTGTCTCTTCCCTCTTCTAGACGATGGACAGAGAGTTCAGAAAGTGGATGAAATGGTATGGGAAAAAACATGCAGAATACACAGTGAGTGCAATTCAGCTGAAAAGCCTTGTGGTCCGTGCTGATGTACAGAATTTGCAAAGCCCTCTTCAGCCCTTCAGCAGCAAAGCAGCAGTATGAGTCGTGCCTGCTTACCAGCTTTTCTTTGATCCTGAGGATGATGCTCTCTGAGATATCCTCCCTGTGGCCTCTTTCTCTCATTTATTATTTGGCGTGGTGTTATGGAAGTGCTCTCAGGGCTTTTCAGAAGTTGTTGGATGGTTTATCCTTCCAGCACTCTGCTGGTTGTGGTGCCACATGTCTTCTCTTTGTGGTAATCCCTTCTTTTCCCCTCACCTTCCTCATGTGATGTGGACATGGCAGCCCCTGCTCAGGTGTCTGAGCCCTCCTGCAAGAAACAGAGGCTGAAGCTTTATGTTCTGCAGGCAGGTGACAGTGTGATCAGTGGGGTTGGTGCTGCAGGGTTTGAAGTTCTGCATGAAGAGCAGCACTGAGATGAAGGCAGAGGATCTCAGGACTGGTAACAGAGTAGATGTGTCTAGGTGGAGCTGCAGGTGGGTGTGTGGGCTCAGAAGAATGGCAAGCAGTTAGCTGTCCCTCAGAAAGGTGGATGAGATGCTCCATGCATGGAACCTAGGAGCAAATGGGGCATCACAGGCACCTGTCTGTCTTGGGTTGGGGGCATGTGATCCAGAAGCTTTCCACTTCTGAGATGTCTTTTTCACTCCAGAATAACAGTTCTAAGCAGTGCAGATCCACAGGCTGCTTGGTGTCATTCCCACCCCTTTTCTTCTTCTTTCCTTCTTGTCATTAAGAAGCTACTCTCCAGCTAATCACTTGCCTGTGGGGAAATCTCTGTAGTCACAGCATAACAGCAGCCCACTGGGAGCTCTGAAAATACAGTGTTGGTGCTTCTCTGCCTCTTCCCCATGTTCAGGAAAGAGGATGGATGGGTCAGGGCTGGTCCCTTGTTGCCCAGAGACATAAGGGTATTCTTCTTGCTCAGAGGCTGCACATTTTTGGGGAACAACTTCTCCTTTTTTCCTTTCAACAGAGCCATTGCTGTGTTTCTGCAGTGGTTTGAACCACACAACACTCCTCATTTCAGCAGAGTGGGATCAAATGAAATGGCAAATCATTGCAGCAAGCCAATCTCAATCTTCCGGGGCTCTGCTGCAGTCCTGAGCCCTTTCTATGGGATTTGCCAAGAGATGAAGGATGCTCTCCCACTAGGAATTAGGCTGAGAAGGTGACAAGTGCCACCTCTGTGCACTTTCTCCCTGAAGTGCCTTGGCTGGGTAGCATGGGCCCCTCCAGCAGCATGCTGGGCTTGCTGTGGGACTGCTTTGTAGCAGGATTGATATTGAGCTGCTAACTCTTTCCTGCTGTGGAAACACTGTGAATGCTTCGCTCTTCGTGAAGTGGCCATATGGCATTTTTCCATTGTGTCACCCAGCTGGCATTACATGAAAGGAGCTGTTACTGAAGATACTCTGCTTATGAGCTGTGCAATTTAAAGAATAGGAGAGGAACTTGGAATAAATATTGGAAGCATATTGATTGCCTTAGGCAGCAAGCATTTCCATATTGCTCATTCCAAGCGACGGAATCCAGTGCTATATGGAAACAAAGCTCCTCAGTTTTTGCTAGATTTTCTAACTTTGTTTTCTGAAAAAGTGTTCAGAATAAAATTTCTCTTTCTGTTGGTTGTGCATTCTGCTTTTCTGGAAAGCGAGGTCCCAAAATTCCATCTGCTGGAGATGGAATAAACATGGGTTGAAGCATGGGTCTGCAATCAGCTGAGCTTCACCTGAGGGTTCTGCCCTGATGTTTTAGGCAGTCATGAGAGCTTCCATTGCATTTTGTCCACAATGGTAAACAAGTGGTAGAAGAAAATCTCTTTGGCAGTGGGTGATCATTGCAGCTCCCCAGCAGGAATGTCTATTCTGGAGTGGGGGAAAGATTGCTCAGCATCTGCTGACATGGGGCATCTCCTACCTCCAGCTCCTGTGGGTCATCCTGTCTCATAAACCTGTTCCTAAATGAGCTGAGTTTCATTTTAAGTGACAGGCTGCTCAGTCTCATGGTTCTAACTAACTGGGGAAAGAAAATCATTGTAGTAACTTTCAGGTAGGATTCCTTCTTAGCATTTTATATTCATCTGAAGTGTTTCAATTTGCTTTAAATATTTGCATCCTTGTGCCTTTATCGTTCAGTTTCAGTTGCTCCTCTGCTTTCCTGATGTCTGATTCTCAACCAGTGAGGGTTAATGAACACTCTTTGCTGTTCCCCTCTGTTGTACTGAGAGGGAATCCATTATAGCTCCATGCATTATGCCAGGGTGTCCCATTTCCTCTCAGCTCCCCTTATCTGCTCATTTCTCTCCCCACTGCACTCAGAAGTTTCCAAGATCAGCTTCTCCCCATTCTTTTAAAGCAAACTGTTATACAAAGGGAACTGGAGATTTTTCTGAGGTCATCAGGTCTGGAAAATTTAGAGGGCCCGTCTTGGGGAATCTCTGCATGTGTGCAGCCATCACATTAAAAAGCAGTGTTGCAGTTAAGAGATGGATGGGTTTTCATGGTTTCTGGCTGTAAATATCCTCATGTGGATCCAACATCAGAGCCATCACCAGGCACGTGGGGCACAGCCATGCAGCAGGAAGTCATCTTCCCTTGAAGTAACATTTGGTGCCCCTGTGCTGCTTTGCTGAGGCCGTTCATCAGAGCAGGACAAGGAGGTCACTGAATCACAGAGTGGCTCAGCTTGGAGGGACCTTACAGATCATCCATTCCACCTGCTGCCATCGGCTGCCCAGTGCCCCATCCAGCCTGGTCTCCATTCTGAGCTTCAGCACTGATTTGTGCAGGAGGAGCATCGCTGCTCCGTGCCTGATTCCAGCTGCTGGCTGGGGCAGTAACTGGCATCACTGTGCATAAAAATCCCATTGCTCAACAGTGAGGAGGAGGCAGGAGAGCTGCATGTCCCAGATATTTTTGAGTGCCCTATTTCAGCGGGAAACGCGATGTTTTGGTATTCAAAAGGGCCTCCAAACATCCCCTGTGGCTTTGAAATGATGCCACGTTTCGGAGGTTTGGATCCGTGCCTCCAGTTATTTTTGAAAAGAACAGGAACCTAAAAATATCCGTGTGTACTTTACCAGGCAGAATGGACTGTGTTGGTTTTTTTTGAGCCAAGTGTTTGCATGGAGGCTGCTGGAATGAGGAGAGCTGCGTGCGAATTTATGGCTCTGCTCTGTGCAGGGTGAGAACAAAGCCTTCCTCCGAGCCATCAGAGAACAAGCTGAGTTGGAATGGAGCTCTAGAGGCTGTCTGGTCCCTCTGCTTGCATTGAGAAGGGACGCCCACAGCTCCTCTGGGTGCTCAGAGCCCATCCACTGGCCTTGGGTCCTTGTAGGGATGGGGCACTCATTGCTTGTATGGGCAAACTGTCCCAAGGAAGATGGGCTCAGCCTTCCTGAGCTGCTCTGCTCCATGGGCTGGACACTGCTAAGCCTGTGCTCTCCATAAGCAGAGCTACCCATTGGAAGAACCTGAATATCAACCTGTTCTCCATTCTAAGTTTAGAAGCAGCGCTGGCTGGCAGCTCTCTGAAGCGGATTTCAGCAGCTAATTATCCTTTTAGATAAAGCACATCTCCTGCATTGTCTAATCAGATGAAAATATCTGCATTACAGATGGTCCCTTCCATTCATTATTTACTAAGCAGATTATGTTTCTCGGGGAGAGGAAGAGCACAATGGGGGTTGGGACACTGGTGGGATGAGATTGAGTGCATCCCTGTGCAGGGATCCTTTATGTCAGCATCTCTGCTGCTGCACCCGGGCAGGAGTGGAATTGCTCCCCCCTCGTTGTTTTGCTCTCAGAATTAGTGTTAGCCATGGACTGAGTGTGATTCAGGGGGAATTTCGTCGGGTTCCTGATGTTGGCTCTCCTTAAGCCATCATTTGGCACTGTTGACCCCGTTGCTTCCCAGTACAGCGGGTAAAAAAGAGGGTGGTCAGAAATAGCCCAGCCAGATTGCTTGTATACTCTATTTAGAATGCAGCTGGCTGACCCAGGAATCACTGTCTGCCACCCAGAGGGGAAAAACAAGCAGTTTTCTCCCAACCACAGGGGACCATCTGGTTATTTCAGTACTTCATTTCGCCTGGTGAGATTTTTCCCTCAGCTGTTGGCAAAGTAGGAGCGAGGGTGGCATTGCAGCACCAAAATGGAAGGGTTTGAGCAGTGCTGAGGTTTGTTTGAATTTTAACATGTCTGTATTTTGCAAAAGCGGACGAGAGGAGCATCTTCCATATAGGTTCTGTTGGGTTAAGGAATGGAGATTTTGGCTATGATTGTTCTTTTCCAAGCCACGTAGGTAAGACAGGTGTGTGGTGTAACTGGATCCAAGTAAGTCAGGATCCAAACAAGTTGGATTTCAAGAGCTTCATATGAAGCTTCGTATTTCAAAATGGTTTTGTGTTATTCTGGTACTTTGTTCATTTGCAAGGTTATGGCTTTATCATCACACCTCGTTATTCCTGGAGTGTTTTTCTTAGTCCTCTTGGTCTGTGAAGATGTTAGAAACTGACTGCATTGCGTGGAGGACAACAGTATAGAAGCTGCCTTGCAAAAAGCATTGCTCAATAAGTACAGTTACTTTGCCTGTGCGTTTTCTTCTGCTGCGTCTTGATTACTCAACTGGGATACAAGAGTAAAACAGAATTATCCCTTAAAAGAATCTAGAGATGGTCACAATCTCTAAAAAAGGCATGTAGAGCCCCAGAAGTAACATTTCACTGTATTAGCTGAGAAAAATAACATCCTTTAGAGCTGTTCTGAGGTTGCAGTGAGTGTTTGCTGGAGGTTTTGGCAACGTCTGGCAGCACTTGGCTGGGTTGGATGTCTCTGGGCTCAGTCTCCAACGTGTGCTTTCTTCTTATTACAGCAGGGATATCAAAAACTGCATCACCCCCTGGGCAGGTGTGGTGATATAGGTGGTCCTTCTGCTTTAAAACTATTCCATCCATCTGCTAGGTGGTACAGACTGACTCTGGGTTATTGTAACCCACTGTTTTCAGCTGGTTCAGGCACACTGGGCTCTGTGCAGAGTTCCTGCTCTCTTCCCAAGACCACTCAATGTGTGCTTCTCTTGGCCCCGTGGTGCAGTGCCTCTGCCATCATTTCTGTGGCTGTGGGTGAGGTCAGGCTGTTCTGCTGCAGGGGAAGGCTGTGGGGAAGGCACCCAGCTCTGCTGCTGTGGGTCTCCTGGCTCAGCTGTGGATGCTTGGAGAGAGCTCGATGGTGTGGTGCCACGTGGCTGTCACTCAGCTGGAATTAGAGCTGGCAAGCAAAGTGCTTGTGCCTTTCCAAACAAAGGAGTAGGTGCAGAAGAAAGATGCTCAGCAGTCACCGGTGCTGCTGTGATGTTTGTGAGCTTGTGACACATCCATCATCTTCCTGCCCTTCACAGGGTGTCGTTAATTCATTATATTACTGCTTCTTCTCTCCCTCTCTTACCTTCCTCCTCCAGGCTGCCTTCATCTCGTGGCACCACACAGCAGCACGGCCCTGAGATTCCCTTCTTACATCCAAACACCGTGCAGAAAAGCTGTGGGGGTTCCCCTGTGTTCATCAGGGAGGTGTGCTGGGACACAGAGACCCTTCCCCATTTCCCCCATCAGAGGGTGGGAGCAGAGGGGGGATCCTGCAATGGGGTCACTGGGCTGAGGCTGCAGAAAGGGAAGGGACACACGGAAAGGAGCAGCATTAACTTACTGATCTGTGTGGTTTTTGTGTTTCTTGTCTCTTTTTTTTTATCTTTAAGCTGGAAAGAGGTGACTTCCTCTCAGAAGAATGGAGAGAGAGAATTGCAAACACAAGGTACAGTGCAGCCATTGAATGAATGCTGCTTTATGAACTGAGTGCTTGGGAGGCTGTATGATGGAAATTGGGAGGCTGGCCAGCTTCTCTATAGAATTTCCGTAGCAAATACCAAAAGCTGATCTGCCAGCCCTTGCATTGGCCTCTTCAGATCCTGTTTTCTGTTGAGAGGAATGGCTTTAAATGCATGTGCTGGGATACATACCCAGGGGTGTATCCAAGATAAATTCTAGTTGTACAACTCAGAAGAGACCACTGCTTGTTTCTCCTTTCCTTCTCACTTGTCTCAGGGGTCACCTTGGCTGTGGGTTCCTGCAGCCAGGCTCAATTCCCATGTTAAAAAATAATACAGCAAAAGAGCAAATGAATCAATTCCAGCTCAAATTGGGGATTCATTCAAACTCATTATCTCAAACATTTCTTCCTGTGGAGATCTGTGGAGGGTTGCATCCATCACAGTGCTCTGAGTGTGCTCCATCACAGAGTACCTCCACCAAACTTCAGGAGCTGCCATTGACGTGTGGGCAGCACTCAGTGCTGCAGGTCCCTGCCTGGGGCTGCAGAGCTCTGCAGGGGCTGTTGTGCCAGAATGAGCACTAAGAAACACACGAGGCCACTTCTCCTTTTCCCTTTTCTTTCCTGGATGTTTTCTGGTCCCATTAATGTACCTGGCTATGCTGCAAGGCCTCTTTTCTGGCACGTGTTGGGAAGGAGCAGGAAGAAACCCCCACGAGCCTCACTTGCCAGGCAGGGCTTCCCAAATTTCCATCAGCAAGGAGCAACAAGCCTTTTACTTTATTTCTTTATTTTTTTTTTTAGTACATACTTCTTTCCTTCTTTTTTTTAATCTGTGGTTTTTAATAACTTTGGCTGCTGCTCACAGACACATTGTCCTTACTGAGCACGTCTCATGCATAGAGGCACGAGGAGGGGAGTTTGCAAGCAGCCGTCTTGCAAAGGAATCAGTTCTTTGTGCTGCACTGCACGCAGTGTGTACGTGCAGGGTGCTGGTAGGGAGCAGCACAAAGACATGTGGACACAGCCCCAGAAATGATGTTTTCTTTTCTTTTTGGATCTGTCATGTGTTCTGCTTCTTTCCCAGACCACAATACCTACGTGCAAGTGCTGCGTTCCCATGTGAGCACTGCTTTCAGGATCACCCCCCCCTCCATTGCATTTCCTACCCCAGGCTGAGGTGCAGCTCTTCAGTTGGGATTAGGGTGAAGTGCAGGGTTTAGGGCAGTGAAAACACTGGGAGGTGCAAACCTTTCCTCCTAGGGCCAGAAGAGCAGCTGTGATCTTCTGCTGTTGTGCTTTAAATGTGAGCAAGTAATGGGATGAGCCATGCATGTGTGAGGATTGTTTCCTGTGTGTGGTGAGTGTGGTCTCAGTCGTCATGTTGATGTTTGCTCTCACCATGGGAGAGGAGTGAAAATATTTTGCACATTGTCTCTGCATTGAAACTTGCTGATGTAATGAATAAGACACGGTGCAAAGCCAGCTGTGTGCTGGGAGGAGCTGTCAGAGCAGGCTGCCCTCACTCCTCGTCTTAAATGTAATGATTTGGGCAGTGCTGTGGGTTATGGACTGCTTCGTGTGGCAGTGCCAGGAGCAAACTCTTTGTTCTTTGGTTTCACAGGGGCTTGAATGCTTAGAGCTGGCGTGGGGATGGTGGTGTGGGTGTGCTTGGTGCCAGACACCCATCCCCATTTATTAACTCCACCGTTATCTTGCAGTGTTATTTTTGTGAATAATTTTGCCTTTGGTCCTGAGGTGGATCACCAACTGAAGGAGCGATTTGCCAACATGAAGGAAGGTAACCAATCCAACTCCCCACCTTTTCCCATGGGTTTCCCACCAGCCGTGGTGGTAACTGCCAGGTTGGTGGCTTTCCTTCTGAGCTGTACAGAGAAGTGGCTGCACCGTGGTGGGGGCTTCTCCAGCTCTATACTTCTGTACAAACACAAACCAGAAATCCGTGTGATCACTTAAAATGCCATGATGGCTTCTGGGTTGGAGAGGATCTCAAGGAGCCTCCAGCTAGGTGATCTCTTGGGAATGGCTCTGCAGAGCTTTTAGGGCAGGAGGAGCCCTGCTAACCTGCTCTGGGGTTCCCACGTTGGAACACTTAGTGGTGGGGACACCCAACTGTGGGCACTGCAGAGCTTCCCACCTCTGGGGCTGTGTGCAGCTTCCCTCGTTGCATGCTGAATTCAATTAGTGGGTTCTCCCATTTAAAACTGTCACATTGGGTACTGGGTGTTAACTAATGAGTGTTAAAATGGGGACGCAGTCACAGGTGATGCTCCACAAGGAGCAGCCCTGATGTCACCCAAGGTGCTCTGGTGGCTTCTTCTTCCCTTGTAACCACTTGGATAAGTCACAGTTTTGGTTGGTTATGGCAGAAGATAGAAGAATAAGAAATTCTGGGGGGAAAAAAAAGCAAACCAGGTGTGGAATAAACAGAGGAGTGGTGGCTTCCATAGGACAACTCTGTGCCAAAGTAAATAATGCATATTTTGGGCTCTGCGAGGTTGTGCTTAATAACTGGTCCTTTCTAAAGGAAACTGGAAACTGATTTGCTTTTTTCTCTCTTTTCCAGGTGGGAGAATTGTGTCCTCAAAACCTTTTGCACCTCTGAATTTCAGAATTAACAGTCGAAACTTGAGTGGTACGATTGCCCTTTTTATTGCTGTTGTTCACATTAAGCTGTAGTCCTCACACAAACACATCTTTTGTTGCTCTTCATTAAGAGTTGTTAAGAACAAAAGTTGTGTTGTGTTGTTGTAGCACACACAGCAAAGGGAAATGCCTTTTAAATCACTCAAACAAAAAGCAGACAGGATTTTTGTCTGATCCCAGCAGTTGTGGTGTAAGAAGCACTGATGCTGACGTGCTCAGCTGCTGAGTGCTTTGACCTCAGTGCTGCAAACAGATCGAACAGCCCCATCCACACCCCATTGCTGTCTCTGTTTTACTGCCAGCAACGTTTGTTGTTTTTTTTTTTTTCTTTCTTTCCATCTGAACACAGCAGACGTGACATTTGCCAATGTTATCCTCTGCAAGTGTGTGAACTGCAGTTGGATGAGGTTTGGGGGTTGCTCACACGCTGGCTGTGCTGTTGGTTTTGCTTCTGACCTTCTTTCAGTTTTTATTGTTGAAAGCTCTGGAAGCAGTGGGATGATCCAAGTTGCAATGTGCACGTACTGTGTCCAGAGCAAAACACTCCTTGGGTTTAAAAAGCACTTCGTTCCCCTCCTTGTGCAGCATGGCAAAGTAACATCCTGAGCTGCAAAGCTCTGGCTGTGTTTTCTTTTTGGCAACTGCTTTTGGTTAACTGCTTTTCAAGAACAGCCATTTGCAGAATGCCATTAAGGTGCTGGACTGAAATAGTGCCATTGTGAGTTATTTTTACTGAATTGCTGTGTCTGGAGCACTGGGCAGACAAAACTGCTGTTTTCTTTCTTGATGCTGTTTTCCATGGCATCCAGAGCTGCATTAACCATTAAATGCTGGCTGCTGACTGCCTCAGCTCCCTCTGTGCTGGGTTTGGCAGACTGTGGTTATTAAAAATAGCAGAGAGGAGGCAAAGTGGCCAGTGTGCTTTTTAATTCCCCTGTAAAAGCTCTGATCATAGCTACCAGTTGGTCCCCACCTTCCACAGCACTGCAGTTCTGTGTATACCAGCTGCTGTGTCATGCTGGTACTGAAGTGATGGAAAAATAGCTGATGGAGCTTTGGCTGGGAGAGGATTGGTGCCCCAGCGCCTGGCTGCTGCTTTGCCTTCAAGGATGAGCAGTGAAATAGTTTAAAAAACACAGTGGAAAGCATAAGGCTTGAAGAAAGAGGCAGCCTCCATGCTCAGTGGTTATGGAAACATTCGGGCACGTCCCAGACCTATTAATTCTAGGGAACAAAACAAACATGGGTAAGAAAGCAAATGTCAAACTGATTTGTCCTCAATCCGAGTATAGTGCCATTTACATGGGTTGGATCAATGGTGTTCTGTAAGCAGACACAGGGTAGAGCTTCAGAATTTCCTAAGTTTTCTGCTGGGTGCATGCAGTGAGTGAATAACTTCCCTTTCTTCCTGCAGATATTGGCACTATAATGAGAGTCGTGGAGCTGTCACCACTGAAAGGCTCTGTGTCGTGGACTGGGAAGCCAGTCTCTTACTACCTGCATACTATTGACCGAACCATAGTGAGTATCACTGCAGGCTGGGGCTCTGCCTGCTGCCCCTGCACAGAGCCAGTGTGTCAGCATCACACAGCACTGCAGCACGCTGCTCCTTAGCAATCATCCTCAATTCTCATTGCTCTGTCGGGTCTGTAGGACTGAGCAGAGCTCAGTGGCAGTGCTGATGCATCCACTGTTCTTCTCTTCCATTGGTCTGGTGGTTGGTGACCCTGCACATAACAGGGGGGTTGAACCTAGATGGTCCTTTTCAACCCAGGTCATTCTATGATTTATTAAAGAAAACAAAAACAACTCTGTAGAAGCACCAACTTATCAGTGTTTCTTGCTGTAGGAGAGTAAGATATTTTCTAAGCCTGCTTCAGTTTGACAGTGCTTTTGGGAGAGGATATGCCATAGTGTGGGTAAATATTTGGGTGAAGTGAAGGAGCTTTGCTGCACATAACCTTCTGCTGAGTGCAGGTAGGTCTCACAAAGCTTCAAACTGAGGATGGGCTGTGGGAAAGCTGATAGAGCCTTGTTGGGTTTGGCTTACGTCCTGCCCGTGTCCTTTACTGCTGGAGAAGCAGACAGAATTTCTGCATTTATCTTAAATTAATGTTTATCCTTATGTGATCTTCAGTCTTGACTTACAAAATTATCATCTTTGTGTTTGCAGCTTGAAAACTATTTTTCTAGTCTCAAAAATCCAAAACTCAGGGTAAGTCTCAGCTGTTTTCTGTAGAAAATTCAGAGTAATGGGGAAGCCAGCAGGAGGGTCTTGGTCACTTCTTCAGGGTGTACAGAATGGGTAGAAAATTAAATCTTCTTGCTAAGTAAGGAACGGTGTGCACAGAGCTAATTGAAGTGAAGCATCACACACCATCAAGCCCTAATACAATCACATTCATGAGCTCTATAATGGCTAATTAATGGGGAGCCTCCAGGTGTTCTTCACTTGCCCTGGAGACCTACAGAGAGCTATTTGTTCATTAAAGCACCAAAGTTTTAAGGAGGAGATGATAGTTTGTGTCTTTCCCAGTGCTCCACTGCATGGAAATGAGGAGTGCTCTGAGCTGCTGCTGTTGGGACTTCCATTGGGAACACAGAAATGTGTTGGCAGTCATTGTGATCTGTGCTGTCACACGTGGAATTAAAGTGCCAAAGGATTTTTGGGATTCTGTTGGGCTGAAACATCTGATGGCAGTGATGTTCCCAGTGATGGGATAAAACAAGGTGGTGAAGCTAAAAACTTTAGGAGAATGTAGGTTTACTTAGCAAGGCCTGCAAGCAGACTGGTTAGCTTTGGGATTGGGTTATTCCAGACTGTTCAAGCTTGGGAGGAGAAAAGATCTCTGAGAGTTGAGAGGCAAAAAGAAACTGAAAATCAGGTGGCATCCATGTGCTGTAGAACAACCTTGTTTTTAAAGGGGAGGATGCCTCAATCTGCCATTTTTATTATATTATTATAATAAATAAATATTATAGAGTCTGGGTGATACATTGCTCAGATTGCAGAAGGTGTCTGAATCTTTATGCAAGTTTAACCTCACCTGGAAGGTACCAGAAAGAGCAGAGTGAAATTCCTTGTCTGTAGTGATGCTGAGAAGTTGCTGCTGTGCAGACCTGGTTAAGGTTGAGTTGGGTGATGATTAATGGTGTTGACACTTCAAATCACATGAGATTATTTTTGTGGTGATGTAGTGGTACACGAAATGTTGGATGTGTGGGTAAAGTGCTTACTAAGGACCTTTGACTGTAGTGAGTGGTCTGGGAAGGTGGGGTGGAGTGAGGGAAGAGTTTGGAAGAGTTTGGCCAAGTGAGGAAAGACAGGGATCTGTGTTAGAAAGGGAGGAACACGGGAACAAATCATTGACTCTTTTAAAATGTTTGTTCAGGAGGAACAAGAGGCAGCTAGACGTCGTCAACAGCGAGAAAACAAGAGCAACACAACTACTCCAACAAAGGTTCAAGAAAACAAGGTGACTGTCCTGCAGGGGAAATGCATTCAGTGTGTAAACTGCTATCAGTGTGGCTGAGGACAGGGCTGAGTGACACTTGGGGATTGCCCTGATAATTCTGGGGGAAAAAAAAGCATTGCCACATGAATGGCAGAGCTGGTTGAGTACCTGGTTGAACCTTCAGTGCTGCTTGGAGAGCTCTTCCTCGAGACTTGCTCAGGGTTGCTGAGCATCTTTGGCAACGTTTCCTCTCTCGTTCAGTTGTATGATTCTGTTTGAAATGCAGTGTCTGTGCACAAATGTGTGAAGTATGGAATCTATTCTGACTTTCATGTAAGTCAGTTGAAGACTATACAGGACTTGTATTGACCTGTGTAGTCAACAGGAGAACAACCAGCTCTTCTTAGACAAGAGTTAAACTTCTCTTCCTGTAATGAGTGTGCCCAGAAAGGAATTAGCACAACTTCTGGGCTGCTGGGGACAGCTCTGGTTCCAAGCAAGCTGAGTTCATTGGCAACTTACTGAACAGTTGACTTCCATGAATATGTTAAACAAAGTTATTAATGCTGGCTTAAAAGAAATGCTGCTTGTGTAGGTAGCAATAACCAAAGGGCTTTCTGCTTTTAAAAAATCCCTTAGGATTCTGGTGCTGAAGAAGAAAAAGCTGGGGCAAATGCTGTTAAAAAGCCATCTCCCTCTAAAGCACGGAAGAAGAAACTGAGCAAAAAAGGAAGGAAAATGGCAGGCAGGAAGCGAGGGCGTCCCAAGAAAATGAACACTGCAAATACAGAGCGCAAGACCAAGAAGAACCAAACTGCACTAGAACTTCTGCATGCTCAAACTGTGTCACAGACATCTTCATCCTCTCCTCAGGGTGAGTTCAGAGAAGCCTGTCCCTCTGTGTGAGCGTAAATAATGGATGCACTGAGGTCAGTCTTCCTTTAGTTTGGTTTGTGCCATACCTCCTCCCTTATCACCAAAGCAGAGTGGAGGTATGCCTCTGTGAGGCTGTAGATGCTTGGCCAGGAGCTGGAGCTGCCCTGTTTCACTGCTGTATTCTAAGCTCACACTGCAGTTGCCCTTCCAAGCAATTGGTTGTGGTGTGTCTGTCCAGCAAAGTTACCAAATCTCACTGCAGGTGAATGCTTTGGAATGGTAAAGTTTCTGTGCCCTTCCCAACTGAGAGGCTGCCTGTGTTTTTCCCTTCAGATGCATACAAGTCACCTCATAGTCCATATTACCAACTACCTCCTAAAGTGCAACGGCATTCATCCAACCAGCTGCTGGTGACACCCACCCCACCTGCACTACAGAAGCTGCTAGGTAAGGCTGTGGCATCACTGTTTGTGAAGGAGACCTTTGCTTTGGGGTTTCTAAACATACAGGGCTGTAAATAGACAAGACACTGTGGAAGAGGAGGAAGAAGAGAGGGGGTCATCTTGCTGCTGAAGTTGCTGTCTTGATCTGTGTTTGGTTTTGATTTTGTTTCAGCTTGGCACAAAAGGGAAGAAATTGGGGTTTAGCAGGAATCCAAAATAGCTTTCAGTGCAAATAGCTCATCAGAAACAACTTTAGTTTAAATAAAACCATTCTCTTAAATGACAGCAGCACTCTGTTTTCCCTGTAAAATGCACAGCAAAGTCAAACAAAAATGAGATGCTGTCTGAATTTGACACTTGTCTGGAGGAAACCTTGATGCAAAAGTCTTTGCAGAGCCCATTGCGTGCTCGGGTTGCCTGTGGTTGCAGCAGAATGGCTGCAGTGGTGTGGTTGGAGCTGTGATGTAATGTCCCAGGAGGGCTGAGGAGGAGGAAGGTGTGTTGCATCATAGAAGTAAAAGAAGGGTGAGGATTACTGCAAGTAATCTTTGGAGAAAGTGCAAAGGTTTGGGCTTTCATAGCTGGTCTTCTGTTGTTTCTGCTGCCACTGTATGAAAAGCAAACTCCTCTTTCATCATGCAAGCACACCATTAGCACCCACTGTCTTTCTCTGAGCTTCAAGGTAGAGTGCACTTCTCATAATTTCCATTGGGTTACCTATGAAAAGCAGCTGATGGAACCAGAGTTCAGCTTGCATTCAGGGGACTGTTTTCAGCATGCTTTACATTGATCCTTAATGGCTTGGTCTGAGTGGGAGTCCAAACAAAAAGCCAGCGAGTGCAGGGCCTGGGGGGCAGGGGAGCAAATGGACCAAAACAGGAGCTTTCTTTGCTTAAAATACATAATTTCCTTATTTCCTTGCAGACTCTTTTAAGATCCAGTACATGCAGTTCATGGCATACATGAAAACTCCTCAATATAAAGCAAGTCTGCAACAGTTGCTGGAGCAGGAGAAGGTGGGTGTCTATTTATAATGCTTCTAAACAAAATTTCTGGGCTACCAGATACCTGGAAACAATGTTGTGTGCATCTGAACAGCAGTACAGCACAGGATGATGGCAGAGACTCAGCCAGAGTTCTAATCAGGATGAATGCATAGGGATTTAATTGCTGGCTTCATCAGTCTTTGCATTCTTGAATATCCTGTCTGCAAACTGGGAAGATGCATTGCCTGCAGTGCACCTGGCCAGGGAAAGCATGCCTCAGTTCTTCTGTTTTTCCCTCTTTTTTGATATTCAAAGCTGTGTGCACACATGCAGGAAGTTTCCCATGCAGGAAGCTCCTGGTTTTTGACATCTTACTCTTTTCCCACTGTAAAAGCCTCAACGAATCCTGAGTGCTTGGGCATCAGAATGGTTCATTAAACATGTGACAAACTGAAGCGTGGGGTCAGAGATAAATACACCTGTCTCCTAGCTAAAGGATGCTCTGTTTGATCTCTTAATAATGGCAATATGTTAAGATTACACGGGTGGGAAAAGTTTAAATTCATGGTATTGTGCACATGGATATACAGACCAAGAGCTGCTGCTGCCCAGTGCTGCGTTTTGCTGTGCTGTAGAGCTGTTCCTCCAGCAGAGGGAGGAGACTTACTGCTGAAACAGCCTTTCTTCTATTGCTTCACCTCAGTCAATGAATAATTTAAGTGCTTTCTGAATTAATCCCGATGATTATGGGATCTTCCATAATGGGAACTCTTTTTCCAAATGAGAAAGGCCAACTTGTGCTGCCCCATTCACTGCTGGCGATGAGTTGGTGCTGCTGTGCTCTTCGTGCAGATGGATTTTTCCCTATGGTTGTTGCAGTTTATTTTTCAGCTTTTTCCTGAAGCAGCCTATTTCCCTTCTTGTTCTGTACTTGTCAGAAAAGTCACCATAAATTTAACTCACCTCCTTGCCCAGAAAACAGAATGAGAAGCGTTAGTGTGCAGGTACGGTGCTGTACTCTGGAAACAGAACTGAAGTGGGGAAAAGTAATGGGCTCACGTTGGTGTCTGACAGCTGCTTTGTACTTTGACATGGAAATGGGAAATTCAGTGTGAAAAGATGTTTTTAATGGGGTTGCTGCACTCCATTAAAGCACTCAGAGCTCCGTGTTGAGAGCACAGCTAGGTAAACTTCCCAGCAGCAGAACTCAGGGTGAAGCACTGCTGTGTGCTGTTTAATAACTCCCTCTAACACGAGGGTTTTTACAGTACAAGAGAAACCTTTTGTGAATACAATTTGAAAATAAACAAGTTGTGTGAGCTGCTGGTTCACCGAGTACCCTTAGATGGAGCTGTCAGCTCCTTGGCTGTCTGGCAAGGCTGAAGGAGACAGCTGGTGCTGAGAGCAGAGCAGCTATATCAGCAGCATGGGGGGGAGGTCAGGTTAGCACTGCAGCCACTCAGCTGCCTGCAGGGCCCGGGGTTTTCTTGCATGCATTGGATCTGAATGGACTGCTTGGAAGATCACGACACTTTGTGCCCTTCTCCTCCTCTTTCTTGGGAGTCACAGCTCAGTTTCTGCACAATTCCTGTTTGGCTTCAACGGCAGAAGTTGGAGAAGAGTGGCAACTTTTTTCTCCCTTTCTATGGGGAGCTGAAAAATGAGGCTCCTTGGGCAGCCCCATCCTTGCACGTTGCTGCCCGCACGTATGTGACCATGAAATGAGTAAGCAAGTATCGAGCTGAGGAATGCAATGGGCAGGAGCTGCTCTGCCTGCACAGGGCTCTGGTGGCTGCAGGCATCGTGTTGTCATCATTGCTCCCAGTGCTTTGCCTGGTTCCTGGCTTTCCTCCCACCTCCCCCACAGCATGTTTCCATTTGCTGAGTATTGTGTAGGAAAACTCTGGGCAGGGGCTCTGGAGATTCAGATTCTGTTCCCTTTTTAGTAACAGATTTCCTGCAGATAATCTGTTCCAGTTCTGCTCTGTAGGATGTGATTATTACTACTTCTTTACAATGCAGTAGGAGGGTAAAAATGAATTAAGACTGTCCTGATTATGTTTTACCATTGAGTGGAAGAAACTACTTCTAAGCTGTTTTCAGCTTCCTTGTATTCAGCAAAGCTGACAAATGCAGCTCACAGAGCTGGGTTTGTTCACAGGTCTCAGATTCACTCCCAGTTTGCTGTGCAGACTAAATGTGAACCTCTTACTGAGCTGAACTGTGCTGCATTGGTGCTAAACGTGTGTTGTGTCTTTTCCCACTTCCAGGAGAAGAATGCACAGCTACTGGGGACGGCACAGCAGTTGTTCACCCACTGCCAGGCACAGAAAGAGGAAATCAAACGTCTTTTTCAGCAGAAGCTCGATGAGGTGACTGTGGTCTGGTGGCAGCGTGTGCTTGTGGTCATCTGCATGCAGATGGGTTGGAGAAAAATGAGGCCAGAGTAGCGTTAGGTCTCAGAGCACCCTCCTTTTTGCTAAATCACGTGGAATCTCTTTCACTCTTTGATTAAGTTTGGTTTGGAAGTGCAGGAGGAAGCGTAGTGGCTCTGTACAAAAATAGTGCTCTGGACTGGCAAGAAATGAAATGCCAATTTCCAGGTTCAATGGCTGAACAGCAGCTCCAAATGAGGTACTTCTGTCCCTTTTCCTCATCCTCTAGTAATAATTAAGTGCCTCAGGGGGTGCTGGGGGGCTGCTGGGAGCTGCAGGTCTCCTCAGCCTTGCTTCTGAATGGGCCATTATCTGGAATTGGTGTTTCAAGGCCTTACTGAGCCATCTCTTTCCTTCTCCCTCCCCCTTCCCCTATGTCCTAGTTGGGAGTGAAGGCTCTGACATACAACGACCTGATTCAGGCTCAGAAGGAAATCTCTGCTCACAATCAGCAGCTGAAAGAACAGACCAAACAGCTGGAGAAGGATAACAGCGAACTCAGGAACCAGAGCCTGCAGCTGGTGCGTACAGAGCTTGTGTCTGAGCAGCAGTGATGCTCTCATTCATCTGAGGGGGAAAGAGCATGAGCTGATATGCTCATAGT
The DNA here is from genome assembly GCF_987193195.1 of Phasianus colchicus. Lineage (NCBI taxonomy): Eukaryota > Metazoa > Chordata > Aves > Galliformes > Phasianidae > Phasianus > Phasianus colchicus. The sequence continues at coordinate 2,577,189 of NC_143463.1, read as the reverse complement.
TTTCATCTCAGTAACTCAGACTTTAAGGTAGGCAGGGGGATCTGGTTGTGGGTCTGGTGAGTGATAACTCATTTAAGAATGACCCAGGTCACCTCCTTCCATATGACACAAATACTGCAGGGCCCTTTTGTGCCCCTTTGGCTTAAGCTGGGAGGAGTTGTGGGCAGGTTAAGAACCTTCTTGCTGTTACCCTTATTGAGAGGTGAGTGCCTTTCACCTTGTAGCTGGAGCAGTGTGAAATGCTGAGAGCTGTCTTTGATCCTTTTATCTCGTGTCTCTGCAGTTGAAGGCACGCTGCGAAGAGCTGAAGCTAGACTGGTCCACGCTGTCACTGGAGAACTTGCTAAAGGAGAAGCAGGCGCTGAAGAATCAGATTTCTGAGAAACAAAAGCACTGTTTGGAACTGCAGGTACAGAGCAAAACACAACTCCAGGATCACCAACCCAGGGCAGCTCCTGGGCAATGAGAGTGCTTGGCTAAATGTGGTGTTAGGGGGTAAGCTTGGTGGCTGCTTTATCTGGAGATCAGTCTCTGTTGTTAGGAGGGATTTGGTTAACTTGGGGAACAAGGATGTAGATAACTGCTGAAGAAAGTAGATGCTGTGACCTCATTCACTGGTAATGCTATGGAAGAAGGAATTGTGGTGTATCATTAAACATCATTTAAAAGCGTGGCCTAGTGAAAAGAAAGGTCTTGCTTGTCTGCACAGAATGTGGCTTCAAGATAAAGTCTTCTGAAGTCTCATTTCTGGAACGAGGTCCCATAAAATGTCACTGCAGTGAAACGAAATGTGAAAGAATTTCACTTTTTTGTGTAATTCTAAAGCTAATCCAACCCTGTGCAGGACTTGTGTCTGTACAGAGTGTGACTCTGTGACTTCAGCGACTGACACTACTGGGTTATTCTGTATTCTCTCTGTTATATCAGAGACATTTTGTTTTCTTCCAAAATGTGAAATGTGCTTTCTGAGAGTTTCTGAGCCATTCCCCTTCCCTGCACGTCTCGGCTGTGGGCTCAGAGCAGCATATTGAAATCTGTTCCTCAAAGCATGGGTCACCCGTTCTGCATTATTCCCAGAGATGGGGTCACTTGTTCTGCAAGGAACATTGAAGCAGCGCTGCGATGCCTTAGAATTACTATGTGTGATCTTTTATCATTGTCCTCTTCTTTATTTAAAGATCAGCATTGTGGAACTTGAGAAGAGCCAAAGGCAGCAGGAGCTGATGCAGCTGAAATCGTACACGCCGTCGGATGAGTCACTGTCAGTGCAGCTACGGAATAAAACCCATCTGAGCCGTGATGCTGAGGCTGATCATGGCAGGTTCCAGCTGGAGCTCGAGTGCTCCAAGTTTCCTATGCCCCACGTCAATGGCATGAGCCCTGAACTGTCCATGAATGGCCACGCAACTCCCTATGAGATTCACAACACTTTCAGCAGGCCGTCCTCCAAGCAGAACACCCCTCAGTACATGACTTCTCATCTGGACCAAGAAATAGTTCCATGCACCCCAAACCACAGCAGGCAGAAGGCAGACAGGATGGCAAGCCTGTCCTTACCTGACTATACCAGGTTTTCTCCTGCTAAAATAGCACTAAGGAGACACTTGAATCAAGACCATGCAGTCAATGGAAAAGCAACAACGAGTGAGATACAGAGGTGAGAGCCATCATCTCTTGATGGAAGGGTTTAATTAAGTTGATTAAGTTCCTTACTATGAGAGTGGTCAGGTGCTGGAACAGCTGCCCAGAGAGGCTGTGGATGCCCCGTCCATCCCTGGAGGTGTTCAAGGCCAGGTTGGATGGAGCTTTGGGCAGCCTGGGCTGCTGTGAAATGTGGAGGTTGGTGGCCCTGCACGTGGCAGGGGGTTGGAGATTCGTGATCCTTGAAGTCCCTTCCAACCCAAACCATTGTATGATTCTATGATTATTTTTAATAATGGTGGCTTGTTTGGATTGTGGAAAAATACTTTTAAAGGTAGAGTTCTATTTACTTAAAGTTTTTGTCTTAGCAGAACCAGCGGTTGAGCTGCTTGGGTAAACACGGTATTATGGTGCCTTGGGTTTGGTACAGGAATACTTTGCAAAGCAGAATTCGTTAGCTTCGTATTCTGATGATGGCAAATCTCTGTTGCAGAGCTGACCATGTCAAAGAGAATGGCCTTACATATCCAAGCCCCAGTATTTCCAATGGCATCAAGCTGAGTCCTCAGGAAACTCGGCCCTCTTCCCCAGCGGCCTTACCGATTGCAGGAGAGAAGGTAAGAGATCTGCTTTGTGTGAGCATGGAGACTTGACGGCTGGTAGAACAAAGAGAAGGTTTCCAGGCTGGGAGAAGCAGACATATTCTGGTCTGTGGTCAGCTTGGCGTGGAAAAAAACACAGAATGCAGGAATTGTGGTGCAGAAAGTAAGAGGAACTGGCTAGAGGAAGAGAATACGGTGCCTATGTAGGATGTGCTCACCCTTGACTCGCTGGTTTGCATGCCAAATATGCTGGTGATGCAGTAGAGCTGTATTGGTCTGTTGTGTGTCTACTTCAACTTGAAAACCAGATTGCCTTTTGTATTAAAAAAAAACCAAAAACTCAAGCATACAATTGGTCCTGCCATGAATCCTCATGGTGCTCATTTCAGAGCAAGCAGGTGCCCTCCAACAGGAGGTTACCATGGAAATATTTCTGACTGCTGCATCTTCTGTGTTCAGAGGATCTCAGGTTATGAAGTCTGCCTGCTGAGTGCTCTTCACAGAGCTGTGACAAAACTGTGACTGGGGCAGGAGCTTGCCTAAGGCAGCCTTTCCCTTATGCTTAAGGGCAGCAGGAGCCTTAATTTACTTGTTCCTGTGCTGTTGCGTATTTCTGTCCCAGTGTATTGGTGTTGTATGCATGCCCTGGCTTTTCAGAGTGTATATAGTGATGTAGTTATCACTCTTAATTATGTAATCCTTAATGAGGGAAAAGAAAAAAGAACAAAATCTAAACAAGCACATTACCATTAGCTCAGAATGTCTCTTCAGTAACAGCTTGCAGTTGAGAACATTACTTTGTCATTTGCATTTGCAGGTTTTGAGAGAGAGAACCTCTGTGAGTAATGGAGAAACTATCACCAGCCTACCCATCAGTATTCCTCTCAGCACAGTGCAGCCCAATAAGCTCCCTGTTAGCATCCCTCTGGCCAGCGTAGTCCTGCCTAGCCGTGTTGAGAAGGTGGTGAGTAAGGCATTACCAGTGCTTTCCATCCCTAAGTAGCATCACGGGGGGCAGAAATGGGGTGCTGTGTGCTGGAGTCCATAAAATCCATGCTAATCCTGAGTGCTTTGTGCTGCTGCTGGGGTTCATCCTCTTGGCTGTTATCCATGCTCCTGTGTCTGTGGAGTGGTGGTACTTTCAGCCAGGAGAAAAAGCAAAGTATGTGCCTCCAGCTGATGGGCTGAGTGTTTGCCTTGTGGAAAAGTGCAGCTTCTGAGGGTTTGTGGCTCTGGGAGCTGGGAATCCCATTTGTCAATTGATTTGTTTGTAGCCCCCACGCCTTCCTGCCTGCACCACAAACTATCCCTGCCTCAGCTGGGTGGTCTGTGGGCGATGTCCCAGCTTTGAGGGATGAGCCCAAGCAGAGTCTTGAGGCTGGGACAACCTCTGTGTGCATGGTATGGAACACACGCTGGCGCTGCAGCAGATGGCAGCGTGTCTTTGTGTCCCATACTGGTCTGTGTTTTTCTCAAAACATGATAAATCTGGGCTATCTAGGGATTAGAGTTGCTTTCTGTGATAATCTACTACTGCATGTGAATTTTGTTTAAATGGGTGACTTCTGAGTATCCTTCCTGCACTGACACTCCTGTTTCTGCCCCGCAGAGAAGCACACCTAGCCCAGTTCATCAGAGCAGAGACTCATCGACACTTGAAAAGCAGATTGGTGCTAGTTCTCATAATGGTGTAAGCAATGCTGCTGGAAACAAGCCACTGGCTTTGGCTACCTCAGGTAACAGCCTCAGCGGGGCGGAGGTGCTCTGTCACACCCACGTGTGCACACACCTGGAGTTTTGTGAGCAGGTCACTCCGGGCAGATCAGCACTAGGGAGGTGTGCCCTTTGTCAGCAGACCAAAGGATCACAGATTATCATCTTCTGAGCCTGTCAGAACAGGGCCTACAGCTTGGATAGGTTTCAGTGTGGAGTTTTCGTTGGAGTCTGTCTTTATCTGAGCTGCAGTGGTTGGGTTTTTGTACATTCCTCTTTGTGGATGAAGAGATTCCGATCTCTGCAAGTTGCAAGCCATCCAAGCATTCCACAGCTATCCTATGAACTGTCACCTAAAAAGTTCTCTTTTGCAGGGTGGTGGTAGAGGGTTGGTTTTTTTTTAGTAGTAAAATTAATTCCTTTAAGGAAATCTCAGTGATGTCTCATGAGCATCTGTAAAGGCACCAGAATCTGGGAAACAAGGGAAAGAGTAGGGATGCCTTTAAGTACAGACATCACTTCTGAGCTCGCCCATCTGCTGGAATTGTGGCCTGTAGCTGTTCAGGATATGGAAATGTTGTGGACTGAGAAACGTAGATTCTTGCATACAGAAGCTGCCCTGCAGCTGATCCTACATCAGAGTGCATTTGTTCTTTGTGTTTTTCACCTTGAGGGGCTTGTGTTGTTTCTAGCATCTGTTCTGCAAAGAAGGGCTTGGCTGCAATTTTCTACACATACAAAGAATTATTTAAAAGATGATGTAAAACAGTACTGTATTCCCTTCTGTCCTTTCCACGTAGGCAGCCCGGAGACAAGGCTTTACTAGAGCACTAAACCCATTTGTGATATGCCATGACAAATACCTCATCCCCTTCCCAGGCTTATCCCAGATGGCATTCTGCTGCAGTGAGATCCCATCACTTGGAAGCCACTGCTGTTTAGTGTTGAGCAGGACTTGGGCTGTATAGGCAGAGTCCCTTATTTTTGAGGAAGGAAACCAACTCAAATTTGGCCCTCTTATTTCCTCGACGATAGGAAGGAGTCGAGAAACAGGAGCCCCAACTTCAGGAGGTGTAACAGTTTACAGGAACCTTTCACTGGAGGTTCCATTACAGGCTATCTCCATACAACACTGATGAGAGAGCAGAGCAAATTGTTACGGCCTGAGTGGAACTGTGAGCGTGCAGAGCCAGCATCCCACCTGCACGGCCAGCCAGCCCCAGCCCTCCCACACATCTAGCACTGTGAACTATCGCTCAGCAGAAGCAGTGATGTATACTTTCCCTTTCAACAGGTTTTTCTTACTCTTCTGGCTCCGTGGCAGTCAATGGAAATCTTACAAACAGCCCAGCCCATCTTAACCATAGTGTTGATCAGGCAGCTCTGGACGACTCCGGGAGTCTGTTTAACTCAGTAGGGTCTCGGAGTTCCACTCCACAACATCCTTTGCTAATGATGCAGTCGAGGAACTCTGGGCAAAGCTCCCCTGCTCACCAGCACTCAGCAAGCCCCAGGTTAAATGGCACCTCCCAGAGCCTGGTAGGGGGACTGCACTATGCAGATGCTCAGAAGATGTTTGCCGATGGAACAAAGGGGGATCTTCAGTCTGATGCAGCATTTTCAGATCCTGAGAACGAGGCCAAGAGAAGAATCATCTTTACAATCTCTCCTAATACAGGACATGTAAAACAATCCCCTTCCACCAAGCACAGCCCTCTGCCCGCGAGCGCTCGGCTGGACTGCGGCCCAGCACACGGGCAGGACGGGAAGAAGCGCGGCCGACGGAAGAGATCCTCCACTGGGAACCTCAGCGGGGGCTCCGGGGTCTCCCCCAAACGCAAATCCTTGCCTGCTGTGTCTGGACTCTTTACGCAGCCGTCAGGTTCACCGCTCAATATCAACTCCATGGTAAGGGCAGGAGGGAGAGGCTGCAGAGAGGGCTGGGGAGATTTCTGTGAGTTAGAAGTCAGCTTCCGCTGCTTTCTTCTTGGGCATGAGGTTGTCACAGGGCTGGTGGCTGGGACTGCAGCGATGACCTTCCATGGAAACGGCCCCTCTGAGGGGCAGGGGAGCTGCTGAAAGTTAGGGAGCTGCTTTGGTATAGATAACACAGAATGGTTCTCACTCTGTTCCAACCCCCCCCCGAGGGCTGGGTGCCCCCGCCAGGCTGCCCAAGGCCTTCCCATGGCCTCGAATGCCTTTGGAGAACATCTCCAAAGAGTTCTTCCTGTCACAGCACAAAAAATTAACAAGCAATCTCGCCTCTTCCAGCAAAGCTTGTTTTTACGGTGAAGTTGCTCTTTTTTTTTTTTATCCTGTAGATTAAATATTTTGAACGTAGTTTAAGCTAAGATTGACTAAACAGCTCACGAGTGCCAGAAGCATATGGTGTTCCCACGTTAATAAGCCAGCTCTGCAAGTTGTGCTCATGGGATCCTGCAGTGGCAGTTTGAGAAGAAATGTCATTTTCCCATGTCTTCATTTCTGCGTTCAAACATAAAATCAAATTATGAAAATAAGATATTTACCCGAGTTATCTTAAAGCCTTCATCCTGGGCTCTGCTGCATGGTGCTGGGGGAGAGCAGTGGCAGTGTGAAGCTGGCCTGTCCTAAAGCTGAGCACGTTCATATCCTTAACAAGACGCCTTGTTTCTAAAGCGGTGCTCTCACCTGTAACTGCTTTCTTTCCTTCTTGCCCAGGTCAATAACATTAACCAGCCTTTAGAAATAACAGCCATTTCCTCTCCTGAAAACTCCCTGAAGAACTCTCCTGTTCCTTACCAGGACAACGACCAGCCCCCGGTACTGAAAAAGGAAAAGCCTCTCACTCAGAGCAACGGCGTTCATTACTCCCCTCTGACGTCAGATGACGAGCAGGGATCTGAAGATGAGCACAACAGCACCAGGTGAGTGTGCGTGAATGACACCGACCTTGTGAAGGAGCAGTGGTGACGTTCCTTGAGCAGGCAAAGGGCACAGAGTCTGTGACAGCTTCTGCTTAGCTTTTAATGGATATTTCTAAATGGTTTTCCTGTCCCGTGCAGTGCCTTGGCTTTATGTGCTTCAGTCAACTGTTGGGATGTGAACACGAGGCTCTGAGGGTAAATATGAAAGCAAACGACTGCAGTGAGTGCTATAAGCTTTTTATTTTCCCACCAGGATCGAGAGGAAAATTGCAACGATATCGTTGGAAAGCAAATCTCCACAGAAGACTGTTGAAAATGGTGGGTGTGAGGGCTGTAAACTGCTTGGAGCAATGGTTGGGCTGGGGAGTGGGTGGCTGAAGGTGTTGTTAATAGAAGGCTGCTGAGCAGCGTGCCGTCCCACCAGGGCTTTGTGTTATTGTAATTGAGACAGGTGGCTGATAATTACAGATCGTGGGTCAGTTCTTTCTGTAGTCACAGGCCACCAACGATCCGGTGAGTTATGTTATGCCATGTCAGGGCTTGGGGAGGGATCAGCATTCTCAGAACTTATCAGATGTGAAGCTAAATTTAAAGGATGTGCAGGTGACGTCACAGGTATTCTGCTTTTGGATCAGAAACAGAATTACAGACTGATAAAATCCGGGTGTTAAAGGCAAAACCTATGTTTTTAGTGAGCAGGTTCAGTGCAAACTGCCTTTTGGTATTTAGAAACCTTTCTTCCAAACCAGGTGGCAGCTTATCTGGGAGGAAACAAGCACAACCCAATGAGAACATCAACAGCAGTAAATGGAAATCTACTTTCTCACCAATATCTGACATCAACCTGACCAAAACCACGGACAGTCCCTTGCAGTCTGTGTCGTCTCTGAGCCAGAATTCGCTGTTTGCCTTCAGGCCGTCCTCCGAGGACAGCCTCGCCATGGACGCCAAGGTGGCACACACAAGGAAAGGCATGGCCATGCCCTCGTCGGGGGCAGATGGGCTCAGCCCCAGCACAAACCCCACCAACGGGTTCGCCTACAACGGTGGGCTGTCGACTGACATTGGTTTACACAGCTTTATTGATGGTGCTTCTCTTCCACACAAGGCCTCGGACGGGACGGCTGCCGCCTGCTCTCTGGGTTTCCAGTCGCAGCGGAGCAAAGATGTGGGGATATCAGAAACAAATCCTTTCTTGAACAAGAGGCAGCTCGAAGGCCTCGGCGGCGCCAAGGGGGAAGACCACAGCCGGGCAGGAGTCAAAAGCAAAGACATGAGTGAAATGAGCATTCGTGCGGGGGGTTCTTCAGAGAAAAACTCTTTGCAGCATAACGGGAAGGTTGGCAAAGGAAGGGACCGAGACGTGGAGTTTAAAAACGGCCATAACCTTTTCATTTCTGCTGCTGTTTCGTCTGGTGGCCTTCTGAATGGCAAAAGCCTTTCTACTGCTGTTTCTTCAGCAGGCAACCCAGCATCGTCTGTGCAGACGCACCATCCCTTCCTCAACACTTTGACCACTGGATCGCAGTTCCCCCTCGGCCCTATGGCCTTGCAAGCCAACCTCAACTCGGTGACAAACTCCTCAGTATTGCAGTCCTTATTTAATTCCATGCCAGCTGCTGCCAGTCTGGTCCACGTGTCGTCAGCTGCAACCAGACTGACTAATTCTCACACTATGGGGAACTTCTCTCCTGGGGTTACAGGTGGAACAGTTGGAGGTAGGCAGAACTCTTTCTCTGGTCTAAGACAGGGCCTAAAGGAAAGTCTGACGCTGCCTCTCCAGGGCTGAAACCCTTTCACTTCTGCAGGATGTGAAGCAGACCTATCCCACATAACACGTCTCTTCTCTCTCTCCGAAATTAAGATGAGTCCATTGCCCCGCAGTGAAATCCCATGAGCTTTGTCCACTTGTTGTATCACCTCAATGAAAGAATACACCCGACTTTGTGGTTTCATAATGTATGTTTGTTCAGATGTTGCTGTGTTGGAACCAGCCTAGGTCTACCTGCAGGTAAAAGGTTTAACCCGTTGTGTCACCGAGCGAAAGGAGCTCTGTCAGCTTGAGTAGAGGTTGGGATTAGGATTGAGTATGATCCAGGAAGAGCAAAGCATCTGAGGAAGTGGTGTTGGGAATTGTGTAGCATTCTGGCTCTTGAACAGACACTAAGAGCATCTTTTTGCCAGGAAGGGCAGTGCCATATGCACCTTCTGCTTGGCAGGAGCAGCAGACAGCCTGTCCCAGCTCACTGTCCAGGGCAGTGTGTCTTACCCATCCGTAACCATTCAGGCACCGTGTCGGGAAATCCTAACTCTCACATCTCTCAGCACGTAGATTTGCTGGAAATGCGGTCTCCCCTGCTCTGCCCCGTGAGTGGGAGAGCAGAAGGGGTGGGGAGGGAAGAGCAGCAGTCTGAGTCTTCAGATCAACGGCTCTGAGAGACCCCGTAATCTCTTCAGAGCCTGCCTGTGTGGTATAGCACTGACAGTTCTGGGGTCTGACCGCGTGTCCTGGTGGCACATAGAGGTTGGCAGTAGGAAAGGTAAGTGAACCTCTTGTACCTCCTGGCCTGCACCATTACCTCTCATTGCTTGCTGCCTTCTCATGCTGCATATTTTTGTATGGGGCCGTAACTACTATAATTTTGCTTTTTTTTATTTTGTTTTGTTTCTCTTGTCACCTGAGACTGTACAAAGCCCATCTGTTGAAGCTGAGTTTTTCTCTCCTGTTTGCAGGTATTTTTAACCATGCGGTGCCTTCTGCCTCCTCTCCTCATCAGTTTGGAGCCAGTTTCAGCAGCAGTGCTGTCTCTAGCAGCACAGTGCTAAGCTTAAACCCCCTGCAGGCTGTTGCCAGCACCTCATCCTCATCCTTCCCACCTCCCTCCTCTAATTTAGTAACATCTAGCGAGAATAGAGCCGCTCAGCACCTCAACAGAGCGCCAGTGCAATCTGTTTTCCATCCACCTCCACCCCCTCCTAATGTTTCCTTGCCCCCACCTCCTCCTCTGCTTGCTTCTAACCCCGACCTCCTGCACAGCCCCTCCATCCCACCCGGCGACGCTTTCCTGCCGTCCTCCTCCGCCGCTTCTGTCCACTCTAACACCGCTCTGTCTATCAAGCTCGCTTCCCTGCAGCACAAAGCCTCCCGCCCCTCCTTTACTGTCCACCACCCCCCCCTGCCCCGCTCGGCGCTGGCACAGTCTGTGCCCCCGATGGCGCAGCCCACGGCCGCCGGCGCGCCCGCCATGTGGGTCACGCTTGGCATGCAGCCTCCTTCCGCTTCGCACCTTTCTGGGGTTAAGCCACGATAAAGAGCTTGCTTAGCTAACAGTTCTTATGTTGTAAGGTAAGGCTAGAGACGAACCCCAGGAGTGGTGTGCGAGATGCTGAGTGATGCTTCTTCCTCTGCAGAGAGGGGTGGGCACGGGCTGTGAAACAGAACCATCTGAAACGTGGGATAATGCGGTGGCAGAGGGCGGAGAGCTCCGTGCTGCCTGGGCTGGGAGTCAGGATTTCTCGACAAGGAGTGCTGACTCTGCTGTCTCATTGACACTGGGGTTATGTTCAGGTGGGGTCGCACCTCGCAAACGTTTGCTTCTGAGGATCAGCGGTCAGGAGGAGAGTCTTTATACATTATGGTTTTTATGCGATTATCAGCGGTGGTTTCCCCTCCAGCACAGGGCAGGGAAGTGGAAGTGGATGATCTTTAAGATCCCCTCCAACCTAAGCCATCCTGTGATTCTAATGCAGACATTGCTCCTTCCACAAGTCCGTGTTTCCGTGGCGCTGGGGCGAGTGACGCTGCTCCCAACCTCAGCCAACAACAGCTGTTCAGTAACCAGAAACTTCCAAACCCTCCAGGTCCCAAGCTGCAGCTTCAGAGTGCAAATGCACTGCTGGTGCACTGCAGTCAGCACACCCTCTGCATCCCTGGGAAACAGCCACAGGTAGCAAAAAGGGGTTAGAATTTGCAGCAGAGGAAACCAAGAAGTGAAGCTGAGCGCTGCAGCTTGATATGCACACAGTGACAGTCTCCATCAGAGCTTTGTTATAGAATCACAGAATTGCTCACTTGGCAATTGCTCACTCCCTGGGTAGACTGTAGGGAATGTGCAGGGTTGGCTGCTTTGTGCTGGGGCTGTAAGAGAGAGGAGGGTCTCTGGAGGCTGTATGCATTTCTATTGAAGCACTGTTTAAATGCCTTTAGAATAAAGCGCGCTGGCACGGAGTTGGGCACTGTTATGAAAAATGCTCTGTGGCATCGTGATGTAACAGCTTGGGATCGCAGAGCTCCAGCAGTGTGAGGGCCCTGAGCTCGCTCCGTGCTTTACCTGTAGGTCGTTGATGCTGTTGCTGTTCACTGATCCCAAAGCTGCGTAAAATCGATGGTTGAATACTCTTTACCGCTTATAAAACATATGCCTCAATTACAACATCCCTGAGAGATTCTTTTGGCTGTGCATTGTGTGTATTGTGGCGCCTTCGCCACCAAATTGCTCGGTGGCCACAAATGTAGTCCCCATAGGCATTGGTGAGGCAGGTAAGTGCCACCTTGGCCCCACAGGGAAGCCGAGGAAGAGTTTGATGTCCCCGTGCTGTGGCCGCAGTGACACTGATGTGCTGATGGGGTGGGCTGAGTAGGAGAGAGCTGGGGGAGAAGAAGGAGGAGGAGGAGGAGGTTTGGGGCTCTGTGTGCCTGAATGGCTCCAGGGAGCGGTGGGAAGGTCTTCTGTTGAAGGAGGTGCCTTAACTGGGACTGGGGTGTTGCAGAACCAGCTGCCATCCCGTTGGGTGTGCCACACCATCCCGTGGGGTGCATCTGTTGGGCAAAGCAGGGCTGGCACGTGGCTGAAGTCCACTGAAAGACAGCCAGGTGTCCGGAGGTGCTCTGAGGAGCAGAGCGGCAGAAGCAATGCTCCCAGGTGCTCTGTGGCACACATTGCTGCTCCATATGATGTAGGTCAAATATTTGAGTGTTTTCCCCAACTTCAGTATAAATCCGTGCGCTCAGAGCCCTTGCTGGAATCCAGAGTTGAGGGGCTGAAAGAAACTCCTTAACTTCTCCTCCATAACGTAATAATTTCAGAGCAGATCAGTGTGTGCTAGAAAAGGGTGAAGCCCCATGTGGGCAAGCAGAGACCTTCCTCCTTCCCCCAGTGGGGTCTGACTCTTAGTGGCCTCCTCCTGTCTGCCTGTGGTTGAGTCAGTGCTGTTGGGTCAACTCTTCCTCCTTTGCTGGCTGAAGGTCCCAAATCTCGGTCCGGTCGCGGTCTCGGAGCAATGTAGAAATGATTGAGACATCTGACACGCTGTGGATTTTGTCATTGAGATGAGTCTCTTCCTCTCCTGTTGTGCAGGTAACTAGGATTTCTACCTCAACCCAATGTGACCTATGCAAGGACAACGTGGACCAACTTCACTCGGCTTCCACTGAAAGGTGCTCACTGGCCTGTGCAGGGGTTCTGCTCTTACTACTGGACAAAACACAAACCTAAAAAGACCTAAACAACAGAGAAAATAATATTTACTGTGAATCTGAGTTTAAAGGAAAAAAAAAGAAAAAAGGAAGAAAAAAAAAAAAAAAGCAAAAGAAATACTTAAGGCTCCAGTTTGTATTGTTGATAGTTTAGGTAAAGTATTTATCTTTTTTAACGTGAAAATAATTTTGACTTATTTTATTCCACCTAGAGTCATAAATACAACTTGTGGTTAAATTCTCTAAATAACTAAGGACTGGCACACCAGCAGAGATGTAAAGAGCCTCTTCTCGGTGCTATTTCATCCGTCAGAACTGTGCCTCTAGTTTGATCCTTGGTGCTGAATTTGGAGGTTGACCAATGCCAAACCCAGTTCTCAGACAGGTCTGCTTTTATTTATTCACCTTCCTCTGTTCATATCCCAAAATCCACTTGGTTTACAGCCATGTATGCTGCGGCGGTCTTTCATCTGGTGGTTTGCTCCGAGGAGAACCGAGCCACTGGGTGGGTTTTAATTGCATTTGGACAAATGAGAGCTCGTGCTCCCCTCTGGAGTGGCAGCTGGATCCCAGGGCAGCCTGGTTGAGCAGGAGGGATCCAAGCCCTGCCCCATCCCACCGCACCGGCCGTCTGCAGGCTGTGAATTTCAGTAGCTGGTCGGGTCACTTTGGGATGTCATTGGCATATGAACAGGGTGCGTGGTCACTGGGATTGGTCAGGCCCTCGAGATGACATCGGGAAGACTGAACATAGTGCTTCTGTACCGGTGCAGGTAGATTTTTTCAGCTCGTTTTTGTTCCGAGTACAATGTATTTTGTTGGTAGAGTTTTGATACTTGATTCAGAAATGGCTTAGACGTCTACTAAGTGCATTTTGCTTTTTGTATTTCTTTGCTTTAAGTGGATCTGAATGGTAGCTCACAACGCCGCGATCTCGCTCGCCGTGCTGCCCCTGGTGGAACTGGTGCATTGAACTGGTGCATTGAACTGGTGCATTTCGTTGTATTGTGACTCGGTGTTCTGTGTACAGAAAGAGCCGCTCGGAGCAGTGGCTGTATTTTATAGAGATGTGATGAAAATTTATAAATTTCATATACTTTATTTCCTTTATTTTTAGACTGTACAGTGCACAGTAAACGTGTAAAAACTTATTTATTCAAGTGCACAAAACGAGGAGAGAAAGACGACCCATTATGTAGACGTTGCCCAGTCTGTAGGTCAGACTGGACCCAGCACCAATCAAGGAAACTACAGTCAAAGAAGGGGAATTGCAACAGCAGAATGACGGGAAGAGAAACACGTTGAGGTGTTGGGGACATCTGCATGGGTGCTCAGACTCAGTGGGGCCCTGGGGTCACAACAAGCCGGGCTGGGTGCCATGGCTTTCAGCTGCCTCTGTATGTGAGATGGCTCTGTCCTTGCGTGCTCTCCTCAAGGAGCAGTTCCCTGACAGCTTCCACCCTCTGCAGGTTACGTGTAGACCTTTTTCTTTGTACCTCATCCCCTTTTCTTCGTACCTCATCCTCTGCAATCCTAGAGATTCAGCTCAATGTGTGGTAACTTGTTGGTCCCGATGTGTGTCTTCCATAGGCGGCCATTGTGTGCAGAAACTGTCAATGTGATGTTGTTGTCTTGTTCATTGGGAAGGGAAGGAGTTGGTAGCCCTGGAAAGGAGGGACTTTGGGGAACTGTCTTCTGCTCTGTGTGTGGGAGAGGACGTGGCAGTGAAGCGCCCTGCTGAGTTACAGCTGCGAGAGGAGAACCTGGAGAAGGGCAAAAACGCGCAGAGGGCAATGGCTGAGAAACATCCGTAGCTTCTAGTAGGAGCTGTACAGAGTTTATGTCCTGGAATCCAGGAGGACAGTGTAACCCAGACGTGTTGCAGCTGGGAGTTGGGCAGCCCCATCTTCATTCACAGCCGTGGGCCACTGTGAGCTGCAGAGCTGCCCTACATCCTTCCTGGCACTGCACTCCGGTCCTGGGAGGTGGGGATATGCACGAGCAATGGCTGGAGAGGCAGGAGCCTTAATTGCATTCTCCCATTTTTATCCTTATAGTCCTTCTGCTTTTAGCAGATCGTTTTTGGAAAACAGACCAAGTCAGAGTTCTAGGCCTTTTGTTCCCCCACCTTCATCCCAAACCATGAAGATGTGTGCCCATGGGGTGGTTGTAGCGAGCTCCAAGTGTCAGCATGGTGAATGTCTTCATCCTTGGGTTGTGCTGCTGGGAGTGCCATGTAAGACACTGAGCAGTGTGAGATGGGAAGCCGAGCACGTGGGGCTGAAGTCCCAGTATCACTTCATCGGGGAGAGGAGGTCGCTGTGGTTGCTGTGAGATTTGCATCATCTTCTCCACGTCCCCATCTTTTGCTGCTTGGCTGTAACCTGGAGTGAGTCCAACCCATTTATCTCCAGGGCTACTGGAGGAGCAGCTCCTGGAGTTGTTAAGATCTGATCCATATGGCTGCAATGAGACACACACGACTGCAATGTATGAGTGCTGTGCCAGAGATCTGAAACCTGTTTTCAATAATTGGAGATAATTGTCAGTAACCAAAGCTGTACATTCGGTTCCAAAAAAGAATTCCTTCTCTGTTACTGCTTCCTGCCCGGGTGCAGCCGTCGGATGGCCGTCACAAATGTTCCTTCTCCTCCACACTACTGCTGCCAGCGAGGGGCAAGTCAGGAAGTCGGAATCCATCCAGCAGTGGACATTGCCAGAAAGAAAGGACCTTCCTGAGCACTGTGCAGCAAATTGTCAGCCTTGGAACGGACCGTGCATGCTCTGCCTTCTGGAGCTTTGTTGGATCGAGCTGCCTCTTGTTTCAGGGTGCAGGGCTGTTGCCTTCAGTGCAATGGACAACCGTGGTGATAGGAAACGTTTTCATCCTTCTTCGATCAGAGCTCCATCTCCCACTGGTTTCTGCTGCAGTGCTTTGTGGGTCGGGAGCCATCAGGTCCCCAAATTCAGAGTCATGAAGTTAGGAAAGGACCTCTCAGATCATCCAGTCCAGCTGTCCAACCACTGCTGCTCACCGACTGTCCCTCAGTGCCACATCACCGTTCCTCAACACCTCTGGGGACAGTGACCTGTGCCAGTGCCTGACCACTCCTTTGGTGAAGAAGTTTTTCCTGATCTCCAGCCTATCCTTCCTCAGCCTGAAATCACCCGACTGTTGCTACAGCCACTCGCTTTGAGTTGAGATTTCTTTCTAATTATCTTTTAATCAAACTTCAGTGAGTGACTTCCAGGTGAGCTCTGTGGAGCTCCGTAGGCTCTTCCGTTGCATCTCCAGCATTTTTGGCTGGAGTGGTGCTGCAGGGTGGGCAGTTTCCTTCTGAAAGGTGCTGCAGCTGCATAGCACTGAGGATGGGGTGGAATCTGGATGGTTGTTTCACTGCAGGAGGTGAACAGGAGGGCTGTGAGCTGCTGGTCCCATTTGGCTGCACTGATAAATCTCGATGGCTACGCACAGCGGTGGGTTTCCAATCACAGAATCACCAGGGTTGAAAAAGACCTCCAAGATCATCCCATCCCACCTGCAACCCACCTGCAGCCCTTCTGCTGCTGAGCTGCCCCTCTCCAGGTCTGCATCCCGATGTCAGTTCTGCGATCTGCCTGGTTGGGTTTTTGTGTTGGAATTGGTGCTTTTCCTGCAGGAAACTTACAGATTCTGGGTTATTTTTTCTCTGAAGGAGTTACCCCAGCTTGATGGGAGGTTCCCCAAGTCCTGCTCTCAGTGTGTTGTCTAAGCAGGAAGAAGAGGAGGAGGAGGAGGTGGAGCTCCCCACAAGTATCCCTGTTAGTGTGCAGAGGACAGCAAACCAACTGGGTTTGCTGGGTTGCCAGGAAAGGAGGCAATGCCCTTATGAGCCAGCTCTGTAGCAGAGGGGCAAAAACACAAGAGTAGGGCTTTTTTTGGAAGTGCAGATGTTGGTGGATGAATATTTGAGGTTTTGGGCTGTTCTTTCTTCCCTTATTTGCTCTGACTTCTCCATATTGGGTTCTCACTATAAGATGGATTCCCAGTGATGATATTGTGCCGTATTTTCTTCATCCTTTCGCCTTAGAAGCACCCACTGAGACAGAATGGCACAGTAAGAGGTTACTGTGAACTTCAGGGTTTAACCCCAAAGCCAAAAATGGGAAACACACACTGGAAATATCCCTCCGGTGCATCTGCTGTTTGCATCTTTGTGCAGAGGTTCCTTCAATCTTCACCCTTGAGAAACAAAACCCCTTTGTGCAGTTCTGGGTTCTGTAGCACTGACCCCAAAGTTCTCAGCTTTGGGATTTAGTGTTGTTTTAAGGTACAACTGTTGCTTTCTTCCGGCGCGGTTGGCTCATTAGCAAGGTCTCATTGCTGTGGTTAACGAGGAAGAGGAGGATGGGTTGGTCCATCCCGCATGGCTCCTGGAACCTATTGATCTTCTAAGTGAACGATCTCCAATTAAAACCAACTCGTTGGGTCTCTTTTCACCCTCCATAGGAGCCAGGCGGGACGCAGCGGGTCATGAGGTTGCTGTTGCTCAGGAATTGATTAGCAAACCTTTTAACTACTACTAACAATCCATTTTTCAATGGATTTAAAACCACAACCACCACGCGTTTTCTTAGAGCAGCGATACAGGATGTTTCCTAGGGAATAGGGATTAGTTTATATAATTTAGCCGATTAAACCCAATTATTTAAAACTCAAACTTCCCCTAATTTATCTTTTTGTTGTCGTTTTATTTTACACCGGTAAGTTGTCCCATCATTCCTTCCATCCCATAGAAGTAGTGCAAATTCTGGTGTGTATATATGTACGTATAATATATATATTCCCCCCTGCCTTTCTAATGCCCCGCACTGTTTTGTTTTGTTGTTTTTTTTTTTCCTCCCCTCACTTAATTTCTTGTGTCTCTCCCTTGATTTGTAATGGAAACAAATGCTTTGAAGTTTTGTCTTTATATTAAAGTGTACGTATTTTAATACACTGCTCTGTCGTGGCGTTTCACTGCTCAGTGCTGGGCTGGCGCTGATTGCAGCTCCTGCTCATCCCATGTCTGTGGTGCTGTAGGATTTTTCTTCTTTTTTGCTCACACCGGTCATGCAATAGGGAATTTGCTCCTCCAGGGTTGGGGGCTCAGCCCCTCACCACGCTCTCATGGCCGCAGTGATTAAAAGAGGTTTTATTGGAAATGGTCATTGTACAACAGCTGTGGAGCCCGCGCTCGGAAGGTTGGGCCCTGCAATACAAACACATCATGCAGAATTGTCTCTAAACCAGCAGCAGCGGACGTGGAACTCTCCAGTACCACCTTCCCCTCCTGCTGAGCTCTAACAGTGTCCTACGCTACGCCAGCAGTTGATCAACTAATAGCTAATTAAGTCGCCGGGTCTGCGAAGGCCCACACAACTCTTCACAGCATTTGTCTTACATTCAGTTTTAGGAAATGTCACTGTCTCCTCCTCAATAACGTTGCGGTTATTGCTGTCCCTGTTACACCACCACCACCCCGTGACCATGGCTGATTCCCATGGGGTGGGGGGAGGCCAGGGGGAGGGCTGCCAACAGAGCCCTCGCTGCAGCATTGGGCTCCTTGGCTGTGAGCTGGTGGTGGTCATTGGAGTCACCCGAGGACACCGTGTCCCCAAAGCTCTGTGCTGCTCCACTCTTTAATCCCAGCTTGTGGCTTGCAGGAGCGCTGCCATCTGCCTTCAGCGCTGCCCTATTTTCCACCCTGCGCGGCGCGGTTTGTTTTTGGTAATTGTTGCTGCAAGCACCTGAACCACTGCAGGGAAAGGGGATCCGGGGGAGGGGAAGGAAAAGATCTGGGGCGTGAGGTTAAAAATAAAGCGTCGGTGCCATCTGCTGCTCTCCTGGTACCGACAGCTGAGGTACAGAGGGAAGCCAGGCTGCACCGCTGCAGGCTCTCAGTCCTGCGCTCCTTCCCAGCCAAGGAAGAGGAGAACCAAAACTTCCCATCAGCCCCATTGCAGCACGAACTGCTCTCCCCGCTCAGTTACTGCTGTAATTGTGGAGCAGCCTTTTTGCTACCTGGCTGGGAAAAAGAAAAGCTGCCCCCCTCCCCCAGGGCTGAGCAGCTCCCTCTGCCATCAGCACAGCTGCACCTTTGGGGGGGCTTTTCTGCAGGGAGAGCCCAGTGGAGCTGCTGCATGGAATGGGATCTCTGAGCTCTGGGGAGCGCCTTCCACCCCTCATCTCTGGCTGCACTTTCCCTGTTTGCATTCAGGTGCAGAGCCTCGAGATGTCCCTTATTACTGCTCATTGCTTCATTATCGGAGTCCCTGCAAAGGCACTCGTTGCTCCCTGGCAGCTCACAGAGGGAGTGGAGTGTTGCAGCAAGGCGATGTTCCCAGGGCTCAACTTCTGCATACCCCGACACTCTTACATCCAGCCCAAGTGCACGCAGCAGTTCCTGCCTTTACAAGTCTCTCCATCTGCTGCTCCTGAGGCTCAGCCCAGCCCACAGCATTGCAGAGGGCAGCAGGATCACGACACGGAGCTCTCAGTCCTGTTTTTCCCCCCTTGTGCTTTACAGCTTCACTCTCTGCACTGTTTGTGACAGTGCTCTAATTGGCAGTAGCGTGGGCTTCGTGAGCCTCTAAGAATGAGCAGTGCCTGTCTGGAGAAAGGACAAAGAGAACAGCACCCCAGGAGGTGGTGGCGGCAGTGGGTGATGCCCTTCCCCTGAGCAGAGCTGCTCCATGTTCACAGAAGCCTCCCTGCTCCTTGCTGAATGGAAATGGCTTTGTGCTGGAGAGAGCACAGCAGGGTTAACCCTGTGGCACAGCAATGCCATCAGCCAGAGCATCCTTCTATAGAAAGGGGCTCCTGTAGGAACATCCTAAGCCAGAAAAGCCGAGCAGCTCCCAGCAGGAGGGCAGAGATTAAGGGGAAGCTAGAGCTGGCACAGGGCTGGCCCCACAGCTCCTGGCACCAGGGCTAAGCCTTTGCTGGAGGACAGCGAGTGCTGGAGCTCGGCTCAGTCCCTCCTCCTCTGCTCCTGCTGTCACTCCCATGGCTGCAGCAGCATCGGTGCACAAGGTCACAGTCTGCATGGAACAGTGATGGCTGCCCACGTGGCTGCGGGAGGGCAGGAGAGACGGGAATGTGCAAAGAATTCCCTTAAAAAAAAAATTATAAAAAAAAGCCCCGTTTGGCTAATAAATTAAAAAGTCAGTTGGTCACCGCTGGGGGGGGAGCTGCTGCTGTTCCTTCTGGGGGAAGGTGGGTTTGACCCTCCAGAGAGAGCCTGTGGAATTATTGCTTGCGGCTTGCCAGCTGGAAGCGGGCTTCCTCCGAGATCCCAAACTGCTCCAGGGGGTCCTGCAAGGAGAGCACAGGGAAGTGATGGTGAGACACGGGCAGGAGGAGCTGGGACAGCCCTTCTCAGCAGCCTGGCACACAGCGGGGTTGAGTGCTTATTCCAGAGCACAGCCGTATGCATTGCAGCCAACAGCCTCACGCAGGATGGCAGCAGCAAGGCCAGATATCCAGCCCACCCCCAGCAGCCAACCTCAGGAACTCACCTTCCCCGTCATCTTCTGGATCTCATTCCGGTAGAAAATCAAACTTCTTCTCATGAACTCATAGCTGTGAGAAAAGAACAGCGGGCTGAGCAGAAAGGAATGTGGGGAAGTTTCTAAAGCTATCTAGAGCCAAAGGGAAGCTTGGCCAGGAGGAGGGAGCTGCTTTCCTCCCCAGGTTCACCATGAGTGATGATCCCAGGAAACAAACAGCACGGGGCTGCAGCAGATGTGCAGCACAAAACAGACCCTTGTCAGGGGGCTCAGCCCACCTGGCTCTCTTGAGTGCCTCAATCCATTCCTGGCACTGCTCTTCGCTGTCACACTCAAAGCAGTACTTCCTCTCTGGCTCCTCAATGAAACCTGCCAAGGACAAGGAAAAGGTGTAAGTGAGGTCCTGGCAGAGCTTTTCCTCCTCAACAAAGAGAGGTTCAGCCAGGCTGCAATTAGCACCTTTGTTCATCTAGGATGACCTGTGAACCATGTGAGAACTCAGGCCTTTGTCCCCTCCATCTTACCCTGAGCAGCTTGGAGCTGTGCTCCTAACTATGGCTTGGAGTTACACTCTTTCTCTGCCTGCTAAAAGCAAAGGCCCAGCCAAGCTTGCCCCTGCACACTTGAAATCCAGCTCAGAAAGCTGTTTGCTAATAGAAAGGCACTGGAAAAAGCACACACAGTGCAAGAGCCACTCCTTAACATCCCCCTTCCCTCAACTCAGTGCATAACCACTCTTCCCCATACAGTTGTGTTAGAGCTGTGTGGGAGTGATGGTGGCCCAGAGGTGCACCTTGTACAGCTCAGCAGCCCTCAGCATCACTCCTGCCTGGGAGAGACACTTCCAAAAGCAACACCAACTGCACAGGCACTTCAGCTCTGTGTTTCCCAGCAGCTGCCTGCAGCGCCCGTCAGCTCAGAGCAGCAAAACACTTTGGAGGGGAAAGAGCAGCTTCTCAAAGAGTGACAGCTTGGAGATGGGCTGGGCAAATGCAGACTGAAACACCCCGAGCCTCCTTGCAAACCGTCAGAGAGATTTAGTAACCAGAGTGGAAAATGGCCCCGAGGAAGAGATTTTGTGGTGTGCAGAGGGCAGCTATCTGAGGAATGAAATCACACTCAGAGAAGGTACTGACCTGTCTTTGCTGGAGGCTCTGGGGAATTCAGTACTGTGCACAGCAGAAAGCAAGTCCCTGCACAACTCCAATTCTTTACCAAGACAGAATCAGGACATCTAATTAATTAACATCATTCCCAGAGCTCTGCTTTTTAGTACACAGTGCACAGACATGTGGGGAAATAACTGGGTCAGGCTGCATCCAACCCCTCGGAGCTGCTGTATGGGACACAGTCCGGCTCCAAGTGCCATCACATTCAACACCTTTCTTGGGAACCTCTGGTCAGCAGAGCTCTGGCAGTGCAGAAGCCCCACGAGCTCAGCAGAATGCTCCCGACTGCATTCAGACTGCGTGGGACGGTCAGAACTCCATCTCTGCTGGCTGGGAGCGGGGAGATGGCTCTGCACTGAGAAGCAGCTGTGCCTGACAGCCAGGCCAAAAGATATGGGGATGGCCTTGGAGAAACATCCTGTTATTTTTGCCACATACCTCTCGCACAATGATTAGTTGTTGGGAGGAAAGGCCGACGCAGTGCAAGGCAGCTGGAGCCATGGCTATCGACACGAGGACACAGCATGGAGGGAGGACTGCTGCTCCACCAGCACCACAGATGGTTTATCTGAAGCCCACTTGTGTTTTGGGTTTTTTTTTGGTTTGTTTTTTTGATAAAATGCAACAGCACAGAAGCAGCAATCTGTCAATACCAAACCCTCCTAGAGAGGGATTGCCACAAGCACTGAGTTGTGCGCTGGCTGCTTTTCCTGCTCCTCTCCTTGCACACAGCCATGCCCACAACAGCAGTGGGGAGATGCTGCCATCCCAGGACTGGAGCATGGCAGCTCTGCACCAACCAGCAGTGGATGGGGAGGGGGGCTGGGGAGCACTGAGCTGCTGTCAGAGGGGGAATGGGGAAAAGCAGGAAGAAAGCAGGAAATGTTTCCATTTACCAAGAGCCACCGTGAGGGGGACATGAAGGGAACACACACACAGAACTCACTGATGGAGAAAACATTCTCCTCTTCTTTGGTGATTCTGCAGTGCTCCAGCAGCAGCGCTCCAATGGGCTGGAAAAGGTACAGAGGGGGGGTTCAGCACACACTGTCTGTCAGATCTACAGTGTTCTGAACCCACAGAGCTTAAGATTGTCCTCTAAAGAGTCTCTGTGTGCTCAGATTCAATCTGGGCTTCAGTGTTCCTTTCTGTCATGCAAAGACAGCGATAAAGTTTACTTCCTTGCACAGTAAATCAAACAAAGATAAACTGTTTAACATTTTACTTCCTAAGGGCGGCCTTCGAGCTTTGCAGGAGGTTAAGAACAGTGTGTGTGGATGAAGAACAGCTCAGGACAAGCAGGCAGTGGCAGGGACAGGGTGCCAGCCAGCACATACTAAGCAAGGACACGAGAACCACAGGGTGATATGTGCCACAAATGAAAGCTGCTCAGATTTTGTTTAGTTTGGACAAAAGATTTCAGTGGGGGATTGTGAATCAGGCAGCAGCACTGATGTTGAAGCACCTGTTTGAGGGCAAATTTCCAGTGCATCAGTTCTATGTTGGCAGTTCCCCACAGAAACAAGAAGAGAGCATTTCTCAGGACAGGAGCTCAGCCATGATCAGGGTTAACTGCTCATGCTGGGAAAAATCTAAAAACGTCATGAAAAGCTCTCGGTTCCTTGGCATGCAGCACTCCCTGCCACATTATAAAGATTACTTCTGCACTGATTTTTCAACAGGAGGGTCTTGGTTTTATGTAATATGTTCCAGGTCTGCAAATACATGTGACAGAGTCCAACTTTTGCTGTTGTAGGGCAACGGTTGTGTTTGTAGAAAGCAGGGTGTGGTTTGTTGGCAGTGCTTCTCCTCACCCCACCAAGGAGTTTGCACTGTGCAGGACGCCACGTCCTGGCTGTGACAGCCTAGTGCTGCACTGTTCCTCAAGGCACACGTGATAAATATGCAAGAAAAGGTGTGCGTGTGCCTATGTGTGTGTGAAGAGAAGCAGGATTTATACCTCAGCTTCATCTGTCCTGAAGTAGAAGAGAAAGTTCACCACAAGCTTCACAAGGCGCTTCTTTAACACTGAAAAGGAAAAGAGTGTTGTGACAGTGAGCCCAGTGGGCACGGGGCCCCCAAACCCACCTGCTTGTCCCCAAGGCCTCACAGACTCTGCTGGTCCCCCCCAGTCTTGCCCATTTTGTGCTCCCAGTCCCACTGCTCAGCAGCCTGTGTTCCACCTGCCCATTTCTCCCAGTGCCCCATCCCTGTTCCTTGGCTCTCCCAGTTCTGATCCTCAGTACTGCCCAGCCCTGCTCCTCCATCTCCCATGCTCCTGATCAACTTCTGGACCCCAACTTAGCACCCCACCAACATCCAGCTTCTGCACTCTGCTCCCCACTCCTACCCCAGACCCCTCAGTGCTGCACCCCCAACACCATCCCAGCATGTACAGTTCCACCCCAGCACTCCCAGTCTCATCCCAGCACTCCCAGTGCCACACCTCCAGTTCCATCCCAGTAATCCCAGTGCAGCACTCCCAGTCTCATCCCAGCATACCAACTCCACATTCACAGCTCTGTCCCAATATTCCCATCCCAGCATTCCTATCTCAGCATCTCCATTCCCATCCCAGTGCTTCCACCACAGGACCTCCATTCCCAGCCCAGCGCTCCCATCCCACCACCTCCATTCTGATCCCAGTGCTTCCATTCCAATACTCTCATCCCAGCACTTCCAGCTCCACCCTAGCACTCCCACCCCAGCACCTCCAGCCCAACACTCCCAGTTTCACCCCAGCATGCCCAACTCCATCCCAGCACCCCCAGCACCATCCCAACGCTCCCAATCCAATACTCCCATCTCCATCCCTTCACCACCAGCTCCATCCCAGCACTCCCACCCCAGCACCCCCAATCCAACACCCGCAGCTCCATCCCAGCACCCCCAGTCCAATACTTCCAGTTCCATCCCAGCACCCCCAGCTCCATCCCAGCACTCCCATCCCAGCACTCCCAGTCCAACATTCCTAGTTCCACCCCAGCGCTCCCAACTCCACCCCAGCACTCCCAGTCTAACAATCTCATCTCCATCCCTTCACTCCCAATCCCATCCCAGCACTCCCACCCCAGCACCTCCAACTTTATTCCAGCACCCCCAGTCCAACACTCCCAGTTCCATCCCAACATCCCCAGCTCCATCCCAGCAGCCCTAATCCAACACCCGCAGCTCCATCCCAGCACCCCCAGTCCAATATTCCCAGTCCCATCCCAGCACTCCCAGTCCCATCCCAGCACCCCCAGTCCAACACTCCCATCTCCATCCCTTCACCCCCAGTCCCACCCAGCACTCCCACCTCAGGACCCCCAGTCCAACACTCCCAGCTCCATCCCAGCACCCCCATTTCCATCCCAGTACCCCCAGTCTCATCCCAGGACACCCAGTCCATCGCTCCCAGTCCCATCCCAGCCCCCCGGCTCCGCCCCCAGCCCCTTCTCCCTCACCGCTGCCCTTTTTGGGGACCCGCATCAAGATCTCGGCCGCTTTCTCGGCCGGCTGCCGGGAGAGGGACAGCAGCTCCCGCTCGTTGTACCGCATGACGAAACCCGGCCGCCCGCCACCCCGCTACGGCCGCCCCATGCCCGGCCCGACCCCTCTCCCGCCGACCCGGAAGTGCTTCTCCCGGAAGCCGGAAGTCGCTGGGAGGAGAGTGAGGGCAGAACGCATGCGCGGCGCGGGGAGCGGGGCTGAGTGCGGCGGTATGGGAGCTGTGGGGGGAGGGGCTGTGGGCCTGAGGGGGGGAAATGGGGGCAGTGCGACCCTCGTTGAGGGGATGGGGAGGTTCTGGGAGGGGGCTGTGGTCCCTGCGGTGGTGTTTTGGGGAGGCGGTGACCGTCGCTGAGGGAATAGGGGGGTGTGGGGCCTGTGAGGATGGGGGCTGGGGGGGGTCAGAGGGGCTGTAAGCTTTTCTGAGGAAGTGGAGGCGTTTGGGGGGATGTGACCCTCCGAAAGGAAACGGGGGGGGGGGTGAGCGGCATAGAAAGCTCGGGGGGGTGTTCGTGGGGGGCTGTGAGGGATGAGGGGGCTTCGAGGTGGGCTTTGGTGCTCGCTGAGGGAATGTGGGTGTTTAGAAGGGGATGGGGGGTGTCTGGGGGGTGACCCATCTGTTAGAGGCTGGGGGGTCTGTGAGAAGGCAGTGGTGGGTTAGGGGTGGTTCTGTCCCTTGCTGAGGTACTGGGGGGTCTGCAGGGGGCTGTGGGAATGAGGTGTTGAGGGCTGGCTCAGAACCTGCTCTGCTCAGAACCTCAGAGGGCAGTGGGCTCTGTGGGGGCTGCAGCCCTCAGTGAGGGAGTTGTGGTGGTAATGGGGTTCAGGCCTTTACTGGGGGAATGGGGGCTCCTGGAGGGGCTGTGGCTCTCACTGAGCATCACTGCGCCCTGGTGAGCAGCTGGGAGGGAATCCATCGCTTTCTTTGAGGGGCTGAGGAGGTCGGGGGGAGTCTCCAGGAGCTCATTCTGGCTTTGGGTCATTTTGTTCCTGCTCACTGGGTCAGGGCAGCACCTGGGGAACGCTCAGGGAGTGCTTGCAGTGCCTGGGCTGTGTCCTCATGGCGGGGCTCCATGCGAGGCCCAGCTTAGGGAGGTGCTGTCACTCATGTGTCTTTTCTTCATTTTTCCAGACTTTTTTTTTTTTTCCTGAAGTCGCCGAAGCCCAGAAATCCCCACCATGGATTTTCAGCACCGTCCTGGGGGTAAAACGGGGAGTGGAGGCGTAGCTTCAGCCTCAGAAAGCAACCGAGACCGCAGGGAAAGGCTTCGGCAGCTGGCTTTGGAGACCATCGACATCAACAAGGTGAGCCCCAGTCCTGCAGGCTGTGTGAGGGCTGCACCTCAGTGGTGGGTGAGAGGTTTAGTGGGGTGGACTGGAATAAATACTTCTGTTCCTACTGATGAGGGAGTCGAGCAACTTGTGGAAGGGCCAAGCAGAGGGATGCCAGCACCGGGCTTCTGTTGTGTTATATTCAGTCTTCTTGCTAGTGCTTCTTATTTTGCTGGAGTTGGGTATGGTGTTACCAGTGATCAAAACTGCTCTTGTTTCTTTTTTCTGTATTCCTAAAGCAGTGTTGTGCTAATAACTTTGCTCCGTGAACTCAGTTCTTGCAGTGCAGCTCTGCTTTAGAATTTTGATTGTTCAGTTGTTCCAACACGGATTTTGCATGTAACTTTTTAAAATTCTCTTCCTAGGACCCCTATTTTATGAAAAATCACTTGGGTTCTTATGAATGCAAGCTTTGCCTGACGCTCCATAACAATGAGGTGAGTTGAGCAGCTGTCTGTCTTGATCTCCATGGCAACAGATATTTTAGAATAATGCTAGCTCCGAGTGCTGGAACTGAAGCTGTTCTCGTTGGCTGATTGCTGGAGGGGTGATGGGGGGAGCAGAGGCTGTCTGTGTTAAGCATGACAAGTTTCTGACAGTTCAGCAGTTGTGAGCAGTCTGCAATTTTTGAGTTTGATTCCACTGTGCTCTGAGGATTAAAATATCTTTGTCAATGTGAAATGTCACCTCTCATCCGTGACAAATATCTTTCTGTTCAGGAACAGTTCAGTCTTCATCTAACTTTCTTTCTTTTCCCCCAGGGAAGTTACTTAGCACACACCCAGGGGAAGAAGCATCAGACCAATCTGTAAGTTGTTCTCCACTGTAGTTATTCTCCATTACTTAGGCACTTCAAAATTAGATTGTGAGCACCTATAAAACTTGACCTCCATCATGTAGTAGCAGTCTGGGCTTGAATGTTCTTTGTCTCTTTTTGTTTCTGAGGCACTCACCAGCAGGTGTGAACTAGCTCTGCTCTGAACAGTGGTGCTGACAAGCTCCAGTTCAAAGCCAGCTGTGGCATTTCTGAGGGAAGGGAGCAAAAGAGTTTTAAAAGCGATTAAGTCTAGCTGTAAGGGAACCTTTTTTGTGAATATAGCTTGAGAAAAGTTTGTAAGCTTTAATCTAAGAACTCAGGTTTGCTCTGCTTTAGATATCTGGCTTGTGGAGTCAATTTCCTTTTTGACTTCTAAGAAGTAATCTCAGCTCCATCTGTGGAGGTGGGCACCAAAGTCCTCTTAGAGGCGGGTGAGATGGTGGAGGTGACAGCTTGTAGTCAGGGCAGGGCATGGAGAAAACTGGCCTCCTGTGATGCTTGTGGAGGAGGAGCAGCAGTTTCCCAGTGTGCTTTCTGTGAAGTGCTGAATGCTCCAGCACACAGGATGCACACTGCCTTTTAGCATGTCCTTCGGAACCAAGTGCTGACAGCTATTTAACACTGCACATTTCCAATGAATCCAGGGCCCGTCGAGCTGCCAAGGAAGCAAAGGAAGCCCCTGCCCAACCTGCACCAGAAAAAGTCAAAGTGGAAGTGAAGAAGTTTGTGAAAATTGGACGACCAGGTTACAAAGGTTTGTCAGCAGTGCCTGTCGTAGCAGATACCCCATGGCTGCTGGAGCTTGCTTGAGGTGCAGTGCTGTGGGCATGAATTGTTCATCAGCTTTTTTAGCAGAGCTGTCCATAAATAAGATATGGGCTTATCTCCTGATGTCCTTTATTGTTTAAATTGCCCATGGGATGTCTCTCTATTGCTGACAGTCGAGTGGGAGCCATTTTAATAATAGATCAGTACGTCTCAGTCTGTCAGCTCTTACAGGAGTCATATGGGAGATGATGGCATTGCTTCAGTCTCTCTTTTATTGTGCTCTGCCATCTCTCACTATTGCTCACAAGTCACCCATTGGATGCATAGCTCAGTATTTTTTCTCTCTGAACTCCCCACTGTTTGATTTTGGCCTTCACTACAAGACATGGCTTCTTTATCTCCCAGCTGTGCTCTGCAGTGCACAGTGTGTCAGTGTCTGTGCCCCACAGCAGCTGCATTTCAGTAGACACCCACAGGAATTTTGGTTGAAGACATTGTGGCATTTTATTTGATAAATGGGAAACAAAATCCTGTCATATTTTGTTCTTGAAGCTTTCTAGGGCAGAAGTAATACTGTGCTGACCTTTATGTAATGTACTAAGCTTTCTTATTTTCTTTACAGTGACCAAACAGAGAGATCCAGAGACAGGCCAGCAGAGCCTTCTCTTCCAGGTAAGGTCAAATTCTTGGTTTCTGGGTTATCCAAGTAAAAGCTTGGCTAAATGAGCAGTTCTTTGCAACACTCATGAGGTAATAATAAAATAAAAACAAAAAGGGCTTATCTTGCTAGTTTGCTGTTGATAACTGTGTCAGCTAAATGGAAGAATCTGTGATCGTAATTGTTGAGCTGTTTTCTTTGGCAACAGTAAACTTTCTGTTGGGAGCTTCTTGTCTTCAGCTATTCTTGCATAGCTGAGGGGTTCTTTCTGTATGAAGGAGGAGTGCATAAGGGGGGTGTTGTAAATCTGCCATAATACCCCAACAGATTGATTACCCTGAGATTGCAGAAAGCATCATGCCTCGCCATCGGTTCATGTCAGCATATGAGCAAAGGATTGAGCCCCCTGATCGGCGCTGGCAGTACCTCCTGATGGCAGCAGAGCCCTACGAAACCATCGCCTTCAAGGTAACGTTGGGGGCTGACTGATGACAGGGAGAGTTCCCATATTTTCCAGGACATTAGTTCCCAGTGATGGCCGTCACAGACTTGTTCTGTTCTAGCCTTTGGGGGGTTAATGGCCTGGAAAGGAAGGTCAAGAAGACATGACTGGAAGTTGTTAAACTCTGCTGAGAATTACTGGAGGAGTCTGGCATGAAAACCAGGCTCTGCGTTGAGCTCTGGGGAGCCATTGAATTCTCAGTGTCTGGCGCAGAAAGGATCCTCCTGGGCTCTGCTCTCAGCCTTTGTGCAGATGTTGAGAGGGGTTTTTTCTGCCAGCATACTTGTCCTTGACCGATAGGGAAGTAACTCAATTCTTTGCTGCCCCCATCTCTATCTAATAACATCCGAGACGAGCACATCTCACAAAGGCCTGGAATAACTGCTTATCTGGTGCTAGAAAGGGCCACTGAGCTAATCTGGTGCTGCTAATAATAGCTCTCTGTTCTTTTTTGTTGCAGGTGCCAAGCAGAGAAATCGACAAAGCGGAGGGAAAGTTTTGGACCCACTGGAACAGGGAAACCAAACAGGTAGCTGGAGCGTGGCAGCATCTTTCTTAAGGGTTGAAGGGGGAGTGGGGGAGGGCAGAGCCTGGGGGAAAAGACAGTGGAGTTGTATCCATTTTGGCTTTGATGCTAAAATCGCTGATGTGTGATGGCACAAAGTTGTCCTGAGAGCTGATCGTTTCCTTCTCTTTGCTTTTTTCCCTCTCCCCAGTTCTTCCTTCAATTCCACTTCAAAATGGAGAAGCCCCCAGCTCCCCCCAACCTCCCTCCTGGCCCCCCGACTGTGAAGCGGCCTCCTCCACCTCCACTGATGAACGGATTGCCCCCCAGACCCCCTCTGCCAGACTCAATGCCTCCACCTCCTCCAGGAGGGATGACTTTGCCCCCCATGCCACCCTCTGGACCAGTACCACCTCCTCCAGTGCCACCTCAGCTGCCACCAGCGCCTGGTGTCCCTCCCCCTGCTCCTCTGCCACCCATGATGAGACCCCCCCTCCCCACAGAGGGGCCGGGCACTATTCCCCCTCCGCCTCCCTCCAACTGAAGCCTCTCCATCCCACTGGACTCACCTGGCTGATAGCTTTTTATATGCAGGTCACAACTGATTGGGGTAAAATAGTCTTGTTTTGTATGCCAGTGATTTTGACTAGATCCTGTAGATCCATTAAAAGGTTTTCACTTTTGCTTCCTCTCTTTCTTCCCGTGTAATTGGTTAAAATCTTGTTGTGTGGTCGCTTTATTTTGTCCTTTGGTGTGTAAAACATTCCCCACCTGGTTGTTATCAAAATGATCCAAAGAGGACACACAAGACAGGAGCTCCCTTGACACCTCAGTCAGCTTCTCCTATCTGGCAGAGCTGCATTTTGCCATCCTGACCCATGTGTATCCCATAATGACCAGTGAATCAGTTGCTATTCAGCTGAAGTCCTTTAACTGAGTTGGCTGGTCATGGGCACACAGAAAGGACTCGTGTTTTTGGCAGAATGATGGTGAGCACAACGCCCCACATGTGCAGCTCTCTGCCTTCCTGCTCAATTGCATACACAGTCAGAGCATCCTTCGTGCTGCACTCAGAAATCTTGTTTTTCCTCCCAGCACTGAGCGCTGTACGACAGCTCGGGTGGCAGCCAGAAGCACAGAAATGTTTCTTTGAAGGAAATCACTTTACGCCGTTTCTCAAGAGCTCTTGAAAAGCACTGGGTGAGCTTTCATTTGCAGCTTAGAAAAGAATCCCCCTACTCTGCTGCTCTCTGGGCTGTTGATGCCCAACGTGGGCCTCCATGTCTGAAACAACTTGGCTGAGCCTCCTGCGTGCAGGCTGTATTTGTGAGCCCTTTGGTCTGTGCACTTTGGGTCTCTGCTGGGACTGTATCCTGAGCTCCACGCTGCACAAGTCCTGGGAGCACAAAGAAGGCTCTGCTCGTGCACTGGGAGCTTGTACATGTACATTGGCACCTGTTTGGTGCTATTCTGCACGTGTTGTGTGGCTGGAGACATGCACAGACCCTGTGCTCTGAGGAGGAGGCACCCAGTGGAGGGAGCTTCGGGCATTTCCTTCATTTCTCCCATTTATCTTCACCCTCTCCCCCAGGTGTGGACAGCCCTCTCCTCCCAGTGTCGCTGCTGATGGGAATGGTGTGTGCCAATCCCTGCGAAACCTCCGGCCCCAATTCCACCCTCCGCTCAAAACATCTCAACTCAAGGACACCCATCCCTACAACCAAAGGGAAACAGCTTTACAGTTGTTTTTTTTTTTTTTTTCTTTCTTTCTTTCTTCAGTTTCCAATACTGGATGCTAAACCCAAAAATAGAACAGAAAAGTTCCTCTGACCCAGCCCTCCCTCCTTTGCAGCAGGACAGCAGCCGTGTTTCGCAGGGGAGGTGTGTTGTGTGTTGGCCACTCAAGGCCACTGCTTTTAAAAGGGAGATGCGGGTCCTCCCGCACGCAGAGGTGCATCGGGCGGCTCGGCGGCTGCTCTGGGTGCAGTGGAACAAGGAGGATGAAGGCGGTTCTCAGGGTGCTGCTTCCATACCTGGTGCTGTTGCTCCACTCCGCAGCTCTGCCGAGAAAAGGGACCCATGGAGCAGAGGCTGCGCTGGGGCAGAGCTTCTCAGAGGAGATGGAATTTGGAGCAAAGAGGGAAAATGTGAGCAGAGCACGACCTGGCTCGGCGGTGAGACTGAAGATGACTGTGGCTTCTCGCCTCCTCCCTGAGCCTGCAGCAAGCTGCACACAGGCTGACGGCTCCAGCTTGCAGCCCTGGCCCTTGCGGGGGCTGGAGGGTCCCGTGTGCCGCCTGCAGATGGACCACAGTGAGGTCCCCCCATCCCACCTGGAGGTGGTGGGGGTCCTCACCCGCTATGAAAGCGCCTTCATCAAGGTGCTGCGCGCCGGCTGGAAGCACCGCAGCCCCGAGACATTTGGGCTGTGCCCAGGTGGGGATGCACAAACCGTGCTCCGACCGCTGCAGCAGCTCCAGGAGCACCTGGCAGGGCCGGGCACGGGGCTGCAGAGATTCCTTGTCCTGCACCTGGAGGAAGGTAGGAGCTGGAGGGTTGTGGTGTGGGGAAGGCCAATGCTATTGATGGGCCTGAGATGGAAGTGTGGGTGAAGAGTTGGATTTGCAGGTTGGGTTTGCTTTAAGATAAAGTTGTGCAATAGATCCTCTCCTCGTGTGTTTGTGTCAGAAGCTTTCATAGCAGTGAGAGCCTGCGTGCAATGAACACCCAGTGCTGCAACATCAGCGGGTTCTGTACTGCTCAGTTTGGTTCTGGAGCAGCAGCATTTCTCTCTTACTGTCCCAGTCACTGAAGTTTGGTTCTATTCTGTCCAACTGGGAAAAAAAAAACCAACAATGGTCCACAGAGGGTCCCCACCAAATGGAGCGTGCTGCCCTCCATCACCTGAAGAACTCATTGTTTGCTCTGAGTGATGTGAGGAGCAGTGCTCAGCCCCAGAGCCCCTTCCTCTCCCTTTGCACTGTTATGGCTGCATGCTTCACCCACCCTGTGCTCTCTTTGCAGTGAAATGGGAAGCACGGGCCTGGCTCTGGTTCAGGCTGCCGTTCCATGCAGAGGTGGGGCAGGTGCTGGGAGAGCTGCAGGTCGCTCTGCTGCTCTTCTACCCAGGCAGCCCCATGGGGAGACGGGCTGAGGGCCGCCAGGAGCTACTGGTGGAGGGCATGGGGCTGACACAGGAGCAGGTGGGTGACCCTGGGGGGCAGGGGGAGAGGGAGGACCTTAGCTCTGCTTGCCCAGCAGCTTTCCATCCCCTTCCCTCCCCATCCCCTTCCAGCACTTAGCCCATCCTATTCCTTTCCAGCATCTTCCCCATTTCCTTCCAGAGATTTTCTCCCTTCCCTTCCCTTCCCTTCCCTTCCCTTCCCTTCCCTTCCCTTCCCTTCCCTTCCCTTCCCTTCCCTTCCCTTCCCTTCCCTTCCCTTCCCTTCCCTTCCCTTCCCTTCCCTTCCCTTCCCTTCCCTTCCCTTCCCTTCCCTTCCCTTCCCTTCCCTTCCCTCCCCACCCCCTCCCAAAGGTCTCTCTGTCCCATCCTCTCCCTTTGTCTTCCCCACCCCATCCCAGTACTTTTCCCACACCCTCCCACCCTCTCTCTCACTGGGGCAGCCCGGGCAGAGCAGTGCCTGAAGATGGTGCTGTTACCCTGTCCCCACGCTGCTGCCAGGGACAAAGGAACAAGACCAATGGTTGCTCAGCCCGAACTGGAGGTGCTCATCCCATGCTCTGGGGATGCTCAGCCCATACTGGGGGTGCACAGCTGCCCCCATGCCCTGCTCCCTTCCCTCCCAGTTCTCCCCAGCCTGACCAGTTCCAGAGCCTCCTTACTCCGTACCTTGGGCTGGATCAGTCCCTGGGTGCTCGGGAAACAGGGACTGGTCTGTGGAGGGGTCTTGCTGACCCCTGTGATGCCTCCTGTGGGATCTCAGGGGCTCTTGTGCCTTTTGCTCCCCACAGAGCCTTTGCTTCACTAGGGATGCCCAGTACCTGCTCCTCAGAGCCTCGGAGGCTGCCGTGACCAGCAGCAGCAAGGAGCTGAGCTTCCAGGTGTCCCTGACCATCAGGCACCACGGGGATGGAGGTAGGTTTGGGGGCAGTCCATGGGACTGCCAGTCCAGTGGTGCTGATGGCTGAGCATTGGGGACTTGGCAGTGATGAGGGACTGGGGGGGTCCTGCAGCACTGTCCCCACTGTGTCCCCATCTCCAGGTGCCCCTCTGTCCCTCATGGAGACCCAGCAGCTCCTCTTTGGCTCGGATGAGAAGTGTTTCACCAGAATGACGCCGGTGCTGCTCCTGCTGGCTGGGTCACCACCTGAGGATGATGCTGCAGCCCCTTCCTCCTATCTCTCAGC
The DNA here is from genome assembly GCF_987193195.1 of Phasianus colchicus. Classification (NCBI taxonomy): domain Eukaryota; kingdom Metazoa; phylum Chordata; class Aves; order Galliformes; family Phasianidae; genus Phasianus; species Phasianus colchicus. The sequence continues at coordinate 2,543,713 of NC_143463.1, read as the reverse complement.
CAGTGGGGTGGTGGATGTGGCTCCCTATCCACAGCTCAGGTCCGTGCATGGAAAACCATGAAGGGAAAGGGGAAAATGGCACTGTAGTCCCCCCTGTCCCATCCTTTGGACCCTGGTTGGGAGGACGCATGGCACACCAAGGTGGTTTGGGAATGCTGCGTCCCAATCCTTTACACCACTGTGACCCCACTGTGTTCTCCCCACAGCCCACCCCATCCTGACACCGCAGAGCTGCCATCCCACACCACTGCCAGCCCAGACAACACCACATCCCCAACGGCAGGGGACAGCGGGCAGTTCCTGGGTGTGCTGACCCTCTTCATCCGCCGGGTGCTGAGCCCCCGCAGCGAGCCGCCCACCCAGCCCAGCTCCCAGCACTGGTTGGACTTCCAGATGATGGAGACGCTCCCGCACCAACTGCTCAACCTGTCAGAGACGGCCGCCCTGGAGCGCCTGGTGCAGTCAGAGGAGCCCTCGGTGCTGCTTTTCCCCCAGGAGGGCGGCGTGGGGCTGGAACAGCATTTTGGGGACTGGCAGCCCGAGGGGACGGTGCTCCAGCTGCTGATGGGCAAACTGCAGGCTGTGATCCACGAGCTGAGGGACATCCCGGAGTTCCAAGCCAACACGGGGCTCTTCCAGCACCTCCTGAGCTTCTGCTACCACCCTCCAGGGCCGGCTGCGGGCAGGCAGCCCCCAGGCTCGGGGAAGCTGCACGCATTGCTGCTGCTGAAGGCGCTGCAAACGGTGCGGGCGCGTTGGCAGGAGAGGAGGAAAGTCCTGCGGCAAAACCGCAGCGCGCGGCCCCAGGCGCACTGCCGGCTGCAGGAGCTGACCATCGACCTGCGTGACCGCAACTTCATCGTCATGCCCACCGTCTATGCGGCCAACAACTGCGAGGGGCCCTGCAAGCTGCCCCTCTCCACCCGCGTGCCCGGCTACCACTCGCACACCGTGCTGCTGCTGGGCATGCAGGAGCGGGGCTCGCCGCTGCAGCGCGCTCCGTGCTGCGTGCCCGTCCGTTACTCGGACCAGCTCATCATCAGCGTGTCGGCCGAGGGGTTGGAGGTGCGCAAGTTCCCCAACATGGTGGCGGAGGAGTGCGGCTGTCGGTAGAGGTTCCCACCTGCAGCCCTCGTGCAGTGCTCCTGGCTGAGATGGGAGCATCCCTCCGAGCGCCTTTTCCTCCTGCTTTGCCTCCTAGCGTTGCTCTGGTTCTGTTTTTATTCTGTGGGGTTGTGCTGCCCTACATCCGCCTGCAGTGATGGCTGTACCCATCCCTGAGCCCTTGGGGGCAAAATCCCGCGTTCCACTCTGCTGTTCCATGGGGTCCCATCCCCACACTTGGCCATGGCAATGGCTGCAGTGCTGGGCTTGCTGCTGGGTGCTGCTGTGCTGCTCCATGCTGTCACCACTCCCCAGAGCACAGCAGATCCCATTACATGTCTTAACATTAATAGCGTTAATGACATCAGCACACAGAGCCCGGCCGCCCTGTGCTAGCTCCCAGCTGAGCTCCATGGGACCCCACCACCAGGCTGAGCCCCTGTGACAGGGTCACAGCCCCCCACCCCCTCCCTCTTTGCTCTATGTTCTTTTCTTTTTACAACACACAAACGTATCCAGAAACATGGTATATATATATATATATATATTTTAAGACATTTAATACCTTCTTAAAAATGAACATCAGTTTGTTTTAACCACTATTGGTTTAGCGAATACTCAAACCCGCTGCAGTCGGGGTCTCCTGCAGTTGCTGCAGCACTGTGTGGTAATGCTCGTGTGCTTTCTCCCTAAAAGCAGCTCTGCGGGGCAGGACCTGAGCTCTGGTTCTGAAGCTTTGGGCCTCCTACACTGGGGCCATGTGTCCACGCTCCGAGGGCAGCTTGGCTTCCTTCACCCAAAACACACATCTCTCTTTGATTTGTTTTTCAATAAAACCATTCACTGAATTCAAGAGCTACCAGGGCTGCAGACCCCTCTGTTTGCCAGGAGTGCATCCTTGCTCCTTAGGTGTCAGCATGGGAGACAACGAGCTGCTGCTGCAGCCGGGGATGGAGCCTGATGGCATGAAGCCCAGGGGGAGCAGAGCTCATTTCCACGCTCCCTATGGGCTGCCTTCATCCTGGGGAGTCCTAGGGTCCCCACAGATGCTGGGCTAGGTGGCTGATGTCCCCACAGGCATGGCAGGACTCGTTGTCCCCATTGGCAAAGCAGAACTCAGTGTCACCATGGGAACAGCAGGACTCAGTCACTCATGGGCACAGATGAACCCCACCATCAGAGCAGGACCCCAATGTCTCAGTGGGCACAGCAGGTCCCAATGTCCCCATCAGCACAGCAGGACCCCAGTGTCCCCAACAGCACAGCAGTGCCCCTATGTTCCCATGGGCACAGCAGATCTCAGTGTCCCCATCAGCAGAGCAGGACCCCAATGTCTCCATTGGCACAGCAGGTCCCAATGTCCCATGGGTACAGCAGGACCCCAGTGTCCCCACTTTGCTTGCAGCCACTCTGGGCATGGGGACAAAGGCTGAAGGCGTGGTGGCAGCAGAGGGGTCCAGCAGACAGATGGTGGCTGTGTATCTGTGGGGCTGGGCCCAGTCGGTCCCTCGCAGCCTTCAGTCACGCCGCCGGCCCTCTCGTGCCCTGTCCCTCCCCTTTGGCTCCCCGGCCCTCCTGCCCCGCTGCTCGCCCCGTGGCAGCCCCCAGTTCCTCCGGCCGCTCTCCTGCCGCTCGGCTCTGCCCGCTCTGCCCTTGCTGCCATCCCTGCGCTGCTCATCCTTCTCCCTCCGGCTCTCCTTCCCCTCACGGCGTCTCTTCTTGTGTTGCTGCTGCTCGGGCTCCCTGTGTGCCCGAGGGGCTCTGGGGGGCTTCTCCTCGGGGCTCCTGTCCTTGGGACGCGGCTCCCGACGGCTGCTCCTCTCTGCTGGGGCTGCGCGGCCCTCCTTGGGCCTCTCCTCCTTCTTTGGGCCACGCGGTCTCTCCTCCTTCTTCTCTTCCTTCTCCTCTTCCTCCTCCTCCTCTTCCTCCTCCTTCTCCTCCTCCTTTTCCTTCTTCTCTTCTTTCTTCTCTTCCTTCTTCTCCTCCTTCTTCTCTTTCTTCTCCTCCTTCTCCTCCTTCTTCTCTTTCTTCTCTTCCTTCTCCTCCTTCTTCTCTTTCTTCTCTTCCTTCTCCTTCTTCTCTTCCTCCTTCTCCTCCTTTCTCTCCTCCTTCTTCTCTGGGCCTCGAGTTTTCTCCTCCTTCTCCGGACCTCGGGCCTTCTCCTCTTTCTTCTCTGGGCCCCGTGGTTTCTCTTGGCCCTTCCTCAGCTCTACTTTGGCTGTTGGTTCCTCAGGTTTCTCTGAGGGCTCTTCCTCCTCTTCTCCAGGCTCTTCCTCCTTATGTCCCGGCTCTGATCGGCCAAACCACTTCTTGAAGATCCAGGGCTCGGCCTGGGGGACAGCAGTGTCACACACCTCACGCCCTCTCCATCCCTCCCATGGAGGACCACAGAACCATTCAGGTTGGAAAAGACCTCTCAGATCCCCAAGCCTGACCCCTGCCCACACCCACCATGCCCACTGACCATGACCCCAAGTGTCACATCTCCATGGTTCTTGAACACCTCCAGGGACCGTGATCTCCTCTGCACCAGAGGATGCTGTCCCCCCCCCTCAGCCCCATACCAGGTTGCTGTCCGCTTCGTCGTCATCATCGTCACCATCATCATCACCATCGTCATCCTCTGGCATGCTGCTCTCAGGCAGGATGGGTTGTGGAGCCACTACCTCTGGGACCTCCTCCTTGGGGATGATGACCTCTGGGGATGGAAAGCAATGAGCCACAACCCAAGCACTACCCCTAACCCTAAAACCCCAGCAGCCTCTTGTGGAACCCACCCAGCTCTGAACGCACCGTGGATGGGAGCTGCTGGGGGCTCTTGCTTGCCACTGATGACACCGTCCCTGGGGCATGGTGGAGCTGGAAGAGAAAAGGGGACAGAGGGCAAGGGGTGGAGGTGGCAATGTTGAGGTGCAGCTATCCTGGCAGCACAGGGACAACGCTCACCTTGGAGCACCTGGAAGCTGACACTGAGCAGGGCAACAATGGAGGCCACCAGGATGCACTTGTTGAGGGTGAGCCCTTCCCAGATGAGCGGCTCCTCCGCAGGGTCCAGGCTATGGGGCTCCACCTTTGCTTTCACAGGGAGGCTCTTGGGGACTGGGAACCCAAAGAAACTCAGAATTACCAGAGGTGGACCCTGACAGCCCCTGTGCAGCCTCACAAGGGTTGCACCAAGCCCCTTGGGGTTTGTATTGCAGAAATGGGGGGTTCCATCCCCAGCCCATCACCAGATGGTGCCCCTGGGCTGGCAGGGGACATGGGACAGTGGGGTGGTGTTGGGGTTGATGAGGATTTTCCATGCACTCCTACCTGCAGGCACCGCGGCGCCGCCCTTTGCTCCCACCTTCTCTGCACGCTTCTTTTCCGTGCCCTGCGACGTCGGCTCAGGCATGCTCAGCTCAGGGACGTCCAACTGCTGCTCAGGGACACCGCACCGGGTCCCCACCTCCTTTAGGCCCTGTGCAAAGAGGAGCAGACGTGGGTGCATGTGCACAGTCCGGTTGGATGGGGGTCAGCTGTGTGAACCCTCCTAGAGCCAGAGATGCTGAATGCAGCTGGGGTTGAGCGGATGGAACCAGCCCCTCTTTGCAGTCCTGGTGGCTACTAGGGCCAGGCAGGAGCTTTGCCAGGTCCTCTGGCATGTATTCCTGGTGCCTGTGTCTGTATCTCTGAGCAGGTTGGGATCTGATTATTTGCTAAGATGGGTTTCACCACTAGCTGGCTCCGTGCTGCAGAGTGTTGGGCTGCGCCTGAGCAATCCCAACCCTTGTGGGATCCGCTGGATGGGCCCCACTATGGGGACAATGCCTGGGGTCTGGGTTCGGTGCTGACTGCCTGCTGCCCTGTGTCACAGTGCTGGATTGGTGCCACAAGTGAGAACTGCCACTAGCACGGCTCAGTGACAGCAACAGCTGGGCCACGAGGGCTGTGCTTCCTGCTCCCAAGCTCTGCAGGAGGGACCTTTCTGCTTTCCAACCTGGAAACCTGTCCAGGGTGTGCACCTAAGGATGCCCAAACGCTGTCACCAGGGCAGGATGCAGATCCCAGCCCACCACCACTACCAGCCCCTGAGGGTGGTGCACTCCATGCCAGGTGGATTGTTTTGTGCTGTTCCATGCAGGCTGGGAACAGAGCAGCCCATGGGCCATATATCACAGCCCTACACAGACATAGGGACTATGCTTCTCATTCCCAGTTCAGGAGCTGGTCTCACCCCTTGGCTGGGTCAGCGAAGGTTTTTCCCCAGTAACCCTCCCCAGGACCCTTTGTAAGCCCCGAATCCAGGACAGGAGGGTCTCAACTCTTGTCCAAACCCACCAGGTTGCAAGGTGGAACCACAGGGTGTCAGGGTCCCAATCCTGTCCTGTACCCAGTCTAACCACTGAACCATCCAGTCTTCATCACAGCTGGTGCAAATGGGAACTGAGACACAGCCTCCCTGTCCTGATGACAGACCCAAAGGCACCAGCACACTTACAATCTATGGCTCTCCCCACCGTTCCTCCCCAGCACATCAGCACCTGCAGGAGACAAGCAGAGCGTGGCACTCAGTATGATGCTCACCTTTCTGGGCAAGATGAGGGGGACAGTGGCCTCTCTGTGGCCATCACCCACATGGGGACAATCAGCCTGGTGGGCACAACATCACCCCAAAAGCACCACCCCAAGGCCATGGGCTTCTGAGATCTGCACATCTCATCCATCATCGGGAAGAGGAATTTCTGCCCCATCTGAGCCAGATTTAGTTTATTTTTCCCTGGTGGAACAATGAATGCTGAGAAAAAAAGCACCAATTCCCAGGCTGGAATCTAAAACACGACATTGGAAGCAACACAAATAATGATGAGCAAACTTTGTGGCTGAGAAGTAATGGCATGAAAGATCTTGGCTTTCAACATGGAATCAAAACAAGACTTCAGGTTCTGTTTTAGTTACCTCAGTCAAGGCAAGCTGGCCTGTGCTCCCCTGAGAAGCAGAGCATTTATTGCCCAGAATTAGATTTTGGGGGTTCCTCCCCAGGCTCGTGAAATCTTCTCCATGGCAAGATGATGAGAGCGTGGAGGTGGTAAGCGTGGTCCCCAGGGTTCATACTGGATCATCTCCAAAGCCAGTGCCCCAAGCACGCAGCCACTGCCCAGCAGAGCATGGCAAAGATGGCCATGTGGCAGGGACAGCCATATGGTATAGGGACAGCCACGTGGCATAGGGACATCCACATTGCAAGGATGGCCACATGGTAGGCATGACCACCAATGCCAGGGCTGCCACCAGACAGCCCATTTCCAGCCCTCATCTTGCACTGACTCCTCTAAGGGGATAAGGCTACCTTGTTCATGAATGCTGCATCCTCTCCCATGTGCTCTGCACTCCAGGTCTTTTCAACACACAAAGTTATGGCCACAGATGAAATTTGGCCCCATTTTGCTGTTGCTTGGACTTTTCCTGAGCAAGCCCAAGTTGTGAAAGCCTGAAGTTGCTAACTCATGTCAAAGAAATGGCCAAAAATAGCCCCTTGCCCGCCCTGCCATCCCTGAACACGCTCACATGGCCACGTCAGGATGGGTCCCATTGCCCTCTTTATGCCCGTGGCCAGCACGGCACCACATCCCCCTGGCCACGTGTTGGGCTGCTGCCCACCCTGATTCAATAAAAAAGGAGAAAATCAACACAAAGCCATACCTCGGGCTGAGCACAGCCGCCTCGCCTCCAGCCTGCGGTCCGGTACAGGCAGTGTGCAATAATGTACAGCAACAGCTGCTCCTGCACTGAGCAAAATAGCACCCAATCATCAGGGGCTGCAGCGCCCAGAGCTGCCCCCCCAGAAAAGGCAGTGTGGCACAGGGCTGACCCCAAACCTGGGGCTGTGGCTCTGCTCCCTGAGGGCATCCCAGTGGTGGGGCTGCAAGGGGATGGGGTATCCCCTTTTTGGGCAGCTGGAAAGGAAAAGCAGCTCTGCTGGTGGGGACAGCCTGAGGTAGGAGCCCACCCTCCCAGTGTGTCCCCATTGGTGGCACGTGATGGTGTCCTGCCTTGAGGACACATCTTCAGATGTTGCTCTGGAAGGCAGAAGAGCTGAGAACCCAAAACTGCAGCACGTCGTTTTGCAGCACTGACATTTGCCTTCAGCACAGGTTTGATATTTCATCCATTGCAGGATCCACAGGAGGGACAAACCAGGCACCAGCACCTCTGGAGCCCCAGACAGCAGGAGCCGATCCCAAACAGAGCTCCAGGGCTTTGCAGCCAGATTAAAGCCACACTGTCTGTTTCCTATTAACAGAATTAAAAACAACTTACAGAGCATTTTTTCCCCCTAACATCACTTCAGCTTGACGCAGCTCCGTTTTTCTGACGCCGCGATGATGGATGGCATGGGATGGCCCCTGCCCAAGCTTGGACGACTCCCAGGTTTTTACGCACATTGGGACAGGGAGGAAACCTGCATGGTGCCCAGCATGAAGGCTCACCCTCCTCATCCTCTGCCCGAGAAGCTCGTATATACCCCAAACAGGATAACTAGCATCCTCCTCCTGCATGCTGGGAGCGCTCTTGGCCACGGGGCGTCAGCCCACGGTCCTGCTTTAGGACCACACAGCAGACAGGAGCAGCCGTCTGCTTTCCAGGGCAGGGATTTCCCGGCTCTGGCAGAGGCAGGGCTGAGCACGCAGTGAACCCTACTGCAGTATAAATAACCTTCTGCCGAAGCCGAGCCCAGATGGAGGAGAGCTGTGCCGTAAACAAAGCCCTCCCCAACGCGCCAGGGCTGTGGGCGCATGCCAAGGGTATATTTCTGTTTTATTCCCACTCCAGTAGGGTCAGGCAGTTAGCTGGCGAGGCATGCTTGCTTTATAGGGGCAAAGTGAAAGCAGAACATCAGCAGCAGGCTGAATAACAACCCCTTCTGCTCCCAGCTGTGTTTCATGTGGGGCTTGCAGGTCTGTCAGCTTGCTTGTGTTCTCCTGATGTCAAGCTCATCCTCCCAGGACACACATGCAGAGCCCAAGCAAAACTTCTTCCCACTCATCCTGGTGTGGGACCATGGGACAGGGACTCTCCTGCACATTCAGGGCCTTCTCAGCTTGTTTCTTGCAGCAGGAAGGGACCAAAAGGCATTTCATCCCCAGTGTTCAGTTCTAACTCAGGCAGATGGAGGAAGGAGATACCCAGAGGTAAAATCTTTCCTAATCCTTTGACTTCCCCACCAAATCCCTGCTTTTCCCTTGCCCTGAGGCTCAGAAAAGGGGTTTTGGTTGGTACCCAAGAGCCAGCTTCCAGTTGTGCCACAGCAACCCTGTGTTTCTATAGCAATGCTCTCCCATCTTCCCAGTAGGATGTAATCTCCTTCCTCTCCATCTTTAATAACTTGTGCTTTAAAGTCAGCTGCCAAGACATGAGATTGGCCCCCGGTTATCTTCAGATTTGGGTTTAAGGAAAGTTGATGTTGCCTGTTGTCAGAACTGAAGGACTACGTGGTCCGTGAGTGCAGCCAGCGTCATCCCCTCGCACAGCCACGGGGTGATGCAAACAAATGGACACCGTCTTCATTAGGGAGTGCTTGAGAAGTTACAGGAAGCAAAGAGACGTTTTCTGTCTGCCAGCTGTGCCTCTCCCGTCAAATCACACATCTCTCATCACCGATGATTTGAGATGAATCAAGGCGAGCAATCTCCTTGTCTCAGTGCCATTAATTGGAAGCCCGCAGCGTTTTGGAAGCAAGATGTTCCTGTGGCTTTGTGCCACCAGGTGTTACTGTGTGGTTGGGTAATGCTTCCTGACACAGAGAGATCCAGTGAGAAATGGAGCATCCTAAGCACAAGCTGATGCTCACGGCTGGTACCAAATGGGCCCCTCTGCCCTCGGTGATCCCATATGATCCAGAGCAGCTCTGCACTGTCTGATCACACCCTAATCCACGTGTAACCTAAATACTCTGATTTACGAATCCCAGAGGTTTTTACTCCATTTGCCTGGCAGAAGGAGCAGCATTCAGGTCAGCTGGAACACGAGGTGCCAGACTCCATTAAACGCCACTTTTAGTCTCAGCTTCACTTGATAATCGTCCCATTATACATTTTCTCACAGCTCAGTGCTGCTTGGGGCTAATCATTATTCTCTTTGAAGACTTCAAGCCATCAGTAGCTCTGAGTAGAGCATGAGCAAGTAACTGTTGGGACATGACATCCCAAATAAAACATCCTTGAAGGTGCTGCCTGGTGACAGGGACAGGTCCCACCATACACCTCATCCATGCCATGGAACCAAGAACAGCACCAGGCAGTGCTGGTGGGACCAGGAACTAATTTCAAGAGCAACCAGCTGTTCCCCATTTCTCCTTTCCTTTATTAGATTAGAAATTTCCAAGTTAAAAGTCAGCAGAGTTCAGAAATCACATGCAAATCTCATGTGCCAGGCTGTGCTCTCCTGCTTGCTCACTACTTGTTTCTTTGTTTCTCTGTGATAGTGGAAGAAGGCTGGAAAGGCTTGATTTCCACTTTCTTTGGCATCAAAAAGGACCATGATCATAGAACCATGGATGGTTTGGGTTGGAAGGGGTCTTGAAAATCGTAGAATCATATAATGGTTGGGTTGGAAGGGGCCTTCAAGATCACAGAACCGTAGAATGATTGAGTTGTAAGGGACCTCAAAGATCATGGAACCACAGAATGGTTGGGTTGGGTTGGAAGGAGCCTTAAAGATCGTGGAAACATAGAATGGTTGGTTTGGGTTGGAAGGGGCCTTGAAGGTCATGGAACCACAGGCTCCATCCCACATGGCTGCCTGTCTCTGAAGGGACCTGCATGAGCACCTCCAGCTGAGGTTGAAGTGCTGCAGTGGCTTTCATGCTGTTTTCTCCCCAGTATAGCACAGTGACATGACTAGCAGGGTTTGCACTGACCACAGACCCTTCTCTTTTCAACCCAGAGGAGCCAATCCACCTCAGCATCCAACCTGCAGCTAGGGATAGCTTAGGTTGGGCTCAATCTCAGGAAGAAAACCCACAGCACAGAAGCCAGGAGTGGGATTTTGGTCAGGGCAGGACCTTGAGGCTCCCCACAGCAGGAGATGGATGCACAGAGCCCATCCCAACCACAAGGTTCCTGGCATTGCTGCTGTGTTTGAAGCATGGCTGCCCTCGAGTGGTGCCTCAGGAGCACAAAGGATCCCTGAAGGGATGCACGTCCACACCACAGCTCCAGGATTCCATCCCTTCTGTCCCTCCTCCTGGCCCAATATGTGCAGTGGGAAAGCAGAGCTGGCTGAGGCTTCTTGCTGTGTATTTTTTTTTTTTTCCTGTTCTAGGAAAACACAAACAACAGCCTGAAGGAATTTCCTCCTCCAGCCCTGAGTCAGGCCCCAAATTGGCCACTTGAAATCGCGAGGGTTTTATTTTCATAGGAAGTAGTGCAGCAGCACTGGGCACAGCAGTCCCCATCCCTGAGCCCATCATGAGACAGTGATGGGCAGTACTGGGGTAGGTGGTCAGCTGGACTGGGTGGTCTTAGAAGTCTTTTCCAACCTTAATGATTCTGTGATTCTAAGGATGACTTATTCTTGAGATCTGGGGTTTTAAGAGCAAAAGAGAGACAAGCACAAGGCAGTACCCTTTAATCACCTGTTTTCCTGCAGAGAGTGGGGTGAGCACCTCCCCATGCCCATTCTCAGTCTCATGTAGCACCTGATGAACCCCACACCACCCTGAATCCGGGTGACAATGACCCCCAGCATCTCGCTGGTCCCTTCTGCCTCTGCACCTGCAGTGCTTTGATCGATAGCTGGGTGCTGTAGGACTGCTGAGATTGGAGCAGCAGCTCTCACCATTAATGTGTGCAGCAGCCACCCCCAAATGCTCCCAAACTGCACCATTGCCACCACTGGGCTGTTTTTCATTTACCAAGAGAAGAAACAGAAGATGTGAAGGCCCAGTGGGGAATAAGCAAGAGAATGAAAGAGTCCAGTGAAACAGTGAAACAGCCCATGCCAGGAGGACTACACCGCTCAGTGTGTTTTGTGCTGAGAGGTGGATGATCTCATCGGGGAGGAATCAAAGGCAGCGCGGCACCATGCAGGTGGATGAGCAGTGCAGCCAGGCTGGGAGTTAAGGACAAGATGGGGCAGGTTGTGATGTGGGGCAGAGCCCGGCTCCGGCTGCAGGGCAATGCGCTGCTGCGTGGGAATTTCTTTCCATGTCACGAGGGGAGGAGAAAGGGTGAATGACTGCTCCATGGCAGCTCCAAGAAGTGAACAATTTTCCAAAAATAAAAGTTAAAATCCCAGGTGCTGCATGGAAGGGCACCCTATGAATAGGGCTAACAAGGCAGAGCAGTGGGAAAAACAGAGCAGAGGTTTCTCATCCCTACCTCCACCACCTCCGTGTGTCCCTCCCTGTTCCCCAGCACTGCGACCAGCACAGTCCTGCTGTGTCCTGGCCATGGGGCTCTGCTGCCTTGCTCACCTGCACTCCCTCCTGCACCCAAGCATCCTGCTGACATTTCTGCTACCATCCAGTTCTGCTGCTCCTGGTCAGTCCTTTCTGTGGTTATTAGAAAGAAGATGGTGTGACAGCATGATCATCCGTGCTTTGTTTCTTTACAATAAGAGCACAGCTCCCCTCAAGTAGCCCATGTGCAACAGGAGGCAGTCACTGAGCTAGTGCTGTGCAGGGAGCTCAGAGGCACCATGGGTACAGGTGTGAAAATGTCAGTGCAGGGCTTATGGCAGCAAAAAGGCATCCTAAGGGATTGCTGCAAATGGTGCAGAGATGATGCTAGAAAAAAGCAGTCTGTGCTTGCAGAAATCCCACTGTGCACCTACATCTTGAAACACCGCTGGTCATCCTGTGTCAGAAAAGACACAGAAATGTAAAGAAAGAGGGCTGGGGGTGCATGGGGTGAGGAGCGGGGCCTGAGTCTGCACATCAAAACATATTTCCCATAAATCACCCCATGGAGGCTTTTCATACTGCATGTGGTGTGATTCATGAGGAACCTGTAATGTTTAATTAGAGGGGAGAGAGACTGATCCTGCTGTGAAACACTTCCAGATCCCACACCAAGCTCCTCACTGACTTAATTTATGGGATGCAAACAGGACAGAAAATGGTGTAATGGGAGAAGTCATGTAGCTTTGTCGACCTTGGGATTCAACAGCTGTTCCAAAGAAGGGTGATTTACAGATGAAATGAGATGAAACCAGCAGTGAACCCAATGGGGAGACCCAGCCTGTGTCCTGCTCCTTGCCCTCTGCCTCCTGGCATGAAGGTCACCCCTTTATCTACCCATGAGATCCCTCTTTGGCTTCGATTACGTGTGACCCAACCCTAGATGTCAAATTTATGGCTGGTGACAAGGCCATAAATCCTGATTGGCCTCCAGTGACGGCGATAGGGTTACTCTGGTACCCCCAGCACCCTGCTGGGTGTCCCCCCAGGGGCTCTCACTATGTCCGTGCCCCATTCTGTGCCCTTTATCACTCTGCAGTGTTATTCATGAGGAAAAAATGCTGTGGGACTTCTCTCCTTCATGCAGCTAACTGGTCCCATGACCTCAGTTTCATGATTCTTGATTTTGGAGTGCAATAATTTCCAATAGCAAGAAGGGAGAGGCTGCTGGTCCTGTGGGGAAGGCTCTAGCTATAGCTGTAAGGAGCAAGTGCTTGCCAAATGACTAATTGGGGTCTGCACATCTCCAGCCCTGGGCTCCCAACGCCACATTGGTCAGCATGGCAGGGAATGGGGAGCTATAAGCACAGAGACTTGCTGCTGGAGGCACCTTACCCGGTCCCTAAATAGAGCAGCTCTCCTTTTACAGAGAAAAGAAGGATGCGAGGAATTCAGAGCCAAGAAGGGAGAGGAGGTCACTGCACAGCTACGCGGGTTCGGCTGCTTTAAATATCGCTCCCTGCTGTCCTGTCCAGGGCTGGGAAGAGCAGAGAAGCCAGCAACAGCCTGAGATCTCAGGGGAAAAAGGTGAAGAAATAGAGGGGGACAGCAGGAGAGGCTCCTTGATTGTACAGGGAGATGCCTCCAGCTTCCCTCCCTCTGCCCCTCTATGGGTTTTGCAACAGATCTGAATTTAGGTCCTAGGGAGAAAAAACAATGGAGTGGTTCACAGGCAAACCAGAGGCACCCTGCAGGCACCCTGACACCCCAAACCTGAACACCCGTCTGCATCCCATCCCACCTGCCTCATGACACAAAAGGTCACCCCAGCTCCCTGAACACACAAGGAGCTCCCAAAGCAGAAGAAAACCAATTGCAAAGACAAAAATATATGCAAAAAAAGCCCAGCCCAATACTCTTGGGTGCAAAAAGAGCTGTGGGTGCCAGGAACACCTCTGTCAAAGGAACGCTTGCAGATAAGCAGCAGGTGACACCCAGTTCTGTCCTGATTGAGCAGAAAAGTGCTTGCAGCAAGTGCTCTGTGCACTCTTATCACAGAAACATCATGGGGCCACAGCATGGTTTGGGTTGGGAGGGACGTTGGAGGTATCCAGTTCCAACCCAGCACCATGGGCAGAGACATCTCAGGTTGCTCCAACCCCTGGCCCTGAGCACTGCCAGCTTCCAGTGATTTTGCTCTGTGCATGCTTGCTATGATGCTACTCTGTGTGTGCTCACAGTGGTACTATTCTCTGAGGAGTGCTGCTCTTTGCACAATTGAAGGGTATTGCTCTGTGCATGCTCACAGCGATGCTGCTCTGCGCACGCCTGCAGCTTCCTCCAAAGGCAACAGCAGCCAATGGGCGGCTCGGTGAGGGGCAGAAATGCTTTCTGCTTAGAGACAGAACAGCAAAGAGACAACTTGTGCCAGATGGGAGTGGGGCTGCATTGCTGGGGTGTGGGGGCTCCTTGCTTCCTCTTCCTCCCCCAGTGACATTTAAATGGTTGCTCCCCAAACACTTTCTGCTTGCTTGTGTTTTCCCAGCGACACAAAGCCCAGAGCCTTTCAGAATAAATCATTTAGAAGAAAGTAAAAAAAAAAAAAAGAAAAAAAAGGAACAGCTCTGACCCCGCACGTACACTCACTCCCCTCCTCCTCTGAGCGTGGTTTGGAGCCGCTCAAGCAAAAGGAAGAGTGAGCAGGAGTAATTTTCCATGGATGCAAGGAACAATGGAGCCCTGCGTGGTTTTTGCCGTTCAGAGGTTTCCCTCCAGCACTTTCTGCTCCTCTACAGCAGCAGACAAAGGCAGTGTGCATGCACAGACCGGCCCAGCCTCGCTGCACCCTGCGGTGCGAGGTGCGGGGTGACGGCGAGGAAACTCTGCACAGCACGTAGGGGATGTCTGAGTCAGTGCTGGGCAGGAGGGGAGAGGGGTTGGGGTGGCTCTGGTGTGCCAAAGAGATGCATTGGTTTGGGATTGGGGCTATGGTTGGATGCTGGGGATGCTTTAGGAGAAAGCTACGGTACTTGGTGCTGGAGCATGAGGCTGGGGAGTCGAGGTGCCCGAACCAAGCAAAGCCCCACCACAATTCTTCTCCTCTCCATTCCTACTCAGGTCTTATGGTAGTGGCTGAGGGGATGGAGCAGGACAGTCTGTGGAAGAGGAGGCTCAAGAGACCTCATTACTCCCTACAGCTCCTGAAAGGAGGTTGTGGTGAGGGGGGGTCGGCTCTGCTCCAGGTAACAGCAATAGGATGAGGGGGGATGGCCTCATATTGCACCAGGAGAGGGTCAGACTGGGTATGAAGAACAACTTCTCCAAAGAAGTTGGAGATGCATTGGCACAAGCTGCCCAGGGAGTGGTGGGGTCACCATCCTTGGAGGTGTTCAGAACTGTGTAGATGTGGCACTGAGGGACGTGGCCAGTGGGCATGGTGGGATGTGTTGGAATTCGGGATCTAAGAGGTCTTTTCCAACCTTCATGACTCTATGATCCCTGACTCCCTTCTATCCCCACTGCTTTCAGAGACACACTCCTAGCATTGTCCCCATCCCCAAACGCAAGCCTCCATGCAAGGAGGGAGGACACCACCTTCAAGCCCTCCAGTGTCCCCTGCCCAGTGCCAAGCCTACACAGAGCACACAGCCAGGTCAACAGCACCCAAATAAGAGCATAGCTCTTTGCACCCATCTCCGTGACCTGCAAAACAGCAGAAGTAGGGCTGAGGCTGCCCTTACACATCAAGCATTGTTTTTGAGCCCCTCTTGGTGCTTTGCTCCTGCTCTGCCTTGAGCAATGCTCCCTGCACCCACCATGCCTGCAAAGCTGCCCACAGCAAGCATGGGGGCTGCAGGATCCATGCAGCTCTGAACACAAAGCAAGATGAAAAGCAAAGTTTTCACTAAAAAATATTTTCTAAGTTCCTCATCAAAGATGGGCACATGGAAATGAGGCAGGCTCAGGCCCAGACTGGTGGGAGACCTCCAAGCTACATTTTTGTGGTGCAGAATGAGGCTTTGCCAACCTCCTTCCACCCCAACATTGCAGAGCCGGTGCCTCAGACCTGAGCTGGTTTGCAGCCCTCTGCCAGAGCACGGAAGAAAGCTTTCAGCTGAACATCAAAGCTGAGACCCAACGAAACCACAGCAGACAGTGCTGAGGCTGCAGCAGCCCTTTCATACAACATAACACCAAAACCCCATTATCACACTTGTAACCTCCCAGGTGCACAAACCAGGCTTTTGCTTCCTTGCTCTGTGTGCTTCTGCTTTTTCACCTCCCATCGCAACAGGCAGCAAATGAACAGCTGGGTTTTGCCTAAGAGGTGATGGCACTTAACATGGTCATGGGTTGTTTTACATCTGTAGCAGCAAAGGCATAGAGTGGTTGGGATGCTTCCCTGATAATCATCAAAACAAGGCAAAAGGAGGTGAGTGGGACCCCAGGATTATGTGGGGACAGCATATCTGGGTTTGACTCTGAAGGTGTCCTCTGGCCCTACACCTCTGCATGTGACATCCCATTGGGAAGCTGAACCCTGCACCATGGGAAGCCTCCATTCTCTGTGTCTCCATAAAGCCATGCTGAAGGCTCTCAGCATCTTCCCAGATGAAAAAATCAAAGCAGAGAAACAAGCTGCCATCCCTTGGATGCTGTGTGCCTTGAGATTGTTGACTTTGCAAAATATCATAACGAGCAGGGAGCTTGGAGAGCAACAACAATGGCTTATTTGGGAAGAAAATTAAGAACAGCTTGTTTTTCCTAATCTTACAGCTTCCTCCAAACAAATGGGTCACAGCTGTTATACCTGGGGGTCATGGAAAAAAGGTCTCAGTGCTGCTATGAGAAGCATTTGGGCTGTGGAGGGTGTCTGTGTCCTCCAGTGGGTCTGAACCAACCAAATAAGCTCAATGTGCTACTTGGACCTGATGGTTTTGGAGTGGATTCCTTTGTAGTTAAAATTCAAAGAGTTTAACGGGTGGTGATGCAAACACTCACCCTTGTTGCATCCCACTGGTGCTGCTGGACAAAGCCTGAGCTGCAGCACGGGCAGCAGCAATGTCAATCTGCATCACCATGAGAGCACTGAAAAGAGAAAACCCAATTTTGAATAAATCAATATTTGATGGCTGTCTCTGCAACATTTCATGGGAAAAAAAGCATCCTCTTACCGCAGGGAAGAGTATTTCTGAGCTCATTTCAAATCCGAAACCACAGTACATCCACCCAACAATACCAAGCAGCAAGACATCAGGAAGCTATTGAAAGAAAAGCTGAGTGCAATATAAAAGAGAACTACACATAACCATCATTGCCAAAGAATAATCTCCCAGGAATATTTTTAAAGGCAACAAAGAGGATTATCAATGAGGTTTGAGGCAGATAAGGACAGATAATTTAGGCTCAAGAAAACATTTTGCTTATTCCAAAGGTACTCTGAGGTCAGTAGGATGATGGAAAAAACAAAGCAAGAGGTTAAAAAAAAGCCTCAAATAGTGCATTTTTTCTGTAGGATTTGAGGCTGGAGGAGCTTTACCTCCACACAGTTCTTCATCCCTGCCTCAGTTTCCCCACCCAGTGACACAGGGCAGCAGATGCAGCTGGGAACACCAAGGAAATAAGAAATTGTACACGAAGAAACCCAGTGCTGCGTGACAGCAGGGCACACTGCAAGCTGCATGCAACGTATTAAGATACACCCAGCAACCAGCCCAAAATTAGCCAGAGAAATGAACCCAAGAGAGGACTGAGCCACAACTTCAGAGGCTAAAACACCCCAAATCCAAATTTTGGAAATACTCCTTGCACAGACAGTTTATTTTCTGTAACAGCTGCTCTCTTTCCTTGCATGCACTCCTGAGCAGTAGGTTTTCCAATTAGTAAAAGTCACAGTAAGCAGGAAATTAAACAAATTGGGTGACTAGTCCAATTAGAACAGTCATGTCAAGGCTTCCTGTTTTCTTTATGGCACCTCTTTATCTCCCAGCACCTCGGTTGTATGGGAGTTACAGCACACACAGAGCACTGTGTGGAAGTGCACTTTGGTGGATGGAAGGACCATGTTCTGGAGCTCTCATTAATGACAAGCAGGAGGCAGTGTAAGTTAATGTGTACCTAAGGCAGCTCCATCAGTGGAAACCTCTGGGAAAACTGGAATTCTGTTGGCATAATAGAGCTGCCATCACTTACAGACTTCCAAACTCCAAGTGTGAGGACACCCTGGGGCTCACACCTGGGGACTGGAAGTCTGAAAATGGGCTCAGCAGTCTGAAATTCGTGAGCATTTTTCATTCTTTACAACTGTCCCCATCCTGAACTGCTGAGCATCCCACTGAGCTGCCCGACGGTCGGCTGCAGCTCTGGGGGAATTGCTGACCAGCTCTGTACACACAGCCTTGAGTCAATATTGGTTCAACCACAGGAGCTCACAGATAGAAAGCGTGAGGCCGCGTGAAGCTCAAACAAACAGGCTGGCAGGAGCACTGCCTGTCCTCTCCTGTGTCACCGATGTCACTGAGGGGCTGTGCTGGGTGCTGGCACTGCTCTGAGCAGCTTTTGGGGTTATACCTGAAATAAAGCTGCAAGAACTAGATGTCTACAGCTGAAAAAGAGCCCATGTTGTCAGCTCTGCTGCACTGAGGCTGCTCTCAGGCTGTTCCCAGCTGCAGCAAAGGGGCAAAGTGATTCCCATAGCAGCAAAAGGATGAGCGTGGCACATAACTCATTGCAGGCGAAACAACCTTCCCTGCCCTCGAGGCTTGTTCATTTTATTTATGGGAAAATATGCTCGTTAATGCTCTTATCAAAGGAACGATCTAATCGGGGGGGAAAAGTCTCCTTTGAATATTTCCATTTTGATGAGCTGTTGGGCGAAATGTTTAGGCAGGCAGAATTGACTCTGAACTCGTTTCTGACGGAGCAGATTCTGCACAGGTCTTAACTCTCATCCTGCTGTTTGTTTGGATAACATTTCCAAACCAAATTACCAGTTACAAAAGCTGAGCTTCATGCACCGTGCGCTTCCCGGTCCCTAAGGCTGACTGATCCAAGCACAACAAGAGCCGATGGAAAATAAGCAATCCTGCCCAGCTCTTGCAACACGGAGGGTGTGAAAGCAGCCCTTCCTGGAAAGAAACACCAGAACTTCTCTGCAAGAGAAAAGGGAAGTTAAGCAAAAACAAATCCAGTGTGCAAAGCTCCAGCAACCAAAGGGGTCAGAGGAGAAAGAAAGTGCTCACAGCAGAATGCCACTCCAAAACGCAGGATGCATGCAGGCAGATGGGGCTTGTTGTCTCCCCTCTGTGGATCTGCAATATGGAAGAACCTGAATTTCATCATCTCTTGTTAATGTGGGGATGGAGAGGGCAAACCCTGCAAACTACATTTGGCTCAAAGGAAACGAAACAGAAAATGGATCGTGGAAGGGAAGAAGGGAAGATGTTGCAATGTCTTGCACTTTATTGTTGTGCAACTACCTCTAAATACCTCATGACCATTTGCTCATAATTGGCAGCAGCACCCGGAGAGAAAAAAAAAAAAAAAAAAAAACAATCCAAAAATCAAGCAATTACTCTGAAATTACAGAGCCATAAGGACAAACTGCTCAAGCAGCTTCTCTCCCTGCCATGTTGAGGTGCTGTCCCTGACAGCCACTGTGTCCCTGGCTGCTGCTCACTGTCACATGTCCCTTTCTTGCTGCAAGCTGCTCCCCTCTGCATTATTTTTATAATAATAATAATTATTATTTACAAAGAAACTGAACTGCAGTGCTTCTAAGCCTGATCCTGGTAACCTACAGAAGACAACTCATCACTACCAACACTATGTTAGTTTACACCCTTAAAACAAACAATGAGATTTTAAAGCATTTTAAGCGTCTTACCTCATCTGACTTCAATCGATAATCCTCTTCATAGTGGCTGTTATGAAGTGAGAATGCAGAGTTCCTAAGTTTCTCTGGTAGGAAGTACAGACATTTGTTGTTTAATATCTCACTGAGATGTTGAAAAATAAGTTCTTCCCTGTGCTGGTGAACACTGAGGAATCCCAGCCTCACTTTGCAGTGGCACGCAGAATTTCTTACAGCACAAGTGGGTCTGCAGAAAAGCTGACCTTCAAATCACATCATTCTCACAGGGAAGTCGATGAAAATGATAGAAAAAGTGTTCTAATTACATGGCCCACAAAGATGAGAATAGATTCTAGCACACCAAAGAGCATAGTTAGTGGGGGAGTATTTAGAACTAGGTAACTGGGAGTTACCTGTAGGCAATGAATCAGAACTAAGGAGGAGATGGATAGATTTAGTGGCCCCACTTTAGATGACTTAGGTCTTACAAAGTTTAGAAACAACACCGTCTAGTATTTAGATAAACTCATGCTCATAACCTTATAAACTTGTGCTGTAGTCTGTCTCCACACAGAGCTGACCAAGACGAATGTTTAAATTATCCTGGGACAAAAAGAGGCTGAATTACAGGGTGGAGAAGTCATCACATAGACTGATTTCTGTGAAAACACAACATGACAGACATCCCTGCGTCATATTTTGTTCCGTTTTGGTGCTTGGCTGCATCTCTAGCTAATTCTTAAAGCTGTAAGAACAACGCGTGTGTTGCTGGAACAGAAAGAATGAGGGCAACCAGAACAACTGGATTTTATACTCTGGGATACTTGAGTTATTAAAATGTTGTTTTTTTAATTACTTTTGGGGAGATAGTGTGTAATGCTATGCAAGAACTGCACATGCTTTAAAAGAAAGCTCGTGTTTTTCTTTCTGTTGCACTTCCCTACTCAGCAAATCAGAGGCAGATCAATTCCCACAGCACTGCTCAATGTCAAAAACACCTCCTATCCCACTCCCAAGAGGAGCTATGACAGCGTGGTGCAGCTGAGCAGAATATATGTGGGGTTTTCTGCACTTTGTCCATTACCAATCTTTTCCACTCACCTCCTCTGGAGCTTTGTTGCTACTCTAGCACACGCATGTGGGTGCAGCTCGTTCTTCTCACCAACAGAAAACAACACAGAAAGATCAATGCTTGAATCCTAAGGGTGTTTGGGGATCTGTACAGCTTTCTATGCACTAGCTTTGTCTCATCTCCTCACAAACTCATGCAAGCCAGAAAGCAGACAATGAAGAGGAACTACATTTGGTTGCTGGTCTCATACATTTCTTGCTTGAACATCTGCTTCTATCAGTTGCCAACTTTGACCTTGACTTCACTTATTCCTGTGCTGCTGCAAATTCTTCTTCCATTCTATGACCTTCTGTAAAGTAGAAATAAAGAATCATTAACTGGGGATTCTGACTACTGTCTGGGATCTCTCTTATAAAAAGAGACTGAAAAACGTGCTGGAATGAGGTAAAAAAAAAAAAATAAATAAAAGGCAATTTTCTAGAAAATAAAACTCTCGTTTTCCTCAACCTGAAGCTACTGAAATTCAGACTCCTAATCCGGAGTTCAGCATCGTCACCCCTTCTGTACTTTCTCTTTTAACAGATCTGGTTATTTAGTAACTCAGACTGTACAAAGTATTTTCCCAGTTGACTTTACAGCCTAATTGCTGTGACCTGTTTGTGTAGGACACAGAACTGGGACTTGCTGTGTGCTCTCTCCTCCAATGAGTTCAGCAAGCAGTTTAGAACTGCTGCAAACCAACTGCCCCAGGCTGCCTGCTGCACCTCCAGCCCTGGGACTGTTCTGCTCCTTTGAAACGTGCCTTGGAGAAGCAGTATTTAGAGCCAGTGGAACAAGGAGGCCGTTGCACAGGACCTGTGATGAACCCATCTGGCCTCTGGGTTGAAAGCTGCCATGCCCCAGCAGTCATGGACACCTGCACATCACTTGTCTGGGTTCACTGCCCAGTTATTAGATAACCTAGGGATGAGATGGGCTTTGCCAGAGATGCCAAATGGGAATGTGACTGGAGCAGCTAATTCTGCCTGCTCTGCTACAGGAGGGTAATGATGGCAAAACAGTGGTAAAAAACAGCTGGGGATGGCAACATCTCAAAGTGCCTCAGCTGCTAATCCTGAAATTCTGAGTCAGAGCCTTCTCTGTGAGGATGCATGAATCACTGTCACTGCTAAACTGGAAAAGTCAGGCTATCTCAGCAAAATTGCAGCTGGAACTAATCTCATTCAATATTTAAAAAGAAAACAGGTTGATTGGGCTTTTTGCACACTACAGAACACCAGTGTTATCCAGGTCACTCAGCTGTAAAATGGAATGAGGGCTCACTGAGATGACAGGTATCCAGCAAGCAAAGCTGTTTCCAGTGCCACAATAAAGCAGGGAGCAGCTGCGAAGATGAAGCCCTCTGACACTGTGCCATTATCAGGACTTACAGTCGGATTACTACATAAATAATAAACGCCATTATTAGAAATAATGAAACCTAAAACAAAACGCTAAGGCAGCTTAATAGATCCATCCCTCCATTCAGGAAAGCCTTGCTGAAACAACACACAAAACGTGAATTGCCAAATCTTCTCTGATGTGCTTCATTTGCTCCCAATTTTCCTGAGTCGCAGCTATCCTATTGTTTCAAGTTGGTCCCTGGATAATACATTAAATGGCAATCAGCTTCCCGTCCATAAATCAGTGTGGAGAGAGCAGGATGAAAGCACTCATACCACAGTTATTCTGTGTTCTGGGGGCAAAGAGCAGCTACCTGCAGCAGGAAAAGGCCTTTTCTCCTGTACTTCTTACTTGCCACGACTCCCAGAGCAGTCACTGCCTGCTGACCGTGCCAGGCTTGTCATCTAAGCTGCAGGAAAACAGACAATGGTTTCTTTGGCAATATGCTTTGTTCCATTGCAGTCAATTGCAGTTTCAGAGGGCGAGGATTTCGGTTCTTGTTCAAAGTGGAACCAGTGAATGCTTTACCCCCCAAAAGCTCAGAGCTTTTGGATGGGAATATCTTAAAGCAAATAAACATAAGGTGAAAAATATGGAAATACTCAAACGCAGCTACTTTATTGCTGAAGGGAATAAACAGGCTTGGAATTGCCTGGGCTGAATGAGGAATGGAATACAGACATCCGAGGGGATATGGGGGGATTTAGGGGGGACATTGGGAGATCAGAGGGAAATTGGGGAGGGATGTGGGTATATCAGGGGTAAATAGGGGCTGGATTTGGGTATATAAAGGGTTAAGGGCGGAATCTGGGAGCATTTTGGAGATTTAAGCACAGGGGGGTTGGGGTGACCCCAAAATTGGGGTGGAGGCATGGTTAATGGGGTGCGTGGGTATATAAAGCGTTCATGGGGGAGTGTGAGGGGTATGGGAGGATCTGTGCATAGGAAGGAGAAATCTGGGGGTGCTGGAAGGGATGTGGGGGGAACAGGGGGGATTTGGGGCCAAGTTTGGGTCATGCTCTGAGAAAAAATTGCTTTTAATACTTGACCCTGGCACTGCCCAAACGCAGGCACAACAAATAAAATAAAAAGCTGAAGGAAACCATTTCGATCACCCTTTCAGGACTACCCGCCCCACTCTGGGGTGGGCGGTTATTGATTTATGGGAGCGACGCCCCCCGCCCTCACAGCGCGCCGCTGAGGGGCGCTCGCGGCCGCCGCTCCCGCTCTTTTCTCCCGCGCATGCGCCGAGCCCCGCCCTCCCGCCGCAGTTTACCTCAGCGAGGCACGGTCGGGGACGCGGGATTCGAACCGGCGCTATTGAGGGAATTGCGGACTTACGGCGCTGCGTAGAAGGCTTCCAGCCGAGCCCCGCCTACTCTCGCCGGGCGCAGCCAATCGGAGCCCTCTGTGCCCCTCCTCCCCGTCCCGTCGATTTTCTGAACGCATCGCGCTGCCCGCCAATAGGGAAAGAGCTTCTCGTTCCGCCTCTGCACTCATTTCAGCCAATGGAAAGCGAGATTTTATCATGGACAGTTGAACCGTCCACTGCGAAGGAGTCTTCTCCCGTCCGGGGGCGTGGCCCACCCAACGGTGCGTCACCATAGGAGGGGGCGTGGCCTTCCCGAGGGTATATAAGAACCCACTGCGGCCGGGGTGCCATTTTGTGTAGCAGTGCCTGGAGAGCGGTCGGCGGGGGGGCGGCGGAGGGTTTCGGGGTTCGGACCAGAGCGGCCGGATGGTGAAATCCTCCCTGCAGCGGATACTCAACAGTCACTGCTTCGCTAGAGAGAAAGAGGGGAATAAAAGCACCATCATGCCCGCCGTGCTGAGCCTCAGTACCGGACAGAGCAGGTGAGGGGTTGGGGCCTCCATCCCCTTCCCTCAAGGCCCGCCCTGGTGCCCCCCCCTCAGGGTTGGAGGGGGGGAGGGGGTGCTGTGTGGCGGGTGGGGGCGGGGCGGTGCTGCGGCCTCCTCGCTCATACAGGGCAAAGGGGGAGGAGGGGTGCAGGTGGGTGAGAAGGAGGAAAAAAAAAACAAACCCAAAAACAAACAAAAAAAGCCAACCAGAAGCAAATAAAATTCATTTATTTCGGCGTCTGAGAGCTGCCCGTGTCACGCGGTTACACCCCCACACATCGCCCCCCCCTCCCTTCCATCCCCCCCCCACGCGGCTCGGTGCCACGTTTGCTGGGGGGGGAGGGAGGGAGGAGGGGGATGGGCGGGGGGCACCGCTGGGAAAAGGAAGCGGGCCTGATGGGGCTGGGAGATGCAGTGCGAGCTGTTATCCCCTTATGTAAGCGCAGGTCTCCTGGAGAGCGACGAATCGAGGGCGCTGAGCCCAAAGCAGAGCGTTATGGGAGCTGGTAGTTTAAAAGTCGAGCGGGGATTAAATAATGCCAGCAGATGTTGAGGATGCAGCAGCTTTGGGGTGAGTGGTGTTAGGAGGTGGAGGCTGAGGAGCATCGCTGTGCCCTCTGCGTGGGAAGTGATGGATGCAGCTGGTTCAGAATGGAGAGCAGCTCCACAATGTCACCAAAAGCTGTTTTTATCCTTCAGAATGGTGATAATACTTTTTTTTTTAACCGGAGTAGGTGCGCCTGAGCATCACTGAAACACAGAATTGCAAGGTGTGAACAGCCTTTGTTGTATACTTGGGGGTGAAAGGTGAGGTCATAGAGGATTGGTGCTGCCCTGGTTTGTTTAAGGGCTTATTATAAGGCTGATGAGGAATACAGGGATCTACAGTGATTCAGAAGTAAATAAGGCTGCTATTAAAGTATTCCAGAGGTCCTAAAATAGTGGATTGAACCCTTATTTAATTGAGATTGAGCAAATTATCGTCTTTAGCTTAATAACTTTATAGCTGCTGTGCTTACTAATGCTTCCAGCATATAATATTAGACCTATAAGGCCATTCATTGCCTTTCCAATATGGATTATTCATCACAGATGTCAAGCTCGTTAAAAAAAAAAAAAAATTAAACTCGTGTGAACTGTGCAAAATGGTGGATTATTTTGTACGTGTTTATTCTGATTTGCAAATGGCTGCTGGCACTCACAGACAGGACGATTGTGAAAATTTCCCTAAGGGCCTCGATTGCTGCATCTGCTGAGATGACGCAACTCAAGAGTGAGCCTGCAGGGTGAGGGATGGTGCAGAGGGAGGGGCCAGGCACAGCTTTTGCTGTTTGTACAGTAAAGGCTTGCTCACAGTGAAGCAGCCTGATGGATGGGATGGAACTCAGCGTGTGTACAAGAAATGCTCATGTCTCAACAGAACATCCTTCACCTGAAGTACCGCAGCGTGGCTGAGTGATGTAAAAAGGCTCTAAAAGTCAGGAAGGCTCTTAGATTTTTCAGATATTTGGATTTGCATTGAAACCAGACCTTGCTTTCTGAGCTTTGCATCGTGAGCTTTTGAGACAGTCTCACAGATAATGCTATTTCATGTATTTTCTGTTCTCAAGCTAAAAGCACTGATGCAAAATTCTAATTTAATTAAGGCTACATATCGTAAGGGAAAAGGATCTCCAGCTTGCTGGGCCAATCATGGTCTCTTAGGAGATCAAGGTGGGGAAGAAAATGGGGTCTGTGGCATCACATACACAATAGTAAAATGGTTCCTTTCCTGAGATTGGGTCAGATGTACAGCAAATACACAGCTGCCTTGATAGGGAAATACACCTCCCTCCAAACTGAGAGTATTTTCACCCCCCAAGCTAGTGTTTCCATCCAGGTACTCCGGTGATGCCTTTCTGGTGCTTCTGGCTCTGGACTTTAGGTGATGTTCTGTGCTTGGCCTGGATGTTCCTTTGTCTTGCTACCAAGTAGGTTGCAGTAGGAGTTGTTCCCTTGATCTAGGTTTATTTAAAAAACAAAATCAAAAAACACTGCCATCTAATGCTTATAAAACTTAGAATTCTCATGACTCTTAATGCTTGCTTACCTCTGTCATCCTTTTCTAGTTCCAGGGTTCCCTTCAATTGCTGTAGTAACCTGGGTCCGGGGCCTCGGTGGTGCTCCTGATGTCCCTCACCCACCCCTGAAGATCCCAGGTGGGCGAGGGAATAGTCAGAGGGATCACAATCTTTCAGCTAATTTATTTTATTCGGTGAGTATGAGTATTGTTAAGCAGCTCTCTCTGATTGGTGGGAAGGCTCTTTTGCCTTAAACCTATCTCCAAAATGAACTGGAAGTAACGTTGCACTTTTTAATTCTGCAGGATAATCGGCTGAATGTGACAGAAGAACTAACATCTAATAACAGGACAAGAATTCTGAATGTCCAGTCAAGGCTTACAGATGCCAAACACATTAGTTGGAGAGCAGTGCTGAACAACAACAACCTCTATATTGAAATACCCAGTGGTGCTCTGCCTGAAGGGAGCAAGGACAGGTGGGTAGAATAAAATGCAACTTTAGTACAAATTGTCATGAAGGTCTCAAACACTGTACTGTTCTTTTCCATTTTTTAAAATTGGAAGTGTGGTTACAGTGCTTGGTGGCAGACTCATGTAAAAGAGCATCAAATGGTCCTGGTTTGAGGTCATCCTCTGCCTGTTCTGTCAGCCAGAACCAACTAAAAGATCTGTGATGTCAAACTGCTCCTGGTAGTGATAGCTGCCTTTATGCACTGAAAATGGAGCCTCATTCTGAGTCTGCCTCTGCAGTTCTCCCTTCAGAAATTTGGTGTAACGATGACTTAGATTTGTGCCCCTTGTTTAAAACTTGGCTTGGTGTTTCCTGCTGGTGTCAGTCTTCAACCCATGACTTTCACTTCTGCTTACAATGAGCGAGGATAGTTTCACAGGGCCTTGCTCCTTACATCTGAGGGAAGTGCTTGCCTGTGTGCACTCAACGCCCTCTGTTTGTCTCACAGTTTTGCAGTTCTTCTGGAGTTTGCTGAAGAACAGCTTCAAGTTGATCATGTGTTCATTTGTTTCCACAAGAACAGAGATGATAGAGGTAGGTGTTAACTCAGCATTAGAAAGGCTGATGCAATATTTGAAGTTGGTTTTGGTGGATGCTTTTAGCTTCTGTTATGGAATCATGTGATAAAATGTCTTCCTTTTTTTTTCTAGCTGCATTGCTCCGTACTTTCAGCTTTTTGGGCTTTGAGATTGTGAGACCAGGGCATCCCCTTGTCCCCAAGAGACCAGATGCTTGCTTCATGGCCTACACGTTTGAGAGAGACTCATCAGAAGAAGAATAGATTGCAATGTTTGCCTCTTAGAGCTTTCTTGTTGTCTATAAAGATGATTCTGTAGAAATTTTGTCAACATCTATTACAGTATATGTAACTTTGTATGAAACGTTGTGACCAACTGCTCTGGTGGTGAGATGTTGAAAATTTCAGACTCCACATCTTTTTCTGGATTTGTGCGCATGTTGTGGTTGTGCAAAAATAAATGCTCCCTCCAAATTAGCAGTATATTTCTTGAAGTTTAATATTGTGTTTGTGATACTGAAGTATTTGCTTTAATTCTAAATAAAAATTTATATTTTACTTTTTATTGCTGGTTTTAAGCTGTTTAAGACTTGCACTCTGAAGAGGTGCCTCTGGAACTGTCCCAGCTATTTCAGGTAGGGAAAGGCTTTGGGTCACTTGTTGCTTGATGGGAACTCAAAGTGATGATCTGTCAGGACTTGCAGTCCAGGAAAAGCCTGCTTTTATTGAAATAATTAGCAGATTATCCATTTCACTGGTAATTGTGATCCCCAGATTTCTGCTCTATCAATGTTTCATAGGGTACCTGGGGCCTCTGCTGATTACAGAGTCACAAGTGAAATGCTGAGAAGCACAGCTTACACATGCCATGAGGTTCAGGTGTCTCAGAGTATCAAATACACACTTGTAGGCTCTGGAGGCTGTGTCAGTGGTAGCAGTGGAGTCCTGTGCTCGTGTGCAGGATGATTCAATGCAATCCTGATCTAGCAAGGCTTGTGGCATTTGCATAGCTACTGTGACCCAGTCCAGGCAGCCTTCATAACAGGAGCTGCAAGTGTGATGAAACTGGGATTGAAGGAGAAAGGGCTGGAGTTGAGTATAGTAGCATGTTTGTAGAGCCTCAGCTGTTCAATGTCTGCAGTACTCAACATGAGGGAAAAAGTGCTTGCATGTTGCTAGAATTACCAGTGCTTGCACTGAAACTGTCTGCTACAGAGGTAAGTCTCCAGAGGGGCTGAACTTGAAAGCATATTTCACATTTTTTTTAGTGCTTATATCTGCAGCTTTATGGGCTTGTTTTGTACCATCTGATCCTATCAAACTGTCTATAAAATATGTAGCAGCGAATTGCTGGCACAGTTTGTGTGTTGGGTGCAAGGTTATTTTACTGGGTTTGAAACTCCCCCTTGTTCATGCTGTGAGTTGGTGTAAATCCAAGCACATCATTACAGAACATGTTGTGCCCTTGGCTTGATGTCTCTGCAGCACTTGGCCTTAGGAAAACACACGTGTTGGGATGTATAAATGGACCATGAGGGACTGCTCTGTGGGGTGATGCTTGGGCAACTGTGCTGGGCTAAGCAATTCAGGAATTGTGTGGGGTAGATTGAACTGCCATCCTTCCAGCTCTCCTCTCAAAGCAGCAGGGAGCACATCCTGCAGTGGTAACTCTTGCTGCAGCACAGTGATGGAAGCTTGTGGCACTGTCTTCCTGGAGAGCCTGTTAAATTAGCAGTGTTGCTAAGGGTGAGTGTTCTTATGGTCTGTTTAATGGGCTTTGGGTGCTTACACAAAGCTTTTGCTAACATCTTGACCCTTCCCACCTGCAGAGCGTGCTCCTTGCGTCCTGGTGGACCCAGTGCAGCAGCAGCCCTCCCTCTTTCCCCCTGCTAAGTGCTTGCAGCCTTGTAATCCTGCTCTTCCTGTGTTGTTTTTTGGGAAAGCTGTGAACTTGCCAGCAGCAAAACAGAAGGGTGGGGGAGATGGAGTGGAGAGGGAGAGGATGTTTCTGCTTTTCCTCACCAAGTTGGCAAAGGCCTGAAATTCCTAAGAGGGTTCTCTAGAGGAATCTCTTTTCTTCTGATGTGCTGCAGCAGTGCTGCTGCTGCCTGCTTTCTGCTGGGATGTGCCAACACAGAGCCCAAGCTCTGCTCTGAAGCTGTTGTTCCCTACAAACTTGCTGACCATGGGTATTCTGAGCCACTTAGCAAAAGGGGCGAGGTTCACTGATGGTGGTGGTTGGGTGGAAATCAGAACTGGGGATGCAAGTGGCAGCAGTGCAGGATCCGGCCAGCTTGGGGCTGGAATGGGCATTCAAAGCAGTTTGTTTTTCTTTCTTTTTTTTCATGGTGAAATGCCCAAGCAGGCTGTGCTGCCAGGGCTCTTACTGCCATCTTGTAGCCATGCATGATACTACAGGATGCAGGGCAATGCCTCTGCGTGGTTCTGGCCCAAAGGCTCTGACTGGGAGAATGAAGGCTTTGTGAGAGGGCTGTGCTTGGGTCGTGTTTGGGCAAGGAGCTTGTTTGTCTCCATTTCTTCCCATCTCTGATCCAAAGGACCTGGCTATCCTGTGTTTCACTTCCTGTGCTGCTTTGCTTTGGGAGGCGCTCAGGGCAGGGATGCTCAGAAAAGGGCTGTGATCTCAGCTGGGTACGGCTTTGAGCCCATGGCCATGAAAATGGATGGGGATGGGACATGCTTCCATGCTGGGCTGGAAGAAAGCAGTGCCCTGGGGAATCACAGAATCACAGAATCACAGAATGACCTGGGTTGGAGGGGACCTCAAGGATCATGTAGTTCCAACCCCCCTGCCTAGCAGGGCCACCAAACATACACCTTTACTAGATCAGGTTGCCCAGAGCCTCGTCCAACCTGGTCTTGAACACCTCCAAGGACGGGGCATCCACAACATCCCTGGGCAGCCTGTTCCAGGACCTAACCACCCTCCTAGTAAAAAACTTCCCCCTAACATCCAACCTAAATCTTCCCTCTTTTAACTTAAAACCATTTCCCCGTGTCCTGCTATTATCAGCCCTTATGAAGAGTTTACTCCCCTCCTGGGAGTAAGTTCCCTTCAGATATTGAAAGGCTGCAATGAGGTCGCCCCGCAACCTTCTCTTCTCCAGGCTGAACAAACCCAACTCCCTCAGCCTGTCCTCATAGGGGAGGTGCTCCAGCCCCCTGATCATCTTCGTGGCCCTCCTCTGGACCCTTTCCAAAATCTCCATGTCTTTTTTGTACTGAGGGCTCCACACCTGAACACAGTACTCCAGATGGGGCCTCACAAGAGCAGAGTAGAGAGGGACAATCACCTCCCTATCCCTGCTGACCACCCCTCTCCTGATGGAGCCCAGGATCCCATAGGGAAGCAGCAGCACACCGAGGGGACAGGGCAGGAACCTGCTGACTGGGAGCATTTTTCTCCCTTTGCACAGCCTGCAGCAACTGCTCTGCTGCTGTCAGGTGATAGCAGGAGAATGATAGCTGTGAGCAGATTAATAATTACTCGGTTAATAATTATACCAGCTACCCAAGCAGGGCCTTGCATGACACCCCGCCCTCTGTGCAGGCCGGGTTGGGGATCGAGGTGCTGAGCTGCTCTGTGCTGAGCAGTGAGTGCACGTGCAACGTGTCCTTGAGACGTGTCCCTTCGCACGCCCCGGGACAGGTGTGGTTATGGGGCTCTGTGCAGCACTGCTCGCAGCTGAGTCACAGCCTGAGTCAGATGGAAGCATCTTGCCCACGAGTGAGCAGTGCTTCCCAGCAAGGGGAGGAGGTGCCATGCAGCCCAGTGCTGTGTGCAATCGGCTTGTGCCCCTGATGTGCCAATCCCTCTCTGCCACCCCATGTGCTGCAGCCAGGCCTTTGGGATGATCAAATTTCTGTCTTTCTCATGGATGGACTTCTCCACATCCCATGCACCTTGAGGTACTGCTATGCAATGCATGGGATGTGCTGGTTGCTGGCTCCTGGTAGACCTCGAGTGGGTCTCTTACAGACCTGCAGGCATCTCCCAGCAGCTACAAACCCAAGTGCTCAGTGCAGCTCCAGCTCATCGCCACGGAGCAGTGAACTTCAGCTTCATGATCCTCCCACGTTAGATCCCCAGGGTGCATAGCACTGTAAGAAAGCACAGAAAGGAGCAGCGTTTAAGTGGCTCAGCTCTGGGTTTTATTGAAGCTGTGTGGCTGCTTTATTTCCTCCTCCGAGTCTATTTGTGACTATGCCACAAGCTGTTCCTAAAAAGGACACGGCTGTATGATGTGTCGCGTTTCTCCTCCCATAAGTGCGTCTTAAGTGAGCAATAATGTATGACTTCTTATTGTTATCTAAAACAATGACAGCAGCCATGCAAGAAGAGGGATTTTTGGGAAAAGCCTGAGCTTTATTCGCTTTAACTCAGGGCAATGAGCTGCTGAGCTGCTGCTTCATCCTGTGCCTTCCATCCAGCTATCTTTGCTGAGAGGCTCTGATAAGCTGGTCTCAAAGCACTGAACAAAAATCAGCTGAGGATGCAAAAACACATCTGCATCGTGGCAGCCAAGGTACTGCGCTGAGGGTTTGGTCCTTGCTTAGATCTGTTCACGTGCTGTGTGGGAGCAGTTTCAGATTTGGAAATGAATTTTTCCAGCCAGGACTGGCTTTAGTTGGGGAGATAAGAGCTGGAGCCTCCATGGGCTCTTGGCTTTGGGGAACCTCCTGGGCAGGTTGGTCTTTATGGCATGTAAAGAGTCTGGGTGACTTGGTAGAGCATCTGCTCGGTGGCCTCCACAAAGTACTGGCAGCACAGCCAGTCCTCGAGGCCAGGGCTCCCTCCGGCCGCCTTCTCAGCCAACTTCAGCAGCAGCAATGCTCTCTTCATCTCCAGCCAGCTCTGGAGCAGGGCCAGCGTCTTCCTGCTCTTAGCAAAGAGCTCCTGGCGAGGCCCCCAGAGCAGGACCTGCAGGATGTGCCTGGCTTCCTTGATGGAGACCCTCTTGCATGGATCTCGGTGGAGAAGCAGTGTGGTCAAATGCTTGAGTCCCGTGGAATAGATGGACAGGGAGGGGATTGCAGGAAGCTGATTTCTTCTCAGATCCAAAGCCTTTTCCAGGGAGATATCCACGTGCAAGATCTTATAGATCAGCATGCCTACGTTCAGCTCATCTGCCATCGGGGTGGGGAGAGCAGCAGACCCTTTGGTCCAGTCCCACTCTTGGCTGGTGGAACAAGGCCTGGTCTTATCTTTCACCTTGAAGAAGTTGCTGATGAGCAGCCTTGGAAGGGACAGCCCCACGGACCCCTCCTTGTCCTGCTGGCTGCCAGAGGGACACGGGCACTGCACCAGCAACAGGTTCTCAGGGCAGATGTCACCCTGCCCCACATTCTGCACCCTGAGGTGCTCCAGCCCTGTGCACAGCTGCAGGAGGAGCAGGCATGCCAGGCGTTCATAGTGCCCAGGGCTGCTCCTATGCACTGCACGGGAGCTCTCCACAAACCCTGCCAGGGTCTGGTAGGGCACATCTGGGGAAAGGAGGACCTGCAGGACACGGGGAACAGCAGGGCAGCCTGGGGACAGTCCCCGCTCACTGGGGTGACCTGGGAGCACCAATGCCCCCGGGAGGCGGTCGGTGAAGCGGCTGATGATGCGCTGGATGCTGCAGTGTGATCCAAGGGAGCTCTGCATCTCTGTGCTGCAGCAGCCTGGCTTGAGGACCTGCAAGGAGAGATGGGGAAGGGGATGTGCTGGGACAGAACCTTTTTTGAGCCAGGCCATCGTGCAGCTCCTACCCATGTGCAGCTCCTACCCATGCATAGTGCATGGGCTCCCCTGCACCCTTTGGTGCATGCTGAAACAGCTTGGAGCAAGAAATCAGATTGGATATGAGGAAGAAGTTTTCTACAATAAGGGTGGTGAGGCACTGGCACGGGCTGTCCAGACAGGGATGTCCCATCCCTGCAGACACCCGAGGTTGAACAATGGGGCTCTGGGTGTCCCTGTTCAGTGCAGGGGGTGGGACCAGCTGGCCTTTCAGTGTCCTTTCCAACTCAAACCATTCTGTGATTCTATGAAGAAGCAGGGTATAAAGAGGGGGGTCAGCCTCAGCCGAGCAGCAAAGCTGCTGTGCTGCCTCTCACCCCACACTGTCAGGACACCCAGCCCTGCTCCACATCTGCTCACCCCTCGAGGCCTTGTGCACCTTCCCCAGCCTTGTCATCCTTGGACCTTTGCTCCCTTGGATGTGCAAGAGCCTTCAGCACCAGTTTGTTTTGCAAATGAAGAAGTGGGTGCCAAAGAGGAACCACCCAAATGCCGTCCATCCTGCTCACCCACCCAGGGCTCCTGCTGCCTGCAGCCCCCTCCTGCTGCCCCAACCCCCCTTACCTTGGCTGCGAGCTCCAGCTGTTCTTTCCTAAAAGTGACCCCCACACGGTAATACCAGGCATCCCCGCTCTGGCAGCATGGCTCCTGCTGCAGCACCTTGAGTGCAGCCCAGCCCTGCCCTGCCAGCTTGGCCTGCAGCCCCCCCCAGGACCCCATCAGCCCCTCCATGGCACGGGCACACAGCCGGGCCAGGCCAGCAGCATGGCAGCCCACCATGGCCTCGCACAGCCCTGTCCGGTCCTCCAGACCCTGCAGGATCGGGCCCAGCACCGCATCCCCTGTCCCAAATGTCAGATCTGCCAGGTTGGGCATCAGAACCACCCCCCTTGTGTCCCCCAGGCTCTGCGATTTGGTCAGGGGTTTTCTGTGTGCCCCATCCTTCTGTCGAGGCCAAGGGCTGCCGAGTTGTTGCGGGGGGTCTTGGTGGTAGGGCTGCCATGTGCCTGGCTCAGGGAGGGACTCAGCTCGCTGCAGCTGCTTTTGGGGCAAGGGGGGAGGCAGGGGGTCATGGCTGGGCTGCGGGGGGGCTCTCCTGGCTCCATCCCCTCGGCTGGCCTTGGTGGGGACGAGGTGGGCACGCAGCTCTCCTGCAGAGAGAGAAATTATTCACCCCACGTTATTCCCCCCAAAAGACGCACACAAAACCCAGTGCTGAGCACCCTCCCTCCTCCCTCACCCCTCTGGCTGGATGCTGGGCTGTCACTCACCCACGTTGCTGTAGATGAGGGCTGAGGTGGGGGTCTGAGGTGGGTGCTCCTCCAGGGTGTCCAACACGGGGGTGTTTGCTATGGAACCCCCCAGGTCCAGGCTGGCACAGCGGGCGCGTGCCATGGCCCTGCACAGAGCTGGGAGTCAGCACACGGCCCCCCGAGGGGCTTCCGCTGTCGGCTCCAGAGAGTAAAGAAAAAGGGGAAGCAGTGGACAGGGAGGCCGTGTCTGCGTGCTTTTGTGAAAAGCAGGGAGTTTGGGTTTCCTGTGACTGCACGCCCTGTTCTGCTGGTGGAAGTTGATGGGGCCTTTGCACGCCGGTGGGTGTTTGCAGAAGGATGGGGTGCACCCCAGGTCTGCCCTGCTGGTCCCTGTGGTTGGTGGCCACAAGGTAGATGATGGATGGGGGGGATGTATGGAGTGAGAGCAGGAAAACTTCCCTCCCAGCCCAAGCAGGGATGGGGGCTGGGGGATCCAGAGGTCTGTGCACAAAGAGGGGAGCACACAAACACGGAGCGGGGATGGGGAGCAGTGAGAAGGGGCCACCCATGGGGCTGCACTTCCCCATTCTGGCCAGACTCGGTGCAAACCTGCACCTCCAAACCTGCTGCTATAAGCAGTACTGAAACAACGCTGACTTTCCCAAAACCCACCGTTTTCTGCTTCCAGCATCATCAGACTTCAGCCCAGATTTGCCTCCCTCCCCCCTGCCCCGGGGAACAATATTGCCCTGCTGCAACCACAAGTCTCACTGCGGTGCAACGCTTTGGGCTGGAGCATTCTAAGCGGGTGCAGCCGGGAAGTGCATTTGGGGAGATGTTTGCAGAGCAGTTTTGTTACCTCCAAGCTTTTCCTGGCAGCGGTGGGGGCCTGCGGGGCTCCGTTCCCATCTCCTGGCACTGCTGGGGGCTCAGTGAAACCCCATCCTGTGCTCCCCCTGCGCTGGCCATGGCCTCTACTTGCAGGAAGAGATGCTTTCAAAACACATTCACCAATGTCAACGTGAGCTTAAAGGAAGCTCGAGGCTCGGCGTTGCTCCCCACGTCACCCCGGGGTGCTCCAGGGGCACCGATTGCACACAGCAGTGCACGCTGACTGCTGCAGGTTGTTGCAATGGGTTTGCTTCACCCCTGCTGCTGCTCGGATGCACTTTGTGCTCCTCCTTCTGGGTGCTGGCTGGATGGCGGGGTGGGGGGATGCTGCTGGAAATCCTTCTGAAAGCACCCTGAATTCCCTGCTCTCAGCAACACAACATCAAATGTATTAACACTCTAAAACATCAGATTTGTGCTGTTTCGTGGCCCAGCTGTAGGCAAATCACTGGAATTTCACCTGGGAGCATCGAGGCTGCAGGGTGAGCAGATGTGGGTTTGCAGAGCGGAAAGGTAACAAGTTTTGTGTTAGAAAAAGGGAAGGGAAAGGGAAAGGGGAAGGGAAAAGAGAGGGGAAAGGGAAAGAGGAAAGAAAGGGAAAGTGGAATGGATGAGGAGGGAAGGGAAAGGAAAGGGAAGGAAAATGGAAGGAAAGGTGAAATGAAAGGGGAAAGGGGAGAGAAGGGGAGGGAAGGAGAGGAAAGGAGAGGAAAGGAGAGGAAAGGAGAGGGAAAGAAGAGGGAAAGGAAAGGGAAGGGAAAGGGAAGGGAAAGGGAAGGAAAGGGAGAGGAAAGGGAGAGGAAAGGGAGAGGAAAGGGAGAGGAAAGGGGAGGGAAGGAAAGGGAAGGGAAAGGGAAGGGAAGGAAAGGAAAGGAAAGGAAAGGAAAGGAAAGGAAAGGAAAGGAAAGGAAAGGAAAGGAAAGGAAAGGAAAGGAAAGGAAAGGAAAGGAAAGGAAAGGAAAGGAAAGGAAAGGAAAGGAAAGGAAAGGAAAGGAAAGGAAAGGAAAGGAAAGGAAAGGAAAGGAAAGGAAAGGAAAGGGGAAATGGAAAGAGGGAAAAGGAGAAAGGATAAAGGAAAGAGGGAAAGGAAATGGAAAAGGAATGGGAAAAGGAAAGGAAAGAAAAGAGGAATGGAAAAGGAAGGGGAAATGGAAAGGGAATGGAATGGAATAAAAGGATGGGAAGGGAATGGGAAGGAAGGGGAAGGGAAAGGAAGGAAAAAGGCAAGGCAAAGGCAAAGTAAGGCAAGGAGGAGGAGCCCCATAGCAGGCAAAAATTTGGAGTTTGGAGCTGTGACATCCTCCAAGTAAACTTTCATTGGGGAAGCAGGGAGATGCTCACCAGGGTTATGGAAACAAAAGTGAAATTGCTCACCCACACATTGCAGTGGGGGATCTATGGAGCTGAGGTGGGGAACCTCCACTTAGCTGAAGTCTTTCTTATTTATAAGGAAATTGGTTTCTCATCCCGGTGGGGGATAAGATCTTTAAATGCACCTGCTGGAAAATTGCTTTTTATTTTTTTTTCCCCTAATTGCCTTTATTTTTTGGCCTTTTCTTGGGCATTGTTCTTAGTGCACTCTCTACAGCTCTGGTTTCTTTGGTCTGCACTCAGATCCAGTTGCTTGGCAGCACTGGTCCCGTTACACCCAGAGCTACTGCAGGTCCCACTCATGTCCCCATTGGCATTTGTGGGAGTAACAAACCCAACCCTGAAGCTGCCATGCTCTCTGGGGATATGCCTTTTTCTTTTTAAAATTTTCCATGCAGAAAATGACTGAAAAATCCCAATTTTGTGCTCCCGTCCTGGCCAGCTGCAGAGCCAAAGGACAGTTTCCAAACAGGGCCATCACTGTGCTGGATGCACCCCAGGAGCATCCCCAAATCCCTGCTGGGTACATGGTTTTGGGGTGCAGCGGGAAGAGGCTGGGAGCCACTCAGAGCCCTTTCCTCCAGCAGATGGAGGCATTGCTTTGCTTCACCCACAGTGCCCATCCCAGTCCCATACTGGGAGAGCCAGGACTGTGATGTGACACAAACTGGGTGACACAAGCTTGGGCTCAGGGTGATGCTGTGTTTCAGGATGCTCAGCAGCCCCACTGCTGGGGACACAAAAGCAGGTCGTCCCCAACCAACTGAGCAAAGGACACTGGGGACATCCAAGCCTCATGGGGAAAGCAATGGCAGCTTGGAGAGGGCTTGTGATGTGGGACAGCAAGGGGACCCTCTCAAGGATAACCCTTAGAAGTGGAGATTCCCCCCAGCCCTTCTGGTGCTGCTGCTTTCAGCCCCTTGGCCCCACCATAATGCCCATCTGTGCCTCAGTTTCCCCCTATAAGCTGCGCACAGGGCTTGGGTTCCAGCCTTGTTAGAGGGGTCTGACCAAAACAAAACCCTAAAAATTACACTGCCACGACATGCAGCTATTTCCAGTGTCTGGGACTGCAAGCTGAGCCCTGAGATGGTGCAGCAAAAGGAAGGGATCTGTGGGGGCACTGAGGATGGAGAAGATGTGTGTGTGTGTGTGTGTGTGCACACCTTGCTTGTGTGAATCCCTTTAACCCCCCCCACCCCCAGCTCCATGCAAGCAGGAAGGTGGCTGCAAGGCTTTGCACCTGTCAGCTTCAGGGCATACTTACAAACACTCCCTTAATAATTAATAACAGATTAATAGCAGTGGCAGCTTGTTAACACATGCGCATTAATCATTTATTAGTTATTAATATGCACTTCGGTCCCCTCTGAAAGTTGTTTTAACATCGTTTATTACGGGGTTCACAGGGCTGGCAGTGGTGCTCAGTGGTAAAGCCCAAATCCTCCACTTCTGACCCCACCGGGGCCCTCACCCCCTGCGTGGTAATCCCACCCCAATGCCCTGGGCTCTGTGTTTGCCCCTAATTGAGCTCTGGGTGTTGCCTAAGCCCTTCTGCTGGAGGCCATGGCATGGATCCTGTGCACGGTGCACGAGTGGCTGTCCTATACTCGAGGCACACGGGGAAGAAAAGGAAAAAAACCAAAAAAACAACAAAACAAATCCAAAAAAAAAAAACTCCACCAAAAACCCCAAACAAATCACAAAAATCCTGATTTTGTGTACTTTTTTTTTTTTCCACCCTGCCTCCCCCTCCCCCCCCCCAAAAAAAAATTATATATATATATATATTTCACATGCTCATCACCTATAAAACTGTGCAGGTCTGCACTGCCCAAACCTTCTTTTGCACATGGCAGGAGGTTCCTGGCTGCAAGGATTTGTGCCCAAACCCTTCCCCCCCCCCCCCCCAGGTAAAAATCAACCCCAAGTGGGGTGACATGGGGGGGCATGGGGGCACCTGGCATGCAATGAGACCCATGGAAGGATGACAGGGTGAGATGGATGTCCCCATCACACTTCCAAAACGTGGGCAGGGAAAAGCGTGGGAGCAGCCTGGGGATTTGTGCCCAAAACACAGCCCCAAATGCCTGGGGATGCCATTAACTCCAGCAGGAGTCAGGATCCTGGGTGTGTTCCCAAGCAGAAGGGACACCCAGTGGGATGTGCCCACAAGAATGGGGATGGGGATGGCTCCTTTTCTCAGCCCAAAATCACATCCCGAGGCCAAGCAGAGGTGAAACAACCAACAGGACAAGGATCACAACGCTGGGGACTGTCCCCATAGCAGCGAGTCCCCACCACTGACAGATGTGGGATCTGAGGATGAGGAGGGTGCAGAAAAGGGCGGGAGGAAGAAGTGGGACCATGGGGGCTCCCCATGGTGAAAACAGGAGCTGCTGGAGGATGGCTGCAATGGCAAATGGGGAAATGAGCAATAGAGGAACCTGCGTGGGTGCTGTGCATGCACCCACGCTTTGCACGTGTGCACACGTGTGCACACACAGCCAGGACCTTCCTGCCCCTTCCAGCTGCAGCAGCACCATCCTTTTCTCTGGGGTTGCTTCTCCCATTGGTTCCTCAGCTCCAACCCCTTTTTTTCTTCTCTCCTGTCTTTTTTTTTTTTGGCCTTCCTTGTGCAGGATGAACCAGCTCCTTCTGTCCTGCAGCCTTCAAGTTTGCAAGCTGAAGGAAATGCCCTGCATTCACCCAGAGCTGCTTTCTGCACCCATAGCAGAACCACCCCACTGCCCCACAGCTGCCAACAGGTCAACCCCAACCTTGGCTACAGCCTTTCCGTGGGGCTGCTCCTCCAATTTTTAATGCCTGTTGCCTCATTTTTCCATTTCTTCCTTCTCACACCCCAGCACCAACCTGCACAGGTGCGGATCATTATTGCTTGTGCAGGAGCACCCCCAGCCCACAGGGTTGAGCTGCCCTGTGCTGGAGTCACCCAGGTGAAGGTCCCACGGTGTGGCTGTGCCTTGGGGTCTGTCTGTGCCCAGGGAGGGGTTGGGGACACCCCAGTGCTGCTCCCCAGTCCTGTGTCGCACCGGAAGACTTTTCTTTTGGAAATTCATTTTAAAAAAGTGTCAGAGGAAAAAAAAAGAACAACCATAAATAACACCCAGATAGTTTTCTTAAGTCTCTTAAAAACAGAACAAAACAAAAAATGGGAAAAAGGGGGAAGAAAAGTTGTTTTCTGGTTGTGGTTTTTTTTTTTTTTTTTTTCCCAGGCCAAAACGCTGCTGATCTCATTGAGAAATGCATAGTTGGTAGCAAAAACAGCTACATCAGGAGCTGGGATGGCCCCTGGGCCACTTGTGGGGTCACTGCGGGGCTGGGGCCAGCTGGGTCATCCAATCACAGAATCATTAAGGTCGGAAAAGACCTCCAAGATCATCCAGTCCAACAGCCCTCGGTCCCTGACCGTGCTGCTGGCCCTGTTGATGCCCCAGGACATCACTGATGCCCCTGTGCCCCCTGGCCCCATTGTGCCACAGCTGCGCCCGGGGCCGGGCCGCAGCCAACGGTTCTCCTTTGGAGAGGCTCAGATCATCTTCATGTTGAACTTCCTGGCTCCTCCTTGGCCCGTGGTGGTGGTGGGTCCATCCACCTTCCGGAAGGAATACTCCACCGAGAAATTGTTCTTGTGCTGCCCTCGGCCCCGGCTCCAAACAAAGAGGAGCAGGAAGCAGAAGAGAACCACGCCGAGGAAGGTGATGCAGCCCATGGCTGTGGACACCAGGATGGTCTTGAGATCAAGCGTGAACTTCAAGAAGACCTGCGTGTCGTTATGGTAGGTGTCATTGAACTCACTGAGGTACAAAGTCCGGTTGGCGTTGGAGGAGCCATCGTTTGGGTGTCCCTTGACCGTCAGAGTGGCAAAATAGGTGTCGTTGCCCCCTGCGTTGCTGGCAATGCAGATGTAGGTCCCGCTGTCCTGCACTTGGGCAAAGCGGATCTCCAGGGTGCCCCCCGGCAGTACGACTGCTCGCCCCGTGCTGCGCGTGGTGATCATGCGGTGCTGAGGGGACACCCAGACGATGGAGGGCTCTGGCTCCCCGTCCGCCCGGCACAGGAAGGACACGGACTGCCCTTCGCGGGCCGTCACGTGCTGCAGCTTCCGATCCCTGATCTTGGGCTTCTGGCAGGTGAAATACTCGAAGAGCACGGAGTCGGGGAAGTCACGCAGAGCGTTCCCCTGGATTTCGGGCGGTGTGGAGCACATGGGCTGCTGGCCGTCAAAGTTGAGCGTCTTCCGTCGCTGTAGGATCCAGAGGAGGCGGCAGTCGCAGGCCAAGGGATTCCTGTCCACCCGCAGTGTCTCCAGCGTGTTCACGGAGTGGAAGGTGCTCTCCTCCAGCGTGGAGAGAAAGTTGCTGGAGAGGTTGAGCAGACGGATTTGTCTCAGACCAGAGAAGGCCTGCGGCTCTACGGACACCAAGAGAGCGCCCACGATATGCAGCTCCTGGAGCCGGATGAGGTCTTTAAAGGAGCCCTTCAGCACAGTGCTAATGGGGTTGTAGGACAGGTTCAGGTAGCGGAGGTACACCAGGTTCCTCAAGGCAGCGGTGGGCACGGCTGTGATGTTGGTGTAGGTGATGGAGAGTGAGGTGAGGTTCAGGCCCTGGAAGCTGGTGGGGGAGATGTCCTCCAGCAGCGGCCAGTTGTCGATCTCCAGCTGCAGGAGGTTGTAGAGCTTCTTGAAGTTCTGCTCCTCCAGCGCAGAGATGCTGAGGTGCCGGAGCCGCAGCACCTCGAGGTTCTGGAGGTAGGAGAGTGACTCAGCCGAGATGGAGGTCAGATTGCACTTCTCAATGGTCAGTTGCTCCAGGCCGAGCAGCCCTGAGAAGGCGCGCTGGGAGATGTACACCAGGTCATTATCGCCCACCTCCAGGCTCTTCAGGTTCCGCAGGTCCTGGAACATGTAGTCCAGAAGGATGACGAGTTTGTTCTCGCTGATGTCCAAGAGGGTGAGGTTGGTCAGCTTGGTGAAGACCCCCGGGGGGATGAGCTTGAGCTGGTTTCCCCGCAGCCGCAGAGTCTGCAGGTTGAACAGGTTGCTGAAGGCTCCTGGCTCCACA
This sequence comes from Phasianus colchicus, assembly GCF_987193195.1. Lineage (NCBI taxonomy): Eukaryota > Metazoa > Chordata > Aves > Galliformes > Phasianidae > Phasianus > Phasianus colchicus. The sequence continues at coordinate 2,502,506 of NC_143463.1, read as the reverse complement.
TTGGTGATGATGTTCTCGCTGAAGTCCAGCTCCTCCAGCAAGGGGTACGGGGAGAGGTCCCCCGGGTTCAGGCAGCGGATGCGGTTCTTGTTGAGCTCCAGGATCTTGGTCTCTGTGGGGATGCCCTCGGGGATGGCAGTGAGCCGCTTGCGGTGACACACCACCGATCTCAGCTGCGGGGCACACTCGCAGCGGGCAGGGCAGGCTGCCACCTGCAGTGGGCTCAGGAGGACCAGGTGGAGGACCAGGACCGGGAGCCAACATGTCATGGTGTAGAGCATGGTCTTACGGGCTCTCTACCATTCTCGCATACACCTGGAAAGGAAAGAGAGAGGTGTCAGCAGCGAGTTCTATTGAGATCACCAGGCTGTGAGCTACAGCTGAAAAACTCCTCCTTTGGAGTAGTACCCCAAACCACGGTCCGTGGCCCTGAGAAGGTTCCCATCCTGCAGGAAATACCAGGAAATACCACCGACCTCTTCTTGTGGCCTGGGGACCAGACTCACTGCAAACACAGGCATAGAGCAAAGGTGGGACACCACCTCCTCCTTGCTCCCTGTGGCGGCTGTGGTTGAGTCTCACCTGATGGAACAAATCCTACCCACCCACCTCCATACCCTCCATAGGATGGAGGACTCAGAGCTTCATACAGGAGCCAGTCCTCCCTTCCCCACCCTCAACAGTGGGGCTGGGAGAGGCTGCGGGCTCAATCTTGGCAGATTATGGATTACTGCTGCCACATCTCAATCACTGCTGCCCTCCTTTTGGAGGAATTAGCACCTTGCTGCCCATTTGCCTTGTTCCTTCTTTCCCCTTCCCCAATCTTCCCCAAACCTCCTTTGCTCCAAATCTGCCAGACATGTACATCCCAGCACTACTGCAAAGCTCATCAACCACCTTTCCTGAACCAAGCACTGTCATTAACCTAATTAAACAACAGGGCTGCTCGGACAGAGCGTTGTGGGCTGCTTCTGGAATGCTACAGGATCCAGCCTCGGGGTACACAGGGAGGTTCCCAACCCTCTTATGCCCACAGCATGGGGAAGGATGCTATCTCTGTGGATAATTTCCAGCCCTGATCCTATTATACAAGCCGAGCAATTCTCTGGCAGTAAACCCATAGCTCGGTGCAATTTAGGAGCCACGGGAGATTATCTTTTAAAGACTTCTTTTTACATGTCTTAATTTCGCCACGCTTTTCTGTCTCTCTGAGCCAGGAGGGAAAGCATCACCATCATCCACAGGGCATTAGCATGGGGCTGTGTGACACAAAGTAGGGCTCTATGGAGGGTGGGATCACAAATCCCACTGCTTTCCCCACTTCCTGGCCATGCATTCCTATTGCTTTTGGGATCCACGAGGAGCTGGTTGTGTGCTCATGCTTTGACTTCATCCTTGTGGTCTGAGTGGCTCTGTTCCTCCTCTCCCCGACCTGGGAAGGATGCACCCAGACGCAACCTGCAGGAGAAGTCACTATGGGTTATTAATAGCTCATTACTGTCGTAGCATCACCATCTCCGGGGCTTGCCTGGCCTCTGGGGAGTGAGGCCAATTAAGACTCAGCTCAAAGGCCTAGATAGAGGCTGCTCATTGCGTTTAATTTGTTTTTAAAAATAACACGCCTGCTGCTCGCTGGGCTGGGGAGCAGAGCCAGGACAGCCCAGGTTGCAGCACAGCCATGGAGTGGTGATGGAGAGGCTGAGCGGTGGGGCAGAGCTGCACAGAAGTGGCTCCTCAGCTCCCAGGTCTCTCCTTTTCTGAATAAAGACCAGAAAACAAAACAAGACAGGCTTGACATTTCTAGGCTCCTCTGCTTTGACAACATGCAAGTACAACCACTTCAGCTGAAGCAATGTCTTGTTTTATTCTTGCATCTGCTTGCAGAACGGTCCCACTGGGGCTGCCCTCAGAGACCGCTGCTCAAAGCCATCTTCCCCCTCAAATTGTGCTTTAGCAGCACCCAGGGGAGTCCCAGCCCTATGCCCAGCAGCACCCACAGCTGCCAACTCACATCTCCCCCTGTGCAGCTCCCAGCCACTCAGCCCCACATCTGCAGCACTGCATGAGGCTGTTGGAACCAAACTTTGGGATTCAGCACTTGGTCTTGTTGAAGCTCATCCCATCGGCCTCAGCCCAGCCATCCTCCATAGGGATTGATCCTTCCCTCCGGCAGGTTGACACTCCTTCCCCAATTGGTGTCATCTGAGGGTGCACTCAGTCCCCTTCTCCAGATGACCAAGATACTAAGCATGGCCAGCCCCGATGGCTTCACAGAATCATAGAATGGCTTGGTCTGGAAGGGACCCAATGATCAAACTCCAACCCCCACTGCTGCATGCAGGGCTGCCAACCTCCATATCTAATACCAGGTCAGGCTGCCCAGGACCTCTTCCAACCTGGCCTTGAACACCTCCAGGGATGGGGCATCTTCAACCTCTCTGGGTTTCAGCAGGACTGAAACTGCTGGTCACAGGCTCCTGGTCCACCAGGCTCCTCCATCTGATCTAGGGTGCAGAATCAGAGCAGCTGATGCCAGGAGTGCAGGAGGTGAGATGAGAGCAGAGACACAGAGACCTGGGGGTGACGTGAGGCCAGCAGCCTCCCCACACCGCCCTGATGAGGCTCTGGCCATCAGGCAGTTAGCGAGCATGAGAACAATCCAGCTGAAACGGGGCGAGCTGAGTGCAGAAAGGAAGAAAATCAATCAGCAGAGCTGATGGAGAATTACCAAACGGAGTTATTCCTAATCCCATCAGGGTCTGCTGGGAATCCAGTGCTCCCGTCTCCGTGCATCCCAACAGATTTTCTGGGTCACTTCATTTCCAGGCTCTGCTCACCACCATGTGGAAACCCTCATCCCTCGCAACGGCTGCGAGGCCCTGGAATGAAGGATTCCCAACGCCAAGGAGACAGCCCCAAAGAAAGCTTATTTTTAGAGACAACCTTATGATTGTTGAGCACGTGGCCCAGGCAACACCGCGCAGGCAGCCACAGATTGGCCGCAATCTGCTCTTCTTCTTGATAGACATCACGTCTGAATCTCTATCTCTGCAAGATGCTCTCCGGAGAGAAGACATTTCGATACGACCACAAAGTACAACGTTTCCAAAAGGTCACTGCGGCGGGTGCAGGTGGTTGGTATTCCATGAGTGTCTTCATTGCTCTCCAAGGCTTCGGATGGGGGGCAGCAGTGGGGGCTCAGGCAGCACTCCTGGGTTATCACTGAGGTTCGCCCAGGTTTCTGCTGTGCAGGGAGAAGTTTTAATTTGCAGAAGCCTGCATTCCTGCAGCTTTGTGTGGTTATTTCCCCAAAACTTCACCGCCTGCTCATTGCAGCCGGCACAGCACACTCAGATGGATTCGCATGGAGGGGGGCTCAATGCATCTCCAAGCATGGGATCCCCCTGTCGGCTGTGCTGTGGGATGGTGACAGGAATCACCTCCTGTTGCCACCCACCTCCTGCAGACACATCACCCAACGCAGCACCCAAGCACCCAGACCACCGTGCCACCTCACCACAGCCACCTGGGGAGGGGACCCTGTGCCTTCGCTCCAAGCCAGGCAGCTTTGTGATAAATGAAGTGCGGGAGCAGGATGATTAATAACCATTTCAGAACAGCATACGCTGTAATTATCCACCTTTCAGAGAGCTGATTAATGATGCTGCTCGGGGGCATGAAGAGCCCCCACTCTCACCCTGGCTGGGTGCAGGCTTTGGGTGCTGAGGATTTTATTGCTGCTGCCCCAGGAATGCTCCAGTTTGGTCCAGCACTTCCATCCAGCTGAATGGGGCTGTGCATTAAGCTCAGGCTCCCAGCTGGGATCGCTGGGTTGGTGAAACCTCCAAACTCCTCACCTGGTGGCACTCCATGCAGTACAAGGTGCTGTGCAAAATGCAGCCAACAAGGATGCTCCAGGGGCACAGGAGCCCCCCCAGATCAGTACCTGAGGGATGGATCCTGGCACAGGGTCCTTGGGGTGCTGCAGGCCCTGAGCAGGGCTATATGGGGCCGGCCACCCCCATGGGCACCACATCATTGCCAAGGCTCTGATTTGAGCAGACAGATGGATTTGTGGGCAGGAGGAGCAGAATGACAGGGCAGCCGGACAGACAGATGTCTGCTCTGAAGACAGGGTGGAGAGGCAGCCATGGGTGGAAAACAGCCTGAGCCCGTCAGGACCGCTCTGCTTTCCATGGGAAAACAAGTCGGCGGGCTCAGAGGGGAGCAGCTGCTGATCCACAGCCCCCGACCTCCCAGAAAAACCCACTCAGGGCAGAGATCCCTGTAGGGCACTGCGGTCCGTCTGCCTTTCAGCTCTGCTCAGCATCAGTCCGGGGCTGGATGCCTTTTTTAAGACATGTCTACAGTTGCTGTGTTTGAAATGCTATCGCCGTCCCTGTGATGATGATGGGAGCAGCAAGCGAAGAAAGTAAAATGCCATTAAGGGGGGAGCTTGACATTGCAACGCATACCCTCATCCTGCCAGACAGGGTGTATATTGCAACCTAGACCCAACCAGCTTTGTTTTAATAAGAAGAGGCAGCTAGGGGGCAGGGGACATTGTCTCAGCCCTATGGAGAGCAGATCTCAAACCCACACCGGGCCAGGCAGCCGGGTGGGTGGATGGATGGATGCAGTGGACCTGGGTAGGAAGCAGTACAGATCTGCATTTCTGGAGGATGCAGCCCTGCACCAGGGAGCAGAGTAGCCCGGGGGCTCCCGCTGTGTTGCCCCATTGGCTTCTCCGTGCCGGGAGCTGCAGAGAATGGGGACATTTGGAGCACGAGATGCTGGCTTTGGTCCCCAGATTGGCAGCTTCAGGGCATCAGCTGTGGCTGTGAGAGCAGGCGAGCATCACCGTTCCCATCTGCAGCCCCAAAGAGGCTCCCAAAACCCCGAGCTCTCCATTTGGGGCAACGGGCAGATATTTCTCAGCCGTTCCATGAAACAAACCTGGACACAGCAGCACTGAGCTCTCAGTGCTGCAGAACCAATGCCACGAGGAGCACCCGGAGCCGAACCCCCGCAGATGGACCCCCTGTGCTCACCGTTCTGCAGGTCCAGGGCTGTGCTGACAGCTGGCATCTGCGAGGCTGGGCAGGTTTACATGGCGAAGCGTGCAGCACGGCCAGAGCCCTCTCCTCTGGGTAAAACAGCACAGGGAGAAGAGCGTGAATCCCCTCCTGCAGCACCCAGCACCCCAAACAGATACCCAAAGCGCAGTCACATCCCGGAGAGGGGGAAGCAGACTTAGCTTTGCTCCACCCCAGTGTGTGAGCTGGCTGTTGCACCTCCCCTCGTTATACATATGCATGTAATCACATAGGAAGATCTGACAAACAGGTGGGCGTCCAAATTTGTGACCCTTGCCTGGGTCTCTGCCTCTCGGGGCGAAGCATTCCCAACCCTGGCACAGGGCACCAACCTGAGAGAAGATCAAGTTTAATTTGCCAGTAACTAATCAAGAGGGGATTTAAGAACTCCCATTGAGGGGAAATAGAGCTCTTTTTGGCTAACAGATCACCAGAGCTGAGGCCAGGACAGTGACCGTGCCCTGCAGCCTCCTGTGAGCCACCCTAACCCCAAAGCCCTAACCCTAAAACTAACCCCAACCTTAATAACAAAGCCCCAAGCCTAAGCATAACCCCCTAATGCAAAAACTCTGACCCTAACTGTAATTCTAATGCCGATCCTTAACCTTAACCCTAACAGTTCATTGATGGGTAGAACCCCACTTGTGGAGTCCCCAAAAACCAGAAAACCAAACATCACTCCAGGAGAGCCCACTGCTGCCCCACTGAAGGCAGTGACATGTTCAGCAGCTCCCCTCCTCCTCCCCAGTGCTTCCCTTTTGCAGCCAGCAGCACCGTGCACACGAACAAGATAACACTTGGGCTTTGCACACCTACAGAATGGGGAGGAGGAAAGTAGTAGCACTACAGAATCCCCCATCAGTAATGACAGCAACACCAGCAAGGACCCCCTCCCCGCCCCACCAAGCAGAGCTGTGCTGCTGAAGCAGGTGGGGGTGCACATGGGGAGCACATAGGGGTGCAGATCTTGGGTGCAATGGTATCCAACCCACAGCTTGCAAATGCACGGGGCAGCACATGCAGCAATCTGCTTCTGTTCCACACTGCTGGCGGCTGCAGAGCAGGTGGGGCTCCTGCAATGCCCAAGGAATGCAATAATTGTGAGGGATGCTGCAAGGTGTGATGCACTGCCGTGCTGAGGTCAAGCACAGTGACAGGGCAGCTCGACTCACTGCAAATCCTAATGCAAACTGCAGCAGGTTGGGCACACTCCATGTTCCCTCTACTTATTCCAATCTGTTGGAACCAAATTGCAGCGAACCCAGAGGTAAGCAAACCCTCCCCAGCCTCTGCTCTCCTTGCAAAGTGCATAGCATGCCTGCACCCATGCACCCATGCAATACACCATGCTGTGAATGCAGTCCCAACACTCACTTCAGAGGAAAGCAACGGCCTTAACCCCCTGCCTTCACTACAGAGCCTGCTGCTCCCACACATCTGAGTGATGAGGGTCTCAACCGATGCTCCTGGCATTTATTTTTGGTTACTCCTACGTCACTTAGCAACCTCCAGTTCAGGTTACTTCAGGTTTGTGTGTGTGTGTCTGCATTTTAATCCCCATGGGATGGGTCCCTTCCCATGCACCCACTGCCCCTCATTCCTGTCACCCCGGGGCTCGCTGCCCCCATGCAGAGCCTGCAAACCTGCAGCAAAACCAGCACACAGCACACTCAGAATGCTGCAGGAACCCCAAAATCCAGCCCCAGTTCCTCTGCCCCCATGGCACTGCAGCCAGGAGCGCAGAGCAGCGAGCCGAAGCCTTTCCCTCATTAGTGTAATTAATGTCAGGGCTCCCAGCTGGCCGGGCTGTGGGCTGACCTTTCCCTTCTGGAGAAATGCACGACAGCACCGACCCGATGCGGGGGCGATGGGAGATGTGGGTTCGTTTGGAGGCATCAGCTCATTTGTCTTAATGATGTGCCTGCAAAAAGAGGAGCGTTCTGCAAAAAGGAAAGGGGATCATTTGGAAAACCACCCCTGGGAGGGGAGGAAAGCTCTGCTCTGCGCACCCAAAGCAGCAGCAGGGGCACAGCATCGCTCCTGGGGGCACAGTCAGTGATGATAGGAAGATGAGGTGCCAGAATAATCCGAGTTGAAGGGACCCATAAGGACCATCGAATCCAACCCTACAACCCAGTGAGAACTTGAAGGCAAACTCCTTTTGCATTTGCGACTGCAGCAGCAAACAATGTGGGGACGGAGTTTCCAGCTGCTGCGGGATGTTGGGGTGAGGGGTGGGAGGCAGCAGCATGCAGCAAAGCCCCAGCACTGCATGGGGACATTCTGCAGCCCCAAGCACCTCCTGCTGAAGGCAGAGCCCCACACAGCCGTGTCCCCACCACAGCTGTGCACAGAGGAGCTGGGATTACCAAATGCAGCAGTGTTTTGTCCTTTTTTTTTTTTTTTTTCTCTTTTTTTCCTTCCATTTGTCATGCTTGGTTAACACCCCTGCTTCGGTAAAAAGGTCACCGTTTAGATCTCATTTATGTTACTTCTGTGGATTGCAAATGCAGGGTGCTGCTTGTTTTCCCTCCTTAATTAGCGTTCAATTACCAGGGTCATGCTCCAGGATTTGGGCTTGAGAAGTGGGAAGCGATGAGCTGCAGTCATTAGGGCAATGCTCTGCGCTGGAGCAGAGGGGCTCAGAGGTAGTTGGAAAGCTGGGGAGAAGCACAGAGTCGTTCCAAATGTTCTTCCTATTAAATATTCACCCTCCTCCTTTATTTCTCCCCCTCTCCCTGTAGCAACGGTATCTGGCAGAAGGATGAATTTTTAATAGGAGGGGGTGGCAGGCAGAGGGAGACCCTAGGGCAGCAATCTATTAAAACAACATCTGAGGGAAAACCAAACCTGGGAGGGAACCACGCGTGGGAGCAGAGACCGGAGCACCATCAGCACCACCGCAGCCACACAGTGGGGTCACATTGCCCCACAGCCCCACTGCTACAGCCCAAGGTTCCCAGCATCCTGCCATGGAAGCAGTGGGATTTCCTCTTTTTGGAGACGTTTCCATGCTGTGCATGGCTGGCTGCGAGCGACAGCATTTGCTCAGCCCCTAGGATGAGGACGCAGAGGGGTTGGAGGATGCTGCAGGGCTATGAGGATGCCCATCTCACCATCCCCCGTCACACGGCTGAACCTAAAGATAGCCCCCAGTTTGCTTTTCTTATCGACACAACCAGCGCTCCGGGTGAAAGTCCTTTCCCATGAACTCACTGTTGCTTAATAAAGCACGAAACCCTCTGAGACTGTGACACTGGGATCTGTCATTTTAATTCTCAGCAACACTTGTCCCTCTCCCCGGCTGTATGCGGCCGCTGCTATTTTGGCTGATGTGTCGGGAGCTGAAAGAGGAGCTCCAGCACAACACGTCTGAGCTGCTCAGGCTTAAGAAAAAGAGCAGAGATGTGACTTAAAACAAACAAAACAAAATTATAGAATGGAAAGAGCCCCTTCTGCACCCCAAACCCATGGGAGAGCTGTTTGGGACCCAGTGCGTGTGCGTTTGGGGATGCTGAGGGCAGGGCATGGTGGGATGGGGCTGATGGGCACAGCACAGCCAAACTCACAGAGGCATGAAAAACTCCAGGGGAAGGCAGCATGGTGTGGGAAGGAGCAGGGATGGAAACCCACCACTATGGGGAGAGCTCCTGCACCCAAAGCAACACGGCATAAAGCAAAGGGACCCAAAGCAGGAGGAACCAGCACACGCCATAAGATCACCCAAATCCCACTGCTGACAGCAAAGAGGTGCTCCTGCATCTCCTCACTGTGTCCCTGGACTGCACTCCCAGCCCCACATCCCTGATCCCAAATGTCCCCACTCACTGCATCCCACATCCAAATCCCCCCATGCACTCCATCCCTCTGACGGCTCTGCAAAGCGCTGCTGCTCCCGGTACCCTAAGGATCAGCCCTCACTAAAAGTGGCACACAAACACTTGGACAACATCCTCCCATAAAAATCACCCCTCCAAAATCCCTACCGCAGCCGGCGAGCTCCCATCATCTTGCTCCAAAAGCTCTCATGGGTTTCACTGCTTCACTCCATCTCTCCGCAAATCTCTGCTCTCTGAACATTTCTGCCCTCGCCTGTTCGTTTTGGTGTTCTTCCACTGCTCTCAAAGCCACCCCTCAGGCTCAGGCAATGCCTCTGCACTGGGATCACCACACACACACACACAGTGTGTGAGCACCACGCGTCCCCCAGCTTGGGGTCATCACTTCGGAGCTGACGTGGAACCGCAGCAAGATGAGGGCTGGGAAAGCGCAAAGCACAAAGTGAGATCCCTCCTTATGGGTGGGGAAACTGAGGCACGGGGCATGGATATCTATCTTCTACACCACCTGAGGGGATGAACGCAGCGGGGAGTGAGCTCAGGGATGGCTCTGCCTGGCCCTGCACATAGCAGTGTGTGATTCGGAGATGGGAAGATGCTGCTGGTGCTGCCTGGGCTGCCCACAGCATGGCGAGCTGATGGCACAGGAATCACCACTGCCCACACGAAACACTTCCAGCCATGTGCTCTGTGTTCCCAGCGTTATTTCCAGGGCTACAGCAATGGCTCCAGAATGGGAAAGCAGCTGGACGAGCCCAGATCCCTCTGTGCTAACCTGCAGCCCTGCAGCTGCACTGATGCAACACAACGCAGCAGAACCAGAAGTCAAAAAGGCTCCATCGCCTCCAACAGCATCGCTTGTAAAGCTCCAGATGAGACTGCATGACACCCTGGCACCTCTGTCCTTTTGTACCATGGGGCTTCAGATTAAATGCTTAATTCAGGCCTGTAATGCTGCTGGGAGGGAAAAGCACAACACTGAGGTTGGGACCCTGGAGCAAAGGATGTGTGAGCGTACGAGGCACAGAGCAACACAGCTAATAGGAGCAGACGTGGCTGTGCTCCGAACACTGGATGCAGAAGGAAGCCCATAGCTCTGCTAGATGCTCAGGGTAGAGATGTGTCCTGTGGGATGGAAAGAGATGGGGATGGGATGAGTGGGGTGGGATGGGATGGGATGGGATGGGATGGGATGGGATGGGATGGGAGGAGATGGGAGGAGATGGGAGGGGATGGGAGGGGATGGGAGGGGATGGGAGGGGATGGGAGGGGATGGGAGGGGATGGGATGGGATGGGATGGGATGGGAGGAGATGGGAGGGGATGCGATGAGATGGGACTAGAAGGGATAGGACAAGAGGGGATAGGACAAGAGGGGATGGGATGGGATTAGCTGACAACAGTGGGATCCCAGTGCCATCCCTGCTCACCCTGCTGCACAAAGCCATCTTCTACCCTAGGGCCATCAATGGCAAACATACCCCATGGCATGAAACAGAACTCAGTGCTTTCCTCTCCTCCTCCAGCTCCTCTCCCAGGAAGAAAAAAAAAATAAAAAAAGCTAAATTTGCTGATGTTTAAGCAAAAAAAGAAACCAAAAAGCCAACACAGAAAGCTCTCACTCCAAGCTGCTTTGCCTCCTGTTTGCCTGAGTCGCTGGGAACACGGCAGCTCCCTGTGCTCAGGCTGCTTCCTTACTGTATGGCAGTGCTGTGCTGGAGAGCATCGCCCTCGAGCTCAGTGCTGAGTGCATTCCATACACACAGGATTATTTCTGCGACCTCCAAAAGCCACGAGGAGCCCCACAGGAGCAGCAGCCACCTCTGCCACCCCCCAGCAGCAAAAGGCAGCGCCTCCGCTCCCTCCTCCCCCACTTTAGCAAGAAACACCGATGATAAATAAATTAGCTCAAATTAAACCCGTTCAATCAGCGGCTGTCACACCATGGGATCTTGGGTTTTTCTCCTGTTCCAAGCACACGTACCACATTCCTGCACGTGGGGATGCTGCTGGTGGAGCTGGAAGGCATTGCTCCATGCTGGGTGCAGTGGTTGTATGGGCGCAGCCAAGCAGTGCAGCACTGCATGCATGGGTCAGCGTGGGGTTCATCGCCTGCATTTCTGCATGCAAGGCCAGCAACAGGCTCTGCCCTGGCTTTGGAGGCACACATCACACCGAGGAGCTGTGAGCTGATGGCCAGCTCTGCTTTTACTGTTGGCTTTTAGAAATTCCTCGCAGTCTGGCTGCAAGAGATGCTTGCAAGAACTTTCCCTCTCTGGATACGGCCCTCGCAGTGCAGCCCTCAGAGCAGAGGGACACAGCACCCAATGGGGTTTGCTCCTCAACCCCGTGGACATCGCATTCCCAACCATGGAGCAAAGCCATGGAGCTGAGCAGAGTGCAGGGAGGGCCCAGGCTGCTCCTTGCTAGCCATCTCATGTCCCCAGTTTGCCCCATGGCTCACATTTGGGGTGCCACGAAGCCACCTTGCCTATCTGCTGCTCTGGGTATTTTGTGGGTGCTTTGCCTGCTCCTGTCATCCTCTCTCCTCCTGTTTGCTCTTTTCTCCTTCCCAAAAGAAAAAAAAAAAAAAAAAAAAACCAACAACAAACCACCCATCTCCGGTTAAGGCTGGGCACGAATTTACAGAGCAGCTGCTCTTCTGCAATCACTCCCTTGAGCGAACGCGGTGGGAATTAGAGCATCTTTTGTCGGGTTTTAGCTCAATCCACTTTGCGAGTGGATTAGGAAACTGGCACAAGAGTGCTCAGGGTCTGGAGCAGGAAGCTGCTATTCTGGAACGCGATAGGAGCTGTGTGCTGTGACTGCTGCCTGCTCCATTTCCCCGAGAAACACAACCCCGGTAACATTTGCATTTAAATCAGTCAGCCCTGGGAATTTTGACAGGAGAATCCGCCTAGCCCTAAAATCGAGGATGCGGAGAGAGGGGGCAGGCAGGGCCTTGGGGTTGGAACCTGCAGGGCTGGGGGGCGACGGAGGCACGGGGAGACCCTTCGTTGTGCCATGAAGGCTGGGGAAAAAGCTGCGGGGAGGACTGCGGGTCGGGAGCCCGGCAGACGGACGGACGGGGGGGGGGGTGGGAAGGGAGGGGGTGAGGCCGGAGCGAAGCACGTTCGGGCTGGAGGCTGCACCTGCAGCTCTGCGCGCATCGGAGCGCACCGAGACCCCCCGTGCTCATCCCCAGCGCCGGGCATCACAGCGGCCGAGCAACCCCGGGGAATGGGGGGAGAGAGGGGGAATAAGCAGCCACCTCCGCTCCCCACGTGCAGCCCCCGACCCACCCTCTCCCCGCACTCACCGCTCCGTTCCGGCTCTCGGGCGGCCCGCGGTGCGGGAGCGGCGGCGGCGGCGTTGTTGCGGGCAGAGCCGCAGCCCCGGGGGCGGCGCGGTGACTCCGGCGGCGGTGGCGGCTCTCGGTCGGACCCCGGCCCGGCCCCGGCGCTTCACCCCCCTCCCCCCAACCCGCATCACCCCCCCCCCTCCCCGGTCCGTGGGGCGGCGCTCTGTCCTTCTCTCCGCGCTCTGTCCGTCCGTGAGGAACCGGAGCGGCTGTGGAGCCGCCGCCCCCCGCGCCCCCCGGTATAACGCGGGGAGGGGATGGGAGGGTGAGCGGCCCCGGGTGGGGGGAACGCAACGCTAATTCCTTGCTCTTGGGCACTGCAAGAAGGGTCGTGCCCCCACCTCTTCGGACCCCCTCCTCTCAGGATCCCTCCCCATTTCCTCTGCACCCCGTGTTACCCCATCCGGGTGCACCCACCTCGTTTTCCTTGCCAGACGCTTCGTCCATACGGGTGAATGAGGACCAACGTGGCTGTTCTCCTATCCAATAGGAAAACTGGGACAAATGGGGTGTGCAGCCCCCAGCCCAGCCGGGGCCCCCAGCTTCATATCCTCGCATTGGGCTCTGCCAAAGGACAGCAGCGTGGTTCAGCTCCCCACCAGCGCCTGCATCCCGTGTGGGGACAGCGCTCACCATCCCTCCCCCCAGCTCCCTGCTCATCTCCAATCCCGCTAAAGCCTCCCACAAACGGGGATGACTTGGTTCATTAGGCTTTGAAGATGACAGAGGCCAATTCCCAATTCCTCGGGGCTCATTTCCTTCCAGCACAGAACTCTGGCTGTGCTGTATTCAGCCGTGCTCGGGCCGGGCTGCTCCTCACGCTCACAGGGCTGAAGTGCACAGCCTCAAGCCCTCGATCTGTTGCATTACAGCCAGCATCACCCGAGCTCCTCACCTACATTCCCTCTATCTGACGGTGGTTTTCGAGCAGCGTTTGGCACACATCCTCCATTTTACCGATGGGGAAACTGAGGGACAGCCAGCAGGGCTGAGGAGAGAGGCACAGCCCGGTGCCCTGGGCCACCTTGCCAGGTGCTCTGCTCCTATTTGTGCAAAGCACTGCCAGGAGAAACGCTGACAGCTCTCCCACTTCGGCTGTTTTATCAGTGCTGCTTCTACTCTCCGTGCTGTGCTGCAGCCCAACGCTTCTGTTGGCGGAGATTTCTGGCTGCATCCCACTGCCCGTTTGCTCCGGGCTGTGGGTTTAATCATTTCAGCACAGACACAGGCTCTCAGGCTTTCCCCTTTGAGTTTCATCCCTGGATCTGCAGCTAAACCTGCTGGATTTATACAGGCGTGAAGGAATCTCAGCGCTGCTTTAAACAATAGCAATTGATGCACCCAATAAAAGATGAAAAATCAGAGTGTGAGATGCAGCTGGTTCAGCTGGAGCTGCATTTTTAAGGGGCCCGTAGGGGTGTCCAGAGCAATCCACATTTAGTTTTGGTTCCTCAGGCTGGAAAGGTTATTCTGGCTATTTAGAGCCCAGTCTGGAAAGGTGGTTCTGGCTATTTAGAGCCCAGTCATTAAGGCATTGCTTCAAAATCACAGGGTCAATTAAAACGCATTCTCCCCCTTGCCTGCCTGGTTATTAATCAAGGGATGGGGGGAATTGCTGCATCCACAGGAGGTGGATGGGGGGGGTCTGGGGCACTGGAATGACCACATGTCCCCTCATCTGGGGAACCAGACTCATGGAGGGGCTCTCTTTAGAGGTGCTGTTCTGAGCCAACACAGAGCATCTTGATGAGATTTACTGCTTTCTGGGTCATTTTCACACCGATTCAGCAAAACGATTATGAAAAAAAAAATAATAATGGAAAAAAAAAAATCTGGCACACGCTCAAAATCCCGGAGTTCTTTGGCTGAAAAGTACTAAAGGAAAAAACAAACCGCAGTAAGAATGGAGGTAAGCCCTCCCATCGAGGAGCAGAGCAGCTTTCCTGCCCTCTCCCAGCCCAACACAGCACTGCCAGCTCTGGGACAGCCATAGGAGCTCACTCTCCCCCAGTAGGGATGCAGCAGCAGTGGGAGCAGTGTGATGACTTCAGCCTCTCAGTGGTGAGTAATGCATAGAAGCAGGCATGGATCCCCAGAGTCGGTCAGATGGTGAGAACTCATGGCGTTGGACCCCATGGAAATGAGGGAAGTGAGACTGAGGGTTCATTGAGAGCCCTTTTGGCACTGGGAGAGGGACAGTGGGAGCGATGCTCACCCCCAGTGCATGGCCCTGCACCAGGACAGGGCAGCTGGACCAGAAGCACCCGGCCACACTGCTGCCAGCATCCCCATGAACCACCCTACAGGTATCTGGGTGAGCCCTACCCTTGGCACCCATTTGCTGCTGGGGTCCTGGATGGGGGCCGTTCCCCACCCCAAGGATCGCTGCCTTGCAGAGACACAACCATGAGCGGAGAGTGACACCGCATGGCCGCAGGCAGCAAGGCCCTGGGTGCCCTGGGGACACCGGGCTGCCGCTGTCCTTAGGCTGGAAGGACAGCAGGGACCTTGCATCGTCCTGCAGGGACGGGGACGATGCCACTGCCCCATTGCAAACCACCCCGTGCCCTCTGCTGCATGGGGCCGGCAGCATTTCGCCTACAGCTCCGTGCCGCTCTGCCCTGACCCCGTTGTTTCCTTGGCTGTGGTTTTGATCCACTTCAGAGTGTGACCCCCTGGGGAAGGACATCTCACCTCGTGTTTCCCTACAAAGCACCAGGCGGATGTATCCGCTCTGCAGACACAGCCGGGGCCCATGACTAATCCTGGTTACTTTTAATAAGCAGCTGGTAACTAAAATAAAGTCTCTTTAGCCAAGAACCTGCTGTTCTGAGCTGTCCCGAGCAGAAACACAGCCCAGCAAATGGAAAAGGACCTTCCCCCCCCCCCCCCCTCTGACTGCCACAAGGAAAGAACGGCAGGATGCGGTGCACTGATCCCTCAGATCCCTTCCAGTCCAGGGTGACTAAAGGAGGGTTTCCCCCATTCCCCTTTTGTAAGTCCATGGCCAAGTTCACCCTCAGGATGTCACTTTCTGAACTCTAGCTCTGAGCACAGGCTGTGGCTGCTTCCCTGAATCCTCCTTGCTCTGCCATCAAGCCCAAGTTGTGCACTTTTATCACATCCATGCACCCCAAGTGCTGGACATGCAGTGTGGTTATTGCTACAGCTGTTCTGCTTCAGAGCAAACACCCCTTCCTGAGCATCAGCTCCATCACTGCAGCACTAACACACATGAACCACCCTGTGGGAACAGGTGATGGGAGAAGGCAGCACTAAGAGGTGTGAGATGGCCCCACATCTCTGCCCTCCATCCTGGCAGTGCCACACGTACCCACAGACAGCATGTGGGTGCTGCCTTTCTTCAAGGTGCTTCCCACACTGAGCTTTTCTACCTCTCCCCCATCTGATGCCCTCCTTGCTGCTGAGTTCTGCAGTGCCCATGGGACAGGGCAGAGGGTCTGGAACCTGCTTGTCCTCATGGGAGCTGGGAGCATTTGGGTATCACTGTGCACATCTGCTCCTCTCCATACAGAGGTGATGAGCAGCACCAGTGCAACAGCTTTCTGCTAAATGCTGCCTGGTTCACCCCAGCTGCTGGACGGGACCCGAGTCCCTTCTCCATCTCCAACAAAGCCCACATCAGGGCCATGACCACGCATAACTGCAGGGCAACCTCTGCTATCTCCCCTCAGTCCCCACACCACACAGCTCACATTCCCATTCCCACGCAGCCCACGTTCCCCTTCCCACAGCTGCAGCATGCAGAAGCTGCTCCCACCCCCGCTTTCCCCCTCCCACGAGCGCTGCCTGCATTTACAGCAGCGTCGGATCCCTCCTGCAGCTCCACACTCGTTTTCAAATACCATTAGAACTGCTTTGCAGGCAATTAGGATTCCAGGTGCTACAGTGCCTGGAGGCTGAAGATACCATTCACACCCATGAGATGGAAACTGTCCCCAGTGCCCCCCATCTCCCAGGGGACAAGCCAGACTCTCCACGTTAGCTCCAGCTGTGGCTGTGCCAAGTGCAGCCCTGGGAGCTGCTGTTGCCCAACCAGCAATGGGGCCATCACAGGTGGGGGGCAGCACCTTGTCCCCAGCCAGAAACACTCAGTAAGGTCACATCACACCAAAAATCCCAAAGCTGTACCTGTGCAGCATCTGCTGGGCTCCACGGGTGCATGGTGTTATCAGGACACAGCTCAGCTCCCAGGACGCGGGTGGCTGCCAGGGCCACCAGCCAAGACACGTCTTCCTCATCTATTTCTAATGACTCTCTCTCAACCCTGCAGCATTGCTGACCCATCTATCACTCCACAAGACATCATCTTGGGAAAGAAGTTGTGCCTCGATGCAGCTCGCTCAGGAACACATCTTCAGCCACTGCCAGATTTGCCTAAATACCCTTTAAGTGCTTTCAATGACTCGTGGCCACATCGAGGTGCCAGGCCATAGACATTTTTTCCTATTGCCCACACGTGCCATATCCAGAATACACCACCAGCACATGGGGCTCTGCTTTTTCAGCTCCACATCCTCTGAGTGGGATGGAGCCATTACATTGAGAGACAAGGCAAATTATGCTGGCGTGCAATCTGATTCATAAGCCAGGTGGGCCTCCAGGGTCTAATTTGGGATGGAAGACAACTGATGACTTCTTTAACAAGCAGAAAGTCTTGAGAAACTTCAACACATCACTCCTTACCAGCTAAGTGCAGTTTCCAAGGCTAAGAGCTTGGCTTTTGCAGGACAGAGAGGCTGCAGGGTTAAGGAACAGACTACCAGCTGAGCACACGTGGCTATTAGCCACAGAGGAGATGGGTTACCATGAATACCATAGGCTGCAGGAGCCAGGCTGCCATCCCACAACCTGCTGGGATGTTTCAGGAGCATCAGCACCAGAGGTGAGACTGCACCAGGCACTGCGCCAGCGTTATTAGCGTCTCACAGGCAACAAATCCACCCACACCCTTGATGGAAGGAAAAACTGTTTGGAAACAAAGGTTCTGCTTGGCACAGGGATGTGGGCACCCAGCACCCACCCCACGACTCCCAGCTGAAGGTGCCATGTTTGGAGGATGGCAGTGAATGAATGAGCTGAATGCCTGCAGCTGGGTGCAGCTACAATCACAGCTCTGTGCAATTCAGAGCAGCAGCAGGGGAGCAGCACCCAAAGGACCCACAGGTCCACCTGCACATCCCCACATCCCATCCCCTTCTCATGATGCAAGAGGGGGCGAGGATGGCAGCAACCTGCCTTGTGCAATGAATTATTAGCCCAGCTTGAGGCAGGTGGGGCTATTAAATCTTCCCCACCAGCTGCCTCAAAGCGTGCAGGGAATTGGGATACAGCCTCAAAGCAACAGCTTATGGGGTGCTGCAAAGGGTTGAGTTCTGCAGGGAGCAGCAGCCTCTGCTGGCTATTGCAAGCTTGGGGACAGACTCTGCTCCTTCTGTCCTGCCTCCTCCCATAACAAACCTCATAACTCCTTCCAGCCAAGCCCACAAATGCATCTCCATGCACACCAGAAACATAGAACAGGAGCAGAGATGCACAGCATCCATTCCCCCCTTCCCCCCCCCCCCAAAAAACGCACTATCTCCTTACTCCACATCTGACAAAAACCACTAAAGCTGCATTAAACTTTGGGAGTAACAGCAATTCATCACAGCACCCCCTTCATTAATCCTTGACAATTGTTCCTATAATTAAAAGCCCCACTGTGTCTTTAATATGAATTTATCAGATTGGGAGCACTCTTGCATGAGCAATGCTTGGCTGGTGGGAAGACACCTGCCTGGGGGCTGCATGCATGCAAGGAAAATGCACACAGGCTGCTTCCAGCCCTGCCATCCCCTGCACACCTGGTTCCCTTTGCTCCAGGCTGCTCCTAAAATAAAGGCTTTACGTGGTGAACCTGGGAGCTGCTCAGAAGGGTAGAGGAGCCACAGAGGTCCAGGGATGGGAGCACACAACAGCTCTCAGCATTCCTCATCACCTCCCCCATTTCCAGGCTAATATTTGCAGCATCTTAAACGAAAGATGAATAAATACGGCGGGTTTGTGAGAGTGCATGGATGAAGCTAATTGGACCTGAAAATTACTCCTCCTTGCGTGAGTCACTCTCCTAATGTATGTGCATAGCAATGTTTGCAGTGTGCTCTCCTTCCATCTTCATTTTCCAGCCCTTTTGTTTGGAAGGAGTGCACGTGGGAGGCACGGCTCACTCCTCACCTGGGCATTGCCAGCAGCAGCAGTCTGACCACAGAGGCTAATGATTTTGGTGCTGTTTTGCTGACAGTGTGACATACAATGAGCTCTCCAAACCTCATCTCCACCACTTCAACAGAGCAATGGTCCCCCTGTGCCACCCAGCTGTGCCTGACAGCATCACTCCAGTACAAAGAACCACAAGCAAGATGGAAGAAGCATTGGCTCCACACCTCTGGAAGGGTCCAATGTTCAGCACCAAAACTATTGAGCCTGGAAGTTCTGGTCTTCCTGGGTAAGGAGGGATATTTCCTACCCATGAAGGGAGCTCAGTTTTAATGGCAGCAAATGGCATAACTGTGTGCAAGCTCTTGCTGTGCCCATCTTTGGGAGCTCAGCTCAAGGCTAAGAGGCTCTTCAGTTGTTCCAATAGGGCTCCTGCACCCCAATGATCTTCTCCTTTAAGTGAGAGTAAGGTCAGCCTGCATGGGATGCTCCAAGGCCACCAACCAAGAACAGAGAGGAACAGAAAAGGTGTTTAAAAGGCACTTAGGAAAGAGCTTTAGCAGAGAGCTCTGCTTTGCAGCAGAAGGAAAGTCATCACACTCTTGCTCCCCCACCTCCACCCTTCTGTAGCATGAAGAGGGGCTGAGTCTTCAAGCAGCTTCAGCTCCCATCACCCCTAGGGAGCAGGATGCTCTGTGTTCTTTCACCCACCAACACGTGCATCTCCGCAGTGTATAAACCTGGCAGCAAAGCAAGCCCACATACAAGCAGGCATTCAGGACAGCACATCCACAGCCCTACAGACCAACAGGGGTTCACTCCACCATACTCTACAGCAGCAGTGGGCTCCATTCAACCCCCCTCAGCCTCTCCAGAGGTCACCTGAGCCCTCGCCCCCTCCTCCCCACACCGATGGGCACGCAGCACCTACCTGCACTGGATCTGGGGGGGAGCACTCCTGATAAAGCTCTGCAGCTCATTCCCACCCCAACGAGCCATTCACCACCTCCACACTCATCTGTGGACTTTTCTCCCGAAATTAGGGCTTAAAGCTCGGGGATGGGTTGGGCATGTCCCTCACTGCAGACAGGTGTGAGCAGAGCTGCAGGTGAGCTCAGAGCTGGGTTCAGCACTGCTCCCTTCCTGCTGTATTTTGAGGCATAATGGCTCTGCAGCCTGGCACCCAGACAACAAGTAAAGCCTCCCCTTTATCTCCACATCCCAAAGCTCAGGAGCAAGCCGGAAAATCCCACAGATTTCAGGAAAAAAAAAAAACCCTTACCTAGCTCTGTGCCACCGAGCAATGCTTTATTAATCTCTGCTTTGAGAAATTGGCTGCAGGGAGAACAAACAAGGAGCAATTGACTTAATGCAGAGCCCAACATCACATCCATGAGTTGCAGTATCAGCTTCATTATCAACCTTAAGGAAAAATCTTGCTGTTATTCAGCAGTAATGAAAGAACTGCTGCTGTGGCTGCAGCTAACAGAAGGTGAGAGGCGTACCTGCATTTAAAGAGACACTGTCATGAGGAGGGTGAGAAGTCCCATACCCACCTGAGCTTTGCCACATAGAACTACTCCAGTTGCACAAATAACCCATCCAGCTGGGGAGGAAAGCCACTCTGTCCTGCCCCAGATGTTCCACACTAGAGCAGCATCATGTCTGGGGGCTGCAGCATACCAGGGTTACTTTAAATCAATTGAAGCATCCTCCACAAATACACACGCAAACAGGGCTGGGGGCAGCTGTGCCATAACCCCCAGCAAGAGCTGAACACCCCAGGCTGTACCTATTTGTATACTCGCATTTGGAGCATTGCTCCTTGCAGCTTCAGCTGCTGTCACTTGTTCCAGATAGCAGATGTGTGGCCAGATTTGTGTCACTGCAAGGCAGTGGCTGTCTGTGGACCTCAGATCCCATCTGCACCTCCAAAGCCTGACTCACCACTTGTACTGAAGCAAAGTCATCTGTAGGATTCATTTGGAAGGAGAGGATCCCACGCATGATTGAAGATCCTCAGGGGCTCAGCAAGCAGCACAGACTCCACGTGAAATTATTGGAGTATCTCAAAGGCAAACTCTGTGTTTCTGGGGATGTTGCATGTGGAACACCCATCCTGCACCTCTGGGGACAGCCTAGGGACATCTGAGATGAGTTGGTGTGACCACACTTGGGTACTTCAGGCACTGCTGCACAGCAGCACTGTGCTGCTCCCTCTTCCCATCACAGTATTCCCAAAGTCATCACTTCCAGGAGTGACAGAGACCCCCTCACCATGGGAGGGACCAGAGGGAATGGTCCCATTGGCAGCCCCACCACTGTGGCCATGCCAGGTCCAGCTACCAACAGCCAACTGCATCCCAAGTCATGTGAAAAATAGGGTAACTTTATTATGAAGTTCAAAAAAAAAGCCAAACAAAACATCATTAAATAGGCAGCTTACACTGCAGTATAGGTAGAGAGAAGCAGGCATGTCACAGCCACAGTAGAGTTCAGGGCCATGGATCAGGGCTCCTGCCGACCCTAGGAGGGAAAGTTAACCTTGAGCATGGCTGCAAGCATTCACACTGAGCTGATGGACCCCATGATTTCTCACCCTCCTATGAGCTGGGCACCAGATCCATGGGAACTGGGATGGTATCAGCCAGCACTGCAGGCACAGAAGGATATGGAGCAGCACAGGGATCTCACTGCAGAATTACTTGTGATAAAGACTCTCCCACAAAGCCTTCCTATTCTACAGGAAGTCACGAGGGATTCATGATGTGCTACTAGCTTTGTTTCAGAGAGCGCTGACCTGAGAACCAGCATGAGATGCTCAGGTGGTATTTGGTAGTCCTGGCAGCCAGGGGAGGAAGGTGCCCATGTGCACCCAGCAACCTCAGTTCCAGGCATGATATCTCCTCACCCAAAGGGTGGTCACAGCCCTAACAACCCTTGCTTTGCTGGCACAGTGGAACTGGGGAGAGAGCTGCCTCAAAAGCTCAGAGCCTGGGGACCTTTTCCAACTTGAATCCTTTCTGAACACTGAGAGCTTGGGACACCTTTCCCAATAAAGGAGTGCAGATGAAACACACACGAGAATTCTTACCCCACATGGTGAGGAACTGCTGCTCTCATGTTCCACGTCAGTCTCTTGCTCACTGCTATCCCTACTGTTCACATCTTGGAGAGTCTGAGTGTCACTATCACCACTGTCATCATTTGAAGCATCTTCTGCACTGCTGGATGCAGCTGGGTCCTCCTGTCCCTGCTCTGAGCTCGTGGCCAAGGGCTCAGGGTTATCCCCATTGGGTTGGGCATCATCCAACTGCAGATAAGGGAAAGGTCAGACTGCAGCTCCACAGAAGGGCAGCACAGAACACCAATGAGTGATTCCATAAACACATCCCAGAAGCCTCTTTTGCAGCTAAAGGAGGAAAGACTGAAGTGTCCTTCCAGCTGAGTATTGCTAAATCCCCCCAGGACTGAATCTGTTGCCCACTCACCTGGAGATCCAATGACTCCTTCAACATAATGGCTCCCTCATGCTCTTCAAACTCCAGGTCTGTCTCTGTACTGTTCTGGGACTTGTACTCCTCAGTGTCTGTATCCACCTCTGAGGGCTGGGGAGAGAGAAGGTGCCCCTGAGGGATGCATTGCCCCCTCCCCACAGGGCTGGGAGCTGCCACAGGTGGCCAAGGTGCTGCTTTGCAGGGACACCACCCAAAGGGGAGCTCTGGTGTATGGGATGAGTGGGGCACCAAACACTGAAGATGATGCCCTTGGACAGCCTGCAGCCCCCAAAAAAGTATATGGAAAAGGAAACGACCTTACAGCTCTCTGCACAGTGACAATCCCAGTCCACCAGGGAGGCACAGAGTCCACTCACAAGCATCTCTAAATTGCTCAGCCTCTGAGAAGTGATACCTCATATGAGAGGTCCTCTGGGTCATCCTCTGGCAGGTCCTTCTCCAGCACCACCACCCAGGACTCCTGCTCCTCCAGAGCCACATCGTCCCGCTTCCTCTTGTTTGCTTTGCTGGATGGGTTGATCAGAGCTTCTCGGATCTCTGCAGGAATCCACAGGTGGTGCAGTCACAACACACACAGAACAAATACCTGTGCGCTTCCCACTTCTCCACCCAGCAAAGGAGCTCCAAACCCAATGTTTCCAGGCTGCAAACCCTCTGAGTACTCCAGGAGGACCCAGCTCTCACCCTTGGACACGTTGCTCTGGCCCCAGTCTGTGTGCAGGTGGCCCAGGACTGCCTGGATCCTGGTGGGGATGAAGGCAAGGAGGAGACGCGTCAGGCGCCCACGGCGCTTCTTAGCGAACCGTGTGGGTCTATGGGGAGACTGCACAGGGCAGATCCTGCTGAGGATGGCCTCCATGGGGACCACAAATCCAACCCAGACTGATACTTTCTGAAGCATCTTCAGCTGCAAACACAAGGAGAATTATACTTGCAACATGAGACCCCAGTGAAACCCTTAAAACCTACTCCTCCCCAGTGCAGTGCTGTGACTGGGACTTCAGCCAGGTCAACAGGCACCAGTTGGGTGACTCTTTGTCCCAGTGATCTCCCATTTCTTCCAGGGCATAGAAGAGAAACATCAGTGCTGCAGCGCAGTGACCATTAGCAGAAGGAGAGCAAGAAAAGAACAAATGAAGCAGAAATGAAGCTGGGGTGGGAAGGGAAGATGATGATGAGGACACATGGGGCACAGAACAGGGGAAAGAGACTGAAAAAGCAGAAAGGATATGACAGAGAAACAAAAGCAACTGCTAGCATCAAGGCCTTACCACCTCTCTCTCACCCCCAAACTGCCCCAGAGCACAGAGCAGGAGCAGCACCTACCAGGGACCTGACCAAGCCCAGCTGAAGCACCTGGTGCAGGAACCTGCTGGAGAAAGAGCCAGGCTTGCTGCTGGTCACCATTTGCCCCTAGATAGAGAGAACGTCAAAGTCAGACATCCTTCACGTCACATTCAACACCACCCACCAGAACCTACTCCACAGTACCTGGAGGAGCTCTGCCCAATCTAGATTAGTGCAAGGCTTAGCTGACTGCTCCATACAGCCCCACAGCCCAGAGAGCACCAACCTAGCCTAGCCCAACCCTCAGCACCCAGCCATTTGTACTTGCTGGCCCAGCTGCTTCCCATTGCCCTGATGAGCTGCCCAATCCTCTCCTCAGCCAGGCAGCCCCACACCCTCCAATGGGATTTCCTTGGTGTGAGCATGGATGCTGGTGTCTTGCTCAATGGAGGATGATGACTGTCAATCAATCAGGGGTTTGTTTACTCTCCACTTGGGGTGCACATCTCCCAGCAGGGGTTGCACAGCCAAAGCTCTGGGTTGGGTTATCTCCCAACACTTCCAGTGCATCCCTGCAGGTCCTGCATCTCCCAGCCAGAGCAGGAATAGACTTCCCAGAGGGGCAGTGGGGTCACCATCCCTGGAGGTGATTGAGAACCTCCTGGATGTAGCAGTGAGGGATGTGGTTAGGGTCAGAGGGCATGGAGGGGGTGGGTTGGGGCTGGGCTTGGTGATCTCTGAAGTCTTTTCCAACCTGAACAGTTCTATACTTCTATGACTCTAAGGGGGCTGATGCAGGAGGCTGCCTGCTGCCTGTGACACAAACCAGTGTATGGGACACCTGTGTGTGTGCTGTTCCTGCCCAGGTGGGACCACTGCTTTCCTGAGCCACCAGCACACAGGGCACAGTCACCAACCAGCCCCACCAAGCCAGCTTCACTGCTGCCTGCATGCTCATAAATTGCTTTTGGCTTTTATTGAGAAGCAGAACCTGCAAAGCCAGAATTAAAGCATCCATGGTCAGTGATGCTGTGGGACTAATGGAGCACAGTGCCCTGGGTCAGCAGCCAGGCTCTGGCCGTTGTCCCTCCACTGCTCTTCATTTCCTGCAGGGCCCTTTGGGGTGGGACTGTGTGGGTTGTCCCCATTGTGGCTTCAGCATATTCCCTACAGTGAGACCTCCATGAGAAATCATCACGGTTTGATTTTCACCTTCTGCACTGTGGACAAAAGCAAGGAGTCCACAGTCCTGCTCTTCTCCCACTGTGTGTGCTGGTGCCAGGGGATGTCAGCGGTGCACAAAGCAGCTGCAGAGCTTTTCAGAGTGCAAATTTCAGGCAACCAAGTGTGCATATGCCTTCCGCACAGCTCACAGGGCTGTAGTTCAGTTATGCCATAGAAAATTCACTGAACATTTATCATAAGGTGCTCTGGCACCATGGGATGAATCAGGGAAATCTAAACTGATCTCCAGGTCCTGAGGGCATCACCTCTGCTCTGTGCTCAAGGCTCAGAGGGTAGATGGAGTTACCAGAGATTAATAAATGAGTGGTTATCAGCTCACTGAGCTCTGATATCTGAATGTGTGCATGCTCTGAGCTGACAGACAAATGGGAACTGAGCTGCAAACGTTTCCCCTTCTTCTCTTGGTGCCCCGTCATCTTCCAAGGAACGCACTGGGATTGGTCCTTGGTGGCAGCTCATTGAAACTGATGGATTTAGCATTTAAACCTGTAGATCAGGAGCCAGCACTCCTGGGTGCCATTCCCTGCTCTGTGACCTTCCTGAGCTTCTGGGGACATTTCTGTGCCTTTTGCCTCATCTACAAAATGGGAAGTAATCTGCTCTGCCTCATAGGGGGATCGCGGCGCCTCATCCATCCTCGTTCACAAAGCACTCCGATGCCCTTGGCAGGATTTCCCAAGGGAAGAACCATTATGCTGTGCTCTCACAGCCTGCTGCGGTGCAAGACTGGGCAGAACCAGGCAGCCAGGGCTTGTCTGAAATAGCTGCAGTGGGAATTGCTGGGGAGCACGGCAGCACTGAGGATGCTCCCATCCCGCACACCCCACGCCGGGCAATGGGGACATTGCAGTGGGAGGTGTTGAGAGAAACAGTCATCACAGTGGCTCATTATTCTGCCTGGGCCTGGTGCGTTTGCTAAATGTTGTTTTTATCTGACTCAGAGCTGTGTCCTGGTCTCCTGCAGGTACAGCAGCAGAAAAGCTCACGTCAACTGCTTTCAATTCCATGTTCCAGCCCACATTGGTGGGTGGAAGGAGAAAAGCAACCGGCCGAGCCCACCGGGAGCCCAAGGGGATGTCACCTATCTCAGCTGCAGCAAATGCCACCCCGTGATATTGCTGTGCTGGGCAATGGGGGGGATCAACCCCAGAGACCTCAATGGGCAGTGGGAGCACCGAGCATTTCCCCCTCTGATTTTTATGCGAGTGCACACACCTGGCCTTCCCAAAATCAATACCGAGCCTCAGTGTGTGCCAAGAGACTGTTACAGTCACTGTCCATGCCTGCCGGGAGAGATAAGCTCTCGTGTGCTCATTAGCCACGTCCTCCTCTCTCTGCTAATTGCTGCAGGAAGGGTCATAGCTCTGGCTATGATATGGCTCCTTGCTTGGAAGCTGGAGGCTGGGGCTCTGCAGCACAGGGGATGCTGCTTCCTCACTGGCATCGCCCCTGCCCAAGGCTCGGTTCTGCCCCGGTGCTGCTCTCAGTGCCATGGGCTGGATCCGGCCCAGCTGACACTGCCAGCTCAATTAGAGTCAACACGCAGAAAGCATCTGCAGGGAGAGATCTGCTATCAGCACAGGGCAAAGCTGAGGAGCTGCGCTGTTGTCTCATTTCCTCTATTTATCCACGTAAATGGAAGAAGCTTTGAAAACTGGAAACTAGACCAGTTCTCACCTATAGGCTGCCAGCAATGGCAGAGCAGAGAGCTGCTTGGTCCCCCTGGTGGGGTCACCTCCTCCTGGCACCTCTTCCCACGGTTCAGGTTCACAACCCAGAGCAACTCCTGTTCTCACCCTTAGGAGAAATTGCATTTGCAAGAAGCACTTTCCCCAGTTTCAGGGTTGCACGGAAGGTGTTCCAGCATAGAAACCCTTCCATGCTCCATGTTCAGCACAAATGCCAGCAGCAGAGCTGCTTCAGTCCCTGTGCACTGGATGCTGTATGCAGAGAGCCTGAGCAGCAATGGGATCGCTATCCCGTGCCCCCAAACCTCCCCCAAAAACATGAGGCTGTCTGACCTCTGGTAAGCCCTGGATGGTTAGGAACAAAGCACCATCTCCATGTCATCCACTGCAAAAATGCAGGAAAAGTGTAGTTAGCTAGACTTTCATCTTCTGCAACAACCTCTCCCTCACATGGGTGACTGCGTGTGCAATCACTACTGGAGCAGTACTGCTTTCCCATCAGAAGCACAAGCGCAATCATTTTTAAAAGCATACAAGGTTCACCTTTGTACCTGCTTCAATCTAATCGTTTTAAAACAAATCCAAAATCAAGAAGGAAAAGAAAAATCAAAGCAGGAAGCGTCCTGTTTCTTCAATGGCCCTCATGGTATTGTGAGGGCCAACTTCTTTTCTGGACAACAAAATGCATGTTTGCTTTGGAAAGGTGAATCCTCACTGTGCTTTTGTTTCCAGCTTCTCAGGGGAGCTTTGAGGGCACGACTGCTGGAAGAGGAGCCTGAACCCATGGAATCCTATGATGTGGATGCACAGAGGTGACCTGTGCTGAGCAGGAGGTGTGCTGTAGCTCCAAAAAATCCTCTGTGCTCTCCTGGAAGGGCAGCTGCAGGCTGCACAGCCTTAGGAGCGTTGTATTCCTGCAGCATTGTGACCCTGCTGGTGTTTACACAGCTATTTGCAGCCACCCTACAATAACACTGCGTCACATCCATTCCCTGCTTTTCCATTCTTTGCAAAAAAATAAAAACCCCACAACAAACCTTTTTGCTCCCTCCAAAGCTTAGCTTTTTTTTGAGCCGCTGCATCTGCAATAGAAGCAAATTATTTTAAGGACAGAGGCGTCCAGATGATCTCCTTCCCTCACCCCCATCACCTCACAGCTCTGTCCACTGCTCTAACCCTTCCAGTGATGCTGCCCCCAGAGCTGGAGTGCAGTGCTGGAGGCGGCACCCAAGGGCTGCATGCTGCCAGCACAGCTCCTGCTCACTGCAGCCTCATCCTCCTGCCAACAAGTCAGATATGGGGGAGAAAAGATGATTTCAGTCCATTTTGCTTATCCTTTTGGGGCTGACATATTATTTTTTAAAATGGTTCAACCAAGCTTTTTGTCATAGGGCAGCAATGAGAACGCAGAGGTAGGCACTATATCTTCCCAATTAACGAGATTAGTCTATTGATTTTAATGGGGGCGATTCAGTGGCCGGAGATGAAACACCAGCTTATTTATCCGCTGGATAAAAGCCAGAGAACGCAGGATTTGGCCCTCAAATATCACATCCATCTTCAGTCAGTTCAGGAATCCAGTCCTGTGCTAGTAGTGAGATTCCGCTGGGGGTTTTATCGCTGTTGTTTTAGGCAGCTTGCCCAATAGGGAGCAGTATGATTAATATTTAGGGAACAAATCCAGAGGTAATGGTTCCCGGGAGCCTGGGGATGCTGATGGTTTGGTGTGCTGGGCAGTCAGGTGGAACTGCTGCTTTCCAAGCTGCCATCAGACACACTGCCAGCAAACTGAGGGACAGATTGGTGGCCCTATGAACACGAAGTGTTTAAGCACCCGGCTCAGCCCCTCAGCCCTGCATTTAGCTGAGGCTCAGATAGGGCTTTTTTAAGAAACAGCCTCCTAACACCTCTCCTACGGGTGCTGCCTCGGAGCAGCCATGCATCCCCAGCCTCCCTGGCAGATATCAGCACGTTTGAAGGGAAGAACTGAGGATCGTGAGCTGATCTGGAGGGAAGGGACTCATCCTCCCAGCTCTCAGTGCCAGGACTGGTTCTGACGCTCAAAAAGTGCTGCTGTCCTCAGAGGCATCACTGCTGTCCCCATCAAGAAAGACCACACCTCCCTGGGTTGGGATGAATTACAGAATGATTAAGGTTAGAAAAGAGCTCTAAGATTATCATGTCCCACCGTGCCACCTGCCACCACTATCACCCACTAACCATGTCCCTTAGTAGCACATCTGCTCTTTCCTTAAACACCTCCAGGGATGGTGACCCCATTGGCCTCAGCCCATTGATGCAGCCTGTCTGGACCCCATTACTGACCCCAGGGTGCACCTCTAGTGACTGGATGCCAATGGGATGCACCTCCATTCATTACCACTCTCTGGGCCCAGCCCTCAGCCAGGTTTGCACCCAGAAAAGCATGTACCTGTCCCAGCCATGGGTTGCAGTTCCTCTGGGAGAATGCTGTGGGAGACAGTGCCAAAGGCTTTGCTGAAGTCTGGGTAGACCACACCAGCAGCCTTTCCCTCATCCGCTGTCTTGTTCAGATTGATTTCTAATTAATCATAGAATTGTTAGAGTTGGAAGGGACCTCTAAAGGCCATCTGGTGCAACTCCCTGCAGTGGTGGTGATGATGTCCCAGCACAGTGCAAAAGCATGCAGGGCTTTGGGACACATTATGGCCACAGGTGGCACAAGGTTGCTGGTGCTCAGCTCACTCCTGCTTAGCAGAGCACTGTTTGTTAGGATGGGTTCTCCCAGCCTGGAGGACTGTCCTGCTGCTGGGACGGGCCGTCCTCACCTTCATGCTGCTGGCAGCGTTGCTCCTGATGCAGTCCTGCTGTTCCTTAAATATTAATGATGTGTTCAGCTGAGCTGCCTCACTTCTGAGATCACACACAGGGCAACATTCAGCCTTCTTTCCATCTTCATGTGCCATCTGCTCATCTGTCATGTAATATGGAAAGGAGAGGTCCTTACATTCAGGGACAAGTAAACATACTCTTCCTGTGATACCTTTTGCTGAGGTGCTAACAGCTCTAAATGTGAAGGATAAACAGGCTTAATTAGTGTTAAGACATTTCTTTTTTAGCATTTACAAGAGTCTCATTATTATTCCCCTTGCATAGGGAGACTCAGAATTGATAACGTGGCACAGACATCTCCTGTGTGGTGCACGCTGCAGGGAGCATCCAACAACTACTGCAGGGTTCTCCCCTGCACCCAAACTTTGCTCTGCATTCTGAACTCCTGCCCCACCTCCTGCCTCTTGTGATGGGCAGCAGTGATGGCTGCAAGAGTTGGAGCTGTTGCAGTAACTGTAAGGGAAAATCCACTTTGGGGGTTTCCTTCCTAAGCCATGGGACAGGGGGAAATGGTTTCAACCTAGAAGTGGGGAGGCTGAGATTGGATATAAGAAAAATGTTCTTTACAATAAGGGCAGCGAAGATCTGGCACAGGTTGCCCAGAAAGGTGGTGGGTGCCCCATCCCTGCAGATACCCAAGGTCAGGGGATGGGGCTCTGAGCACCCGATGGAGCTGTGGGTGTCCCTGTTCAGTGCAGAGGAGTTGGACCACATGGCCTTTAAGAGTCCTTACCAATTCAAACCATTCTGTGATTCCATGGTTCTATGGAATGCACGAGTCCTACAAGGTGGTTCCCAAGCTCAGGTCCGGCAGCTGTAAGCCTTACTGCAGGACTCTCCAGGATGACTTCCAGAGCCTGGAGCAGAGGTGACCTCCACCAATAAATTGCTGACGAGGCAGCAGCATGCCTGCAAGCTGCCTGCATTGTCACCTTTGTCATGCTGCATCCCTAACAGAGAGCCCAGAGCGCAGGGGAAGGCCAGGCAGAATGCAAGGCAGCAAATGAAACAGACCTGCTGCATTCCCTGGGTGGCAACACCTCCACTCAGCCTTTTTTTTTTCTTTTTTTTTTTTTCCCAAGGACAAAAGTCTTTGAGAGAGGAAAGGTGTCCCACGTGGTGGCAATTCCCAAGTGGTGCATGTGGCTTGGAGGCTTGTTTTGAAGAGGACGTGCGTAGGAGAATGGGTCCTAAGGGAAACGTAGGCAGAAGGCAGAGCTCAGGGGAAGGGGAATGAGCAGAGAGATGGAGAGGAGGGAGCTGTGCAAGTGGGTGCTAAAGGAAGAACATGGGAATGGGGGTCGGGAGGATGAACGCAGAGATACAGGGTGGGAAAATCTGTATTGGTTAAATTGTGAATAAAACCAGGCTGGAGGGATCCCAAAGGATGGGAAAACACAGCTCAGGCAGTGATTGACACTCACTTTTGGGTAAGAGGAGTTTGGAAAGCACCTGCCATCAGTGGGATGGGTCTGTGTGTACTGAACACAGAGCATAGTGAGAGCTGAGTTCAGCCAAAGGACCTCCAGAAGAGGAAACACAGAGCAAACCCTACTGCACTGCACCACATCCTGCTCTGGACAGGGAGCTTTGTTGTGTTTCCCCAAGCCCAGCCTGCTCCAAGAGCATCCCACTGGGTACACGATCAGTGTACCAGTGCCAGTCAATCTGCAAAACCCTGACTTGTCTTGCAAAGAAACCGCATCCTCTGCCTGCATGAATCAAGTGATTGTAGAACAAGGAACAAGCTGTTTTCAGAGAGCATAAATTTATATGCTCGTATTTGTTCAGGGTGTTGATCCTCAGGTCTCAAGAATCACGCTGGCTTCTTACCCCATCAAGTTGTTAACCACCACGGAGTGCCTGGGAACGACGTGTCACGTCTTTACTAGTGTGAAACCACAGAAATTTAATCTGAATTTGGTGATTTCTTCTGATAAGGTTCATCTTTCCTACCCATGCTTTTCCTTTCTGAAAGAAAACGACCGCATCTACCCCGAGGTGTCATTTTCTGAAGATGAGTTTTGTCATTTGTTATGCTGTTAAACTCCATGCTGATCTTGTATCAAATTCTTGTCTTGAGATTACAACCATGACAAACTGCAAGAGCTATCAAGGGCGTTGTCAAAATCCATCTGGACATTTTCGCTTAATTTAAGTGTTCCACATACCAACTTTGCTCCTAGAAAGAAAACTTGGCTCTGCGTTGTAGGGACGTGTTAGGAAATGCACCCTGCCTTGATTACTGTTTTGGTATAAGAAGGAGCTGGGGGTATTTTAAAAGCTTGTAGCATCTCTGCCGAGAGCTGGGTGCTTGTGGGGATGGATGGGCAGTGGATGAGCTGGGGGAGAAACCTCTGAACTGTGAGTAAATCTACATCTGAAAGTGAGTGAAGACCCAAAGCCCATCCCAGCACAAACACGGGTAACTGCAGGATTTCCCAAGCCTTCCATTCTGTGTGATGATACACCAAGATGAACAAACTTCCTCTTGGCTGCAATCACTGCGACACTCTTGGTTCCATAGCTGGCAATCCATCTTCTGCTCTGCTCACTGATGCAACAAGCTCCTTTCTTGCACACTTTTCTCCAGCCAGCGTTGCTCTCACCTTTCCTGCGAGCCATGTTTGAGATTAGGAAAAGGTCAGGAAAGGGTGAAAATGCACCTGATGTTGGGCACCTGTCTTTGTAGGGCTGATGTTAGCTGGCAATTCATGTGGGCTTAGGAGCAAATCCCTTGGGGTGATAGCAAGTTTGTGGATGAACGGTGCAGTTGAATGGATGACATCCAGAGAGACTTGGACAGGCTCAAAACGTGGATGAACATAATGAGGTTCAACAAAGCCAGGGGCAAGGTGTTGCACTTGGGTTGGGGCAATCCCAGATATGTGCACAGACTGGGAGAACTCAGGCTGAATGGGGCCCTGGGCAAACTGATCTAGTGCCTGATTTAGTGATTGGCAGCCTTGCCTGTGGCAGAGGGGTTAAAACTAGATGATCTTTGAGTTTTCTTCCAACCTAACCATTCTGTGAGTCTATGATTCTATGGCAGAAAATAGCCCAGGTCCAGAAAGCCTAAAGAGCTTCCCTACTAGTTTCTAGACTCCTCAGGAAATGACCTGATGAATAGCACCCGTACCAGCCACCAGCTGCACAGAAACCCCCAAGGATGGGGTGCTGAGCAAGTTCCCAGGAAGGGGAAATGGAGAAAAACCTGTGCCAACCAGTGTCAACATTCCTTGCTGAGCTGATGCTGTGATTTGATGCATTGCAGAAAGCACAGAGAAAGGGTACAACGCTGCCTGTATCAGCATCCTCATCTGCTTGGCTCGGTGCAAAGCTAAAATTCATCAGCAGCACTGAGCAAAGCTTTTAGAAATGCTCATAATTCAATTAGGCCATCAAAGAGATGATCTAATCACGTCAGCTCAATTACTCAGCCGGACGAGCTGACATCTCTCCTGCCACCTCAGTGGGAGCTGTCTGCTGCTCAGCCCTCTGGTAGCGATCCTTATACCCAAGGATGGGATTTGCTCAGGTTGTGCTCTTACTTTTCTCTCTGCTCTCCATGCACGCCCTGCTGCTGCTCCTGCCCACAGACCCAGGACCTGACCTACAACAAAACCCCAAGCCTGCTGGCTCTCATTCCTGCTCCCAGCCCACACCCACATGCTCTGTCAATGCCCGTTACTTTGCGGTTAGGTGCTGTGCTACCAACCCAGCTCTTATCAGGTTCTTGGTTCCTAGAGACAAAACTCTCTCACACAGAGCTATGTGTCACCTGAGCCCTTCTGAAGCTGCCGTGCACCCTGAGAACAAAGCCCTTGGAACAAGTGGACAGAGGGCACTCAGCTTCCAGCCTCACCCTGAAGGTACAGACAGCTCAGCTCTGATCAAACAGAGCTGTGGCACAACGCCTGGTTGCCACCTGGCTGTTGTCCTTGGGCAAATCCCAGATGGAAGCATCAAGGGCCAGACCCCAGCCCTAGAGCCAGCTGGCTGCAACATGGCTCCTATTTGCTCAATGGCTTTTGGAGGCTTCCAGAAGCTCCCACTCCTGCAAAACCAACTGCAAGCTGCTGGAGGATCCCTGAAGAAGAGCATGGCAGTGACAAGCTGAGTCCTTCACACGGAGATGTAAACAGGCTCAGTCTGCACAAAGCCATTCCAGCACACCCATTTAATCCTGGGACCACCACAATCAGAGTAGGGCGATGCAGCACTATCCGAGTGGTGCAGCTAAAAAGCTCCAATGTGAAAAGTTCTCTCTTTGGATGAGTGCTTTGTAAAGAGATGAGAAGCAAAGTGTGACCATCAGATGCAAACTCTGGAAATCGATTCACAGCTCTACATCCCAACAGTGTGTTGGGATGTGTTGCAGCTGGGATTGCTGCGTAGATTTATTGCACCGTGGATGTCAGAAAATTATGGCTTACAGAAAATAATGTAGTTGGAGTCAGATGAGGTATGAAAGGATTTGGGGGAACTTGGGACAGAAGAAAGGATCTGCTGGGCAACAGGATGGCAGCTGAAAGTCAATGCAATGCAATGGACAAGAGAAGAAACAGTCAGAACTATTCCTGGTCTTCATGCATTGTAAATCAACTAAAAGGCCACAGTGTCGTTGTAAAGATTCATTAAGAAGCATCTGCTCAACAAAGTGTTCTGGCCAGAAAAGCAGGATGACATTAGGATATTTAAATATACATTTTATGCGATGATGAAAATATTATGGTGCCATATATTACACAAGTGATGATACCTCCTCATCTTCAACAGCGTGTTCCTTCCAGTTCTGCTGCCCTCATTTGGAAGACATTAATCAGGTTCAAAGAGTGCAAGAAGAAATGCTGGAGACTTGGAAGATTTCCATATTAGAACAGACTGCTCGGGCTATTCCAACTTTAGATAAGAAATTAGTAATGGAAAAAGAATAAATTTCATTCACTAATGAATGACACTGGAAAAGAAAAAAGTGCTCTTCTAACACGCTGAGTGTTGTACTGCTAACAGAATCGGGAGGTACTCGTATAAATTCAAATAACCCTTTTATGTCAACCACCATTAAAACTCAGCTGAAGCACTTCTGATCTGGAAACTCATTAATTCCATACAGTAATCTGTGCCTGAGAGTTTAGTGAGACTCAAAAACGAGGTAACTCCTTTTCCCATAGACACTTCCAGGCAGGGAATGCCAATCTTCACATTTGGATATTGGAAAACTCTTGTTCATTTTTCAGTCCTTTGGGAGACCCCAAGACCATTTCCTGGGACAGAGCAACACACCTCTGCTCTGTAGGGACTTCTGATGGGGACCTGAAACACTTCTACCTCCAAACTGCATTTTCACGCAGAAAGTTTTCAAAGTTATCAAAGCAACACCGACAGAACATCTCCATCTTCTGCTCCGTGCATTCCAGATTTCAGAAATGGTTTTTGGATGCCTGGCACCACCCAATCAAAGCTTGGGGTTCGAAGCATTAAGGCTACACCTACGTGGGAACTGAAATGTCTGTTTCCTTGGAAATGCGCTGATTCCAAACTCCAATTTCAAATCAATGCGGAGTGAAATGACATATTTAGAAATTCTGCACAAAATGGAACGCTTAAGAAGTTTTTAAAAGTTACTCGAGATGCTCTGTTGTCATCTTGACAGGCTGCTTTTCGATCCTCATTGTAATGTATTGCATCAGGTGGTAATTTTCATAGCAAAAAATTATTTTGAAAGGAAAAAATGGAAATGCTGAGTTCTTGTCATTTTCAAATGGAACATTTCAGCCTGATTTGCATGTTTGACTTTGCATTCAGAATATAATGGGCAAAATCCAACACGCTGATGCTGAAAGCTCAGCATACGACGTTTGTGTAAAATCTAAGGGGAAAATGCTCTATGAGAATGATGCCCAGCTACAGCACTGGGTCCTGGTCTGGTCCCACCTGATCCCTCTTACATATTTCCCCTATGAGTTGTTGCTGTTTTATTCAGACATCTCAGAAATACAGAAATCTCTTCCTGCAAGCACGCTGTAGTACAGTCTTTCTTTTTAAGAGCAACAATCCATGCTCTCCTAATTAAACAGGTGGAAAATAGACGTGCACACTGAGAACATCTTTAGAATTGCTGACATTTTAATCTTATTTTATTTAGTCAAAGGCGCTCTCGGTGTTCCTGCTTTACAGCTTCACTGGACCGTGCTGTTGGAGACTTACACGTGTTTGCATTACAGTGATAAATCAACCACACAGCTCCCTCCTGTATGAGCCACATATCTCGATATTGCAGGCTTCAGACCTGATAGAAAGTTGCTGAACCCTTTGTTCCCATGAGCACCAGCTTGCAGTGAGCCCATGGAGGACATGTCCTGCTCTGCTGAGCACCGGGTGCATGACTTTGGTCCCATCCAGCAGCACCAGCAGGACCAGCACCACAGCTCCTGGCAGGGGAAAAAAGTCACAGCATGGGCTGTGCTGGTGAAGAGGAAGGCAACCAATTCATGATTATAGCATTATGAAGGTTGGAAAAGATCTCTCATATCCCCAAGCCCAACCCCAAGCCATCCCACCGTGCCCACTGACCAGGCACTTTGTAGTGATGAATTCCTTTAAGGTGGTGGAAAAGAGTTTAGAAAGGACGAATGTAATGAGACTCTGGATCACTAATAATGATATTACTCCCAAAAAGCAGACAAGGAAATACTCCTTCTCATGACTCACATCCAATGAATGCTGTTTTGAGTGCTTCTCCAACGGTATTTACCATTACCCATCACTCCCCATCTCCTGCTCCACGCTGGGTGTGGAGGGCTCAGTGATGTGTTGGGGCTCTGTTTGTTGTGACAGGACATGGGGAAATGGTTTCACACTAAAAGCGAGGAAATTTAGACTGGATGTAAGAAAAAAAGTTCTTTACAGTAAGGGTAGTGAAGAACTGGCACAGGTTGCCCAGGGAGGTGGTGAGTGCCTCATCCCTGCAGACATCCAAGGTCAGTGGATTGGGGCTCTGAGCACTGATGGAGCCATGAGTGTCCCTGTTCAGTGCATGGAGTGGGACCAGATGGCCTTTAAGAGACCCTTCCAACTCAAAGTATTCTATGATTCTATGAAACCTCTGCGTGGAGTGGGGATGTGCTGCCAGGTCCCCATTCTAGCAAGGGAATCCGTTGGGTTCCTTTCATGGGGAGAGAGCACACCTGCCTGGCTGCAGAAAAACCCAGTCAGGGTACGTTTGCCACCAAAAAGGAAAAGCCCTTCTGAAGAATGCAATGCTAGAAATGCAGGTATACAGGATCCACGCACGTCCCTGAACACTTGACCTCCACATTCATGCTCTTCACCACACCCAGATCGATGGGCATCCGGTCGAACTTCATGCCGCAGGTGCTAAACTTTCCTCTGTGCAATGAGCCAGAATGCCTCATCCTTTGTATTGGCATTTGCCTTCCCACCACCCCCTCCATTGCTGCCTTCTTAACCATGTAATTGCTGAGGAGCACAGAACACCATCTTCAAATCCAAACCTTGATATGAGATATCAGATCCAGACTTCGACATCTGTAAAATTCAGAGTCTGGGTTTCAGTGCAATCCAGCAGATAAAGAGGGGATGATTGCAAAACGAAGAGCCCCAGTGGCGGTTCTGAATCCCAAATTCAGCAGGTGCTGCATACTGTTTTGCCTTCTCTACAAAGACTGCTTTGCAATGCACCTGCAAAAGAGTTAACCTCTGTGGGACTGCGATTTGACAGGATTCCAGGCATTCGCACTATTTTCTTTCAGAAAAATCCTTTGGACTCTTAATCAGTTACAGGATTTAGTGGTATTATTTACACCTTGAAAGGAGGAAGAGAACCCCCCCTCAGCCTCTGGGAGACAATGCTGAGCCCCTCCTCACCCCGACTGCACTGCGTCAGCACTAACCTTTCAGAAATCTCCTCTTGCAGAGCCCTGTCACCTGCATAGCAGTCTGTGATGTCCGGCGACTCGAAATGAATGGAGGAGATTAGTGCCTTTTGTGAAATGGCTTTCAGGGTTTCTGCAAAGTTTACACGTTATTTCTTGTAAGAAGCTGGGCAGGAGTGATGGAATCACACAATCACAGAAACATAAAATCACCACGGTTGAAAAAGATCCCCAAGATCATCCAGTCCAACTACTAACCTACAACCAATATTTCCCCACTAAACCGTGTCCCTCAGTACAACATCTAAATGTTTCTTGAACACCTCCACAGACAGTGACTACACCACCTTCCTGGGCAGCCCATTCCAGCTCCTGAACACCCCTTCAGAGACGAAATTTTTCCTAATATCCAACCTGAACCTCCCCTGGAGCAAAAAAATCAAGTGAGCCTTCTGCCAAGCAGCAATTGTGGTGACACGGTCCTGTTCCTCAAGTCCCCAGTGGTGCCCAGGCATATGGAGGAACTCTGCCTGGTAAGATCCCCCAGAGCTCCAGACATCTCCCTCCCATACTGCTGGGTGCGTGCTGTCATCAACCTGATCTGGTGAGGGACAACAAGCCCATGGCTAGGGATGGAACTGAGGGGCTTTAAGATCCTTCCAACCCAACCAACCCAACCAACCCAACCCAACCAACCCAACCCAACCCAACCCAACCATTCTATGATTCTATGATCTCATGGGGAAACACCATTCCAAGGGACCTTCAGAGCAGCCCCTGCTCCACTGCAGCCACCATGAGAAATCAAGATAATTCTTACCCATATCCTAACTTTGCTAAACCATTTATTCTGCACCCTGGATGCTCACATTGCCAACCTACTGAATGTCCCTTGCAGAATCTCTAGACTGATGACATCACAGCCCTTACGAGCTGCAGTAGGATGAGTTATGTGAGATTAGCTTTTCCCTACAAATGCAAATTTCGGGGGTAGGTCCCACTGAACCAAGCCTCGTGGAGATTTTGTGATTTTCCCTGTTTGGCAGCAATATAATTACAGTCCTGTGAATGGCTGGGAGGAAACAAGATCCCAGGAGCTGCCTATGGCTGCTGGTGCTGCTAGCGCAGATTGGCTTCCAAAGAGCAGGTAAGAGCAGGATTTCTCTTGATAATTTCCTTTTACTCACTCTGGCCATTCACTATCAGATCGTTTCCCCTTCACCAAGACTTTTATGTGTAATCATTTTTTCTAAAAGCATTTGCCCATGTGCATTTTTTAAAAAATAAGTCGCAAATTTAATTTCTAAGTCGACATTATGTGCCTGCAATCCTCAAAATGCTGATGTAGCTCTGCATATAGTTTCACCATGGCTTCTGACAGAGTTTCAGTTAATGACAAAATTAGGTAAGAAAAAGGCATCAACAAAATCCCACTTTTTGTCAATCAGTGATTTAACTGCCAGGAAATAATGGCATTGTATGCAACGCTATGGGAAAAGGTGTCATTGTTTTATGATGGGCTGATCTTTGTGTGAACAAATGCTTATGGTTTACCAAAAAAAGAAATCAGGAACATTAAAGTATTGTAATCAGGGGACAATTTGTTTCTAAAACCTTTCAGGCTTGCAAAATGTTTCCCTCTGTAATTCCTTCTAAGATCCAAGTAATGGACTTCTGAAAGTTTGGTGTTTTTATGCAGTACTGGCATGGATACCACGGGGGAGGATGAAATAAATATCTAAAATTTGACCAGAAAAGTTGGTTAAAAAGTTGCATGGGAAATATCTAGAAACAGATTTTTCAAATAGTTATTTGAAATCGGTGTTGCTGAAGGAAAAGTCAAGGTTTGCCATTAGCACCCTGCAAAGTACTAGACTGCTAAAATCATTATTGCTGTAATGTAATTAAATCTGAAATAAAGGTGACATAGACTCTTAAAGAGAATATATTTCACATATTGAAGCCCATAATAAATCACACATGACATTACAACTGTCTTCCTACTATAAGAGCACTGTCTTACTATGGTTGTACCATTCCTTTTTTTTTTTTTTTTTGGTAAAAATAAGCTTCTCAGAGAGAAAACCAACAAACTTCTTTTGATAAATGCCTTCCCCTACCAGTGCACCAACTATTTAAGTGGAAACAGACTCTTGGGAAGATTTAGTGTAATGTTTCAAGGTGTTTGGAAGACACGAGAATGTCAATAATGAAATTATTCACATTTAGGTGACTCTCCATGAACAAACCAACACCTCTGAGGATCATTTTTTTCGTGAGAAGCACACAGAAACCTGAATCAGCCCACAGGTCTCACAGCAGCCTTTGCTATTTGGGATTTTTCAGTGTAGGGACTTTTCACCAGCCCCCAACATACAGCACAGATGGAGATCCCAAGGGACCCCCAGTGCCATGCTGCTGCAGAGTCCTTGGTGGCATTCCTAGAACCTAAAGCAGAAGAACTGAGGCAGCCTTGGAGGTCCATTGCATTCAGCCAAGTCTCCAAGAAAGTCCCTCTGGTATTTCCTCACCCCTCAGATGCTGACAGGAGCATCTTCCAGACATCAAGCCCGATAGATTCATGAGGTTGTGCTGTCAAAGCACAAAGCAAAGGGACTCTGAAAATTGGAGTTAGGGATGCTTTCTATCCAAAGGTCTAACGCTGGGGGAACTGTGATGCTCTACTTGGAGATACTAGGTTAGAAAGGAAACCAAAGGGATTCTCAAATTCTTTCTTAATTTAGCCCATCCCTCCAGGCTAAAGAAATCATGCTCTGACAAAGGAGAAAAAACAATTCCCAGATAGCACAAGCCTACTAACCTCTAGCTTGCTTTTTCCCAGCCTTGTTCCACCCTGAAATGAGTTCACCTAAGCCCAGAAACAGCCAAAGGACCAGAGATGAATAAGGAAGCCAGATAACAAAAGGTTCCTAATCCTTCCATTGTTCCCTTTGCTATAAAATCTCTTAGTAATTGGTCAGTGAATTAGTCACATAACTCCTCTGACCTCAGGATGGGCACTGAAGCATTAAGAGAAAAAAATCTGCACTTGGGACTGCACCAAATCCTCCAGATCTGATGAAGGCAAAGATAGTTTGTCTTGTTACTGATCTTCCCTTCCCTTCCCTTCCCTTCCCTTCCCTTCCCTTCCCTTCCCTTCCCTTCCCTTCCCTTCCCTTCCCTTCCCTTCCCTTCCCTTCCCTTCCCTTCCCTTCCCTTCCCTTCCCTTCCCTTCCCTTCCCTTCCCTTCCCTTCCCTTCCCTTCCCTTCCCTTCCCTTCCCTTTTCCCTTCCCTTTTCCCTTTTCCCTTCCCTTTTCCCTTTTCCCTTTTCCCTTTTCCCTTTTCCCTTTTCCCTTTTCCCTTTTCCCTTTTCCCTTCCCTTTTCCCTTTTCCCTTCCCTTTTCCCTTCCCTTCCCTTCCCTTTTCCCTTCCCTTCCCTTCCCTTCCCTTCCCTTCCCTTCCCTTCCCTTCCCTTCCCTTCCCTTCCCTTCCCTTCCCTTCCCTTCCCTTCCCTTCCCTTCCCTTCCCTTCCCTTCCCTTCCCTTCCCTTCCCTTCCCTTCCTTTCCCTTTCCACCACTTGCCCCAAAACTAGGAGATGAGGGTCCATCAATTTGTTTGAGAAGGCTCAAAGCTGTTTTACTCCTTTCCCAAGCATCCTAAACCTCAGAAGAGAACTCAGATCCTCTCCCAAGAGAGAAGAGCATACAACACATTACTCGCATCTGCACAGCTATAATGACCATTCACATTAACTCAATTTGCAATAGTTCTATTCTTATATAAGAACTTCACAAAGTAGTGCTTTTTAAATACTTCCCGCTGCACAGCAGATAACAGCACTAAATGTAGCAGGGAAGGGAAATTAGTATAATCAGAAGCACACTAACTAGGAAATACATCTGTGTGTGCAAAGACATGGCCCAAAGGAGTTCAAGGAACAGTCTTTGCCTCTGGCTAAATTGGCCCTTGTTGGGTCTAAACACTCTCTGGCAAAATGTCATTATTTATCTGCATTGCTTAGCTGGTGACACCAGCAAAACTCATTGCAATTTTGGATCCTTTCCCTGCTGACCTCAAAGGCACCAAGCGGCCGGGGAGTTCTGCGCACCTCTTTGCCTTCCATCTGCATTGCACAACGCAGCAGAGGCTGCTGCTGAGCTGGCCCTTGGCGAGGGGAGGAAACGTCTCCAACAATTTGTTAACATCAGGGCAGACGACAGGCTATTCCTCATCTATTTTAAAATTTGTAGGAGCAGCTTCTTTCCTGGGGCCTCGTGATCCCACGTCTGAGCCAGAGCGATGTAACTGCATGATTCAACGGGAGCTTAATGGGGGACAAATATTGGAATTTATAGCATTGCAGTTTTCTGACAGTTACTTTCTTCCCCTTGAAAACACAAACTTTTCCTTGTAGAATGCAGTTTTGTTTTGTTTTCACAGCTGAGCTATTGTTTGTGGATGGCATTTGTGTTAACGTGCAATCAACAGATGCACACAGCCCTCTAAGAAATAAATCTTATGCTTTCGTTCCAGCACACAGAGAAATTCCAGATTTTGCAGGGGAATTTAAGTCAGAACATCTGACAGGAGAAATGTCTTCCATTCAGATTTTTGGTTTTTTTTTTTTTGTATTATTATTATTGTTGTTGTTGTTAGCATTGTGTTCTGGCCTCAGCAAAACTACTTTCAAAATAAATACACGCATCTATCCAGGACCAAAAGCAATACAGAACCCAAATGATTTACCTTCAGCTTTTTTCCAAACCAATGGAATGAAATGGAAGAAATGCAGGCAGTGCTTCTGCGGGCAGAGATTTACTTGGACTCACTTCTGTTTCTATGGGCAGAGCAATGTGACA
Organism: Phasianus colchicus; assembly: GCF_987193195.1. Lineage (NCBI taxonomy): Eukaryota > Metazoa > Chordata > Aves > Galliformes > Phasianidae > Phasianus > Phasianus colchicus. The sequence continues at coordinate 2,460,624 of NC_143463.1, read as the reverse complement.
CAAGCCAGACTGCTGCTCAGCCATGGAGGATCAAACATGCTCTGATTCTCCTTTTGTCCCCTAAGTAAATAACGATAAGAGGCTGCAGAGAAACCTTTAGTGCATTTCCTGCTTGTTTCTTTGATCATTTGAAAATTAGGGATACTCTTGCTCTTGGAACTGTATTTATATTTGATTTCATGAGGTAAAAAAACAAAAAGGCTTTAAAATCAGATCTTGAAAATAGGAGATAAAATCAACACAAAGCAGATATATCCACAAGTTATTTTCCTTACGTGTTGAATCTTGTGTCTGCTGAATTAATGTGTATTATAAGAACAGCAGGAGGAAAGAAATATAAGTCCTTGTACTGATGCTGGTCAGGCACTGGTACAGACATGGGGTGGTGGGGTCACCATCACTGGAGGGGTTCAAGGAATGTGGAGATGTGGCACTGAGGGATGTGGTCAGTGGTGTGCTGAGATGGGTTGGGGCTGGGGATCTGAGAGGTCTTTTCCAACCTGGAGGATTCTGTGATACCCCCAGAAGTGCAGCTAGTAGAACTTCAATTCTATTTGAGCAGAACCCTTACGCTTAGGGAATGCATTGTTTTCTTGTTTAATTTGTTCTCAGACTTGCCATACGTATGGCACATGTTCAAGGCAAGTCTTAGAAGGACACAAAGCAAAAACACAAATCCAACACAGATCTTGGAATCTGATATGAGTAAAAATAAATGGGCTTGCATGATGGTTTACGCTACTGGATTTTGCTGCTTTCGTTATCCAAGATATTTCGTGCAAATCCCCCAAACGTCTTTGTGACATTGCCATACACCGAGTTCATGTCTACATGCACTTTATGAGTCTTGGCTGCTGATCACCAATCCTGGAACCAACCAAGGGCAGCCTTGATAACCCAACTGTTCCTCACTCCACACAGCAAGTAAAGAATACCTGTTACCTCAAACAAAGCCAGTTTTAAGCTTCTCAAAGAAACGGTGTTCTTTAGATTTATAAAGTCATGATGCTTACACCCCAGCAGAAAATCTTTGCCACCACTGTGAGACAACTGGGTGGTGCTGAGTGCTCCTCTTCCCATTGGAGAGAGAAAGTAGCCCTGCAGGGCCGATGCCCCTGGAAACAACACCGCTATTATTCACTACCCAGTGAGAACTGGACTTTCATGGGAGGAGATGAAAACAAATAGATGTTGCAATAAATCATCCTTACAAGCTGGACAGGTGTCCTGAAAAAAGATGTTTATTAATTCAATTCTGCTAAATACCAAGACATAAGGAAGTTAAGGCAGGTAATTCTCACCATAGCAGTCACAAAGCAGCCCTTTTTCCAACAGTATTCTTCCTTATGCATGACTTAGAAGTTATGCTGTTACCTTTTAGCCCTAATTTGCATTATTTCCTTTGTAAAAGCTGTAAAAATAACATTAAGTATATGGAAAATCAATAACTTGATCTAAAGTTATTTGTACAGGAGATTGTAGAACTCACCTCCAAAATCTTAATAACTTCAAGGAGAATGGGCCATGTTTGGACCTATTGACAGGACTCTTGCATGAAGGAGACTTCCCTACCAATGTGGAACATCCCAACCTTCGCTTGAATCTGTATCACAGATCAAACCTGCATATTCCATTGTGCCCCTGTCAGGGATAGAATAATCCTGGAGATGGCTCTTACAACCTGGTATTTTCTATTTCATCGTCACGGAATGGAAGGATGCAGTTTGCTAAGTACACATTGATGCCACAAATGACAGCCTGCGTTTTGAACCGTGCTGCTATAACCCAGTAGACAAAGTGTTCTTAGATTAATTATTGCAAAAAAATATATAAAATAAAAAAAAAAATCTATACAAAAGATGTCAAGGTTAATGATTCAATCAGGAAGAAAAGTGCCAGCAGAAAAAAAAAAAAACTTCGTATGACAGAAATTATTATGCTGAATGAACAAAAAGAATTACAGATTTCAGAATAAAAGGTGGCACTTAGAAAATGCCAGCACCCCCACTTGTATGATTGTAAGGCTATAGTCTACCCTGAGATTTTTCAAGCAAGAAAACCTTTGCTCTCCCACATTCTATTTTCTCCACAAAGAAAAATCCACCAAGACCTACATTTATACCCCAAATTCTAAAAAAGACTTCAAACATGGAACTCGTTACAGGGGGTGGTGTGAAAAATCAGCCTGCTCAACTGCAGCGTGCGTGTCGACAAGTTGTACCTTGGCTCTCTGCCTTCAGGCACAGGTTGGTATTTAAAGCTCCGACTCGTCCCACTGCCACCGTACTACGGGACTTGTGTCTTCTCTATAATGAGGGCTTATTTTTCTATCAGATCTGTTTTGCCTTCAGCTAAGGAGTGTTAAATACACTTAGGGGAGCCCGCCGCCCTACGAATTACCTCCTCTCTGTAAATCTCAGCTTCTCACTTTTACTTATTAATTACAAAATCGCCAGGAAGGTCTTAATTTAAAATGGATGCTTTTCGTGGAGCGCTCTGAAGATGTTCAGATGTTTAATTGGGCAGGTATGGAAGTAAAACATGGATGTGCTTAGGACTGAGCTTCATCTCTGCCTCACCCCGTGACCATCATCATCTGCCCATACACCAGCTGCGCACTGGAGAAAACGGGAGACAGGCTCTGCTCCTTCAAAGGGAAATGTGGGGTTTGCAAGTTTCTTGCAATTTTAGTTAAGCCTGTAAAAATTAGATGCAAAATGCCTTATGACGACGTCGCTCTGAAGCCCAGCTTGGTAGACTGAGCTCAGGTTCCTTGTTGCTCATGCCCTACAGTAAATGTTTGCCCCCCTCGCTCTGCATTGCTCCAACAAAGCCCAAATACCTCATGTTTTATTGCTGCACACTGACAAGGGCTGACCTCTCCCTCCACTCCCACTACAAAGGCTTTTGTGTGTTGTGTGTTGCTAGGAGGGAAGACATGGAAGAGACTGCGCTGCATTAGCTTTGCCTTTGCCTCCTTCACACCCCAACGTGAGCTGCTTACCTCAGCCCTTACCCATTGGCAGCTTCCAAGAGGAGGAAGAGATTCAATACAGAATTTAATCCGAAGTCAAACAGAAAGACAAAACGGGTTGGTTGAACAACAAGAGTTCCAATACTCTGCCATGAATCTGCACCAATATCAGCTGTAACTAAAAGACCACCAGACTGCTACCACTATTGGAAACACAACCTCGTGCAGCACAGAGCCCTTTGTGCCACCTGTAGCAGCTGCTTCAGAAGAAATCCACCAACCTCACATGTTTTGAGCAAAGAACAACCGCTCCAGAAACAAATTGCCTTAAAAATCTCTAGTTTTCCATCAGCCTTTTACGAAAACTCGCTGTTGCTCTTCATCTGTACCTGCAAAGCTGCTTTATGAGGTATAGGATGCACTCTAGTGGTTCTCACAAGTCACAATAGGGACCCTGTCCTGTTTCTCTTAGCAGAGCACACACACAACGAGGGCTCAGAGTCAGATGTGGGCTGTGCCCCATAAACTGGTATCAGACAGAATAGATACCAATCTCCACAGAACATCCCCTTCCCCATGTCAAACAATAAATGTAATAATAACAAGATTTCAAATTTTTCATTTCTGGAGACACGGAGTACTTCCTAGATTATAGTTTTGTCTCATGTCTCTGTTTAAAAAATCTGCCATTGCAGAACCTATGCCTAGGTAGGACAGGAGGGTCTCAGTCAGGGTTAGGGGATGTGATGAGTGGTATTGCTTTGGTATGAAGCTCAGCAGTCTCATTCCAGTTCCCATATGACACTTATGAACATCTCCAGTCCACTGCTCGGACTGGCACTGATGATCATTCAGCTCTTTGGGTACCTGGTCCTTACCTGAAGCTATGGCAGAGTTACCATTACATTCACTGCAGCAGCACTGGGATTAGAGGTAAAGTGGCTCATTTCTGTGGAGCAGTAATCTCGATTCATCCCTCTACTGTCAGTGTGGGGGCAACAGAAGAGGTCTCTTGTGGAATCATAGGGCCAGCACATTTCTGGATGAAATGAAACAGCTGAGGGGCAAAAGAGCCCTTGTATGACTGCCTGCCTCTGTCCTAGCCCCCCCCTGGCCCCAAAGTCTAGGCAGTTGGGTGCCCTAGACTCATTTTCTGATTCAATGATGGCAATGTTTGCATTTTAAGACCTGCCCTGTTCCCAGATTGATACGTAAACTTCACATTTACTTCCATGCTTTCCTTTCTTTCTTTCTTTCCTTTCTTTTTTTTTCCCCCCTTTTTCTTTTCTTCTTTTAAATTCAAATGCTTTTACATTGCTCTTCCCACAACCCATTTTTACATACAAAGATTTCGCCGGCAGTACAGGTCCTCGTGAAACCTTGAAATGGATTCACAAACATAACTGCATTTTTGTAACCATAAATCAACACTTCGGGTCCACAGCCTTCTTGCCCAGGTAACAACAGGCTTCTTAAACCAAGCAGGACTTTAAGGTGTGTCAGCTGCTCAACTAACAGAGCAACGTGCTTGCATTACCTGAGTTACTTCCATAACACTTGCAATTTGCTTGCAGAGGTAGCAGAGTTGCGAGGAGCCTGAAGCGATCTCTCATGCAGACAAGTGGTCTCAAGGCAACAAAATGAACTGGAAACGTCGCTCAGTGCAATGCTTTGTAAAAGCTGCATTCGTAGTCTCGGCATTTTATCTCAACACGTGCACAACAGGTAGGATGCACCCTGTGTTATTTCATGCAGTGCTCCAGGGGAACCGTAACTTTTGTACAATGGAAGGGGAAGGTTTTTTAAAAGAAAATGGTGTGTGTGCATTTATATGTCAACTCCGTATGTCTATGTGCAAAGCTAGAACCAACTGCATCAGGTTGCACTGAAAATTTTTCTGCAGGATATCTGTCCATACACGTGCGTACAGTGCATGAAGTCAAGGCAGGATGATTTGGGGCAAAAAGCTGGAGCAGGCTGTGGCCTGGGCCTTGTGCTGAGAGGTGAGGCTCCTGCAGGTGGTTGGTCAGCTATAGGGAGGTGGCAATAACGGAGGTGTCAGAGAGATGGATCAAAGCTGCAACTTCTGCTTTTTGAGGTTGTTCTATTTTCTCTCGCTGCCAAAGGAAACAAGTGTCTAAATTTGGGTAGCAAAAAGATCCAAGTTCTGGTAATAATTCAGTGAGAGACTTTTGAGCGCTTGATGGGTTTGTGCCTAACTTCCTCTATTTGAGTAAATGGAGAAAAGCTGTTTCCAGCATGTTCTGTGATTTTACCTCCAGAGTGCAGGCATCCTCCTATCTGAGTTCAGCACCTGAGAGAGAAAACATCTCTGCAATTTCTGCACGCAGAGTCCCAGTCTGGTTCAGCACAGTGCAAACACCAGAAGGTACATTTCCAGTCAGGTCTGGGAACACAAATCTAATTCACAGTGTAAAAAGAGATATATTTTTTTTTTTTGGGGGGGGGGGGAGAAAAAAAAAAAAAAAAAGGACTTTCAATATCCATCCCACAGGGCTGTAGATTGTGCCTGTATAATTGCTGCAGGAATCCAGAGGGTCACTGGTTAAAACTGGTACACATCCATTGACCACTAAATGAACATTTTAAGCCAAACAATGCACAAATTGCGATGGTATTTGACAGATTATGCCTCAGAAGATTTTTTTTTTGTGCTATGGAATGGTTCTTAGCTGCTATGCAGGGCTAGGAGGAGCATGTGGTATTGAGAACCCATCTGGGCCACCATGTCCTTGTGCTGCTTTGAAGCAGCACCTGAGCCAGAGCTGTTCTTCCCTCAGCACAGAGCTGTTGGGAGGAGATTGGCAGATGAATGATGCCCTAATCCAGAAGCAAACGGAAATAAAACAGTATGGAACAAGAAGAAACCACTTCCATCCACAGCTCTTACCTGATGTGCGTTGAAAGTGCAATTCTTTGTTAATGCCAGCAGAAGGAAGTAGTCATTTACAAACAGAGTGCTGAAACCTGATAAATCAAGCAGTGCGCTTTATGGAGTGCTCATTAAGACAGGACAGTCAAAGAATGACATTTCTTATGAATTGTTTTCCAAGTGATTTAGAGAAGTGCTCATGTTTCCCAATGAAGGTTTTCCTTTGCCGCCTCAGCAGAAGTGCAGGAATTAATTCTGTTTGAGAACTGAAGCTCTCATAAGGAAGTTCACCCCTAGTCAAAACATCAGGCTTCAAAACCAAATAACCATGAGCCCTTCAGAAGGTTCTTCATTCTTTCCAGGCTAGTCAGACCTTCGCTTTCATTTACGTGTGCACAAAAAGAGGTGTACACAGGTAGGTGCCCCCTCCCTACAGGTACAAACAATTGGATGAGTAAAGATGCTGCCTCGGGTGAATGCTACTAGAGAAACCTCATGGAAACTTCCCTTTTTCATTTTTTCTTTCTTTCTTTCTTTCTTTCTTTCTTTCTTTCTTTCTTTCTTTCTTTCTTTCTTTCTTTCTTTCTTTCTTTCTTTCTTTCTTTCTTTCTTTCTTTCTTTCTTTCTTTCTTTCTTTTTTTTCTTTTAATGGGAGTTCAGGTTATCCCTGTAGCAAACATTGCCTTTAAATCACAGAGGTGTTTCTGATAGGATCTGTTTCCATGAGTGAATTTTGATTGCAAGTTCTTTATTTTGTAGAAGTATGAAGTCCACCTGTTATGTCTCTCCATTGCTCTTCCTTGTAGGATTTTGATGCTGAAAAATGAAACAATAAGCAGTCTCCTCTGGATATTTATACTTAGAGTGAAAGCAGGGCTTATATGTAGAATCATAAAGGTTGGAAAGATCTTTAAGATTATCTAGTCCAGCTATCTAATTACCACCAATATTGCCCACTGACCATGATCCTAAATACCACACAGAATCATAGAATCATTAAGGTTGGAAAGACCAGTAAGATCATTCAGTACAACCATCTGCCTACCCCCAATATTGCCCACTCACCATGACCCTAAATACCACATCTACACACATCTCTGCATATATTTTCAGAGTGAGTTGCAAAGCTGATTTGCTTCAATTTTATTTTTCACTGTGCTCTTTCATACAGCCTCCCTCTTTCTCTCCAGCTCTCTAGAATACAGGGAGCACCTTTTTTTCTTTCTTTTTCATTTTTTTTAGAATGATTTTATGCATACAGATGAAAGAAAACTCATAATAAAGACAGCCATCGAGCAGAAGTGAGTTGTGAATCACACATCGTTTCTCCCTTACTAACACTTGAGGGAAAGGTCAAGGACAGGTGCTCAGCTTACCTAACTGCTTGCACAATGCAGAACATACACGTCAGTCCCTTGGACCATGACATATTGTAGTTACCGTAATTTCAGAAACTTTGGGAGGAACTGCTGATCTTTATATGTTACACAACACGTAAACAGATGGAAACTGCATTTTACAGAAGAATAATATTTATGTGAGCAACAGCTATTTAGTTATTCAAGCAGGACAACTGAATTTACTTTAGTTTTGTCATAAACATATTAATTGGTCTTTATTACTTCTTCAACCATAAAAAAGGGCATTTTTAATGTAAATTATCTCAAATATTTACAAAAAAAAACCCCACAGATATTCAAGGCAGAACTGTATCCAATTTGTACAACAGAGAAAATTTAACATGATTTTTTTAATCTAATAAAACAAACTATTAATGCTTATAAAGTAAGTGTTAAACTCTAATTGCATGCTGGAGACCTTCCAGACAAAACATCCACCTTTCTATAGGAATGGCTAGTTGAAAATTTCCTCCCCCAGTCTGCACTGCTGTTGACAGTGACAAAACTGAGTTAATCACAAAGCCTGTCCACCAGGAAGAAGGCATGAAAAGGTTGTTGGCCCTTCCTCTAGTCAAAGCACAGTATAATGAGAACAGTTCACTAGAATCTAATGGAAAATACAGACTGTGACCAGCTATTTCTGTGTCTATCTTGGAAAAGAAATTTCAGTTTTGGAAGAACGGTGAGAAAAAGGAAACAGAAAAAGTGAATGAGGATGGAAATTAAGGGGTGAAGGAACTCCGAGCCAAAGTCTGTGGCATAAATTACACCTGTAGACCTTCATGCCCTTCACAGATGAATCATGATCAAGAAATCATCAGGCACAAAACTTATGTCAAACTCATCCAATATTGTCAATGGTTCAAAAAAGCTTTTAAATTATTTTCTCAATTCGTGGCACATGGCAGCCTGTCTTCCTTAAATGAAACTGCCCATAACAATAGCATCACACGAATCTGCTGAATTTTGCCACTTTATTCATCTGTCTACTGTCATGCATCCCTTCCATGTGTTCTCCTGAAACCTTTTGTCTATTCTCTCATTTGGATGCAAGGGGAGATACTTCAGGGGATGACTGAGGCTACGTAGAGTTGCTTGCTTGCAGTTACAGCAGTGAGAAATAATCTTGGCCCCAAAGAATCCATATGATTCAGCTAGGAAGGATGAGGCTAATGGGGTTTTTCTTAGCAATCAAGCTGGTTAGTACACAGCTGTTCACAAAACACCACCGAGTGATGTTTCCTCATCCATACAAGAAGCTGTACTACTGAAACACAGAAAACTACTGACTGAAAGTCTTCCTTTCTGTTGCGTATCCACCCTCAACTTAAATATCTAAGGGATGAATGTGTGATTGTGGCCTTCTTAAGGGTGTAAACGAGTATCCATTCCTGATTATTTCATGCTCAGATTAATGTACGCTGACCTTTTCAAACAGCGAGCTTCTTATTTCCCTTACCTAGAGGGAAAGTACCACATTCTAATTTTAAAATCCTTGGTCTGTAAGGTACTAGCAGGTGTGTCACTCATCAAACCCTCAACAAAGCAGAGGCATTATGCAAGGTGCTTAAGTTTAAGAACATTGCACCTTGACCATCAGACTCATCTTCTTCCCTTCCCTGCGAGAGCTATTTCTACCTTACTAAGAGCAGAGCTGATACTGAAGGGATTGGACTCATCTGGTGAAACCACAGCCTAAAACAGATGGATTGGACAACAAATTTATTTTGGTATAAGTTTATATACCTTATCCTTGCATTTTGCTGCTTTTCAGGTAAGTTTAATTATGTGCTACTCTGAAAAAATGATTACTGTAGAGGTCTACATACTTTAAAATGAAATTACTACCACTAAAAACTGTAACCAAGGATAAAATGCTGCACTTGTGTCTGTGTAATTACTTAAGCAATACTGTCAGTTTATTTAGAAATATAGAACTAGGGAAAATACCTTTGCCATAAAGTCTTCTAAGTGGCAAACTTATTGAGCTCATTGCCTTGTCATCATTTAGCATGAAGTTCTTCATCAGTTAGAAGTAGAAAAGAATGGATAGGAGTACATGATAATTCACTATTATTGAAGAATATTCTTCACTATTATTGAAGAATATAAATGGAAAGGTACTGAACTAGTTTTGTTTAGCAAATTCCAGAACAGATTATCATGTCTGGTTCTAAGAAACCAGATTTAATTTCTTATGTATTATTAAAGAATGAGTGAGATGTTAATAATTCCTTGATAAACTGTTATGTACAATCCTCACTTTTTAATTCATAGAAAGAGGGAAAAATACTCCAGAGCATGTTTCTGGAAAATAATCAAAGCTAGAAATAATTTGAAAATGCTATGTTTTCAGATTTTATTTTTTTTCCCATAAAAGTGGTGATAGAGGGGCATCTGAAAATAAAGACATTTTCAGTGGCAACAAAATGCTGTACGGTCTGAGGTTCTGGAATTCCCAGGTCATTGAAACAGTATTTCCTATAAAATGAGAATTAGCTTTGTCAATAGCTATGGATTTAAAATGCTGAAGGCATTCAACCATTAAAAAGTCAAGATGTCTTTGTTTTTTTTTTTTAAATTCCAGTTTGGGCTATTTGATTTCTATAAAGAATAGAAGTAGTGTGGCTTGAATGACTACTCAAATGAGTATAAATCTCATTTTCTAAAACAACTAAGACATTTAGGACTTGAAGTGCCGATGGCTTTCAGAGCCATTCAAGCAAGGATATTCAGCAGAAGTGAATGGAGAATTAGTTTCAAACAAATTTGTAAAAATATATAAAATCCCTTTGCTTATCCAACCAATGTCCTAAGTAATATTTGTTTAGTGTTAAGAGAATTAAGACTTTTGATTCTGAAGCAGAGAGGAAACGTGGGAATTACACATTGCTTTAAATGATGCAAGCTCATCAACTACATGTATGAAAATTGCATTACTTTTGACTTTTCCCAGTAGCCTTTTGGTTATTTTCATCTTAGCTCGTGTATAAAAATAAAATAAAAAAGGATTTCAGCCCAAAGCCAGAATTTAAAGGGGTAGCATTGTGCCAGTTGAGATGAAAATATTCTCCTTTTCCCATTGGATAGCATAAAGCCTCAGCCTTGATGTAATGCATAAAAACTAGTGTTCTACTGCCCTACAAATTTCTGACTGGGATTAGAAAATCTATGAGGCATTACAGCACTCATGTGATGAGATGTGGATGTTTTGGTGAATTCTTTGTGAATAGTGGAAGGACAGGTAACGTCCTTAGATCAGTAAGTGTGCAATTCCATTTTAATATTTCAGTGTATGCAACTCATCCAATTATTCTTAGATCAATATACTGTGCTTCCAATTTGCTTGTTAGTGTACTAGTTTGGTGCACCTCACTGAAACACTGCACCTTTCTGCCAGGAGCTGCTTAGCCAGCAAACAAATTGTATGATGGATGGTTGGACTAGATGACCACGGAAGTCTTTTCCAACATTGGTGACTCTATGATTCAGTAAATAAATAAATATCCCAGTAAAAGCATTTTAGCAACAAAAGTGTTCCTAATCTTTATACAATCCACACCTTTTTATAATGGAATGCAGTTTCAGTGATTCCTCCATGAACATTCAAGGTTTCTTGTTTATTTTAATCCTTATTGTAACCATACTTTTTAATATTCTACAGCCTCTTGAGCTCTCTCATAATAAAAAATGCTAGAGTCAAGCTTGAACGAATTTAGAATCTAAGAAAAATAACAACAAAGACAAAGGAATTAAGAGAGGGTAGGCCATAATTTTTGCACAAGAAGGAAAGAGTGGTGGTTTGATTTGTGCCCAGACATGAAAAAAAAACAGCAATGCTTAGATTGCTTAGCACAGCAACTTACTGTGACAATAAAGTCTCTAGGTTGAGGCTGGCTTGCAACCAAGAAGGTTGAGGAGGTTGGAGGATAAGCTCTGGTGCTCTGGAAATGAAAGCAGAACCAAAAGCAGCATGCAAGAAAAGAAATATTCTGCTACTTAATCATGCATATGGCATACAATAAAAGAAAAGAAAAAGCTTGATGGGATGAAGGAACACAATTAAGATCCCTTCAATTAACATTAAACATTAAAACAAGGACATGATTTAGCACAGGATTGCTAGAGCTACGGTAGTATGGTTAGATTGTGGTAGGACTCGATGATCATTAAGGTCTTTTCCAACCTGAGTGATTCCTAGATTCTTATATCTGAGTGATAACTTACCCATTCATATTTTTTATAACAGAATCAAACCATACAACAGCAATCGAAATGAACACAACAGCTGCCATGGAAACAACTAAAAATGAAGCAACAAAAATTAGCAATTCCACCCCAAAGAAAAATACAGCACTAGAGACTATAACAACAGCAGTTCATACCACGCAAACAACCACAAAACATACTACAGAAACATCCACTGCTGCTACAACCAGCACAGATAACACAGACACAACTCAACTGATAACAAGCAATAATGCAGACACCAAACCTTCAACCACCATACTCAAGCCGAATACAAGCACCTCTGCGTCACTGACAAGCACACCAAGCACTACCACATCACCTCTTGCAGCAACCACTACTCAGGAGACCACTTCTCCAGCTGGGACCACATCTCCACCCACCTCTACTTCTGCCCGCACAAGTACATCTCTCCTCAACACAAGTACAGCCCTCCCATCCACACCTGGAGAAACAACCTCCACTGCTACCCTCGCCACATCACCATCCAAAACCACACCTGCTCGCTCTTCCCCTGCACTGTCTACTATTGTTGAAACAACTACAACTCTCATGTCAACAACGGAAACATCAAGCAAAGCAGAAGAAACGACCACTGCAGTCACATCAAGCCCAACTGCAGCATCTTCCTCTCAAACCGCTACAAGCTCTCCTCCTGAGACAGCATCACCGACAAACACCTCCCCACTTACGTCCACCTCTTCTCCTGCAACAAGCCCATCTCCTACAACCACCTCAGCAGCTCCTCTAGCCACTACTCAGGAGAACACGACTCCAACTGAGACTGCAACTGCACCAACATCTACCCTAACACCAACCTCCACATCAACACTCTCCACTTCACCTCTCTATACAAGTTCCACTGTCTCCTCCACGCCTATACAAACGTCCACCACTGCTACCCCAGCAACATCTGCCCCTGAAACTACAAGTACGAGCTCTTCCACTCCAGAAGCAACCACAGCACTGTTGACAACAACCACAGTTCCCTCAACTATGCAAGAAACCTCCAGTCCGGCTGCTGAAACATCCACCGCTGCAACATCCAGCACAGCTCTCACAGCCACTTCTGCTCTGTTGACCAGCACTAGCGCCGGCACCACAACTTCCACCACCATCTTCACATCACACACGAGCACCCCTGCATCTCTGACAAGCACACCAGGCACTACCACATCACCTCTTGCAGCAACCACTGCTCAGGAGACCACTTCTCCAGCTGGGACCACATCTCCACCCACCTCTACCCAGGCAACAACCTCTAGCTCTACACTAAAGAGTACACTACTCATAAACAGAAGTGCAGCTGTCGTTGCAAAACCTGTAGAAACAGCCTCCGCTTCTCCCATCGCCACATCACCATCCCAAACAACAGTAGCTAGCTCTTCCCCTCCACTGACTACTATTGTTGAAACAACTACAACTCCCATGTCAACAACGGAAACATCAAGCAAAGCAGAAGAAACGACCACTGCAGTCACATCAAGCCCAACTGCAGCATCTTCCTCTCAAACCGCTACAAGCTCTCCTCCTGAGACAGCATCACCGACAAACACCTCCCCACTTACGTCCACCTCTTCTCCTGCAACAAGCCCATCTCCTGCAACCACCTCAGCAGCTCCTCTAACCACTACTCAGGAGAACACGACTCCAACTGAGACTGCAACTGCACCAACATCTACCCTAACACCAACCTCCACATCAACACTCTCCACTTCACCTCTCTATACAAGTTCCACTGTCTCCTCCACGCCTATACAAACGTCCACCACTGCTACCCCAGCAACATCTGCCCCTGAAACTACAAGTACGAGCTCTTCCACTCCAGAAGCAACCACAGCACTGTTGACAACAACCACAGTTCCCTCAACTATGCAAAAAACCTCCAGTCCGGCTGCTGAAACGTCCAGCGCTGCAACATCCAGCACAGCTCTCACAGCCACTTCTGCTCTGTTGACCAGCACTAGCGCCGGCACCACAACTTCCACCACCATCTTCACATCACACACGAGCACCCCTGCATCTCTGACAAGCACACCAGGCACTACCACATCACCTCTTGCAGCAACCACTGCTCAGGAGACCACTTCTCCAGCTGGGACCACATCTCCACCCACCTCTACTTCTGCCCGCACAAGTACATCTCTCCTCAACACAAGTACAGCCCTCCCATCCACACCTGGAGAAACAACCTCCACTGCTACCCTCGCCACATCACCATCCAAAACCACACCTGCTCGCTCTTCCCCTGCACTGTCTACTATTGTTGAAACAACTACAACTCTCTTGTCAACAACGGAAACATCAAGCAGAGCAGAAGAAACGACCACTGCAGTCACATCAAGCCCAACTGCAGCATCTTCCTCTCAAACAGCTACAAGCTCTCCAGCAGCGACAGCATCACCGACAAACACCTCCCCAGTTACGTCCACCTCTTCACCTGCAACAAGCCCATCTCCTGCAACCACCTCAGCAGCTCCTCTAACCACTGCTCAGGAGACCACATCTCCAGCTCAGACTACCTCTGCACCAACGTCTAGCCTAACAACAATCTCCACTTCAACACTGTCCACTTCACCTCTCTACACCAGTGCTACTGTCTCCTCCACCCCTGTACAAACATCCACCACTGCAACCCCATCTACATCTGCTCCTGAAACTACAAGTACGAGCTCTTCCACTCCAGAAGCAACCACAGCACTGTTGACAACAACCACAGTTCCCTCAACTATGCAAGAAACCTCCAGTCCGGCTGCTGAAACGTCCAGCGCTGCAACATCCAGCACAGCTCTCACAGCCACTTCTGCTCTGTTGACCAGCACTAGCGCCGGCACCACAACTTCCACCACCATCTTCACATCACACACGAGCACCCCTGCATCTCTGACAAGCACACCAGGCACTACCACATCACCTCTTGCAGCAACCACTGCTCAGGAGACCACTTCTCCAGCTGGGACCACATCTCCACCCACCTCTACTTCTGCCCGCACAAGTACATCTCTCCTCAACACAAGTACAGCCCTCCCATCCACACCTGGAGAAACAACCTCCACTGCTACCCTCGCCACATCACCATCCAAAACCACACCTGCTCGCTCTTCCCCTGCACTGTCTACTATTGTTGAAACAACTACAACTCTCTTGTCAACAACGGAAACATCAAGCAAAGCAGAAGAAACGACCACTGCAGTCACATCAAGCCCAACTGCAGCATCTTCCTCTCAAACAGCTACAAGCTCTCCAGCAGCGACAGCATCACCGACAAACACCTCCCCAGTTACGTCCACCTCTTCACCTGCAAGAAGCCCATCTCCTACAACCACCTCAGCAGCTCCTCTAACCACTGCTCAGGAGACCACATCTCCAGCTCAGACTACCTCTGCACCAACGTCTAGCCTAACAACAATCTCCACTTCAACACTGTCCACTTCACCTCTCTACACCAGTGCTACTGTCTCCTCCACCCCTGTACAAACATCCACCACTGCTACCCCAGCAACATCTGCTCCTGAAACTACAAGTACGAGCTCTTCCACTCCAGAAGCAACCACAGCACTGTTGACAACAACCGCAGTTCCCTCAACTATGCAAGAAACCTCCAGTCCGGCTGCTGAAACGTCCACCGCTGCAACATCCAGCACAGCTCTCACAGCCACTTCTGCTCTGTTGACCAGCACTAGCGCCGGCACCACAACTTCCACCACCATCTTCACATCACACACGAGCAACCCTCCATCTCTGACAAGCACACCAGGCACTACCACATCACCTCTTGCAGCAACCACTGCTCAGGAGACCACTTCTCCAGCTGGGACCACATCTCCACCCACCTCTACCCAGGCAACAACCTCTAGCTCTACACTAAAGAGTACACTACTCATAAACAGAAGTGCAGCTGTCGTTGCAAAACCTGTAGAAACAGCCTCCGCTTCTCCCATCGCCACATCACCATCCCAAACAACAGTAGCTAGCTCTTCCCCTCCACTGACTACTATTGTTGAAACAACTACAACTCTCATGTCAACAACGGAAACATCAAGCAAAGCAGAAGAAACGACCACTGCAGTCACATCAAGCCCAACTGCAGCATCTTCCTCTCAAACCGCTACAAGCTCTCCTCCTGAGACAGCATCACCGACAAACACCTCCCCACTTAGGTCCACCTCTTCTCCTGCAACAAGCCCATCTCCTGCAACCACCTCAGCAGCTCCTCTAACCACTGCTCAGGAGACCACATCTCCAGCTCAGACTACCTCTGCACCAACGTCTAGCCTAACAACAATCTCCACTTCAACACTGTCCACTTCACCTCTCTACACCAGTGCTACTGTCTCCTCCACCCCTGTACAAACATCCACCACTGCAACCCCATCTACATCTGCTCCTGAAACTACAAGTACGAGCTCTTCCACTCCAGAAGCAACCACAGCACTGTTGACAACAACCACAGTTCCCTCAACTATGCAAGAAACCTCCAGTCCGGGTGCTGAAACGTCCACCGCTGCAACATCCAGCACAGCTCTCACAGCCACTTCTGCTCTGTTGACCAGCACTAGCGCCGGCACCACAACTTCCACCACCATCTTCACATCACACACGAGCACCCCTGCATCTCTGACAAGCACACCAGGCACTACCACATCACCTCTTGCAGCAACCACTGCTCAGGAGACCACTTCTCCAGCTGGGACCACATCTCCACCCACCTCTACCCAGGCAACAACCTCTAGCTCTACACTAAAGAGTACACTACTCATAAACAGAAGTGCAACTGTCGTTGCAAAACCTGTAGAAACAGCCTCCGCTTCTCCCATCGCCACATCACCATCCCAAACAACAGTAGCTAGCTCTTCCCCTCCACTGACTACTATTGTTGAAACAACTACAACTCTCATGTCAACAACGGAAACATCAAGCAAAGCAGAAGAAACGACCACTGCAGTCACATCAAGCCCAACTGCAGCATCTTCCTCTCAAACAGCTACAAGCTCTCCAGCAGCGACAGCATCACCGACAAACACCTCCCCACTTACGTCCACCTCTTCTCCTGCAACAAGCCCATCTCCTGCAACCACCTCAGCAGCTCCTCTAACCACTGCTCAGGAGACCACATCTCCAGCTCAGACTACCTCTGCACCAACGTCTAGCCTAACAACAATCTCCACTTCAACACTGTCCACTTCACCTCTCTACACCAGTGCTACTGTCTCCTCCACCCCTGTACAAACATCCACCACTGCAACCCCATCTACATCTGCTCCTGAAACTACAAGTACGAGCTCTTCCACTCCAGAAGCAACCACAGCACTGTTGACAACAACCACAGTTCCCTCAACTATGCAAGAAACCTCCAGTCCGGCTGCTGAAACGTCCACCGCTGCAACATCCAGCACAGCTCTCACAGCCACTTCTGCTCTGTTGACCAGCACTAGCGCCGGCACCACAACTTCCACCACCATCTTCACATCACACACGAGCACCCCTGCATCTCTGACAAGCACACCAGGCACTACCACATCACCTCTTGCAGCAACCACTGCTCAGGAGACCACTTCTCCAGCTGGGACCACATCTCCACCCACCTCTACTTCTGCCCGCACAAGTACATCTCTCCTCAACACAAGTACAGCCCTCCCATCCACACCTGGAGAAACAACCTCCACTGCTACCCTCGCCACATCACCATCCAAAACCACACCTGCTCGCTCTTCCCCTGCACTGTCTACTATTGTTGAAACAACTACAACTCTCATGTCAACAACGGAAACATCAAGCAAAGCAGAAGAAACGACCACTGCAGTCACATCAAGCCCAACTGCAGCATCTTCCTCTCAAACAGCTACAAGCTCTCCAGCAGCGACAGCATCACCGACAAACACCTCCCCACTTACGTCCACCTCTTCTCCTGCAACAAGCCCATCTCCTGCAACCACCTCAGCAGCTCCTCTAACCACTGCTCAGGAGACCACATCTCCAGCTCAGACTACCTCTGCACCAACGTCTAGCCTAACAACAATCTCCACTTCAACACTGTCCACTTCACCTCTCTACACCAGTGCTACTGTCTCCTCCACCCCTGTACAAACATCCACCACTGCAACCCCATCTACATCTGCTCCTGAAAGTACAAGTACGAGCTCTTCCACTCCAGAAGCAACCACAGCACTGTTGACAACAACCACAGTTCCCTCAACTATGCAAGAAACCTCCAGTCCGGCTGCTGAAACGTCCAGCGCTGCAACATCCAGCACAGCTCTCACAGCCACTTCTGCTCTGTTGACCAGCACTAGCGCCGGCACCACAACTTCCACCACCATCTTCACATCACACACGAGCACCCCTGCATCTCTGACAAGCACACCAGGCACTACCACATCACCTCTTGCAGCAACCACTGCTCAGGAGACCACTTCTCCAGCTGGGACCACATCTCCACCCACCTCTACCCAGGCAACAACCTCTAGCTCTACACTAAAGAGTACACTACTCATAAACAGAAGTGCAGCTGTCGTTGCAAAACCTGTAGAAACAGCCTCCGCTTCTCCCATCGCCACATCACCATCCCAAACAACAGTAGCTAGCTCTTCCCCTCCACTGACTACTATTGTTGAAACAACTACAACTCTCATGTCAACAACGGAAACATCAAGCAAAGCAGAAGAAACGACCACTGCAGTCACATCAAGCCCAACTGCAGCATCTTCCTCTCAAACCGCTACAAGCTCTCCTCCTGAGACAGCATCACCGACAAACACCTCCCCACTTAGGTCCACCTCTTCTCCTGCAACAAGCCCATCTCCTGCAACCACCTCAGCAGCTCCTCTAACCACTGCTCAGGAGACCACATCTCCAGCTCAGACTACCTCTGCACCAACGTCTAGCCTAACAACAATCTCCACTTCAACACTGTCCACTTCACCTCTCTACACCAGTGCTACTGTCTCCTCCACCCCTGTACAAACATCCACCACTGCAACCCCATCTACATCTGCTCCTGAAACTACAAGTACGAGCTCTTCCACTCCAGAAGCAACCACAGCACTGTTGACAACAACCACAGTTCCCTCAACTATGCAAGAAACCTCCAGTCCGGCTGCTGAAACGTCCACCGCTGCAACATCCAGCACAGCTCTCACAGCCACTTCTGCTCTGTTGACCAGCACTAGCGCCGGCACCACAACTTCCACCACCATCTTCACATCACACACGAGCACCCCTGCATCTCTGACAAGCACACCAGGCACTACCACATCACCTCTTGCAGCAACCACTGCTCAGGAGACCACTTCTCCAGCTGGGACCACATCTCCACCCACCTCTACCCAGGCAACAACCTCTAGCTCTACACTAAAGAGTACACTACTCATAAACAGAAGTGCAGCTGTCGTTGCAAAACCTGTAGAAACAGCCTCCGCTTCTCCCATCGCCACATCACCATCCCAAACAACAGTAGCTAGCTCTTCCCCTCCACTGTCAACTGTGGCTGAAACAACTACAACGCTCTCGTCAACAACGGAAACATCAAGCAAAGCAGAAGAAACGACCACTGCAGTCACATCAAGCCCAACTGCAGCATCTTCCTCTCAAACCGCTACAAGCTCTCCTCCTGAGACAGCATCACCGACAAACACCTCCCCACTTACGTCCACCTCTTCTCCTGCAACAAGCCCATCTCCTACAACCACCTCAGCAGCTCCTCTAGCCACTACTCAGGAGAACACGACTCCAACTGAGACTGCAACTGCACCAACATCTACCCTAACACCAACCTCCACATCAACACTCTCCACTTCACCTCTCTATACAAGTTCCACTGTCTCCTCCACGCCTATACAAACATCCACCACTGCTACCCCAGCAACATCTGCCCCTGAAACTACAAGTACGAGCTCTTCCACTCCAGAAGCAACCACAGCACTGTTGACAACAACCACAGTTCCCTCAACTATGCAAGAAACCTCCAGTCCGGCTGCTGAAACATCCAGCGCTGCAACATCCAGCACAGCTCTCACAGCCACTTCTGCTCTGTTGACCAGCACTAGCGCCGGCACCACAACTTCCACCACCATCTTCACATCACACACGAGCACCCCTGCATCTCTGACAAGCACACCAGGCACTACCACATCACCTCTTGCAGCAACCACTGCTCAGGAGACCACTTCTCCAGCTGGGACCACATCTCCACCCACCTCTACTTCTGCCCGCACAAGTACATCTCTCCTCAACACAAGTACAGCCCTCCCATCCACACCTGGAGAAACAACCTCCACTGCTACCCTCGCCACATCACCATCCAAAACCACACCTGCTCGCTCTTCCCCTGCACTGTCTACTATTGTTGAAACAACTACAACTCTCATGTCAACAACGGAAACATCAAGCAAAGCAGAAGAAACGACCACTGCAGTCACATCAAGCCCAACTGCAGCATCTTCCTCTCAAACAGCTACAAGCTCTCCAGCAGCGACAGCATCACCGACAAACACCTCCCCACTTACGTCCACCTCTTCTCCTGCAACAAGCCCATCTCCTGCAACCACCTCAGCAGCTCCTCTAACCACTGCTCAGGAGACCACATCTCCAGCTCAGACTACCTCTGCACCAACGTCTAGCCTAACAACAATCTCCACTTCAACACTGTCCACTTCACCTCTCTACACCAGTGCTACTGTCTCCTCCACCCCTGTACAAACATCCACCACTGCAACCCCATCTACATCTGCTCCTGAAAGTACAAGTACGAGCTCTTCCACTCCAGAAGCAACCACAGCACTGTTGACAACAACCACAGTTCCCTCAACTATGCAAGAAACCTCCAGTCCGGCTGCTGAAACGTCCAGCGCTGCAACATCCAGCACAGCTCTCACAGCCACTTCTGCTCTGTTGACCAGCACTAGCGCCGGCACCACAACTTCCACCACCATCTTCACATCACACACGAGCACCCCTGCATCTCTGACAAGCACACCAGGCACTACCACATCACCTCTTGCAGCAACCACTGCTCAGGAGACCACTTCTCCAGCTGGGACCACATCTCCACCCACCTCTACCCAGGCAACAACCTCTAGCTCTACACTAAAGAGTACACTACTCATAAACAGAAGTGCAGCTGTCGTTGCAAAACCTGTAGAAACAGCCTCCGCTTCTCCCATCGCCACATCACCATCCCAAACAACAGTAGCTAGCTCTTCCCCTCCACTGACTACTATTGTTGAAACAACTACAACTCTCATGTCAACAACGGAAACATCAAGCAAAGCAGAAGAAACGACCACTGCAGTCACATCAAGCCCAACTGCAGCATCTTCCTCTCAAACCGCTACAAGCTCTCCTCCTGAGACAGCATCACCGACAAACACCTCCCCACTTAGGTCCACCTCTTCTCCTGCAACAAGCCCATCTCCTGCAACCACCTCAGCAGCTCCTCTAACCACTGCTCAGGAGACCACATCTCCAGCTCAGACTACCTCTGCACCAACGTCTAGCCTAACAACAATCTCCACTTCAACACTGTCCACTTCACCTCTCTACACCAGTGCTACTGTCTCCTCCACCCCTGTACAAACATCCACCACTGCAACCCCATCTACATCTGCTCCTGAAACTACAAGTACGAGCTCTTCCACTCCAGAAGCAACCACAGCACTGTTGACAACAACCACAGTTCCCTCAACTATGCAAGAAACCTCCAGTCCGGCTGCTGAAACGTCCACCGCTGCAACATCCAGCACAGCTCTCACAGCCACTTCTGCTCTGTTGACCAGCACTAGCGCCGGCACCACAACTTCCACCACCATCTTCACATCACACACGAGCACCCCTGCATCTCTGACAAGCACACCAGGCACTACCACATCACCTCTTGCAGCAACCACTGCTCAGGAGACCACTTCTCCAGCTGGGACCACATCTCCACCCACCTCTACTTCTGCCCGCACAAGTACATCTCTCCTCAACACAAGTACAGCCCTCCCATCCACACCTGGAGAAACAACCTCCACTGCTACCCTCGCCACATCACCATCCAAAACCATACCTGCTCGCTCTTCCCCTGCACTGTCTACTATTGTTGAAACAACTACAACTCTCATGTCAACAACGGAAACATCAAGCAAAGCAGAAGAAACGACCACTGCAGTCACATCAAGCCCAACTGCAGCATCTTCCTCTCAAACAGCTACAAGCTCTCCAGCAGCGACAGCATCACCGACAAACACCTCCCCACTTACGTCCACCTCTTCTCCTGCAACAAGCCCATCTCCTACAACCACCTCAGCAGCTCCTCTAGCCACTACTCAGGAGAACACGACTCCAACTGAGACTGCAACTGCACCAACATCTACCCTAACACCAACCTCCACATCAACACTCTCCACTTCACCTCTCTATACAAGTTCCACTGTCTCCTCCACGCCTATACAAACGTCCACCACTGCTACCCCAGCAACATCTGCCCCTGAAACTACAAGTACGAGCTCTTCCACTCCAGAAGCAACCACAGCACTGTTGACAACAACCACAGTTCCCTCAACTATGCAAGAAACCTCCAGTCCGGCTGCTGAAACGTCCACCGCTGCAACATCCAGCACAGCTCTCACAGCCACTTCTGCTCGGTTGACCAGCACTAGCGCCGGCACCACAACTTCCACCACCATCTTCACATCACACACGAGCACCCCTGCATCTCTGACAAGCACACCAGGCACTACCACATCACCTCTTGCAGCAAGCACTGCTCAGGAGACCACTTCTCCAGCTGGGACCACATCTCCACCCACCTCTACTTCTGCCCGCACAAGTACATCTCTCCTCAACACAAGTACAGCCCTCCCATCCACACCTGGAGAAACAACCTCCACTGCTACCCTCGCCACATCACCATCCAAAACCACACCTGCTCGCTCTTCCCCTGCACTGTCTACTATTGTTGAAACAACTACAACTCTCATGTCAACAACGGAAACATCAAGCAAAGCAGAAGAAACGACCACTGCAGCCACATCAAGCCCAACTGCAGCATCTTCCTCTCAAACAGCTACAAGCTCTCCAGCAGCGACAGCATCACCGACAAACACCTCCCCACTTACGTCCACCTCTTCTCCTGCAACAAGCCCATCTCCTGCAACCACCTCAGCAGCTCCTCTAACCACTGCTCAGGAGACCACATCTCCAGCTCAGACTACCTCTGCACCAACGTCTAGCCTAACAACAATCTCCACTTCAACACTGTCCACTTCACCTCTCTACACCAGTGCTACTGTCTCCTCCACCCCTGTACAAACATCCACCACTGCTACCCCAGCAACATCTGCTCCTGAAACTACAAGTACGAGCTCTTCCACTCCAGAAGCAACCACAGCACTGTTGACAACAACCACAGTTCCCTCAACTATGCAAGAAACCTCCAGTCCGGCTGCTGAAACGTCCAGCGCTGCAACATCCAGCACAGCTCTCACAGCCACTTCTGCTCTGTTGACCAGCACTAGCGCCGGCACCACAACTTCCACCACCATCTTCACATCACACACGAGCACCCCTGCATCTCTGACAAGCACACCAGGCACTACCACATCACCTCTTGCAGCAACCACTGCTCAGGAGACCACTTCTCCAGCTGGGACCACATCTCCACCCACCTCTACCCAGGCAACAACCTCTAGCTCTACACTAAAGAGTACACTACTCATAAACAGAAGTGCAGCTGTCGTTGCAAAACCTGTAGAAACAGCCTCCGCTTCTCCCATCGCCACATCACCATCCCAAACAACAGTAGCTAGCTCTTCCCCTGCACTGTCTACTATTGTTGAAACAACTACAACTCTCATGTCAACAACGGAAACATCAAGCAAAGCAGAAGAAACGACCACTGCAGTCACATCAAGCCCAACTGCAGCATCTTCCTCTCAAACCGCTACAAGCTCTCCTCCTGAGACAGCATCACCGACAAACACCTCCCCACTTACGTCCACCTCTTCTCCTGCAACAAGCCCATCTCCTACAACCACCTCAGCAGCTCCTCTAGCCACTACTCAGGAGAACACGACTCCAACTGAGACTGCAACTGCACCAACATCTACCCTAACACCAACCTCCACATCAACACTCTCCACTTCACCTCTCTATACAAGTTCCACTGTCTCCTCCACACCTATACAAACGTCCACCCCTGCTACCCCAGCAACATCTGCCCCTGAAACTACAAGTACGAGCTCTTCCACTCCAGAAGCAACCACAGCACTGTTGACAACAACCACAGTTCCCTCAACTATGCAAGAAACCTCCAGTCCGGCTGCTGAAACGTCCACCGCTGCAACATCCAGCACAGCTCTCACAGCCACTTCTGCTCTGTTGACCAGCACTAGCGCCGGCACCACAACTTCCACCACCATCTTCACATCACACACGAGCACCCCTGCATCTCTGACAAGCACACCAGGCACTACCACATCACCTCTTGCAGCAACCACTGCTCAGGAGACCACTTCTCCAGCTGGGACCACATCTCCACCCACCTCTACTTCTGCCCGCACAAGTACATCTCTCCTCAACACAAGTACAGCCCTCCCATCCACACCTGGAGAAACAACCTCCACTGCTACCCTCGCCACATCACCATCCAAAACCATACCTGCTCGCTCTTCCCCTGCACTGTCTACTATTGTTGAAACAACTACAACTCTCATGTCAACAACGGAAACATCAAGCAAAGCAGAAGAAACGACCACTGCAGTCACATCAAGCCCAACTGCAGCATCTTCCTCTCAAACAGCTACAAGCTCTCCAGCAGCGACAGCATCACCGACAAACACCTCCCCACTTACGTCCACCTCTTCTCCTGCAACAAGCCCATCTCCTACAACCACCTCAGCAGCTCCTCTAGCCACTACTCAGGAGAACACGACTCCAACTGAGACTGCAACTGCACCAACATCTACCCTAACACCAACCTCCACATCAACACTCTCCACTTCACCTCTCTATACAAGTTCCACTGTCTCCTCCACGCCTATACAAACGTCCACCACTGCTACCCCAGCAACATCTGCCCCTGAAACTACAAGTACGAGCTCTTCCACTCCAGAAGCAACCACAGCACTGTTGACAACAACCACAGTTCCCTCAACTATGCAAGAAACCTCCAGTCCGGCTGCTGAAACGTCCAGCGCTGCAACATCCAGCACAGCTCTCACAGCCACTTCTGCTCTGTTGACCAGCACTAGCGCCGGCACCACAACTTCCACCACCATCTTCACATCACACACGAGCACCCCTGCATCTCTGACAAGCACACCAGGCACTACCACATCACCTCTTGCAGCAACCACTGCTCAGGAGACCACTTCTCCAGCTGGGACCACATCTCCACCCACCTCTACTTCTGCCCGCACAAGTACATCTCTCCTCAACACAAGTACAGCCCTCCCATCCACACCTGGAGAAACAACCTCCACTGCTACCCTCGCCACATCACCATCCAAAACCACACCTGCTCGCTCTTCCCCTGCACTGTCTACTATTGTTGAAACAACTACAACTCTCATGTCAACAACGGAAACATCAAGCAAAGCAGAAGAAACGACCACTGCAGCCACATCAAGCCCAACTGCAGCATCTTCCTCTCAAACAGCTACAAGCTCTCCAGCAGCGACAGCATCACCGACAAACACCTCCCCACTTACGTCCACCTCTTCTCCTGCAACAAGCCCATCTCCTGCAACCACCTCAGCAGCTCCTCTAACCACTGCTCAGGAGACCACATCTCCAGCTCAGACTACCTCTGCACCAACGTCTAGCCTAACAACAATCTCCACTTCAACACTGTCCACTTCACCTCTCTACACCAGTGCTACTGTCTCCTCCACCCCTGTACAAACATCCACCACTGCTACCCCAGCAACATCTGCTCCTGAAACTACAAGTACGAGCTCTTCCACTCCAGAAGCAACCACAGCACTGTTGACAACAACCACAGTTCCCTCAACTATGCAAGAAACCTCCAGTCCGGCTGCTGAAACGTCCAGCGCTGCAACATCCAGCACAGCTCTCACAGCCACTTCTGCTCTGTTGACCAGCACTAGCGCCGGCACCACAACTTCCACCACCATCTTCACATCACACACGAGCACCCCTGCATCTCTGACAAGCACACCAGGCACTACCACATCACCTCTTGCAGCAAGCACTGCTCAGGAGACCACTTCTCCAGCTGGGACCACATCTCCACCCACCTCTACCCAGGCAACAACCTCTAGCTCTACACTAAAGAGTACACTACTCATAAACAGAAGTGCAGCTGTCGTTGCAAAACCTGTAGAAACAGCCTCCGCTTCTCCCATCGCCACATCACCATCCCAAACAACAGTAGCTAGCTCTTCCCCTCCACTGACTACTATTGTTGAAACAACTACAACTCTCATGTCAACAACGGAAACATCAAGCAAAGCAGAAGAAACGACCACTGCAGTCACATCAAGCCCAACTGCAGCATCTTCCTCTCAAACCGCTACAAGCTCTCCTCCTGAGACAGCATCACCGACAAACACCTCCCCACTTACGTCCACCTCTTCTCCTGCAACAAGCCCATCTCCTACAACCACCTCAGCAGCTCCTCTAGCCACTACTCAGGAGAACACGACTCCAACTGAGACTGCAACTGCACCAACATCTACCCTAACACCAACCTCCACATCAACACTCTCCACTTCACCTCTCTATACAAGTTCCACTGTCTCCTCCACACCTATACAAACGTCCACCCCTGCTACCCCAGCAACATCTGCCCCTGAAACTACAAGTACGAGCTCTTCCACTCCAGAAGCAACCACAGCACTGTTGACAACAACCACAGTTCCCTCAACTATGCAAGAAACCTCCAGTCCGGCTGCTGAAACGTCCAGCGCTGCAACATCCAGCACAGCTCTCACAGCCACTTCTGCTCTGTTGACCAGCACTAGCGCCGGCACCACAACTTCCACCACCATCTTCACATCACACACGAGCACCCCTGCATCTCTGACAAGCACACCAGGCACTACCACATCACCTCTTGCAGCAAGCACTGCTCAGGAGACCACTTCTCCAGCTGGGACCACATCTCCACCCACCTCTACTTCTGCCCGCACAAGTACATCTCTCCTCAACACAAGTACAGCCCTCCCATCCACACCTGGAGAAACAACCTCCACTGCTACCCTCGCCACATCACCATCCAAAACCACACCTGCTCGCTCTTCCCCTGCACTGTCTACTATTGTTGAAACAACTACAACTCTCATGTCAACAACGGAAACATCAAGCAAAGCAGAAGAAACAACCACTGCAGCCACATCAAGCCCAACTGCAGCATCTTCCTCTCAAACAGCTACAAGCTCTCCAGCAGCGACAGCATCACCGACAAACACCTCCCCACTTACGTCCACCTCTTCTCCTGCAACAAGCCCATCTCCTGCAACCACCTCAGCAGCTCCTCTAACCACTGCTCAGGAGACCACATTTCCAGCTCAGACTACCTCTGCACCAACGTCTAGCCTAACAACAATCTCCACTTCAACACTGTCCACTTCACCTCTCTACACCAGTGCTACTGTCTCCTCCACCCCTGTACAAACATCCACCACTGCTACCCCAGCAACATCTGCTCCTGAAACTACAAGTACGAGCTCTTCCACTCCAGAAGCAACCACAGCACTGTTGACAACAACCGCAGTTCCCTCAACTATGCAAGAAACCTCCAGTCCGGCTGCTGAAACGTCCACCGCTGCAACATCCAGCACAGCTCTCACAGCCACTTCTGCTCTGTTGACCAGCACTAGCGCCGGCACCACAACTTCCACCACCATCTTCACATCACACACGAGCAACCCTCCATCTCTGACAAGCACACCAGGCACTACCACATCACCTCTTGCAGCAACCACTGCTCAGGAGACCACTTCTCCAGCTGGGACCACATCTCCACCCACCTCTACCCAGGCAACAACCTCTAGCTCTACACTAAAGAGTACACTACTCATAAACAGAAGTGCAGCTGTCGTTGCAAAACCTGTAGAAACAGCCTCCGCTTCTCCCATCGCCACATCACCATCCCAAACAACAGTAGCTAGCTCTTCCCCTCCACTGTCAACTGTGGCTGAAACAACTACAACGCTCTCGTCAACAACGGAAACATCAAGCAAAGCAGAAGAAACGACCACTGCAGTCACATCAAGCCCAACTGCAGCATCTTCCTCTCAAACCGCTACAAGCTCTCCTCCTGAGACAGCATCACCGACAAACACCTCCCCACTAACGTCCACCTCTTCTCCTGCAACAAGCCCATCTCCTACAACCACCTCAGCAGCTCCTCTAGCCACTACTCAGGAGAACACGACTCCAACTGAGACTGCAACTGCACCAACATCTACCCTAACACCAACCTCCACATCAACACTCTCCACTTCACCTCTCTATACAAGTTCCACTGTCTCCTCCACGCCTATACAAACATCCACCACTGCTACCCCAGCAACATCTGCTCCTGAAACTACAAGTACGAGCTCTTCCACTCCAGAAGCAACCACAGCACTGTTGACAACAACCACAGTTCCCTCAACTATGCAAGAAACCTCCAGTCCGGCTGCTGAAACGTCCACCGCTGCAACATCCAGCACAGCTCTCACAGCCACTTCTGCTCTGTTGACCAGCACTAGCGCCGGCACCACAACTTCCACCACCATCTTCACATCACACACGAGCACCCCTGCATCTCTGACAAGCACACCAGGCACTACCACATCACCTCTTGCAGCAACCACTGCTCAGGAGACCACTTCTCCAGCTGGGACCACATCTCCACCCACCTCTACTTCTGCCCGCACAAGTACATCTCTCCTCAACACAAGTACAGCCCTCCCATCCACACCTGGAGAAACAACCTCCACTGCTACCCTCGCCACATCACTATCCAAAACCACACCTGCTCGCTCTTCCCCTGCACTGTCTACTATTGTTGAAACAACTACAACTCTCATGTCAACAAAGGAAACAACAAGCAAAGCAGAAGAAACGACCACTGCAGTCACATCAAGCCCAACTGCAGCATCTTCCTCTCAAACCGCTACAAGCTCTCCTCCTGAGACAGCATCACCGACAAACACCTCCCCACTTACGTCCACCTCTTCTCCTGCAACAAGCCCATCTCCTGCAACCACCTCAGCAGCTCCTCTAACCACTGCTCAGGAGACCACATCTCCAGCTCAGACTACCTCTGCACCAACGTCTAGCCTAACAACAATCTCCACTTCAACACTGTCCACTTCACCTCTCTACACCAGTGCTACTGTCTCCTCCACCCCTGTACAAACATCCACCACTGCAACCCCATCTACATCTGCTCCTGAAACTACAAGTACGAGCTCTTCCACTCCAGAAGCAACCACAGCACTGTTGACAACAACCACAGTTCCCTCAACTATGCAAGAAACCTCCAGTCCGGCTGCTGAAACGTCCACCGCTGCAACATCCAGCACAGCTCTCACAGCCACTTCTGCTCTGTTGACCAGCACTAGCGCCGGCACCACAACTTCCACCACCATCTTCACATCACACACGAGCACCCCTGCATCTCTGACAAGCACACCAGGCACTACCACATCACCTCTTGCAGCAACCACTGCTCAGGAGACCACTTCTCCAGCTGGGACCACATCTCCACCCACCTCTACCCAGGCAACAACCTCTAGCTCTACACTAAAGAGTACACTACTCATAAACAGAAGTGCAGCTGTCGTTGCAAAACCTGTAGAAACAGCCTCCGCTTCTCCCATCGCCACATCACCATCCCAAACAACAGTAGCTAGCTCTTCCCCTCCACTGTCAACTGTGGCTGAAACAACTACAACGCTCTCGTCAACAACGGAAACATCAAGCAAAGCAGAAGAAACGACCACTGCAGTCACATCAAGCCCAACTGCAGCATCTTCCTCTCAAACCGCTACAAGCTCTCCTCCTGAGACAGCATCACCGACAAACACCTCCCCACTTACGTCCACCTCTTCTCCTGCAACAAGCCCATCTCCTACAACCACCTCAGCAGCTCCTCTAGCCACTACTCAGGAGAACACGACTCCAACTGAGACTGCAACTGCACCAACATCTACCCTAACACCAACCTCCACATCAACACTCTCCACTTCACCTCTCTATACAAGTTCCACTGTCTCCTCCACGCCTATACAAACATCCACCACTGCTACCCCAGCAACATCTGCCCCTGAAACTACAAGTACGAGCTCTTCCACTCCAGAAGCAACCACAGCACTGTTGACAACAACCACAGTTCCCTCAACTATGCAAGAAACCTCCAGTCCGGCTGCTGAAACGTCCACCGCTGCAACATCCAGCACAGCTCTCACAGCCACTTCTGCTCTGTTGACCAGCACTAGCGCCGGCACCACAACTTCCACCACCATCTTCACATCACACACGAGCACCCCTGCATCTCTGACAAGCACACCAGGCACTACCACATCACCTCTTGCAGCAACCACTGCTCAGGAGACCACTTCTCCAGCTGGGACCACATCTCCACCCACCTCTACTTCTGCCCGCACAAGTACATCTCTCCTCAACACAAGTACAGCCCTCCCATCCACTCCTGGAGAAACAACCTCCACTGCTACCCTCGCCAAATCACCATCCAAAACCACACCTGCTCGCTCTTCCCCTGCACTGTCTACTATTGTTGAAACAACTACAACTCTCATGTCAACAACGGAAACATCAAGCAAAGCAGAAGAAACGACCACTGCAGCCACATCAAGCCCAACTGCAGCATCTTCCTCTCAAACAGCTACAAGCTCTCCAGCAGCGACAGCATCACCGACAAACACCTCCCCACTTACGTCCACCTCTTCTCCTGCAACAAGCCCATCTCCTGCAACCACCTCAGCAGCTCCTCTAACCACTGCTCAGGAGACCACATCTCCAGCTCAGACTACCTCTGCACCAACGTCTAGCCTAACAACAATCTCCACTTCAACACTGTCCACTTCACCTCTCTACACCAGTGCTACTGTCTCCTCCACCCCTGTACAAACATCCACCACTGCTACCCCAGCAACATCTGCTCCTGAAACTACAAGTACGAGCTCTTCCACTCCAGAAGCAACCACAGCACTGTTGACAACAACCACAGTTCCCTCAACTATGCAAGAAACCTCCAGTCCGGCTGCTGAAACGTCCACCGCTGCAACATCCAGCACAGCTCTCACAGCCACTTCTGCTCTGTTGACCAGCACTAGCGCCGGCACCACAACTTCCACCACCATCTTCACATCACACACGAGCACCCCTGCATCTCTGACAAGCACACCAGGCACTACCACATCACCTCTTGCAGCAACCACTGCTCAGGAGACCACTTCTCCAGCTGGGACCACATCTCCACCCACCTCTACCCAGGCAACAACCTCTAGCTCTACACTAAAGAGTACACTACTCATAAACAGAAGTGCAGCTGTCGTTGCAAAACCTGTAGAAACAGCCTCCGCTTCTCCCATCGCCACA
Source organism: Phasianus colchicus (assembly GCF_987193195.1). Lineage (NCBI taxonomy): Eukaryota > Metazoa > Chordata > Aves > Galliformes > Phasianidae > Phasianus > Phasianus colchicus. Next base: position 2,429,555 of record NC_143463.1, on the reverse strand, counting down.
TCACCATCCCAAACAACAGTAGCTAGCTCTTCCCCTCCACTGACTACTATTGTTGAAACAACTACAACTCTCATGTCAACAACGGAAACATCAAGCAAAGCAGAAGAAACGACCACTGCAGTCACATCAAGCCCAACTGCAGCATCTTCCTCTCAAACTGCTACAAGCTCTCCAGCAGCGACAGCATCACCGACAAACACCTCCCCACTTACGTCCACCTCTTCTCCTGCAACAAGCCCATCTCCTACAACCACCTCAGCAGCTCCTCTAGCCACTACTCAGGAGAACACGACTCCAACTGAGACTGCAACTGCACCAACATCTACCCTAACACCAACCTCCACATCAACACTCTCCACTTCACCTCTCTATACAAGTTCCACTGTCTCCTCCAAACCTATACAAACGTCCACCACTGCTACCCCAGCAACATCTGCTCCTGAAACTACAAGTACGAGCTCTTCCACTCCAGAAGCAACCACAGCACTGTTGACAACAACCACAGTTCCCTCAACTATGCAAGAAACCTCCAGTCCGGCTGCTGAAACGTCCAGCGCTGCAACATCCAGCACAGCTCTCACAGCCAGTTCTGCTCGGTTGACCAGCACTAGCGCCGGCACCACAACTTCCACCACCATCTTCACATCACACACGAGCAACCCTCCATCTCTGACAAGCACACCAGGCACTACCACATCACCTCTTGCAGCAACCACTGCTCAGGAGACCACTTCTCCAGCTGGGACCACATCTCCACCCACCTCTACTTCTGCCCGCACAAGTACATCTCTCCTCAACACAAGTACAGCCCTCCCATCCACTCCTGGAGAAACAACCTCCACTGCTACCCTCGCCACATCACCATCCAAAACCACACCTGCTCGCTCTTCCCCTGCACTGTCTACTATTGTTGAAACAACTACAACTCTCATGTCAACAACGGAAACATCAAGCAAAGCAGAAGAAACGACCACTGCAGTCACATCAAGCCCAACTGCAGCATCTTCCTCTCAAACAGCTACAAGCTCTCCAGCAGCGACAGCATCACCGACAAACACCTCCCCACTTACGTCCACCTCTTCTCCTGCAACAAGCCCATCTCCTACAACCACCTCAGCAGCTCCTCTAGCCACTACTCAGGAGAACACGACTCCAACTGAGACTGCAACTGCACCAACATCTACCCTAACACCAACCTCCACATCAACACTCTCCACTTCACCTCTCTATACAAGTTCCACTGTCTCCTCCACGCCTATACAAACATCCACCACTGCTACCCCAGCAACATCTGCCCCTGAAACTACAAGTACGAGCTCTTCCACTCCAGAAGCAACCACAGCACTGTTGACAACAACCACAGTTCCCTCAACTATGCAAGAAACCTCCAGTCCGGCTGCTGAAACGTCCACCGCTGCAACATCCAGCACAGCTCTCACAGCCACTTCTGCTCTGTTGACCAGCACTAACGCCGGCACCACAACTTCCACCACCATCTTCACATCACACACGAGCACCCCTGCATCTCTGACAAGCACACCAGGCACTACCACATCACCTCTTGCAGCAACCACTGCTCAGGAGACCACTTCTCCAGCTGGGACCACATCTCCACCCACCTCTACTTCTGCCCGCACAAGTACATCTCTCCTCAACACAAGTACAGCCCTCCCATCCACTCCTGGAGAAACAACCTCCACTGCTACCCTCGCCAAATCACCATCCAAAACCACACCTGCTCGCTCTTCCCCTGCACTGTCTACTATTGTTGAAACAACTACAACTCTCATGTCAACAACGGAAACATCAAGCAAAGCAGAAGAAACGACCACTGCAGTCACATCAAGCCCAACTGCAGCATCTTCCTCTCAAACAGCTACAAGCTCTCCAGCAGCGACAGCATCACCGACAAACACCTCCCCACTTACGTCCACCTCTTCTCCTGCAACAAGCCCATCTCCTGCAACCACCTCAGCAGCTCCTCTAACCACTGCTCAGGAGACCACATCTCCAGCTCAGACTACCTCTGCACCAACGTCTAGCCTAACAACAATCTCCACTTCAACACTGTCTACTTCACCTCTCTACACCAGTGCTACTGTCTCCTCCACCCCTGTACAAACATCCACCACTGCTACCCCAGCAACATCTGCTCCTGAAACTACAAGTACGAGCTCTTCCACTCCAGAAGCAACCACAGCACTGTTGACAACAACCACAGTTCCCTCAAGTATGCAAGAAACCTCCAGTCCGGCTGCTGAAACGTCCACCGCTGCAACATCCAGCACAGCTCTCACAGCCACTTCTGCTCTGTTGACCAGCACTAGCGCCGGCACCACAACTTCCACCACCATCTTCACATCACACACGAGCACCCCTGCATCTCTGACAAGCACACCAGGCACTACCACATCACCTCTTGCAGCAACCACTGCTCAGGAGACCACTTCTCCAGCTGGGACCACATCTCCACCCACCTCTACCCAGGCAACAACCTCTAGCTCTACACTAAAGAGTACACTACTCATAAACAGAAGTGCAGCTGTCGTTGCAAAACCTGTAGAAACAGCCTCCGCTTCTCCCATCGCCACATCACCATCCCAAACAACAGTAGCTAGCTCTTCCCCTCCACTGACTACTATTGTTGAAACAACTACAACTCTCATGTCAACAACGGAAACATCAAGCAAAGCAGAAGAAACGACCACTGCAGTCACATCAAGCCCAACTGCAGCATCTTCCTCTCAAACCGCTACAAGCTCTCCTCCTGAGACAGCATCACCGACAAACACCTCCCCACTTACGTCCACCTCTTCTCCTGCAACAAGCCCATCTCCTACAACCACCTCAGCAGCTCCTCTAGCCACTACTCAGGAGAACACGACTCCAACTGAGACTGCAACTGCACCAACATCTACCCTAACACCAACCTCCACATCAACACTCTCCACTTCACCTCTCTATACAAGTTCCACTGTCTCCTCCACGCCTATACAAACATCCACCACTGCTACCCCAGCAACATCTGCCCCTGAAACTACAAGTACGAGCTCTTCCACTCCAGAAGCAACCACAGCACTGTTGACAACAACCACAGTTCCCTCAACTATGCAAGAAACCTCCAGTCCGGCTGCTGAAACGTCCACCGCTGCAACATCCAGCACAGCTCTCACAGCCACTTCTGCTCTGTTGACCAGCACTAACGCCGGCACCACAACTTCCACCACCATCTTCACATCACACACGAGCACCCCTGCATCTCTGACAAGCACACCAGGCACTACCACATCACCTCTTGCAGCAACCACTGCTCAGGAGACCACTTCTCCAGCTGGGACCACATCTCCACCCACCTCTACTTCTGCCCGCACAAGTACATCTCTCCTCAACACAAGTACAGCCCTCCCATCCACTCCTGGAGAAACAACCTCCACTGCTACCCTCGCCACATCACCATCCAAAACCACACCTGCTCGCTCTTCCCCTGCACTGTCTACTATTGTTGAAACAACTACAACTCTCATGTCAACAACGGAAACATCAAGCAAAGCAGAAGAAACGACCACTGCAGTCACATCAAGCCCAACTGCAGCATCTTCCTCTCAAACAGCTACAAGCTCTCCTCCTGAGACAGCATCACCGACAAACACCTCCCCACTTACGTCCACCTCTTCTCCTGCAACAAGCCCATCTCCTGCAACCACCTCAGCAGCTCCTCTAACCACTGCTCAGGAGACCACATCTCCAGCTCAGACTACCTCTGCACCAACGTCTAGCCTAACAACAATCTCCACTTCAACACTGTCCACTTCACCTCTCTACACCAGTGCTACTGTCTCCTCCACCCCTGTACAAACATCCACCACTGCTACCCCAGCAACATCTGCTCCTGAAACTACAAGTACGAGCTCTTCCACTCCAGAAGCAACCACAGCACTGTTGACAACAACCACAGTTCCCTCAACTATGCAAGAAACCTCCAGTCCGGCTGCTGAAACGTCCACCGCTGCAACATCCAGCACAGCTCTCACAGCCACTTCTGCTCTGTTGACCAGCACTAGCGCCGGCACCACAACTTCCACCACCATCTTCACATCACACACGAGCACCCCTGCATCTCTGACAAGCACACCAGGCACTACCACATCACCTCTTGCAGCAACCACTGCTCAGGAGACCACTTCTCCAGCTGGGACCACATCTCCACCCACCTCTACCCAGGCAACAACCTCTAGCTCTACACTAAAGAGTACACTACTCATAAACAGAAGTGCAGTTGTCGTTGCAAAACCTGTAGAAACAGCCTCCGCTTCTCCCATCGCCACATCACCATCCCAAACAACAGTAGCTAGCTCTTCCCCTCCACTGACTACTATTGTTGAAACAACTACAACTCTCATGTCAACAACGGAAACATCAAGCAAAGCAGAAGAAACGACCACTGCAGTCACATCAAGCCCAACTGCAGCATCTTCCTCTCAAACTGCTACAAGCTCTCCTCCTGAGACAGCATCACCGACAAACACCTCCCCACTTACGTCCACCTCTTCTCCTGCAACAAGCCCATCTCCTACAACCACCTCAGCAGCTCCTCTAGCCACTACTCAGGAGAACACGACTCCAACTGAGACTGCAACTGCACCAACATCTACCCTAACACCAACCTCCACATCAACACTCTCCACTTCACCTCTCTATACAAGTTCCACTGTCTCCTCCAAACCTATACAAACGTCCACCACTGCTACCCCAGCAACATCTGCTCCTGAAACTACAAGTACGAGCTCTTCCACTCCAGAAGCAACCACAGCACTGTTGACAACAACCACAGTTCCCTCAACTATGCAAGAAACCTCCAGTCCGGCTGCTGAAACGTCCAGCGCTGCAACATCCAGCACAGCTCTCACAGCCACTTCTGCTCTGTTGACCACCACTAGCGCCGGCACCACAACTTCCACCACCATCTTCACATCACACACGAGCACCCCTGCATCTCTGACAAGCACACCAGGCACTACCACATCACCTCTTGCAGCAACCACTGCTCAGGAGACCACTTCTCCAGCTGGGACCACATCTCCACCCACCTCTACTTCTGCCCGCACAAGTACATCTCTCCTCAACACAAGTACAGCCCTCCCATCCACTCCTGGAGAAACAACCTCCACTGCTACCCTCGCCACATCACCATCCAAAACCACACCTGCTCGCTCTTCCCCTGCACTGTCTACTATTGTTGAAACAACTACAACTCTCATGTCAACAACGGAAACATCAAGCAAAGCAGAAGAAACGACCACTGCAGTCACATCAAGCCCAACTGCAGCATCTTCCTCTCAAACAGCTACAAGCTCTCCAGCAGCGACAGCATCACCGACAAACACCTCCCCAGTTACGTCCACCTCTTCTCCTGCAACAAGCCCATCTCCTGCAACCACCTCAGCAGCTCCTCTAACCACTGCTCAGGAGACCACATCTCCAGCTCAGACTACCTCTGCACCAACGTCTAGCCTAACAACAATCTCCACTTCAACACTGTCCACTTCACCTCTCTACACCAGTGCTACTGTCTCCTCCACCCCTGTACAAACATCCACCACTGCTACCCCAGCAACATCTGCTCCTGAAACTACAAGTACGAGCTCTTCCACTCCAGAAGCAACCACAGCACTGTTGACAACAACCACAGTTCCCTCAACTATGCAAGAAACCTCCAGTCCGGCTGCTGAAACGTCCACCGCTGCAACATCCAGCACAGCTCTCACAGCCACTTCTGCTCTGTTGACCAGCACTAGCGCCGGCACCACAACTTCCACCACCATCTTCACATCACACACGAGCACCCCTGCATCTCTGACAAGCACACCAGGCACTACCACATCACCTCTTGCAGCAACCACTGCTCAGGAGACCACTTCTCCAGCTGGGACCACATCTCCACCCACCTCTACCCAGGCAACAACCTCTAGCTCTACACTAAAGAGTACACTACTCATAAACAGAAGTGCAGCTGTCGTTGCAAAACCTGTAGAAACAGCCTCCGCTTCTCCCATCGCCACATCACCATCCCAAACAACAGTAGCTAGCTCTTCCCCTCCACTGACTACTATTGTTGAAACAACTACAACTCTCATGTCAACAACGGAAACATCAAGCAAAGCAGAAGAAACGACCACTGCAGCCACATCAAGCCCAACTGCAGCATCTTCCTCTCAAACCGCTACAAGCTCTCCTCCTGAGGCAGCATCACCGACAAACACCTCCCCACTTACGTCCACCTCTTCTCCTGCATCAAGCCCATCTCCTACAACCACCTCAGCAGCTCCTCTAGCCACTACTCAGGAGAACACGACTCCAACTGAGACTGCAACTGCACCAACATCTACCCTAACACCAACCTCCACATCAACACTCTCCACTTCACCTCTCTATACAAGTTCCACTGTCTCCTCCACGCCTATACAAACGTCCACCACTGCTACCCCAGCAACATCTGCCCCTGAAACTACAAGTACGAGCTCTTCCACTCCAGAAGCAACCACAGCACTGTTGACAACAACCACAGTTCCCTCAACTATGCAAGAAACCTCCAGTCCGGCTGCTGAAACGTCCAGCGCTGCAACATCCAGCACAGCTCTCACAGCCACTTCTGCTCTGTTGACCAGCACTAGCGCCGGCACCACAACTTCCACCACCATCTTCACATCACACACGAGCACCCCTGCATCTCTGACAAGCACACCAGGCACTACCACATCACCTCTTGCAGCAACCACTGCTCAGGAGACCACTTCTCCAGCTGGGACCACATCTCCACCCACCTCTACTTCTGCCCGCACAAGTACATCTCTCCTCAACACAAGTACAGCCCTCCCATCCACACCTGGAGAAACAACCTCCACTGCTACCCTCGCCACATCACCATCCAAAACCACACCTGCTCGCTCTTCCCCTGCACTGTCTACTATTGTTGAAACAACTACAACTCTCATGTCAACAACGGAAACATCAAGCAGAGCAGAAGAAACGACCACTGCAGTCACATCAAGCCCAACTGCAGCATCTTCCTCTCAAACAGCTACAAGCTCTCCTCCTGAGACAGCATCACCGACAAACACCTCCCCACTTACGTCCACCTCTTCTCCTGCAACAAGCCCATCTCCTGCAACCACCTCAGCAGCTCCTCTAACCACTGCTCAGGAGACCACATCTCCAGCTCAGACTACCTCTGCACCAACGTCTAGCCTAACAACAATCTCCACTTCAACACTGTCCACTTCACCTCTCTACACCAGTGCTACTGTCTCCTCCACCCCTGTACAAACATCCACCACTGCAACCCCAGCAACATCTGCTCCTGAAACTACAAGTACGAGCTCTTCCACTCCAGAAGCAACCACAGCACTGTTGACAACAACCACAGTTCCCTCAACTATGCAAGAAACCTCCAGTCCGGCTGCTGAAACGTCCACCGCTGCAACATCCAGCACAGCTCTCACAGCCACTTCTGCTCTGTTGACCAGCACTAGCGCCGGCACCACAACTTCCACCACCATCTTCACATCACACACGAGCACCCCTGCATCTCTGACAAGCACACCAGGCACTACCACATCACCTCTTGCAGCAACCACTGCTCAGGAGACCACTTCTCCAGCTGGGACCACATCTCCACCCACCTCTACCCAGGCAACAACCTCTAGCTCTACACTAAAGAGTACACTACTCATAAACAGAAGTGCAGCTGTCGTTGCAAAACCTGTAGAAACAGCCTCCGCTTCTCCCATCGCCACATCACCATCCCAAACAACAGTAGCTAGCTCTTCCCCTCCACTGACTACTATTGTTGAAACAACTACAACTCTCATGTCAACAACGGAAACATCAAGCAAAGCAGAAGAAACGACCACTGCAGCCACATCAAGCCCAACTGCAGCATCTTCCTCTCAAACCGCTACAAGCTCTCCTCCTGAGACAGCATCACCGACAAACACCTCCCCACTTACGTCCACCTCTTCTCCTGCAACAAGCCCATCTCCTACAACCACCTCAGCAGCTCCTCTAGCCACTACTCAGGAGAACACGACTCCAACTGAGACTGCAACTGCACCAACATCTACCCTAACACCAACCTCCACATCAACACTCTCCACTTCACCTCTCTATACAAGTTCCACTGTCTCCTCCACGCCTATACAAACATCCACCACTGCTACCCCAGCAACATCTGCCCCTGAAACTACAAGTACGAGCTCTTCCACTCCAGAAGCAACCACAGCACTGTTGACAACAACCACAGTTCCCTCAACTATGCAAGAAACCTCCAGTCCGGCTGCTGAAACGTCCACCGCTGCAACATCCAGCACAGCTCTCACAGCCACTTCTGCTCTGTTGACCAGCACTAGCGCCGGCACCACAACTTCCACCACCATCTTCACATCACACACGAGCACCCCTGCATCTCTGACAAGCACACCAGGCACTACCACATCACCTCTTGCAGCAACCACTGCTCAGGAGACCACTTCTCCAGCTGGGACCACATCTCCACCCACCTCTACTTCTGCCCGCACAAGTACATCTCTCCTCAACACAAGTATAGCCCTCCCATCCACTCCTGGAGAAACAACCTCCACTGCTACCCTCGCCACATCACCATCCAAAACCACACCTGCTCGCTCTTCCCCTGCACTGTCTACTATTGTTGAAACAACTACAACTCTCATGTCAACAACGGAAACATCAAGCAAAGCAGAAGAAACGACCACTGCAGTCACATCAAGCCCAACTGCAGCATCTTCCTCTCAAACCGCTACAAGCTCTCCTCCTGAGACAGCATCACCGACAAACACCTCCCCACTTACGTCCACCTCTTCTCCTGCAACAAGCCCATCTCCTACAACCACCTCAGCAGCTCCTCTAGCCACTACTCAGGAGAACACGACTCCAACTGAGACTGCAACTGCACCAACATCTACCCTAACACCAACCTCCACATCAACACTCTCCACTTCACCTCTCTATACAAGTTCCACTGTCTCCTCCACACCTATACAAACGTCCACCACTGCTACCCCAGCAACATCTGCCCCTGAAACTACAAGTACGAGCTCTTCCACTCCAGAAGCAACCACAGCACTGTTGACAACAACCACAGTTCCCTCAACTATGCAAGAAACCTCCAGTCCGGCTGCTGAAACGTCCAGCGCTGCAACATCCAGCACAGCTCTCACAGCCACTTCTGCTCTGTTGACCAGCACTAACGCCGGCACCACAACTTCCACCACCATCTTCACATCACACACGAGCACCCCTGCATCTCTGACAAGCACACCAGGCACTACCACATCACCTCTTGCAGCAACCACTGCTCAGGAGACCACTTCTCCAGCTGGGACCACATCTCCACCCACCTCTACTTCTGCCCGCACAAGTACATCTCTCCTCAACACAAGTATAGCCCTCCCATCCACTCCTGGAGAAACAACCTCCACTGCTACCCTCGCCACATCACCATCCAAAACCACACCTGCTCGCTCTTCCCCTGCACTGTCTACTATTGTTGAAACAACTACAACTCTCATGTCAACAACGGAAACATCAAGCAAAGCAGAAGAAACGACCACTGCAGTCACATCAAGCCCAACTGCAGCATCTTCCTCTCAAACCGCTACAAGCTCTCCTCCTGAGACAGCATCACCGACAAACACCTCCCCACTTACGTCCACCTCTTCTCCTGCAACAAGCCCATCTCCTACAACCACCTCAGCAGCTCCTCTAGCCACTACTCAGGAGAACACGACTCCAACTGAGACTGCAACTGCACCAACATCTACCCTAACACCAACCTCCACATCAACACTCTCCACTTCACCTCTCTATACAAGTTCCACTGTCTCCTCCACACCTATACAAACGTCCACCACTGCTACCCCAGCAACATCTGCTCCTGAAACTACAAGTACGAGCTCTTCCACTCCAGAAGCAACCACAGCACTGTTGACAACAACCACAGTTCCCTCAACTATGCAAGAAACCTCCAGTCCGGCTGCTGAAACGTCCAGCGCTGCAACATCCAGCACAGCTCTCACAGCCACTTCTGCTCTGTTGACCAGCACTAGCGCCGGCACCACAACTTCCACCACCATCTTCACATCACACACGAGCACCCCTGCATCTCTGACAAGCACACCAGGCACTACCACATCACCTCTTGCAGCAACCACTGCTCAGGAGACCACTTCTCCAGCTGGGACCACATCTCCACCCACCTCTACTTCTGCCCGCACAAGTACATCTCTCCTCAACACAAGTACAGCCCTCCCATCCACTCCTGGAGAAACAACCTCCACTGCTACCCTCGCCACATCACCATCCAAAACCACACCTGCTCGCTCTTCCCCTGCACTGTCTACTATTGTTGAAACAACTACAACTCTCATGTCAACAACGGAAACATCAAGCAAAGCAGAAGAAACGACCACTGCAGTCACATCAAGCCCAACTGCAGCATCTTCCTCTCAAACAGCTACAAGCTCTCCAGCAGCGACAGCATCAGCGACAAATACCTCCCCACTTACGTCCACCTCTTCTCCTGCAACAAGCCCATCTCCTACAACCACCTCAGCAGCTCCTCTAGCCACTACTCAGGAGAACACGTCTCCATCTGAGACTGCAACTGCACCAACATCTACCCTAACACCAACCACTACTTCTACCCTCACACGTACATCTCTCCTCAACACAAGTACTGCCCTCTCATCCAAACATTTAGAAACAACCTCCACTGCTTCCATCGCCACATCACCATTCCCAGCTACACCTGGTAGCTCTGCCTCTCCAATCTCTACTGTTGTTGAAACAACTACAGTTTTCTTGTCAACAACTGAAACACAAAGTAAAGTAGAAGAAACGACCACCGCAGTCACATCAAGCCCAAATGCTGTATCTTCTTCTCAAACAGCTACAAGCTCTCCAGCAGAGACAGCATCACCAACAAACACGTCCCCACTTACGTCCACCTCTTCTCCTGAAACAAGCCCATTTCCTACAATCACGTCAGCAGCTCCTCTAACCACTACTCAGGAGATCACTTCTCCAGCTCAGACTTTTTCTGCACCAATGTCTACACAAACAATATCGTCCACCTCATCACTCACTGTTAGTTCACCGCTCAATACTAGTGCTGCTCTCTCCTCCACAGCTATACTTAAATCCACCACTTCTACTGCAGCAACACCAGCTCCTGAAACTACAGTTACGAGCTCTTCCACTCCAAAAGAACCTACACCTTTTTTGATGACAACCACACTTTTCTCAACTATGCAAGAAACCTCCAGTCAGTCAGGTGAATTGTCTACAGTTGCTACTTCCATCACAGCTTACAGAACCTCTTCTGGTCTGGTGGCAGGCACTAATGAAGTGACCACATCCTCATCCACCATCTTCACATCACATTCAAGCATTTTTGCATCTGAGAGAATTTCACCTGGAACAACCACATCACCTCTTCCAGCAACCAGTGCTCAGGAGAGCACTTCTCCAGAGTGGACATTATCTTCTTTCACCTCTGCCCTAACTGCAACCTCAACTTCTGCAGTCACAATTACATCCCTGCTCAACACAAGTGCTTCAGTCTTATCCAATCCTGTAGAGACATCCACCACTTCTACCCAGGATACATCACGTTCCCATACTACTACTAGCTCTTTCACTCACACAGGTCTTGAACCAGAATCTACTTCTCTGTCTACGTCATCAGTGCCATCCTTCCCATCTTCTGAATCAACCACTTTAGTCTCCTCTATCCTAGCTAGCACATCCTCACCTTATCATTTCAGATCCTCTACTTCTTCAACAACACAGACATCGACACTTCCTTTTTCTGATGTTGGAAACACCACTAATTTTGAGAAAACCTCTCATGTTAGTTTTTCTCCTCTTCCTATTACATGTAAGTATATTGATCTTATAATTAATAGAATTAAAAACTAAGTGAAATCAGTAAATTATGTACTTTTTAGATAAGCTTCTCCATCAGTTATTTTTTTCCTTTTTCCTTATTCTGTACATTTTGTAATAGATTCAATGGAAACCTCACGCTACTTATGCTCTGATCTTCTTAACCTTAGTCAAATATTGTATTCTCTTGAAAGCAACTCTATACAACATTTTAAGTCAATTTCTACTGCAAGTAAATTTGTACTTAATTTAGTACATCAGAGACTGTGCTTTCTGCTGTGAGATTATACCACTGAACAAAATAATTCATATCAGCATTGGAGAATTATACCAGTCATTACTCTCATCAATTTTTATATTTCTTACTGAATGGGAACAGAATGCCAAAAACTTGCACACTCCAGGAAGTTAGGAGTACTTCCACATCATTTCTGAGTATCTTAGTGATATATAATTAATATAAATCCACTCTCCTCTGTATAGACATTTTATCAGAAAAGGTGAGGGCTAAACAGTCTTCAGTTATGCGATAGTCCAAAGACAGAATTATGTGCAGTGTACAATAAAATCACAATAAAGAGTAGAGAGGAAAATTAAACAGTCAAGAGGAAAAGTATCATACAAGAGAAACCACTATTGCCCTCCATAGGAAAGTAAATGAAGGACCTCAATGCTATGCTTTGAAGGCGACATCCATATACATAAATAAAAAAATATGTAAACTGAAAGACTATGGAAGACAACAGAGAAAATATGAGCAATTGGCCAAACACAGATGTTATGCATGTATGAAGGATTAAGAGTACAGTAGAAAATAATGCAATTATATTCAAAGCAAAAAAAATTTCAAGAGAAAACTATATGCAAAAAGAATTAACTTCATACATTTAAAGAAATAAATAAACATACTGAAAAATATTAAAAACATAACTACTACAAAAAAAAAAAAAAGAAAATAAGATATAAACTATATGGAAAAATAAACAAATATAATAATTAAATCATACATATGAAGTAAAAATCATGAAAGACAACAATAAAAAACAAACAAAACAAAATACTGGACGATAAGAAAGACAATATAGAACAAGAATTATAGATAAAAACAATCCCGTCCATTTAAAGAAGAATTAGAAATGATGACAATGAAAAGTCACTTCAAACACAAATGACAGCATGATTCCACAATGATTTGAAAATATAAGGCAACGGGTGCCTCGTAGGCCAGGCACCACTGCCTTTGCCCTCCCACAGCCTTCACAGCTGTCCTCCTGCACCCTCTCACTCCCCATCTGTGCTTCTTGCAGCTCCCACTCGGCCACCAACGACACCTCCAGGCCTCGAGCGGTTCACCGTCAACTTCACCATCACCAATCTCCCCTACGATTCCGACCTGCAGATTCCTCACTCGGCAAAGCTCAACACCACCCAGAGGGTCATGACCACCTTGGTACGTAACCCGCAACGCTGCCAAGGCCGGAAGGAGAGCTTGCCACTGGCACTGGAAAGTATCCAGGGACGCAAGCAGGGTGCTCATCAGAAACCTTTCTCGTTGCCAGCTCAACCGCCTTCTGAAGGACACCAGCATTGGCCCCAATTTCCTTGGATGTGCAACGACAGCCTTCAGGTAGGGCTGGCCACCCAGGGTCCCTTGTCAGGTGCCAGCACTCGGGCTCCCACCACACTTCTGCTCTGTCACCACCAAGACCTTCTCCCTGCTCTCATTCTCCCTCACGACCTCATCCCTTGGAGCCTCCCCTCGCCGCCAGCCCCTAACCCTTGGGTCATGGTGCTGACCAAAGAACGAGTCCACAGTCCTCTCTTGCCCACGGCTTCCGGAAAAAAAGCCATACTTTCAGTGGAGGCAGGAGTGGAACGGAGCCCCAGCTTGGCCCCCAGCGGGAATACCGAGCATGCATTCACGGAGACGCACACGTTCAGAAGCCGCAAAGCCTGTCCACCTTGCAGCACTGAGGTGCCAAAGCCAGGTGCTCAGGCATGGCTTTCTGTTTTCCAGGTCCGTGAGGCAAGGCGACAACACAGGCGTGGACCTCGTCTGCAGCTACAGGAAGGAGCCCTCCAGCCCTGACTTGGACAGGGTGGGCCTTTACCACGAAGTGAGCAACAAGACCAGAGCCATCACGCGCCTGGGCCCCTACAGCCTGGACAGGACCAGCCTCTACGTCAATGGTGAAAGGGCCTCTCCTGCTGCCTCCCTCTGGCCCTCCGCCTTCCCCTCACTGAGCTCCAGCTCATGTCTCTCTCTCTCTCTCGTTCCAGGTTACAACGAACAGCCCGTGACGCAGCCAGTGACGCCCAGTGAGTACCACACAGGGGCAGGATGCACCCAAAAGGCAACGGGGGCCTCGCGGGCCTCTCGTCCCGTGGGCTTGTCATGCCTGGGATAAGCGCAGAACCCGCCAGACTTTCCCATCATAATGACGGCTGGGGGGGGAGAAATAGCTGGCCAGGCACCACTGCCTTTGCCCTCCCACAGCCGTCACAGCTGTCCTCCTGCACCCTCTCACTCCCCATCTGTGCTTCTTGCAGCTCCCACTCGGCCACCAACGACACCTCCAGGCCTCGAGCGGTTCACCGTCAACTTCACCATCACCAATCTCCCCTACGATTCCGACCTGCAGATTCCTCACTCGGCAAAGCTCAACACCACCCAGAGGGTCATGACCACCTTGGTACGTAACCCGCAACGCTGCCAAGGCCGGAAGGAGAGCTTGCCACTGGCACTGGAAAGTATCCAGGGACGCAAGCAGGGTGCTCATCAGAAACCTTTCTCGTTGCCAGCTCAACCGCCTTCTGAAGGACACCAGCATTGGCCCCAATTTCCTTGGATGTGCAACGACAGCCTTCAGGTAGGGCTGGCCACCCAGGGTCCCTTGTCAGGTGCCAGCACTCGGGCTCCCACCACACTTCTGCTCTGTCACCACCAAGACCTTCTCCCTGCTCTCATTCTCCCTCACGACCTCATCCCTTGGAGCCTCCCCTCGCCGCCAGCCCCTAACCCTCGGGTCATGGTGCTGACCAAAGAACGAATCCACAGTCCTCTCTTGCCCACGGCTTCCGGAAAAAAAGCCATACTTTCAGTGGAGGCAGGAGTGGAACGGAGCCCCAGCTTGGCCCCCAGCGGGAATACCGAGCATGCATTCACGGAGACGCACACGTTCAGAAGCCGCAAAGCCTGTCCACCTTGCAGCACTGAGGTGCCAAAGCCAGGTGCTCAGGCATGGCTTTCTGTTTTCCAGGTCCGTGAGGCAAGGCGACAACACAGGCGTGGACCTCGTCTGCAGCTACAGGAAGGAGCCCTCCAGCCCTGACTTGGACAGGGTGGGCCTTTACCACGAAGTGAGCAACAAGACCAGAGCCATCACGCGCCTGGGCCCCTACAGCCTGGACAGGACCAGCCTCTACGTCAACGGTGAACAAGGCCTCTCCTGCTGCCTCCCTCTGGCCCTCCGCCTTCCCCTCACTGAGCTCCAGCTCATGTCTCTCTCTCTCTCTCGTTCCAGGTTACAACGAACAGCCCGTGACGCAGCCAGTGACGCCCAGTGAGTACCACACAGGGGCAGGATGCACCCAAAAGGCAACGGGGGCCTCGCGGGCCTCTCGTCCCGTGGGCTTGTCATGCCTGGGATAAGCGCAGAACCCGCCAGACTTTCCCATCATAATGACGGCTGGGGGGGGAGAAATAGCTGGCCAGGCACCACTGCCTTTGCCCTCCCACAGCCTTCACAGCTGTCCTCCTGCACCCTCTCACTCCCCATCTGTGCTTCTTGCAGCTCCCACTCGGCCACCAACGACACCTCCAGGCCTCGAGCGGTTCACCGTCAACTTCACCATCACCAATCTCCCCTACGATTCCGACCTGCAGATTCCTCACTCGGCAAAGCTCAACACCACCCAGAGGGTCATGACCACCTTGGTACGTAACCCGCAACGCTGCCAGGGCCGGAAGGAGAGCTTGCCACTGGCACTGGAAAGTATCCAGGGACGCAAGCAGGGTGCTCATCAGAAACCTTTCTCGTTGCCAGCTCAACCGCCTTCTGAAGGACACCAGCATTGGCCCCAATTTCCTTGGATGTGCAACATCAGCCTTCAGGTAGGGCTGGCCACCCAGGGTCCCTTGTCAGGTGCCAGCACTCGGGCTCCCACCACACTTCTGCTCTGTCACCACCAAGACCTTCTCCCTGCTCTCATTCTCCCTCACGACCTCATCCCTTGGAGCCTCCCCTCGCCGCCAGCCCCTAACCCTCGGGTCATGGTGCTGACCAAAGAACGAATCCACAGTCCTCTCTTGCCCACGGCTTCCGGAAAAAAAGCCATACTTTCAGTGGAGGCAGGAGTGGAACAGAGCCCCAGCTTGGCCCCCAGCGGGAATACCGAGCATGCATTCACGGAGACGCACACGTTCAGAAGCCGCAAAGCCTGTCCACCTTGCAGCACTGAGGTGCCAAAGCCAGGTGCTCAGGCATGGCTTTCTGTTTTCCAGGTCCGTGAGGCAAGGCGACAACACAGGCGTGGACCTCGTCTGCAGCTACAGGAAGGAGCCCTCCAGCCCTGACTTGGACAGGGTGGGCCTTTACCACGAAGTGAGCAACAAGACCAGAGCCATCACGCGCCTGGGCCCCTACAGCCTGGACAGGACCAGCCTCTACGTCAACGGTGAACAAGGCCTCTCCTGCTGCCTCCCTCTGGCCCTCCGCCTTCCCCTCACTGAGCTCCAGCTCATGTCTCTCTCTCTCTCTCGTTCCAGGTTACAACGAACAGCCCGTGACGCAGCCAGTGACGCCCAGTGAGTACCACACAGGGGCAGGATGCACCCAAAAGGCAACGGGGGCCTCGCGGGCCTCTCGTCCCGTGGGCTTCTCATGCCTGGGATAAGCGCAGAACCCGCCAGACTTTCCCATCATAATGACGGCTGGGGGGGGAGAAATAGCTGGCCAGGCACCACTGCCTTTGCCCTCCCACAGCCTTCACAGCTGTCCTCCTGCACCCTCTCACTCCCCATCTGTGCTTCTTGCAGCTCCCACTCGGCCACCAACGACACCTCCAGGCCTCGAGCGGTTCACCGTCAACTTCACCATCACCAATCTCCCCTACGATTCCGACCTGCAGATTCCTCACTCGGCAAAGCTCAACACCACCCAGAGGGTCATGACCACCTTGGTACGTAACCCGCAATGCTGCCAGGGCCGGAAGGAGAGCTTGCCACTGGCACTGGAAAGTATCCAGGGATGCAAGCAGGGTGCTCATCAGAAACCTTTCTCGTTGCCAGCTCAACCGCCTTCTGAAGGACACCAGCATTGGCCCCAATTTCCTTGGATGTGCAACGACAGCCTTCAGGTAGGGCTGGCCACCCAGGGTCCCTTGTCAGGTGCCAGCACTCGGGCTCCCACCACACTTCTGCTCTGTCACCACCAAGACCTTCTCCCTGCTCTCATTCTCCCTCACGACCTCATCCCTTGGAGCCTCCCCTCGCCGCCAGCCCCTAACCCTCGGGTCATGGTGCTGACCAAAGAACGAGTCCACAGTCCTCTCTTGCCCACGGCTTCCGGAAAAAAAGCCATACTTTCAGTGGAGGCAGGAGTGGAACGGAGCCCCAGCTTGGCCCCCAGCGGGAATACCGAGCATGCATTCACGGAGACGCACACGTTCAGAAGCCGCAAAGCCTGTCCACCTTGCAGCACTGAGGTGCCAAAGCCAGGTGCTCAGGCATGGCTTTCTGTTTTCCAGGTCCGTGAGGCAAGGCGACAACACAGGCGTGGACCTCGTCTGCAGCTACAGGAAGGAGCCCTCCAGCCCTGACTTGGACAGGGTGGGCCTTTACCACGAAGTGAGCAACAAGACCAGAGCCATCACGCGCCTGGGCCCCTACAGCCTGGACAGGACCAGCCTCTACGTCAACGGTGAACAAGGCCTCTCCTGCTGCCTCCCTCTGGCCCTCCGCCTTCCCCTCACTGAGCTCCAGCTCATGTCTCTCTCTCTCTCTCGTTCCAGGTTACAACGAACAGCCCGTGACGCAGCCAGTGACGCCCAGTGAGTACCACACAGGGGCAGGATGCACCCAAAAGGCAACGGGGGCCTCGCGGGCCTCTCGTCCCGTGGGCTTGTCATGCCTGGGATAAGCGCAGAACCCGCCAGACTTTCCCATCATAATGATGGCTGGGGGGGGAGAAATAGCTGGCCAGGCACCACTGCCTTTGCCCTCCCACAGCCTTCACAGCTGTCCTCCTGCACCCTCTCACTCCCCATCTGTGCTTCTTGCAGCTCCCACTCGGCCACCAACGACACCTCCAGGCCTCGAGCGGTTCACCGTCAACTTCACCATCACCAATCTCCCCTACGATTCCGACCTGCAGATTCCTCACTCGGCAAAGCTCAACACCACCCAGAGGGTCATGACCACCTTGGTACGTAACCCGCAACGCTGCCAGGGCCGGAAGGAGAGCTTGCCACTGGCACTGGAAAGTATCCAGGGACGCAAGCAGGGTGCTCATCAGAAACCTTTCTCGTTGCCAGCTCAACCGCCTTCTGAAGGACACCAGCATTGGCCCCAATTTCCTTGGATGTGCAACGACAGCCTTCAGGTAGGGCTGGCCACCCAGGGTCCCTTGTCAGGTGCCAGCACTCGGGCTCCCACCACACTTCTGCTCTGTCACCACCAAGACCTTCTCCCTGCTCTCATTCTCCCTCACGACCTCATCCCTTGGAGCCTCCCCTCGCCGCCAGCCCCTAACCCTCGGGTCATGGTGCTGACCAAAGAACGAATCCACAGTCCTCTCTTGCCCACGGCTTCCGGAAAAAAAGCCATACTTTCAGTGGAGGCAGGAGTGGAACGGAGCCCCAGCTTGGCCCCCAGCGGGAATACCGAGCATGCATTCACGGAGACGCACACGTTCAGAAGCCGCAAAGCCTGTCCACCTTGCAGCACTGAGGTGCCAAAGCCAGGTGCTCAGGCATGGCTTTCTGTTTTCCAGGTCCGTGAGGCAAGGTGACAACACAGGCGTGGACCTCGTCTGCAGCTACAGGAAGGAGCCCTCCAGCCCTGACTTGGACAGGGTGGGCCTTTACCACGAAGTGAGCAACAAGACCAGAGCCATCACGCGCCTGGGCCCCTACAGCCTGGACAGGACCAGCCTCTACGTCAACGGTGAACAAGGCCTCTCCTGCTGCCTCCCTCTGGCCCTCCGCCTTCCCCTCACTGAGCTCCAGCTCATGTCTCTCTCTCTCTCTCGTTCCAGGTTACAACGAACAGCCCGTGACGCAGCCAGTGACGCCCAGTGAGTACCACACAGGGGCAGGATGCACCCAAAAGGCAACGGGGGCCTCGCGGGCCTCTCGTCCCGTGGGCTTGTCATGCCTGGGATAAGCGCAGAACCCGCCAGACTTTCCCATCATAATGACGGCTGGGGGGGGAGAAATAGCTGGCCAGGCACCACTGCCTTTGCCCTCCCACAGCCTTCACAGCTGTCCTCCTGCACCCTCTCACTCCCCATCTGTGCTTCTTGCAGCTCCCACTCGGCCACCAACGACACCTCCAGGCCTCGAGCGGTTCACCGTCAACTTCACCATCACCAATCTCCCCTACGATTCCGACCTGCAGATTCCTCACTCGGCAAAGCTCAACACCACCCAGAGGGTCATGACCACCTTGGTACGTAACCCGCAACGCTGCCAGGGCCGGAAGGAGAGCTTGCCACTGGCACTGGAAAGTATCCAGGGACGCAAGCAGGGTGCTCATCAGAAACCTTTCTCGTTGCCAGCTCAACCGCCTTCTGAAGGACACCAGCATTGGCCCCAATTTCCTTGGATGTGCAACGACAGCCTTCAGGTAGGGCTGGCCACCCAGGGTCCCTTGTCAGGTGCCAGCACTCGGGCTCCCACCACACTTCTGCTCTGTCACCACCAAGACCTTCTCCCTGCTCTCATTCTCCCTCACGACCTCATCCCTTGGAGCCTCCCCTCGCCGCCAGCCCCTAACCCTCGGGTCATGGTGCTGACCAAAGAACGAGTCCACAGTCCTCTCTTGCCCACGGCTTCCGGAAAAAAAGCCATACTTTCAGTGGAGGCAGGAGTGGAACGGAGCCCCAGCTTGGCCCCCAGCGGGAATACCGAGCATGCATTCACGGAGACGCACACGTTCAGAAGCCGCAAAGCCTGTCCACCTTGCAGCACTGAGGTGCCAAAGCCAGGTGCTCAGGCATGGCTTTCTGTTTTCCAGGTCCGTGAGGCAAGGTGACAACACAGGCGTGGACCTCGTCTGCAGCTACAGGAAGGAGCCCTCCAGCCCTGACTTGGACAGGGTGGGCCTTTACCACGAAGTGAGCAACAAGACCAGAGCCATCACGCGCCTGGGCCCCTACAGCCTGGACAGGACCAGCCTCTACGTCAACGGTGAACAAGGCCTCTCCTGCTGCCTCCCTCTGGCCCTCCGCCTTCCCCTCACTGAGCTCCAGCTCATGTCTCTCTCTCTCTCTCGTTCCAGGTTACAACGAACAGCCCGTGACGCAGCCAGTGACGCCCAGTGAGTACCACACAGGGGCAGGATGCACCCAAAAGGCAACGGGGGCCTCGCGGGCCTCTCGTCCCGTGGGCTTGTCATGCCTGGGATAAGCGCAGAACCCGCCAGACTTTCCCATCATAATGACGGCTGGGGGGGGAGAAATAGCTGGCCAGGCACCACTGCCTTTGCCCTCCCACAGCCTTCACAGCTGTCCTCCTGCACCCTCTCACTCCCCATCTGTGCTTCTTGCAGCTCCCACTCGGCCACCAACGACACCTCCAGGCCTCGAGCGGTTCACCGTCAACTTCACCATCACCAATCTCCCCTACGATTCCGACCTGCAGATTCCTCACTCGGCAAAGCTCAACACCACCCAGAGGGTCATGACCACCTTGGTACGTAACCCGCAAGCTGCCAGGGCCGGAAGGAGAGCTTGCCACTGGCACTGGAAAGTATCCAGGGACGCAAGCAGGGTGCTCATCAGAAACCTTTCTCGTTGCCAGCTCAACCGCCTTCTGAAGGACACCAGCATTGGCCCCAATTTCCTTGGATGTGCAACGACAGCCTTCAGGTAGGGCTGGCCACCCAGGGTCCCTTGTCAGGTGCCAGCACTCGGGCTCCCACCACACTTCTGCTCTGTCACCACCAAGACCTTCTCCCTGCTCTCATTCTCCCTCACGACCTCATCCCTTGGAGCCTCCCCTCGCCGCCAGCCCCTAACCCTCGGGTCATGGTGCTGACCAAAGAACGAATCCACAGTCCTCTCTTGCCCACGGCTTCCGGAAAAAAAGCCATACTTTCAGTGGAGGCAGGAGTGGAACGGAGCCCCAGCTTGGCCCCCAGCGGGAATACCGAGCATGCATTCACGGAGACGCACACGTTCAGAAGCCGCAAAGCCTGTCCACCTTGCAGCACTGAGGTGCCAAAGCCAGGTGCTCAGGCATGGCTTTCTGTTTTCCAGGTCCGTGAGGCAAGGTGACAACACAGGCGTGGACCTCGTCTGCAGCTACAGGAAGGAGCCCTCCAGCCCTGACTTGGACAGGGTGGGCC
Source organism: Phasianus colchicus (assembly GCF_987193195.1). NCBI lineage: Eukaryota > Metazoa > Chordata > Aves > Galliformes > Phasianidae > Phasianus > Phasianus colchicus. The sequence goes on along the minus strand of NC_143463.1, from coordinate 2,408,026 downwards.
TTTACCACGAAGTGAGCAACAAGACCAGAGCCATCACGCGCCTGGGCCCCTACAGCCTGGACAGGACCAGCCTCTACGTCAACGGTGAACAAGGCCTCTCCTGCTGCCTCCCTCTGGCCCTCCGCCTTCCCCTCACTGAGCTCCAGCTCATGTCTCTCTCTCTCTCTCGTTCCAGGTTACAACGAACAGCCCGTGACGCAGCCAGTGACGCCCAGTGAGTACCACACAGGGGCAGGATGCACCCAAAAGGCAACGGGGGCCTCGCGGGCCTCTCGTCCCGTGGGCTTGTCATGCCTGGGATAAGCGCAGAACCCGCCAGACTTTCCCATCATAATGATGGCTGGGGGGGGAGAAATAGCTGGCCAGGCACCACTGCCTTTGCCCTCCCACAGCCTTCACAGCTGTCCTCCTGCACCCTCTCACTCCCCATCTGTGCTTCTTGCAGCTCCCACTCGGCCACCAACGACACCTCCAGGCCTCGAGCGGTTCACCGTCAACTTCACCATCACCAATCTCCCCTACGATTCCGACCTGCAGATTCCTCACTCGGCAAAGCTCAACACCACCCAGAGGGTCATGACCACCTTGGTACGTAACCCACAATGCTGCCAGGGCCGGAAGGAGAGCTTGCCACTGGCACTGGAAAGTATCCAGGGATGCAAGCAGGGTGCTCATCAGAAACCTTTCTCGTTGCCAGCTCAACCGCCTTCTGAAGGACACCAGCATTGGCCCCAATTTCCTTGGATGTGCAACGACAGCCTTCAGGTAGGGCTGGCCACCCAGGGTCCCTTGTCAGGTGCCAGCACTCGGGCTCCCACCACACTTCTGCTCTGTCACCACCAAGACCTTCTCCCTGCTCTCATTCTCCCTCACGACCTCATCCCTTGGAGCCTCCCCTCGCCGCCAGCCCCTAACCCTCGGGTCATGGTGCTGACCAAAGAACGAGTCCACAGTCCTCTCTTGCCCACGGCTTCCGGAAAAAAAGCCATACTTTCAGTGGAGGCAGGAGTGGAACGGAGCCCCAGCTTGGCCCCCAGCGGGAATACCGAGCATGCATTCACGGAGACGCACACGTTCAGAAGCCGCAAAGCCTGTCCACCTTGCAGCACTGAGGTGCCAAAGCCAGGTGCTCAGGCATGGCTTTCTGTTTTCCAGGTCCGTGAGGCAAGGCGACAACACAGGCGTGGACCTCGTCTGCAGCTACAGGAAGGAGCCCTCCAGCCCTGACTTGGACAGGGTGGGCCTTTACCACGAAGTGAGCAACAAGACCAGAGCCATCACGCGCCTGGGCCCCTACAGCCTGGACAGGACCAGCCTCTACGTCAACGGTGAACAAGGCCTCTCCTGCTGCCTCCCTCTGGCCCTCCGCCTTCCCCTCACTGAGCTCCAGCTCATGTCTCTCTCTCTCTCTCGTTCCAGGTTACAACGAACAGCCCGTGACGCAGCCAGTGACGCCCAGTGAGTACCACACAGGGGCAGGATGCACCCAAAAGGCAACGGGGGCCTCGCGGGCCTCTCGTCCCGTGGGCTTGTCATGCCTGGGATAAGCGCAGAACCCGCCAGACTTTCCCATCATAATGACGGCTGGGGGGGGAGAAATAGCTGGCCAGGCACCACTGCCTTTGCCCTCCCACAGCCTTCACAGCTGTCCTCCTGCACCCTCTCACTCCCCATCTGTGCTTCTTGCAGCTCCCACTCGGCCACCAACGACACCTCCAGGCCTCGAGCGGTTCACCGTCAACTTCACCATCACCAATCTCCCCTACGATTCCGACCTGCAGATTCCTCACTCGGCAAAGCTCAACACCACCCAGAGGGTCATGACCACCTTGGTACGTAACCCGCAACGCTGCCAGGGCCGGAAGGAGAGCTTGCCACTGGCACTGGAAAGTATCCAGGGACGCAAGCAGGGTGCTCATCAGAAACCTTTCTCGTTGCCAGCTCAACCGCCTTCTGAAGGACACCAGCATTGGCCCCAATTTCCTTGGATGTGCAACGACAGCCTTCAGGTAGGGCTGGCCACCCAGGGTCCCTTGTCAGGTGCCAGCACTCGGGCTCCCACCACACTTCTGCTCTGACACCACCAAGACCTTCTCCCTGCTCTCATTCTCCCTCACGACCTCATCCCTTGGAGCCTCCCCTCGCCACCAGCCCCTAACCCTCGGGTCATGGTGCTGACCAAAGAACGAATCCACAGTTCTCTCTTGCCCACGGCTTCCGGAAAAAAAGCCATACTTTCAGTGGAGGCAGGAGTGGAACGGAGCCCCAGCTTGGCCCCCAGCGGGAATACCGAGCATGCATTCACGGAGACGCACACGTTCAGAAGCCGCAAAGCCTGTCCACCTTGCAGCACTGAGGTGCCAAAGCCAGGTGCTCAGGCATGGCTTTCTGTTTTCCAGGTCCGTGAGGCAAGGCGACAACACAGGCGTGGACCTCGTCTGCAGCTACAGGAAGGAGCCCTCCAGCCCTGACTTGGACAGGGTGGGCCTTTACCACGAAGTGAGCAACAAGACCAGAGCCATCACGCGCCTGGGCCCCTACAGCCTGGACAGGACCAGCCTCTACGTCAACGGTGAACAAGGCCTCTCCTGCTGCCTCCCTCTGGCCCTCCGCCTTCCCCTCACTGAGCTCCAGCTCATGTCTCTCTCTCTCTCTCGTTCCAGGTTACAACGAACAGCCCGTGACGCAGCCAGTGACGCCCAGTGAGTACCACACAGGGGCAGGATGCACCCAAAAGGCAACGGGGGCCTCGCGGGCCTCTCGTCCCGTGGGCTTCTCATGCCTGGGATAAGCGCAGAACCCGCCAGACTTTCCCATCATAATGACGGCTTGGGGGGGAGAAATAGCTGGCCAGGCACCACTGCCTTTGCCCTCCCACAGCCTTCACAGCTGTCCTCCTGCACCCTCTCACTCCCCATCTGTGCTTCTTGCAGCTCCCACTCGGCCACCAACGACACCTCCAGGCCTCGAGCGGTTCACCGTCAACTTCACCATCACCAATCTCCCCTACGATTCCGACCTGCAGATTCCTCACTCGGCAAAGCTCAACACCACCCAGAGGGTCATGACCACCTTGGTACGTAACCCGCAACGCTGCCAAGGCCGGAAGGAGAGCTTGCCACTGGCACTGGAAAGTATCCAGGGATGCAAGCAGGGTGCTCATCAGAAACCTTTCTCGTTGCCAGCTCAACCGCCTTCTGAAGGACACCAGCATTGGCCCCAATTTCCTTGGATGTGCAACATCAGCCTTCAGGTAGGGCTGGCCACCCAGGGTCCCTTGTCAGGTGCCAGCACTCGGGCTCCCACCACACTTCTGCTCTGTCACCACCAAGACCTTCTCCCTGCTCTCATTCTCCCTCACGACCTCATCCCTTGGAGCCTCCCCTCGCCGCCAGCCCCTAACCCTCGGGTCATGGTGCTGACCAAAGAACGAATCCACAGTCCTCTCTTGCCCACGGCTTCCGGAAAAAAAGCCATACTTTCAGTGGAGGCAGGAGTGGAACGGAGCCCCAGCTTGGCCCCCAGCGGGAATACCGAGCATGCATTCACGGAGACGCACACGTTCAGAAGCCGCAAAGCCTGTCCACCTTGCAGCACTGAGGTGCCAAAGCCAGGTGCTCAGGCATGGCTTTCTGTTTTCCAGGTCCGTGAGGCAAGGCGACAACACAGGCGTGGACCTCGTCTGCAGCTACAGGAAGGAGCCCTCCAGCCCTGACTTGGACAGGGTGGGCCTTTACCACGAAGTGAGCAACAAGACCAGAGCCATCACGCGCCTGGGCCCCTACAGCCTGGACAGGACCAGCCTCTACGTCAACGGTGAACAAGGCCTCTCCTGCTGCCTCCCTCTGGCCCTCCGCCTTCCCCTCACTGAGCTCCAGCTCATGTCTCTCTCTCTCTCTCGTTCCAGGTTACAACGAACAGCCCGTGACGCAGCCAGTGACGCCCAGTGAGTACCACACAGGGGCAGGATGCACCCAAAAGGCAACGGGGGCCTCGCGGGCCTCTCGTCCCGTGGGCTTGTCATGCCTGGGATAAGCGCAGAACCCGCCAGACTTTCCCATCATAATGACGGCTGGGGGGGGAGAAATAGCTGGCCAGGCACCACTGCCTTTGCCCTCCCACAGCCTTCACAGCTGTCCTCCTGCACCCTCTCACTCCCCATCTGTGCTTCTTGCAGCTCCCACTCGGCCACCAACGACACCTCCAGGCCTCGAGCGGTTCACCGTCAACTTCACCATCACCAATCTCCCCTACGATTCCGACCTGCAGATTCCTCACTCGGCAAAGCTCAACACCACCCAGAGGGTCATGACCACCTTGGTACGTAACCCGCAACGCTGCCAGGGCCGGAAGGAGAGCTTGCCACTGGCACTGGAAAGTATCCAGGGACGCAAGCAGGGTGCTCATCAGAAACCTTTCTCGTTGCCAGCTCAACCGCCTTCTGAAGGACACCAGCATTGGCCCCAATTTCCTTGGATGTGCAACATCAGCCTTCAGGTAGGGCTGGCCACCCAGGGTCCCTTGTCAGGTGCCAGCACTCGGGCTCCCACCACACTTCTGCTCTGTCACCACCAAGACCTTCTCCCTGCTCTCATTCTCCCTCACGACCTCATCCCTTGGAGCCTCCCCTCGCCGCCAGCCCCTAACCCTCGGGTCATGGTGCTGACCAAAGAACGAATCCACAGTCCTCTCTTGCCCACGGCTTCCGGAAAAAAAGCCATACTTTCAGTGGAGGCAGGAGTGGAACAGAGCCCCAGCTTGGCCCCCAGCGGGAATACCGAGCATGCATTCACGGAGACGCACACGTTCAGAAGCCGCAAAGCCTGTCCACCTTGCAGCACTGAGGTGCCAAAGCCAGGTGCTCAGGCATGGCTTTCTGTTTTCCAGGTCCGTGAGGCAAGGCGACAACACAGGCGTGGACCTCGTCTGCAGCTACAGGAAGGAGCCCTCCAGCCCTGACTTGGACAGGGTGGGCCTTTACCACGAAGTGAGCAACAAGACCAGAGCCATCACGCGCCTGGGCCCCTACAGCCTGGACAGGACCAGCCTCTACGTCAACGGTGAACAAGGCCTCTCCTGCTGCCTCCCTCTGGCCCTCCGCCTTCCCCTCACTGAGCTCCAGCTCATGTCTCTCTCTCTCTCTCGTTCCAGGTTACAACGAACAGCCCGTGACGCAGCCAGTGACGCCCAGTGAGTACCACACAGGGGCAGGATGCACCCAAAAGGCAACGGGGGCCTCGCGGGCCTCTCGTCCCGTGGGCTTCTCATGCCTGGGATAAGCGCAGAACCCGCCAGACTTTCCCATCATAATGACGGCTGGGGGGGGAGAAATAGCTGGCCAGGCACCACTGCCTTTGCCCTCCCACAGCCTTCACAGCTGTCCTCCTGCACCCTCTCACTCCCCATCTGTGCTTCTTGCAGCTCCCACTCGGCCACCAACGACACCTCCAGGCCTCGAGCGGTTCACCGTCAACTTCACCATCACCAATCTCCCCTACGATTCCGACCTGCAGATTCCTCACTCGGCAAAGCTCAACACCACCCAGAGGGTCATGACCACCTTGGTACGTAACCCGCAAGCTGCCAGGGCCGGAAGGAGAGCTTGCCACTGGCACTGGAAAGTATCCAGGGACGCAAGCAGGGTGCTCATCAGAAACCTTTCTCGTTGCCAGCTCAACCGCCTTCTGAAGGACACCAGCATTGGCCCCAATTTCCTTGGATGTGCAACGACAGCCTTCAGGTAGGGCTGGCCACCCAGGGTCCCTTGTCAGGTGCCAGCACTCGGGCTCCCACCACACTTCTGCTCTGACACCACCAAGACCTTCTCCCTGCTCTCATTCTCCCTCACGACCTCATCCCTTGGAGCCTCCCCTCGCCGCCAGCCCCTAACCCTCGGGTCATGGTGCTGACCAAAGAACGAGTCCACAGTCCTCTCTTGCCCACGGCTTCCGGAAAAAAAGCCATACTTTCAGTGGAGGCAGGAGTGGAACGGAGCCCCAGCTTGGCCCCCAGCGGGAATACCGAGCATGCATTCACGGAGACGCACACGTTCAGAAGCCGCAAAGCCTGTCCACCTTGCAGCACTGAGGTGCCAAAGCCAGGTGCTCAGGCATGGCTTTCTGTTTTCCAGGTCCGTGAGGCAAGGCGACAACACAGGCGTGGACCTCGTCTGCAGCTACAGGAAGGAGCCCTCCAGCCCTGACTTGGACAGGGTGGGCCTTTACCACGAAGTGAGCAACAAGACCAGAGCCATCACGCGCCTGGGCCCCTACAGCCTGGACAGGACCAGCCTCTACGTCAACGGTGAACAAGGCCTCTCCTGCTGCCTCCCTCTGGCCCTCCGCCTTCCCCTCACTGAGCTCCAGCTCATGTCTCTCTCTCTCTCTCGTTCCAGGTTACAACGAACAGCCCGTGACGCAGCCAGTGACGCCCAGTGAGTACCACACAGGGGCAGGATGCACCCAAAAGGCAACGGGGGCCTCGCGGGCCTCTCGTCCCGTGGGCTTGTCATGCCTGGGATAAGCGCAGAACCCGCCAGACTTTCCCATCATAATGACGGCTGGGGGGGGAGAAATAGCTGGCCAGGCACCACTGCCTTTGCCCTCCCACAGCCTTCACAGCTGTCCTCCTGCACCCTCTCACTCCCCATCTGTGCTTCTTGCAGCTCCCACTCGGCCACCAACGACACCTCCAGGCCTCGAGCGGTTCACCGTCAACTTCACCATCACCAATCTCCCCTACGATTCCGACCTGCAGATTCCTCACTCGGCAAAGCTCAACACCACCCAGAGGGTCATGACCACCTTGGTACGTAACCCGCAACGCTGCCAGGGCCGGAAGGAGAGCTTGCCACTGGCACTGGAAAGTATCCAGGGACGCAAGCAGGGTGCTCATCAGAAACCTTTCTCGTTGCCAGCTCAACCGCCTTCTGAAGGACACCAGCATTGGCCCCAATTTCCTTGGATGTGCAACGACAGCCTTCAGGTAGGGCTGGCCACCCAGGGTCCCTTGTCAGGTGCCAGCACTCGGGCTCCCACCACACTTCTGCTCTGACACCACCAAGACCTTCTCCCTGCTCTCATTCTCCCTCACGACCTCATCCCTTGGAGCCTCCCCTCGCCGCCAGCCCCTAACCCTCGGGTCATGGTGCTGACCAAAGAACGAGTCCACAGTCCTCTCTTGCCCACGGCTTCCGGAAAAAAAGCCATACTTTCAGTGGAGGCAGGAGTGGAACGGAGCCCCAGCTTGGCCCCCAGCGGGAATACCGAGCATGCATTCACGGAGACGCACACGTTCAGAAGCCGCAAAGCCTGTCCACCTTGCAGCACTGAGGTGCCAAAGCCAGGTGCTCAGGCATGGCTTTCTGTTTTCCAGGTCCGTGAGGCAAGGCGACAACACAGGCGTGGACCTCGTCTGCAGCTACAGGAAGGAGCCCTCCAGCCCTGACTTGGACAGGGTGGGCCTTTACCACGAAGTGAGCAACAAGACCAGAGCCATCACGCGCCTGGGCCCCTACAGCCTGGACAGGACCAGCCTCTACGTCAACGGTGAACAAGGCCTCTCCTGCTGCCTCCCTCTGGCCCTCCGCCTTCCCCTCACTGAGCTCCAGCTCATGTCTCTCTCTCTCTCTCGTTCCAGGTTACAACGAACAGCCCGTGACGCAGCCAGTGACGCCCAGTGAGTACCACACAGGGGCAGGATGCACCCAAAAGGCAACGGGGGCCTCGCGGGCCTCTCGTCCCGTGGGCTTGTCATGCCTGGGATAAGCGCAGAACCCGCCAGACTTTCCCATCATAATGACGGCTGGGGGGGGAGAAATAGCTGGCCAGGCACCACTGCCTTTGCCCTCCCACAGCCTTCACAGCTGTCCTCCTGCACCCTCTCACTCCCCATCTGTGCTTCTTGCAGCTCCCACTCGGCCACCAACGACACCTCCAGGCCTCGAGCGGTTCACCGTCAACTTCACCATCACCAATCTCCCCTACGATTCCGACCTGCAGATTCCTCACTCGGCAAAGCTCAACACCACCCAGAGGGTCATGACCACCTTGGTACGTAACCCGCAACGCTGCCAGGGCCGGAAGGAGAGCTTGCCACTGGCACTGGAAAGTATCCAGGGACGCAAGCAGGGTGCTCATCAGAAACCTTTCTCGTTGCCAGCTCAACCGCCTTCTGAAGGACACCAGCATTGGCCCCAATTTCCTTGGATGTGCAACGACAGCCTTCAGGTAGGGCTGGCCACCCAGGGTCCCTTGTCAGGTGCCAGCACTCGGGCTCCCACCACACTTCTGCTCTGACACCACCAAGACCTTCTCCCTGCTCTCATTCTCCCTCACGACCTCATCCCTTGGAGCCTCCCCTCGCCGCCAGCCCCTAACCCTCGGGTCATGGTGCTGACCAAAGAACGAGTCCACAGTCCTCTCTTGCCCACGGCTTCCGGAAAAAAAGCCATACTTTCAGTGGAGGCAGGAGTGGAACGGAGCCCCAGCTTGGCCCCCAGCGGGAATACCGAGCATGCATTCACGGAGACGCACACGTTCAGAAGCCGCAAAGCCTGTCCACCTTGCAGCACTGAGGTGCCAAAGCCAGGTGCTCAGGCATGGCTTTCTGTTTTCCAGGTCCGTGAGGCAAGGCGACAACACAGGCGTGGACCTCGTCTGCAGCTACAGGAAGGAGCCCTCCAGCCCTGACTTGGACAGGGTGGGCCTTTACCACGAAGTGAGCAACAAGACCAGAGCCATCACGCGCCTGGGCCCCTACAGCCTGGACAGGACCAGCCTCTACGTCAACGGTGAACAAGGCCTCTCCTGCTGCCTCCCTCTGGCCCTCCGCCTTCCCCTCACTGAGCTCCAGCTCATGTCTCTCTCTCTCTCTCGTTCCAGGTTACAACGAACAGCCCGTGACGCAGCCAGTGACGCCCAGTGAGTACCACACAGGGGCAGGATGCACCCAAAAGGCAACGGGGGCCTCGCGGGCCTCTCGTCCCGTGGGCTTGTCATGCCTGGGATAAGCGCAGAACCCGCCAGACTTTCCCATCATAATGACGGCTGGGGGGGGAGAAATAGCTGGCCAGGCACCACTGCCTTTGCCCTCCCACAGCCTTCACAGCTGTCCTCCTGCACCCTCTCACTCCCCATCTGTGCTTCTTGCAGCTCCCACTCGGCCACCAACGACACCTCCAGGCCTCGAGCGGTTCACCGTCAACTTCACCATCACCAATCTCCCCTACGATTCCGACCTGCAGATTCCTCACTCGGCAAAGCTCAACACCACCCAGAGGGTCATGACCACCTTGGTACGTAACCCGCAACGCTGCCAGGGCCGGAAGGAGAGCTTGCCACTGGCACTGGAAAGTATCCAGGGACGCAAGCAGGGTGCTCATCAGAAACCTTTCTCGTTGCCAGCTCAACCGCCTTCTGAAGGACACCAGCATTGGCCCCAATTTCCTTGGATGTGCAACGACAGCCTTCAGGTAGGGCTGGCCACCCAGGGTCCCTTGTCAGGTGCCAGCACTCGGGCTCCCACCACACTTCTGCTCTGACACCACCAAGACCTTCTCCCTGCTCTCATTCTCCCTCACGACCTCATCCCTTGGAGCCTCCCCTCGCCGCCAGCCCCTAACCCTCGGGTCATGGTGCTGACCAAAGAACGAGTCCACAGTCCTCTCTTGCCCACGGCTTCCGGAAAAAAAGCCATACTTTCAGTGGAGGCAGGAGTGGAACGGAGCCCCAGCTTGGCCCCCAGCGGGAATACCGAGCATGCATTCACGGAGACGCACACGTTCAGAAGCCGCAAAGCCTGTCCACCTTGCAGCACTGAGGTGCCAAAGCCAGGTGCTCAGGCATGGCTTTCTGTTTTCCAGGTCCGTGAGGCAAGGCGACAACACAGGCGTGGACCTCGTCTGCAGCTACAGGAAGGAGCCCTCCAGCCCTGACTTGGACAGGGTGGGCCTTTACCACGAAGTGAGCAACAAGACCAGAGCCATCACGCGCCTGGGCCCCTACAGCCTGGACAGGACCAGCCTCTACGTCAACGGTGAACAAGGCCTCTCCTGCTGCCTCCCTCTGGCCCTCCGCCTTCCCCTCACTGAGCTCCAGCTCATGTCTCTCTCTCTCTCTCGTTCCAGGTTACAACGAACAGCCCGTGACGCAGCCAGTGACGCCCAGTGAGTACCACACAGGGGCAGGATGCACCCAAAAGGCAACGGGGGCCTCGCGGGCCTCTCGTCCCGTGGGCTTGTCATGCCTGGGATAAGCGCAGAACCCGCCAGACTTTCCCATCATAATGACGGCTGGGGGGGAGAAATAGCTGGCCAGGCACCACTGCCTTTGCCCTCCCACAGCCTTCACAGCTGTCCTCCTGCACCCTCTCACTCCCCATCTGTGCTTCTTGCAGCTCCCACTCGGCCACCAACGACACCTCCAGGCCTCGAGCGGTTCACCGTCAACTTCACCATCACCAATCTCCCCTACGATTCCGACCTGCAGATTCCTCACTCGGCAAAGCTCAACACCACCCAGAGGGTCATGACCACCTTGGTACGTAACCCGCAACGCTGCCAGGGCCGGAAGGAGAGCTTGCCACTGGCACTGGAAAGTATCCAGGGACGCAAGCAGGGTGCTCATCAGAAACCTTTCTCGTTGCCAGCTCAACCGCCTTCTGAAGGACACCAGCATTGGCCCCAATTTCCTTGGATGTGCAACGACAGCCTTCAGGTAGGGCTGGCCACCCAGGGTCCCTTGTCAGGTGCCAGCACTCGGGCTCCCACCACACTTCTGCTCTGACACCACCAAGACCTTCTCCCTGCTCTCATTCTCCCTCACGACCTCATCCCTTGGAGCCTCCCCTCGCCGCCAGCCCCTAACCCTCGGGTCATGGTGCTGACCAAAGAACGAGTCCACAGTCCTCTCTTGCCCACGGCTTCCGGAAAAAAAGCCATACTTTCAGTGGAGGCAGGAGTGGAACGGAGCCCCAGCTTGGCCCCCAGCGGGAATACCGAGCATGCATTCACGGAGACGCACACGTTCAGAAGCCGCAAAGCCTGTCCACCTTGCAGCACTGAGGTGCCAAAGCCAGGTGCTCAGGCATGGCTTTCTGTTTTCCAGGTCCGTGAGGCAAGGCGACAACACAGGCGTGGACCTCGTCTGCAGCTACAGGAAGGAGCCCTCCAGCCCTGACTTGGACAGGGTGGGCCTTTACCACGAAGTGAGCAACAAGACCAGAGCCATCACGCGCCTGGGCCCCTACAGCCTGGACAGGACCAGCCTCTACGTCAACGGTGAACAAGGCCTCTCCTGCTGCCTCCCTCTGGCCCTCCGCCTTCCCCTCACTGAGCTCCAGCTCATGTCTCTCTCTCTCTCTCGTTCCAGGTTACAACGAACAGCCCGTGACGCAGCCAGTGACGCCCAGTGAGTACCACACAGGGGCAGGATGCACCCAAAAGGCAACGGGGGCCTCGCAGGCCTCTCGTCCCGTGGGCTTGTCATGCCTGGGATAAGCGCAGAACCCGCCAGACTTTCCCATCATAATGACGGCTGGGGGGGGAGAAATAGCTGGCCAGGCACCACTGCCTTTGCCCTCCCACAGCCTTCACAGCTGTCCTCCTGCACCCTCTCACTCCCCATCTGTGCTTCTTGCAGCTCCCACTCGGCCACCAACGACACCTCCAGGCCTCGAGCGGTTCACCGTCAACTTCACCATCACCAATCTCCCCTACGATTCCGACCTGCAGATTCCTCACTCGGCAAAGCTCAACACCACCCAGAGGGTCATGACCACCTTGGTACGTAACCCGCAACGCTGCCAGGGCCGGAAGGAGAGCTTGCCACTGGCACTGGAAAGTATCCAGGGACGCAAGCAGGGTGCTCATCAGAAACCTTTCTCGTTGCCAGCTCAACCGCCTTCTGAAGGACACCAGCATTGGCCCCAATTTCCTTGGATGTGCAACGACAGCCTTCAGGTAGGGCTGGCCACCCAGGGTCCCTTGTCAGGTGCCAGCACTCGGGCTCCCACCACACTTCTGCTCTGACACCACCAAGACCTTCTCCCTGCTCTCATTCTCCCTCACGACCTCATCCCTTGGAGCCTCCCCTCGCCGCCAGCCCCTAACCCTCGGGTCATGGTGCTGACCAAAGAACGAGTCCACAGTCCTCTCTTGCCCACGGCTTCCGGAAAAAAAGCCATACTTTCAGTGGAGGCAGGAGTGGAACGGAGCCCCAGCTTGGCCCCCAGCGGGAATACCGAGCATGCATTCACGGAGACGCACACGTTCAGAAGCCGCAAAGCCTGTCCACCTTGCAGCACTGAGGTGCCAAAGCCAGGTGCTCAGGCATGGCTTTCTGTTTTCCAGGTCCGTGAGGCAAGGCGACAACACAGGCGTGGACCTCGTCTGCAGCTACAGGAAGGAGCCCTCCAGCCCTGACTTGGACAGGGTGGGCCTTTACCACGAAGTGAGCAACAAGACCAGAGCCATCACGCGCCTGGGCCCCTACAGCCTGGACAGGACCAGCCTCTACGTCAACGGTGAACAAGGCCTCTCCTGCTGCCTCCCTCTGGCCCTCCGCCTTCCCCTCACTGAGCTCCAGCTCATGTCTCTCTCTCTCTCTCGTTCCAGGTTACAACGAACAGCCCGTGACGCAGCCAGTGACGCCCAGTGAGTACCACACAGGGGCAGGATGCACCCAAAAGGCAACGGGGGCCTCGCGGGCCTCTCGTCCCGTGGGCTTGTCATGCCTGGGATAAGCGCAGAACCCGCCAGACTTTCCCATCATAATGACGGCTGGGGGGGGAGAAATAGCTGGCCAGGCACCACTGCCTTTGCCCTCCCACAGCCTTCACAGCTGTCCTCCTGCACCCTCTCACTCCCCATCTGTGCTTCTTGCAGCTCCCACTCGGCCACCAACGACACCTCCAGGCCTCGAGCGGTTCACCGTCAACTTCACCATCACCAATCTCCCCTACGATTCCGACCTGCAGATTCCTCACTCGGCAAAGCTCAACACCACCCAGAGGGTCATGACCACCTTGGTACGTAACCCGCAACGCTGCCAGGGCCGGAAGGAGAGCTTGCCACTGGCACTGGAAAGTATCCAGGGACGCAAGCAGGGTGCTCATCAGAAACCTTTCTCGTTGCCAGCTCAACCGCCTTCTGAAGGACACCAGCATTGGCCCCAATTTCCTTGGATGTGCAACGACAGCCTTCAGGTAGGGCTGGCCACCCAGGGTCCCTTGTCAGGTGCCAGCACTCGGGCTCCCACCACACTTCTGCTCTGACACCACCAAGACCTTCTCCCTGCTCTCATTCTCCCTCACGACCTCATCCCTTGGAGCCTCCCCTCGCCGCCAGCCCCTAACCCTCGGGTCATGGTGCTGACCAAAGAACGAGTCCACAGTCCTCTCTTGCCCACGGCTTCCGGAAAAAAAGCCATACTTTCAGTGGAGGCAGGAGTGGAACGGAGCCCCAGCTTGGCCCCCAGCGGGAATACCGAGCATGCATTCACGGAGACGCACACGTTCAGAAGCCGCAAAGCCTGTCCACCTTGCAGCACTGAGGTGCCAAAGCCAGGTGCTCAGGCATGGCTTTCTGTTTTCCAGGTCCGTGAGGCAAGGCGACAACACAGGCGTGGACCTCGTCTGCAGCTACAGGAAGGAGCCCTCCAGCCCTGACTTGGACAGGGTGGGCCTTTACCACGAAGTGAGCAACAAGACCAGAGCCATCACGCGCCTGGGCCCCTACAGCCTGGACAGGACCAGCCTCTACGTCAACGGTGAACAAGGCCTCTCCTGCTGCCTCCCTCTGGCCCTCCGCCTTCCCCTCACTGAGCTCCAGCTCATGTCTCTCTCTCTCTCTCGTTCCAGGTTACAACGAACAGCCCGTGACGCAGCCAGTGACGCCCAGTGAGTACCACACAGGGGCAGGATGCACCCAAAAGGCAACGGGGGCCTCGCGGGCCTCTCGTCCCGTGGGCTTGTCATGCCTGGGATAAGCGCAGAACCCGCCAGACTTTCCCATCATAATGACGGCTGGGGGGGGAGAAATAGCTGGCCAGGCACCACTGCCTTTGCCCTCCCACAGCCTTCACAGCTGTCCTCCTGCACCCTCTCACTCCCCATCTGTGCTTCTTGCAGCTCCCACTCGGCCACCAACGACACCTCCAGGCCTCGAGCGGTTCACCGTCAACTTCACCATCACCAATCTCCCCTACGATTCCGACCTGCAGATTCCTCACTCGGCAAAGCTCAACACCACCCAGAGGGTCATGACCACCTTGGTACGTAACCCGCAACGCTGCCAGGGCCGGAAGGAGAGCTTGCCACTGGCACTGGAAAGTATCCAGGGACGCAAGCAGGGTGCTCATCAGAAACCTTTCTCGTTGCCAGCTCAACCGCCTTCTGAAGGACACCAGCATTGGCCCCAATTTCCTTGGATGTGCAACGACAGCCTTCAGGTAGGGCTGGCCACCCAGGGTCCCTTGTCAGGTGCCAGCACTCGGGCTCCCACCACACTTCTGCTCTGACACCACCAAGACCTTCTCCCTGCTCTCATTCTCCCTCACGACCTCATCCCTTGGAGCCTCCCCTCGCCGCCAGCCCCTAACCCTCGGGTCATGGTGCTGACCAAAGAACGAGTCCACAGTCCTCTCTTGCCCACGGCTTCCGGAAAAAAAGCCATACTTTCAGTGGAGGCAGGAGTGGAACGGAGCCCCAGCTTGGCCCCCAGCGGGAATACCGAGCATGCATTCACGGAGACGCACACGTTCAGAAGCCGCAAAGCCTGTCCACCTTGCAGCACTGAGGTGCCAAAGCCAGGTGCTCAGGCATGGCTTTCTGTTTTCCAGGTCCGTGAGGCAAGGCGACAACACAGGCGTGGACCTCGTCTGCAGCTACAGGAAGGAGCCCTCCAGCCCTGACTTGGACAGGGTGGGCCTTTACCACGAAGTGAGCAACAAGACCAGAGCCATCACGCGCCTGGGCCCCTACAGCCTGGACAGGACCAGCCTCTACGTCAACGGTGAACAAGGCCTCTCCTGCTGCCTCCCTCTGGCCCTCCGCCTTCCCCTCACTGAGCTCCAGCTCATGTCTCTCTCTCTCTCTCGTTCCAGGTTACAACGAACAGCCCGTGACGCAGCCAGTGACGCCCAGTGAGTACCACACAGGGGCAGGATGCACCCAAAAGGCAACGGGGGCCTCGCGGGCCTCTCGTCCCGTGGGCTTGTCATGCCTGGGATAAGCGCAGAACCCGCCAGACTTTCCCATCATAATGACGGCTGGGGGGGGAGAAATAGCTGGCCAGGCACCACTGCCTTTGCCCTCCCACAGCCTTCACAGCTGTCCTCCTGCACCCTCTCACTCCCCATCTGTGCTTCTTGCAGCTCCCACTCGGCCACCAACGACACCTCCAGGCCTCGAGCGGTTCACCGTCAACTTCACCATCACCAATCTCCCCTACGATTCCGATCTGCAGATTCCTCACTCGGCAAAGCTCAACACCACCCAGAGGGTCATGACCACCTTGGTACGTAACCCGCAACGCTGCCAAGGCCGGAAGGAGAGCTTGCCACTGGCACTGGAAAGTATCCAGGGACGCAAGCAGGGTGCTCATCAGAAACCTTTCTCGTTGCCAGCTCAACCGCCTTCTGAAGGACACCAGCATTGGCCCCAATTTCCTTGGATGTGCAACGACAGCCTTCAGGTAGGGCTGGCCACCCAGGGTCCCTTGTCAGGTGCCAGCACTCGGGCTCCCACCACACTTCTGCTCTGTCACCACCAAGACCTTCTCCCTGCTCTCATTCTCCCTCACGACCTCATCCCTTGGAGCCTCCCCTCGCCGCCAGCCCCTAACCCTCGGGTCATGGTGCTGACCAAAGAACGAATCCACAGTCCTCTCTTGCCCACGGCTTCCGGAAAAAAAGCCATACTTTCAGTGGAGGCAGGAGTGGAACGGAGCCCCAGCTTGGCCCCCAGCGGGAATACCGAGCATGCATTCACGGAGACGCACACGTTCAGAAGCCGCAAAGCCTGTCCACCTTGCAGCACTGAGGTGCCAAAGCCAGGTGCTCAGGCATGGCTTTCTGTTTTCCAGGTCCGTGAGGCAAGGCGACAACACAGGCGTGGACCTCGTCTGCAGCTACAGGAAGGAGCCCTCCAGCCCTGACTTGGACAGGGTGGGCCTTTACCACGAAGTGAGCAACAAGACCAGAGCCATCACGCGCCTGGGCCCCTACAGCCTGGACAGGACCAGCCTCTACGTCAACGGTAAATGTATTCTTTTTTCTCAATTTTTATCACATCTCTGTTTTTATTTGTGCCATTCATCTTTTCATCTGCATTTTTAGAATTTTTTTTTTTAATTATCTATTATTTAGTTTTTCTTTCTTTTCCATATTCTGTTTTTTTAACATTATATATTTTTTTTCTCTTTTAGCTTTTTCTATATAGTTCAGTATTAATAGTTTCTCAGGTTTCCTTCCTTTGCTTCTCGTCCAAATTTGTATTTCCTTATGCCTGTCCTTTTCCTCAGCCAGAACCTTATTGTTTATATTGTTGTCTTTAGCTTACATTGTTATTCTTTATGTTGACCAGGAGTATTTTGAAATGAGAGTGTGATTTAATACATCTTTTTATGTCTTATTATGAGATGATACTTGAGCATTGAAACTCCTCTGCAGGTTATTCACAGTACCAGGGCTCCAGGGTGCAAGAGGTGTTTGTGCAATTCTCTTAAGCGTAGTGTTTCGATTTTGGCTGGTCTTGTGAAGAACCTGAGCCTCTTCCAACCCAGGATTTTATATGATTCTGTGATTCTATTATCTCTCAGAACAGATAGCAAAAAGCAGATGGCAAAAACTGTCAGCCTCACTAAGTTAAAACAATCAAAATCCCTGAAGTCATTAGGAATATGACATGTTTAGTACTGCTACTCTAATTCAGTTGGAGCTAGAAGACATTCTTCGAATATTCTCCTAATGATTGTTCATTTCTTTTCAGATTACAACGAACCACATGATCTGTCATGTAAGTATATTAAAATTTATCTGTCAAACTACTCAGAGGTATAATTTACTTTTTTTCTGATTTTGCTGTGCTCATGAGATTGCCAAACACCTCCAGTTTGTGGTCATGTTCATACATTTCTTATGTAAATGTTTTAACAAAAACAAAAACAGATAATATTGAATCTTATAATGTTTTTTTTTTGTGTGTGTGGTTTTTTTGTTGTTGTTGTTTATTTTTTTGTTTGGTTGGTTTTTTTGCTTATCTGCATATTTTTTCTCTCTTACAGTGGAAAAGCCATTCAACACACAAAGCCTGGGACAAATAATACAGCAATTCACAGTGAACTTCACCATAACCAACCTCAGGTTCACTACAGACCTAGGGAGATCACATTCTGCTAAATTCAATTCTACCAAGAAAATAATGCAACGTTATGTAAGCTAACATCACAGTGTTCTTAATCACCCAATGTTTTGCATTACCCATGCTCACAGAGACCTTTCCTTGTCAGATTGACCCTCTGCTTCGGAAAAGTAGCATTGGCCCTGACTTCATTGGCTGCCAAGTAATACTATTCAGGTAAGCAATGTAGCTGGAAGACAAATGGATTTACTTATATTTGATCGATACTTCAAACATTATTTTTCTTTTTCAAGAAGTCAGCATCTTTACAATAAAGCTTTTGTGCATTTTTGTATGTGCTTAATCTTACAAAGCCTTTGTGCTATAGCACCAACATCTCAGTATAACTTCTGCAGTTTATCTCTGACATCTGTGGACAGATTTTAATTGCTTTTCTTTTCTTGTTTTTCTTCTCTTATTAATAACATCAGAAGAAAACCCACAGACTTTTAGAACAACTAACAACTAAACTTGATTCTACTTGATTTCTCAGGTCAGTGACGAATAGAGATAGCACAGCAGTAGACAGCGTCTGCAGCTACAGAAATGGCTCCCAAGTGCCCAATTTTGACAAAACTACAGTTTATCAAGAACTAAGGAGCATGACAAACAACGTCACCAAATTAGGAATCTATAAACTGGATAAGGAGAGCCTCTATGTCAACGGTAAGTGCATAATTTTCAGTCCTCTAGGCACCAGGGCAGTCTGGAACCGCACTGGGCTTTAGGAAACTCTTCTGTTAAAAAAAAATAATAATAAAAGTAAATGTAAGGAAAGGGTGAACCTTCTAGAATTTTCTGCATGATTTGTGTAAGATGAAGTGTATGCTTCCAAGAACATTTTCACATTGACATTTTTGAAGATTTTAATTTCTACACTGAAGAGTGAATTAATTTTAGTCTCGACAAGAATAATTCACTTGCATATGAACATTTCACCTGATCTCTCTACCCCACTGATACTTAGTTAAAGCACTACATGTATTTTCTCACTGTAGTCCTTCATAATATAAAAGGCTCATTCTGCTCAAGCAAGAATTTAACAGATTCACACCCTCAGGGACTGGTTCTGGTGATTCATTCCTGAATCATCCATTTAATTATCCCCTCTTTTTTTAAGTGTATAGTTCACTCACAGAATATTTCTCTTGCATTTCCTTTTCAGGTTATAACGAACCACTCCAGAGATCACGTAAGTGCTTTGCCAAAAACAGGTTCCTTGGAGTAGTCTTGAAGTTTGAAAGGATTGTGGATGTCTTTGAAACCAAGTATAGCTTTTTGTACAGCAAAATCATAATCCTTCTCCCATTTGATTACAGATCTGAGCGTAACTACTGCTCCAAGCCCAACAACCAGCCACTTCACACTTAATTTCACCTTGACCAACCTCCAATATACTGCAGATCTGGATACACCAAATTCCCGCAGATTCATTTCCACAGAGAAAGTTATCAAACATTATGTAAGTCTGGCTCTGGCCTTGCCCATTTTGAGTTACAGTGATCTGGTATGCTTTCAAGTTCTCAAATTTACTTTATTGCTATTATTTTAAATAGATTGACCCTCTGTTCAAAAGGAGCAGCATAAGCTCTGTCTACACTGGATGTAAAGTGATGAGATTTAGGTAAGATTCCTGAAAGTTCAATGATCTATTTGTCTGTTCTCACGCATACTTAAACACTTGCATAAGTTACTACATGTGCTGATGCCAGAAAACAGAAGCCAGTGGCAACTGCTTTCCCATTCCCAAATTTATTTATGGTTAAATTATCTTGGTATTCAAATGCTGCCACAGTTCTTCACATTCCACTTGAAAGATATCATGAGCTCAGCTGTGCACTTATTCAGAGCCATAGGAATTACACAGGGTGTTCTGTGAGCATCAGCAGCATCCTAAACAATGTGTTTTCACTTAGGTCTGGGAGACACAGGGGTGACACAGGTGTGGATGCTGTCTGCAGCTACAAAAACAACGTCAGCATGGCCAGGTTTGACAGAGAAACAGTTTATCATGAGCTGAGCACCATGACAAATGGCATCACCAAACTAGGGCACTACAGCCTAGAGAAGAACAGTCTGCATGTTAATGGTAAGTATGCATAAGCAGTAAAAAGCAATGATTATGGTGTCACTTGGAGAGCACTCCTCATTCTTCCACTCCATCAGGGCTCAAGTACTAATGAACTTTTCCCTTGGTTTGTTGGGATTCAGTATGTCTTAGCATTAAAGCAAAACAAAACAAAACAAAGCAAAAAAAAAAAAAAAAGCCAATGTTGTTGCTAGTCTAAGAGCACTTACATCCCTTAAATCATACGAATTCCTGCACAACATCATTGTTACATCATATGAACTAAGCAGGGACATACTCACATTGCTTTTGTGGTGTGCATAGATCTGCTGTAAAAATAAAAGCGCTCTACCTTTTTTTAATTTAGGTTTCCACCTCACAGACACAGCTACCACCAGAAAGCCTGTTTTGAATAAAGGTCCAGCCACAACAGGATACAAACTGAGCTTTAGAATAGTCAATGAAAACTTAACTAACCCAGACTCTCAGTCTCCAGAATACAAAGCAGCACTGGAAAGCATCAGTAAAAAGGTAAGGAGCTGCAGTTCAAATACCACCATATCTGCACTGGTCAACTTTTGCAGCAACTACTGTGTATTTAATTAAACTACTGTTTGCTTAATTAAAAAAAAAAAAAACAAAAAAAAAAAAACAAAAAAAACCCACCACATTTGGGAACAAAATTTTCTAGAATCTAAAAAATGAGATTGGCTTTTCAGACAGTTAAATTTTTCAGTTTACATGTGGTTTTAAGCCTCCATCCAAAGACGTGCACCATGAAATTTAAATGTACGCTCACTCAGCATTGTAGTCACATAGCCACTAACTCAGAAGTCAGCACATTCATAATAAATTGCTGAGAAATGAACACATTCTCTTCATCACCAATCCGTCAACATACCTGATAAAGCCTTAGGTAGCTTTTGCTTTTTAAATGAAGTCGTACCATTCTGTGCTTTGAGATCCCAGCCTGTTCTGTCCATGAAATATGGATCAAGATGATAGCCATCAGTCAATGAATTGCACAGTTTAACAATAGCAGCCTGTCTAGATAAGACAAAAAGGACTACCAAGCTGGAAAGTCAGACCCCATCAACAGAAGGCATATTCAGAAAAAAATAACATTGTTCCACAGCTACAGGCCCTCCTGCTGCCCTAAAGCATCTACTAAGGCTCCAGAACTCATTATTTAACATGACATTTTTCTTTCAGCTGAACCAATTATACCATCAGAGCAACCTGCAAGACCAGTTCCTGAACTGCAGTATCACAAGACTAAGGTCTGTAATATAACTTTGTTTAGAAAGGTTTACAAGATTGCAACCCCTAGTACTGTTCACCAGCAGCCAAGTACTGTCCTTTGCAGAATTCCACCTGTCCATTAACAGTTTGGTTCATGCCTTATCAGCTTCCCAGAATTCATCAGTTTGAATTCTTCCTAACTGATGCAAACTCAGACTCAGTCCGGATTTTTGTAGGGTATCCCCAGATCAGTATTTACTGATAGCCGTCATCAATTTTACCCCCTAAGAATGAGGACTGAAGGGTGACTCTGCACCTTCTGCCTTCCTCCTCCCAACTTGAACTCTGCTACTTTTTAAAAGAGAGCACTGAGCATATCTTTAGTGTCCTGCTTTCATGGGAAGAGGCCTGGACAAGAGACTCTCACAGTGGCTAGCAGATTTTTAATTCAGAACCTCTGTTTCTGTCCATAGGGCTGGATCCATACTGGTTGACTGCAATTGCTTCTTCCAGCAAGAGCCCAGCATCAACAGGGCTGTGGTTGAAAGGGCTTTTCAGAATGGGACTTCAAATACAACTGGACTGTGGTTGGGAAGCAGCTATCAGTTGCAAGAATTCTCAGTAGATGGTATGTACAGTTCAAATCTCAGCTGCCCTATTTCCATTCAGATCAACTCACTGCCACAGAATTCTCCATTTTTTTTTGTAGCTTGGGGAACAGTCTATTTCTAAGCTGAACTATTGAACAGAGGTCAGAGTTGAGCTGTTTTTTTGACCCACTCAGTCTGGCTCAATCTAATCCTTTAGTCCTGAATTGCCCCTGTGATTATTCAATGCTAAGCAAGAAAAAAATGAAGTGATAACTACTTACCATAACTTCAAGCACTGAGTAATAAACAGATCTACCCTTTTCCAAATGTATAATTCCTGAAGAACTGACTAGCTTAGTACATTGCTGAGCAACTCACTTTCTATTAACCTGTTAGTACTTCATCACATTTTACCAACTAAGCCTTCCAAGCACGACTGATTGGCAGAAGAACCTCCATTTTTCTTTGTCAAGTTTATCCTAACTCTCACTTTCCAGGCTTGGAACTAGCAATTGAAGCAGCAACTGACAAAACACCTCTCAAGTCTGAGAAAGAAAGCTTCAGATTAAAATTCAGAATCACCAACCTTCCATACTCCCCAGAATTGCAGGATTCCAGGTCACAGATATACCAAGAGAGCAAAGAGAAAATTGAGAAAGAAGTAAGTTAACAGCAATAGCTTGGAATGATTTCCCTGTCCAAATTAAAGATGCATTAAATTTACTCATTTTCCTCAACTGTTCTGTTTCTTCCCATCAGCTCAATGTATTCAGAAGTAGTAGCATGAAGAGCTACTTCGCTGGCTGTACCGTGGAGAGCTTTGGGTATGACCTACTTTGGAAGTGTTTACTTTTCATCAGAAAGAGTATTTAAGCAGAAATGGCATTCAGAGCCACAGCCATGGTGTTTGTGCCTCGTTGCCAATATTTGTGCTCTTGATGACACATAAAATACGCTCATTCTCTCATTTGGCTTATTCAAA
Source organism: Phasianus colchicus (assembly GCF_987193195.1). Classification (NCBI taxonomy): domain Eukaryota; kingdom Metazoa; phylum Chordata; class Aves; order Galliformes; family Phasianidae; genus Phasianus; species Phasianus colchicus. Next base: position 2,385,747 of record NC_143463.1, on the reverse strand, counting down.
TAAGCTAAGAATTAATCATGTTCACAAATGGTCATGATAACCAACTGCCCTGAGATCTAAATCTACTTTATCTTCTCCACCATCTCTTTGGAGGAACAAACAAAGAAAAGAAGAATTGATTTCTCTTAGAAATGCCTGGGATTGAGTCACTGGGTGTATTTCACAAGGCCAGGGAGGTGGTGGTGTCACTGTCCCTGGAGGTGTTCAAGAAACGTGGAGATGTGGCACTGAGGGACATGGTCAGTGGGCATGGTGGGATGGGTTGGGGTTGGACTGGGTGATCTTAGAGGTCTTTTCCAACCTGAATGATTCGATGGTTCTAAGGCTATACAAGTGCCTTTCTCATCCACCTGACACTACAAAAAACTGAGCTACGATCATGAAACATTACATTGCTATCTGCAAGCGTGAATCTGAGGCTGAATCCCTCCCCCTGACTCTACTCAGCTCTGCGCTTCTTTCTTCTTGTCCCATAACAATGATTCTGGCTTTCATCCTCCAGGCCAGTCCATGGGAAACCTTACACAAACATCACTTCTGTCTGCAAATTCACACGTGACCCCTTCTCAAGGACTTTACAAAAGCAAGAGGTGTACCAGGAGCTGCAACGCTTGACAGATGGGTTCACCAAGCTGGGCCCCACCTATGAGCTGGATGAGCAGAGTTTAGTGGTTGAAGGCAAGTGCTCCCAAGATGACTTTGCAGGAACTTTTGTTACTTTTGTTTTTGTCACCTCTGCAGTGCTCTGTTTCTCAACTGTCCCACCCTTTCTTTTCCAGATTACTCTTTGCTCACAACAACGGAACAAGAGTCCAAAAGATCTGGTGAGTGTTTTTGTTTTTAGAGTGATTCACCCTAGAGCCACCAGTCATTTGAGTTACAGTAAATTAGTATCACTTAGTTTGAATGGAACTGGGACCTGTAGAAAAGCCCAAAAATCCAGGAGTCTTGGGAGGTGAGCACAGCCATAGCTTCACTACCAACAGTAAACATGAAAAAGAAGTTCTCGGAAAAAGTTGCTTTTCCTTTTACCATCAACAGCTAACTACGGTTAGTTTTGCCTGCACTGAGCCCTGTTTTCACCCTGGAGGGGTCGAGGAGACAACTTTGTCTCTCTGAAACACCCCTGAAACCATCTGAGGGCTCCACTGCTTCCTGAGTTGCGTTTGAAGTTGTACCTCCTTAGACCCTCATTCCATTTGACTTGGGTTTTTGTACATCCTTGCCATTCTTAACACCACCAAGGCATGTTTGTGCTGTGGCCAAGGAGGGCTAGATGCAGCCTCCCAGTGATTTTACCTCACCTATTTGTACAGTACTTCTGAACTGCCTTGGGGCAAGATCTCTTTCTGTACAAGGTAAAACAGCTACAAGTCCAAAAAAGCCCAAAAAACTGATGTGCTCCTATTTTGCCTCTGCAGATCTTCAGTTCTGGGCAATAATCCTCATCTGCATTTTTGCCCTGCTCGGGTTCATTCTCCTCCTGTTGTTATGTTTCCTGGTAAGTGGCCCTTTTGCTCTCATACCTCACTTCTGGCTGTAACAGAGCCCAGTGATCTGAGTTGCTGCAGGAGGGACTGTCAGACAGCCACAGGAAGCATGGTGGGAGCACAACCCCAACATGCACAGCCACAGCAAGCCCCATGCCAAATCCTACTCCAGTTACTGCCTGGTTTCTCAGATTTGTGCACATGAGCATGGGGAAGGATATTTATAGCTTACTAAACAGATCTCTAGGGAAGGAGGCAGTAGATCACAAATGATATCCAGAGTCTTTTGCAGAAAAAAAAAAAAAACAAAATTAAGGTGCAAGCAGGTTGAATAGAGGATCTCCTACACAACCCCTCTTCAACCTCAACCCTGTTCAGAATATTCCAGTTACTGATAAAGGAATATAGAAGAAATTACTGATAGGTAATCAGATCCAGAATTTTGTTCTCAGTGCTCTTAAGACAGCCTGGATTGCATTCCAGCTGCATCCCTTTGGAAACTGCAGAGCAGATCCTTTCTGATCACTGATCCTTATTTAATAGGAAACAATAATAGTACAGTTTCATCAGCAGCTATGTTTGCTTTGCTCAGTATGCAGAGAACATGGATTCCTACCCTTGGAGGTTCAGGAGTAAAAATTAGTCAGCAGGACTGAGAAGAAAAAAAAGCTCAGATTTAAAACTAGGGACTGTGTGGGCTTCTGCCTGTGCAGCCTCAGCAAATGGCTCCTTTACCAAGTCCATCCATCTCTCAGACAGAGGACATCTCATGGCAGGGTGGTTTGGGTCTGTTTAGTGAAGTTTGCCTTTTGCAAACGTTTGTTGGGGGTTTTTTTTGTTTTTGTTTTTTTGCCATTAACATTATTCCTTTCCGCCCAGATTGTCTTTTGCCTAAGAAGAAAGTCAGATCTGTACCAGGTTCAGCAGGGCATGTACGGTGTGTTCTTCCCACATCTGGGCACAAAAGTCCATTGACAGAACAGATGAAGTATTGTCTTCACAGACCTGTTCATCCATTCATGAAGGAAAAATGTGTACGAGGGCTAGAAAAATGTTTCTTTAATAAATTATGTTTAGCATTTTCTCTTGTCTTGGGGTAAATTTTTGCACTCTTACCACAACTATTTTCATACTATGGGAAACTGCCAATAACACAATTTCATCCCAAAGCAGAAAATGCATCTGTCCCACCAATATCTCTGATTGAGCATCCTATAGTGTAGGGCCTGATGTCACTTTTATGAACATTGGGACTTTCCTTTCCACAGCAGTGCCCATGAGCTCAGCGCACCTCAACTTGCTGCAGAGCACAGAGGGACGTGGTGCTGATCTCTAGGTAATTATTCAATGCTATCATTAGACTCTGTGCTGAAAGTGAAAGCACTAGAGTTAATGAAACCACGATTAGTCATTAATCCTTCCACTGCAGGCAAGGTTTCCATGCAAACTGCCTTTTTACTTTCAAAGCAAACCTCCTCAGGGCAGGTTGGACCGGTTCACCTCCCAGGTCAGGTTCCTCAGTGCAGAGCAGAGCCTGAGGAATAGAAACCTTTTTGCTTGATCAAACAAAGGTTTTCAAGCACCCAAGATTATGTCAGCATCACCAGCTTAAAAGCTTTCTGCAGCAGCTTGTGAAAGACTTCGCAGGTTTCTGTGCCACCCACATGTGACAGCAGCTGCAATAGCGAAGCTGTGAGCAAAGGACCTTCCAGCTCCAGCTTTGAAGGCTTTATCCTACGTCTTCCCCACATCCCATGTCCCTGCTGTGCCTGAGCATCCCCCTCCCTCTCACCCAAGGAGGTGCAAGGAATGCAAACAGTGGGACAGTGCAGGGTGCAGAGATGTGACAGTCAGCATGCACTGCACTGCTATTTTGTGGAGCCATTTCCTAGAGGTGTTGAGTTTTCTTTTTTTAAATGCTGTGCCCACAGAGCAGAGCTGCTGCAGTGCTGTGAGCTGTGCCACCTCCTGCTCCTCTCCCAGGGCTGTGCTGAGACCAGGAGCGGTTGGCACTTGTCTTAGAGAACACATCAGCAGCCCCTGTGCTGGCACTGCTGCCCCATGCAGCCACTGGGACAAAACCTTGCACTGTCTCCATGGAGCTCCTTGCAGCACCCTGGGTCCAGTACAGACCTGAGAGCACTGGAACAAACTTCCCTGTACCACAGCAAGTTACAAACACCGACCTAATTCAGAAAAACTTTAGTTTAGATGCAGCATAGCAGCACTTAACACTGTCTGACCTATTTGAGGGCACTCCAGAGAGCCAAGAAACCATCCCAGCAATACCATGCTACTCCATTTCCTAAGGTGTTGCTGAGGACATGCCCTCTGCAGAAGGAGCCACTGCTGGACATGTCAAGCATTCCTCTCTCCCTGGCTCAGCCACCAGTGCTCCCTGGCAGATCAGGGCATGCATCATACATCCAACCTTACTAACTTTTGCCACCACAGGCAGAGCACCCAAACCCAGTCCTGCCAGCTGGTCTCCTCCACCCAGCCCCTAAAAGCTATGCTGCAGTTAACAAAGCTGAAATACACTTAAGGAGCACCAAGGCAGCAGAGAGGGAACAGGGAAGCTAAGAGAGCAGCAGCAGCTTGAGCATGCCATGGGGATGCCTGATACCCTCTGTGGGCCTGCTTCCTAAAAGGAAGCGACCTGCACACACCATGGCACTGCTGAGCATCCCTGCATGGTGTCACAATGCACTCCCTGTTTTGCTTGGACCTGTGCCTACGTTTGTTGTGGAGCTGTGGTTCACAACCAGAGCCCACAGCAGCTCACAGTGACACAGGCAGCCCAGCCCTGGCCATGACCTGGCCCCAGGCACTGCACAGTTCCTGGAATGGGGCAATACCTTTCCCTGTGGTAGGGATTACAGGGCAGGGACTCGGCTGGGGACAGGGCCCTAGGCCAGCCTCAGCTCCTTTCCTCCCAGCAACATCTTTGCCCCCTGCTGTCCCACTCCTGCATTGTGCAAATGCCATTCCTCTGCATTTCTGTCCTCACATTCATCCTAACTCCATGGAAGACCCACATTCTCTCTTTTCCTATTATGGTTCCATCCAGCCCTCACCAACACTGCCCTGGTAACTGCTGCTCCGTAATAGACAGTTCATCAGCCTCCTTTTCAGCTCTTTAAACATTTGATGCTGAACAATGCAGACAAGGAACTGCAACGACAGAAGATTCATCTGCTTCTCCTTGCTTTTCTCAGCAACTCTTCTTCACTTGGGCTCTCATATACAAAAATACTCTGCTGGCTACAGAAACAGTCACCAGAAAGTCATTTGGTGTATCAACCAGGCTCCTCTCTAATCTCCCATCCCCAGCACAGCTCATGCAATGTTCCCATCCTTCTTGGTCCTCAGTGGAGACAAGAACTGTTTCCCCAAGCCACCCCAGGCACTGCCATATCCAGACCACCCACCCTGCAGACAGGCAGCACCTGACTCTAAGCTGCCTCATGGCATTGCAGCCCATCTTTCTTGCTCATCCCCCTTATTGCTTTGCTGCTAATTTATCCCTCATCATCCTTTCCCCCACCCTGCTCCATAAGACTCCATGAGCTTGGCGCAGACAGGAACATGAGAAACATCAGCACCACCAGCACTGAGTGGCATTTCTCCAACCTTTCTGCAAGGAGCAAGCTCACACTTCCCTCCAGGCCACTGCTGGATTTGGTTCCTCTTTGCTTTGCAAGGCCCACTTGTTCCTATCCAGCAAAACCCACCAGCTTTAGGGGGCAGCAAGAGAAAGAAAATGAGGAAATCGTTCTCACATTGCAGCTTTCTCACACTGCAGTTTGCCCAGTACAGCAGCACAAGGAGGAGCATTGATGCAATGCAACTTTTCATCAGCTCTCGTGCCCAAAGTGCAGCACTGCTGTGGGCCTTCTGTGAGTGCTGAGCCCAGCAGGAAGCACGGTGCTGTTTTCCTTGGGTACGTATAAGCACAAAGACACATGGAGCTGTTTTCCTTCTGTGTGTGTAACCACAAAGCTGCTGCTCTGGTCACACTGTACCACGAGGGATGCCCCCAGACACTGGTTTCTGGCCAAGCAGCATTACAAGAAACAACAGAGCAAGCTCTAGAGCACACCACAACCCCTCCCCAAAACACACATACCGGTGTGAGCTGGCGATGGGCATCATCCTCGTTTTGCCTCCCACACTCCTGCCAGAAAGTAGCCGATACCTTCAGATGCCACGCATGGTATTCTCCCCTGCTGCGACAGCTCAGCCTGGCTGATGTCACAGTACCCTCCAGCATGTCACAGATTCTGCCCAAGCCCACTCAGGGGAATTCACTGCCCAGCTCTGTTTCCTAGGCAATGTTCTGAGATGGAGAGGCCACAGGAAGGTGGGAAGGGGCTTTCCCAAGACAGGGACTCTCTACAGACAGAGAGCTATTCTGCAATTTTTATGCTCCATGAATGCCACCCAGATGATTTGGAGCTAGGCTCTGTTGGAAGCTTCTCCTGCAGTACTGTCAACTACTCCAGCAGTCAGGGCCTGAGCATGGGTCCAATTGTGATTGATATGGGCACAAGGAGCTGCAGAGCAGGGTTTTCAGGATACCACTCCCCCAGCGCTGAGGTCAGCACCCTGGTGGGCCACCGCATGGGCTCAGAAGAAACCAGGGCTGGGGTGATTATTGGAGAGGAGGCATTGCTGTACCCTGACATAAAAACCACAGAGGTGATGCACAATGGCTTCATCATTAACTGGGAGGCAGCTGAAAGCCTATGGAAGTACCTCCTTGAACATGAGCTCCGGGTGAACCCTGAGGACCACGCGCTGCTCCTCACAGAGCCACTGTTCAGCCCCACCAGCAGCCGGGAGAACATGGCAGAGGTGGCCTTTGAGGTGCTGGGCACTCCGGGTCTCTTTGTGGCCCCTCAGTCGGTCCTCTCTGCTTATGCACATGGCAAGATCAGTGCTCTGGTGCTGGATATGGGCCATGAGGCCACCCGTGTCGTGCCGGTGCTGGAGGGCAGGAGCATGGCATGCAGCTCCAAGCAGACAGATGTGGCAGGAAGGTGCCTTACGTGGTATCTTTCAACTCTTCTGGAGGACATGGGGCATGTGCTCAGAGAGGGGATGACCCACATGGTGGAGGGCATCAAGCGTGCGTGCTGCTACATTGCTGACGACTTCCAAAGCGAGTGTCTCCTCCCACCCAGCTCCCACACCATGGATATTTCCCTGCCCAATGGGATGACACTTACCCTCAGCAAGGAGCGCTTCCAGTGCCCAGAGGCGCTCTTCAACCCTCCGCCCAGCTGGGGAGATTCCTTCGTGAGCATCCAGGTTGGATATTAGGAAAAACTTCTCAAAAAAGAGCACTCAGGCATTGGCGCTGTCAGCCCAGAGGGGTGGTGGGGTCACCTTCCCTTGAGGTGTTTAAGAAAAGGGTAGATGTAGTAGTTAGGGACATGACTTAGTGGGCAATAATAGTGGTAGGTGGGTGGTTGGATTTTAGAGGTCTTTTCCAACCTTTATGATTTTATGATCCAGGAGACAGTGCAGAACAGCGTTGCACAGCTCCCGGAGGAAATCACACCCACCATGTGTGCCAATATTGTCCTGTGTGGGGGCTCCTCACTCTTCAAGGGGCTGCAGAAGAGGTTGTGCAGTGAGCTCCTGGGCCACCTGCCATCCAGCACTACTATGAAGGTGGGGGGCTCAGAGCTGCGGCGACACGCATCATGGACAGGGGGATCCATCCTCGCCTCACTCTGCAACTTCCAGTCATGTTGGATCCGCCGCAATGAGTACTATGAGATAGGGCCACGCATCGTCCACCAGAAGTGCTTCTGAAATGACATCCCAAAGCCAGCAAGAAACAGCATTGGTGCAGTTTTATCACAGCTACAGACCAAGCAGTAATAAATAATTTTGTACCACCTGAGTACGGTCACCTTCCAGCCCCACAGTGCCCCAGCTGAGGGCTGTTAGGGTTAAAGCACAGACTCAGCTGCAGGTGCTGCTCAGCACACACACAGCACAGCACAAGCAGCAGCCCCATGGGAGGGCATCAGACCCTGCCCTGAACGCCTTATCCCTGCATCCCTGCTTGCCATCCCCATGTCCTATCCCCCATTGGGATCCCACAGCAGCTCAGCTCCTCTGCTATCAGAGCTCCATGCTGTGATTTGCACAAGAGCTCTGCAGCCATAACCTTGGCACCAAGCAGAAGCCACCTGTTTCCCTCACACACAGTTGCAGCCTTTGCCATCACTTGGGGCCATGAAAAGCCATTAGCACTTATATAATACAAAATTAAACAAACCAACCAACCAACCCACCCAAATGCACTCATGCTCAGAGTTGCCCAATAGGGCAGAAACCAAAGCCAAAACCCACAGCGCCTCCCTCTTAAACCACCCCAGTGATTTTTCCTACCTGGACCACATGGCCTGCAAATGGACTGTTGGGGGCAGACAGGAATGGGAAGACACAGAGGAGAAATGCTAGCTCCCACCCTTACCCTCTCTTTGGATGAAATTTGTCCCCCTGCCTGGTTTTTTAGGGCTGAGGGCTTCAAGTCGCAGCTGCAGCTCCCACTCCATCAGCACAAACTGGGAGCCAGGAGCAGCCCCCCTCTCCCTGCCCCCCCACCCTGCCTCAGGGACTGCTCCTATCCTCCTATGTGACTTTGTCTCAGCCTTTCTCCCCAGCTGTGGAGACACCAATGCTGCAGTGAGGATCAGAAGCCACAGAAAAGATTACAAATACTAACAAGCTCAGCACCAATCCTTCCCTAGGCAGCTCCTGAGAGAAATCATGCTATATTTACCTAAATTGTATGAAACTCCCCAGATCTTTGGAAGCTGACACAGGATTTGGTGCCAGCTTTTAAGCTGGTGGTAGTTTCCTATTGCCTCAGGCCATGGGACAAACCCAATCTGATCTCATTGTTACCCCGTGGCTCTTTGGGGCTGCTTGGAGTCTGCATCGAGCTGTGGGAGGGGTGTGGGATGCTGCAGGAGGAATGCTGCAAGGATGCAAGAGGGATGCTGCAGGGGCACAGTAAGGATGGCTTAGGGATGCTGCAGGCACACACTGGGGACACAGGATCTTGCAGGGCACTTTCCCACGGCTTTCTGACAAGCAAAGAATATTTGGCTCTCGTGTTGACTCAAACTAACTACTTCATTTCCCCTGAAACTTTCCGGAGAAAACAAGTTCTTATCTCACTAGAAACCCAGGCCACAGATGCCAGGTGCCTGGGAGGAGTGAGCAGCTCCTCTGAGCTGATAGTAGCACTCCTGCCCCAGCAGGGATGGGCTCCAGGATGGGGCTGAACCCGCAGGCAGTGTGTGTGCATTGTTAGCCCTGTGCAGCTGCAAACTACACTCCCATGTGTGCGCTGCAGATTTGTCCCCTGTGAGCTGAAAGGAGAAACACAGAGCACCCGAGCATCAGCTAAATGCCAAATTCTTGACTTTCTGCCTGCAACATTTTTCTGCTAAAGGATTAAAAGAGGGACAGGACTCTAATTCTGACTCTGACATTGAGCACAGCCCTCAGAGTGAATCATAGAATCATAGAATAGCCTGGTTTGAAAGCGTCCATAATTATCATCTACTTTCAACCCCCCTGCCACAGGCAGGGTCACCAAGCACCAAACTAGGCTGCTCAGAGCCAGAGCCTGGCCTTGAATGCATCCAGGGATGGGGCATTCACAACCTCCTTGGGCAACCATGGCACATGCATAGCATAGCACCACTATGGTGCCAGCAGACCTTGGTCACCCATTTAGTGACCTAGGGTGAATATGCAGCAAATGAGCCCCACAGATCCCCACACACCTTCAGCAGGGCGTGAAGCCTCCCAGCCATGCGTCTCAGAGAGGTGAGGGACCTGAGATGTACAAGGACACAATGGTAAGATTTTGAGGTTAGTCAAAATGTTGTGGTAAATTAGCGGAAAGTATTTTTCTGCCGTAATCTTCCTTCTGATGCAGTGCCCGAGTTTTTCTACTGTATTAAAGAAAGGCACTGAGCGTGGGAGGTGTGAACTAATGCTACCGCACTGGGAAGGTGGTGACAACCCAAGATCTCAAAAGGATGTTCATCAGACTCCCTGTTTTACATGGGTGTGAACGAGTAAAGTGGAAAAAAAGGGAAATTATTGGTCTTTTAGAAAGAAAAACAAACCAAATAGTTGCCAGACAACCTCGTCAGCAACTGCTATTTAAGAGCACAGACATTTGCTCATCTTTGCCCCGAGCAAGTATTAACCTTTACGCACGGCCTTTGCGCTCTGTTCCCTTTCACTCTGTGTTCCCTCTGCCCCAGCAGAGCCCTGGCCATTACTTGCTGCTGCATTGCAATGCTTTGGTGGTGGGAACATTCCCAAGCAGCAAAACCTCCCTGTGAGTCACACACAGGGATGCCTCATGCTCGGGAAGGATTTTCCCAAATACTGAAGGTGATGTGGTGTCCTCACATAGCCTAAAGCATCTCAAGCTCATCGGTGCTCGTGCTGCAACTGGCTCTAACATCCCCCAAATCATATCTTCATCCTCCATCTGCACTGCCTGGTGTTTGGAGGTCAGGGTGTGCTCAGAGGGCTGAGCTGTGCTGTGCTTTTCTGGGGCACAGAGGAAGCTCTGGGACCCACCAACACTTCCCAAGGGAGGGCAGGGGCAAAGGGGACTGGAAAGCCCACACAGACCCTTCGGGCATTGCCTCCACCCATGGGACCCTGGAGCTGCCCTAGCAGTAATGCTCTCTATTCCCCACTTCTTTAAGAGCTGAATAAAAAGGTTATTACAGACCTAAATGACTTAAACCTTACAACTTAGCGTATCTGCATTTCATAGCCCTTAAAAGGACAAAGCATTAACATTTTCCCTTCAAATCCAGCTCAGGGTGACCAAGAAGCCACATCTAGTTTGCTGCATCAGCATTGTTTGGTGTAGGAAATAGAGTGGGATCAATAAAAGCTTTTCCACATTGGTGATATCTTCTGATCCCTTCCATAGGAGTGACCCCCAGTAGCCAGTGTAACCACTTCCACGCTTTGTCAGTCACCACCAAACATTTTGGGTTTGCAGATGTGAAAACCAAACGCAAGTGTTAAACTTTACAGGGCTCCCTCTCTGCCTGGGTAGCACCCCCCCCTCTCACCATGGGTGCAAAAGGCAGCGTAGCAGCAAAACTTTATGGCCAGACATTCAAAAAAGCTGAGAACTGTAGGACCAAAGCAGCTCTTGCATGTTGCCTCCTGCACAGGGGTAACCTTTCCAGATGTGTGCCAGATGTGGCGATGGCGTGAACCAGATGTGGAGCAAATAGTGGGCAGCTTCCAGGTTTGGCTTAAAACAGATGTGAGCACTGGGAAAATTTGGGGGATTTTACCCACCCCACTCCTCAAAAAAAAAAAAAAAAAGACATTTCAAGGGGTTCTGTGAATGTTTGTTCACACTTTAGCCCAAGCTAATAGATGCACAGCAAAGCTTTTTTGGTAGAATAAAGCAGAAATAGAGCTGCTGTGGCTCTGGGCAGCAGAGCTGGAGGAAAGCAGTGGTGCTGAGAAATACAGTCCTGGGAGACAAATCAGGAGGGTTTGGGACGAAGCTTGAATTTGGGCACAGGTTTGTGCTAGTGGCTTATTTATCCACACCCAGCCCTTCCACAGCACAACTGCTAAGACTAAAATAAATAAAAATAGAGTCAGTCAAGCTTTATTCATCCTAGAGTGTTGCTGTTTGAGTAGTTTGTTTCTTTGAGGTTGAGGAGTTGTCAAACCTCCCCAGTCCCTTCTGATGTTTTAGCACGCTTATCAGGTATGAGTAAAGCTATGTGCGAGAAATGAAAGGTTGTGGTCTTCAGAAGAACTGGTATCAGAAAGGCAGCCTAAAGATGAATAGCTTAGTGTATTCACACTTCTTCAGTTGCGTTTATTACACTGTATTCACGGGGCAATGTATGGGTTGTACTTTCTTTTTCTCTTTTTTCTTCTTTTCCTGCGTATTTGATCACGCATTTGAAAGACTGCGGTGCTGATAAGAGAAAGATAGGAGCTGGGAGGGAGCAGCATAAACACAGATTCCCTGCACACACACGATGCCTCTTTAATTACCACTTCATCCGAGCACAACTGCACACGAACAAGGACATTTGTTGGCACTGGGAAGTTGCACAGCAGCTCCTCAAGTGTTTTGCATCAAAAGGGAGCTAAATCCCAGCACTGCTTTATTTCCGTCCTGACTTCAGAGTCAGATCTGCTGTTGGTGAGAACAGCTAGATATGAGCGTAAGGACAACTCCTACCTGGGGGAGGCTCTTCAGCAGGAAAAAAAAATAGAGGTGCAATCCAGGCAGCTCACAGGACAGCCCGTAGCTCACTTCAGAAGCAGCTTTTGCGTGGCTGGTAGGACCAGCGAGAAATAAGGAACAGAAGTGCTGTGGTCACTGAAATCTATTGCCACACAATCCCTTTGAACAGGAAACAATAAAACCCAGCTCTAAACCCAGTGTCCAGAACCAGAAACTCACCACAATTGTGAGAGCATCCCGAGGAAGGCACCGGAGCAATATGGGATCCAACACCTTCATTCTCAAGCATCCTCACCCTGCAAACAGCCCCCAAGCACTGAACCTGCCCCTGACCAGCAGTTACAAAGGTACTGAACCCTCTGCAATCCTCAGGATTGCAAATCAGCTGCAACTAAAGCTACTGCCAACAACACTGCCAAGATGACCTGGCATTGCAGATGGTGGAAATGCCCGCCAGCAGCACCTCCATTTTTTTCTTTCCCATATAAGGGCTTGTTCTCTTATTTAGAAATGACTCCCTGGGACTGACATGGAACTAAGTCAGAAGAATACTCTTGGATGGAGTTGGGGTTGGGATCGGGGTCGGGGTTGGGAATGGGGATGGGAGATGGAAGATGGAGTTTACATCTGAGTCTGAGCTGCCCATGGCAGGGGTCATGATGCAGAGCAGGGAGCAGCTCATTCTGCAGATGGCTAGCACTGATAGTTTTGTATGTTATCAAATTTTCCTTCCTGATTCTTTTATAATAACAGAAATACGACCAAGATTAAATTAAAAATATATTTTTGAAACGGTGTTGCCCATACAGGCACACTCAGAGCTACACAGTGTGCCAGGCAGTGATGTATTCTGAATGCTGAGTTTGTTTCCAGAAGTCATTGCTAACTTTTCCTACCTCAGTAATGATTCAGTTTTTTGTCCTAAGCTAAAGGTCATCATTAACTCATGCTCTTAAGGGAGGGCTCTGTAATCATCGCTCTATCTACCACTGCAAAGGTGTGAAAAATATTGCCTGAAATGCATGGCGACAGCACCTACACCTCCCCCCAAAAAAAGCCAGAATAGATTTTTTAAGAGGTATGGCAAATCTGTGGGGCTGTGATCTCTTATGGCGGGTGGACAATACTTGTAACAGACCCTGCAAGAAACGCACTATTTCTTTTCCTTTGCTGCCCAAACCCGATTTTAAAATTGGGACCCACACCCAATTTTAGCCATAAAGCCTCTCTGTAATCTCCAGCTCTGATTTCCGAAGCTTTGTAATTTAGAGACTTTGAGTCAGCTCCAAATTTGCTGTTGTAGAACTGAACCAGTTGAACCCTGCTGCATGGAGCCAGAGGCAGCGGAGGGTGCTCTGCCTCCTCCTTATGCACCCAAAGTCCAGAAAACCTGAAATATTTCCCTTGCTTCCTCTTCAGGCACATACAGTGCTGCTTTCTTTTGTAAATCTCATCTCTGTGTTTATCCAGCTTGAAAACGACATGAAATTACCTTGTATCAAAGCCTGGTTAATGAATTAATTTCTGTGTTGGAGTAAAAGCAGAATAGACCAGTTCAATTCCAGGCAAGCCCTGCAGTTTTCATTATCTGAAATAATTAGTACAATAATGGCTCTTCTTTGAGGACATTGTCAAATGTGCAGTTTGGGGATGGGATAAACGATGGAGAGGGCTGGATCTCTTTGGGTACCAGCAGGACAAGGCAGCAAATGGGAAATTGAGGGAGTGGGGATGTTCTCTCCTTCTGCAGCACCAGGGAGGAGAAGAAGCAAATCCCAAATAGGAGAGGCAGTGGAGAAGGGGCTGCAAGCAACAGTGGGAAGTGGCTGAGAGGAGATGGGTGTGGGGTGCTTGGAGCCATGCAGGAGCAGGAGGAGATGATTCCTCTAGCCAAGTAATGCCGAAGCCACTTTCTTGCTGTGGGCTGTTCTCAGGGGAAGAGAGGATGGGGGGATAGTACAGGAAATCAACACACTTGTGGTTTCTTTTAATCTGCAAGTATCACTGTGTCAAGTTTCGCACCTGAAGAGCATTTGCAGCGCTCTGGTTTCCCCCCATGCCAGAAGGCACAGTAGCACCGTGTCCAGTGCTCTGCAACTGACCTCGGGGCTCTGATCTCAGCGGCTGAAGGTGAGAAGACCTGAGCTCCTCACACTGACCAGAGCACAAAGAGCACACTAGGCTGATGCTGAGCGAGCCCTGCCAGCAGCACATCGGCTGTGCATCAGTTACAGGAGTCTGAGTGGAGAGCTGCGGGCTCTGCTGTGAGCATGCAGCTAAGGACAGAAGGAAAAGAATCAGGGGGTCATAAAGGTATGTGCCCCGCAATCTGGTTCATCCTTGCTCTTCATCACAGCTACCTGTGCTCCTTCTGTGCAGGACTTACCTCCGGGGATATCTGTCCTGCTAGTTGTTCCCAGAGGGGGCAGCTCCCCAAAAGTCTGGCCAGTACACTTTACACCACTTCTGGAAACAGATTTTTATTAGGCACAGAGTGCTGATACACCTGCAGAGGTGTATCCAGATCTCATTGCGTGTGTTTAACATTACAAAATCACAGATGGCTGGGGCTGACAGAGACTTCTGGCTCCATCTAATCCATCCCCTGCTCCAGCAGGGACACCCAGAGCAGGGTGCCCAGGATTGTGTCCAGGTTGTGTGCAAAGGAGACCCAACAGCCTACTTGGGCAACCCATTGCTTTGGAACCTGCATCGAAGTGCTTCTTGATGTTCAGAAAGAAACTCTGTGTTCCAACTGAAAAGAGGTTGGCTGCTTTCTTTGCACCCTCCCTGCAGTGATAGGATGAGAGGTAATGGCTTTAAGTCGCACCAGGAGAGGTTCAGGTTGGATATTAGGAGAAACTTATTCTCAGAAAGAGTGGTGATGCATTGGCACTGACTGTCAGGGAAGTGGAGGGGTCACCATCCCTGGAGGTGTTTGAGAACCATGGAGATGTGGCACTGGGGAACATGGTCAGTGGGCATGGTGGGGTGGGCTGGGGTTGGGCTTGGGGATCTGAGAGGTCTTTTCCAACCTTAATGATTCCGTGATTCCGTGATGCAGACATTTAGAAACATTGATCAGATCACCCTCAGCTGAATCCCCTCTTTTCCAGGCTGAACATTCCCAGCTCTCCCAGCCTCTCCTAGCAATAAGGGCCCTCATTCTGAGCCAATGTGAGGGATTTTTACCCCCCACTTCACGTATCATTGTTTTTCCTTTTACACTCTTCTCATTGGTGCATTTATTCATTATCTATAAAATGCTTTCTAGAAAAATGCTTAACAATTGTCCTCATTCCACAGACAGTTCAGTGAGAACAGTGTGCCACGGAGCGGTTTTATTTTGTAAGTAATTAATTTCAAAATAAGAAAATGGATCAGACAATTCAGCTAAAGTTAAGAGAATGTTTTATAAAAGCAATTTTCAAATACAGAAGTGTCATTTCTGAAAATGCTTACATGCATTTCTGAAAATATTTACAAGGAAAGTAGTAGGACGAAGAGATGTTTCACTTTTTAGTAAAACAAAAAATAGTAATAGTCCTCCAAAATAGCTGTTACAAAAATAAATGGAAATAAATGTATCTTACGGACCGTGCTGTCTCCAGTCAAAGAGAAAAAGAGTTCATTCCCTCTGAAGATAAATTATGACAAAGTGAGGGTGAAATGGACCAGGTTCTGCTCTCAGTTCATGCCAGAGTGAATCTGCTGCCTTCTTACTGCTATTCCTTTTTCTTGCTCCAGACAGCTGGAGGGTATGAAACTCTTTCTATCCACAATTTCCAGTGTTAAACAATTAGATTTTCATCCCTGTTTGTGAAGATAGAGGTGATGACAAAGCAAAGGGAATTAAAATGGTGGTCACACCCAGCAGCTGTAGCAGTGGTGTGGAGCCACTATTGTGTTCCATGATGTGGGCACCACCTCTTTGCCTCTTCCTGCCCCTCATTCCTTCACACTTCAAGGTTGGATGGGATCCTGAGCAGCCTGATCTGGTGGGAGCACCCAGCCCACAGCTGGGTCTTGGAACTAGATGATCTTTAAGGTCCCCTCCAACCCATTCTGTGATGCTATGAAGTTTTTGTTTGGTTGGCAAGTAGAGCAACCAGGTGAAACTGAAGCTTACCAGCAGTCATGGGGTCTGGCAGGTCCACCACAGCAAGACTGACATCATGGCCAACTGCAGTTGTGCTGTAGTGATGCAGCCCAGCCCTATGACTTCCCTCAGCATTTAAGCCAAAGAGAAAAAATTACTTCCTTCTTTAAAGACATTTCCCTCCCACCCCTCCTTCCAAACGGTTCATGTCATTGGAATAAATCATGTCTGCTCCCAGAGGAGTTATTTCTGCTCCCACAGAGGGGTCCATGGTCACTGTCCTCCGAGGGCTTTGGTCTT
Source organism: Phasianus colchicus (assembly GCF_987193195.1). NCBI lineage: Eukaryota > Metazoa > Chordata > Aves > Galliformes > Phasianidae > Phasianus > Phasianus colchicus. Next base: position 2,369,567 of record NC_143463.1, on the reverse strand, counting down.
AATCCGGAGTTTGTGAGGCAGAGCTGAAGAGCTTCGGCCCTTTGTGTGATCTTCTAAAGGGGAGGGCAAGCTACATGGGGGTGGAGGAGAAGTTTTGGGCACTTGCTGCTCATCGTCTTCATCTGAGACAGTCGTGGTGCTCTCCTTGCTCACCTCTGCCAGACTAGGACAAGGGGATGAGAAGCAGGTACTGCCTGGGAAAGGCAAATGGAACGCATGTTTGTCTGGGCAGTGGTAATCAAGGAAAGGAGAGCAAACTGTGGATCTGAAGGCTGAATCGAGCCTCTTTGGTTGGTGTAGGCCAGGTGTGTCCATAGGAACTGGCTTTGAGTCACAGCCAAGGAAGTTTCTAGATGGGTTAAAGGTTTTGCATGAAAAGTCGGCCGGCTCCAGCACCCTTGGCACAAAGCTCTTTGTGAAGCGGCAGGAATCCCCAGCAAAGGGCTCTGCTTCAGGGAACGGCGAGAGCCCTTTGTGCCCTCGGAAATAAATCCCCAGGAAATCCTGCAGGGAGCGGCCCTGGTGGGTGCTGGCATCGGGGCTGATGAGCCCAAAGCGCAGTTTGAGGGCCAGCAGCTCCGTCCTGAGGATGGCATTCTCCTCGCTGAGCGCGGCCAGCTGACTCTCCATGGCGAAGTCATTGAGTCGCCTCTTCTCCCGCGAGCGTTTGGCCGCCTCGTTGTTCTTGCGTCTCTTCTCCCAGTACATGTTGTCCTTCTTCTCGTCTGGCATGAACTCCCGTTTGCGCCGGGAGGGTCCGCTCACTCTGCTGTGCAGGAACTTTGCTTTGCTGTGCTGAAGTGTGAGGTCGCCGATGGCGCTCAGCGGCGCCATGAAGTTGTCCATGGTTGTTGATGCAGCTCAGTTCTGCCAGAATTGAGACATAAAGCTGTTACCACTGAAGCTGCTGTTAATCGTTACATTAATAAACAACATGAAGGACCAAAAAAAAAAAAAAAAGAACAAATTAAGATAACCCTGTGATTTTTTTTTCCAGCTGTCACACCAGGAACATAGTTGACGCATCCAAGTCTTCAAATCTCAATGTTGCTTCAAAAACCATCATAGAACCATAGAGTCACAGAACCAATTGAGTTGGAAGGGAACCTTCAAGGCCATGTGGTCCCACTCCCTGCAGTGAACACAGACACCCAAAGCTCCATCGGGGTGCTCAAATCTCATCCCCTGACCTTGGATGTCTCTACAGAATACCCAAAAGTTGACTAAGAGTTAAAGAGGAGACAACCCTGTGCACAATCACGAGCACTTTGCCTGACTTAAATCAGGATAACAAAAGTTACTGTTTATCTGCCACTGATCTCAAACTGCCTTGCTTAGGAGATAAGCCTCATTGCCTCTGTTTCTCAGATAAAGAAGGCAAAGGGAAGAGAATTGATTTATTTTAGTTACATACCTCAGCAGATGAAATAGGATTACATCTCAAACGCATCTCCTCAGTCCTGGATTCTCCTAAAAGCCACTGGTCTTACTTTATGAAGCTGGATTTGATTACGTTTGTGATTTTGGTAGGACAACCATCAAGAGTTATCACCACACATCTTCCTCTAAACTGCAAGCTTCCTGTAACATGTGGATCCTCCAGGAAATCAAATGGGCTGTGCTGATCAGGTAGGGATGTCTAGAAGTAAGCACCTGCATGTGGTCCCTCTGACACTCTCTATGCAAAATGGCTGCTGTTTATTTTTACGGATATAAATACCTCCAGTGTTGGCACGTTGTTGTCTACTCTGCTTTCTGCACAACGCAGATCTGCAGAATAGACAAATATGCATCTACAGACAAATCCACATTTATTTGATGTCTGACTTGTTCAGCACGACCAGAGCTCTTTGCTGGTTTAAATCAGGGCAAGTTCCAGGAAAGTACTCTGTCCCAATCAGTGTGATTTTGTAATTAAATTGTTTTAGTTTAGCTGTAACTCTTTGAGATCTCAAACAGTATGCGAAGATTCTGAGGGTAACTAAAGACCAAAACAAAGAATCTCCTTTAGTGTGAATATGTTTGGGGTAGTTCCTCTGGTTTTTGTTTAAATTGACTCCTGAACTCAAAGCATCAAAGTGAGTGTGCCTGTGGTTACTGGCAGCGTCAAAAGGCAGAAATATGCTATTGTTTTAGGGTGTAATCACTTACCAGGAATTTTTCAAGTTAGTATTTGACGTGACTTCTTTGTTGAATGAGTCAAAGATGAACAGGTGGCTTTTTCACTGTGTAAACTCATCAGCTGCATCGGGTAAAGTAGTTTGTCTTCTCCTTGTCCACCTCTTGCTCCCAGTGCCTGTCATGAGGACATCCTGTAAGAAGTTTCAAGATGTGGTAACCAACAGACTGTGGTCAACGTAGCTGGGAAGGGCATGAAATAAAAGGGACCCAAAAGAGGTATGCATGAGACAGAACAAAAAAAAGTAACAAAAAACCTGAGTTCTTCCTTCCAGCAAACAACCTCTTCTCTTATCTTCACCACGAGCAGCCTCTGATGAACTATACTTTCCAACAGGTTGTACAGAGCCCTCCAGCAAAAATATATATCTGACAGGAACTGCTTCACTGCAGATGTACGAGGTGATACACACTTCTCTTTAAATAAAACTCACTGCCTCATCAAACAATGGTGAATCTGTTTGTTGTTTTTGTTTTTTGGTTTTTTTTTTTGTGATCATAATTTGGGGTACTCAAGTTACGTTATTCTTCTTCCCAAGGATGAAATAAATTAGAATAGTGCCAGCAAAAGGCAACTGGAACAGGCATCGATTTATTTCTGTATACAGAAAGGCTAACTCGTTATTTCTCAAGGATAAAGCACGTGCACTGGAGTTATCGGGCAGTGGATTACAAAGAAAGAGAAGGAAGCACATCTTTGTGCAACGCAACATTAAAATTTGTAGTTTTGTTGCCTTGGGATAGTGTGACCATCAAAAGCAAAAGGGGAACCAAATAAAGATAGGACTAAAGATTGCACCAAGGACATCTTTGAGCTAACTCCACCTAATTGTTCTTGCATAATGAAATATTAGATGAATTCAAGTACGACATAAATCACTGAATCATGGAATGGCTTGGGTTGGAAGGGATCTTGAAGATTGTCTACTTTCAACACCTCTGCTGTGGGCAGTGTTGCCAACCACCTTATCAGACAGCAGATCAGACTGCCCAGGGCCCCACATTTCCAGCGAGTGGGTGATAGAAGCTGTAAAACTGAACACTGCTGTGGGTCACATATTTGTCTTGAATTAGAAGAGAGAATGAACCGGATAGCCTACAATGCAAACATTTTAATAAAGTGAATGTCTGTGTTTTGTTCTTTACAGTTTACTAATCTTTAATGTACATGTCTAAATGTTACAACTTTTCACATCACTTCTTCTACTTCTTAAATCTTCACATCAACTCATTTCACCCCTACTTACATCACAAATTCATCTCCACAAACACCAGTTCTACTTTTGAGCTGGATCTTGTTCTAAAACAGAGCCAGGAGGACTATTTTTTAATCAAGAACACAAGAAGGCAAAATTTTTTAACCCACAGCACAAGAAAAATGTGCAGCTGTTGGTGTGGGTCCAAGGGAAGTCACAATGATGCTCAGAAAGTTGGAGTCCCTCTGCTATGGGGAAAGCTGAGTGTTGGAGCTGTACAGACTGGCAAAGAGAAGGCTCCAGGAGACCTCACTGTGGCCTTCCAGCACTTAAATGAGGGAGAATGACTTTTTACATGGACAAGGAGGGATGGTTTTAAACAAAAAGGTTTAGATTCGATGTTAGAGGGAACAAAGGGAAAAAAACTTCCAACTACTTTTTTAAAAAAAAAAACAAAAAAAAAACCCACAATTCTACTATTCCATTATGCCATTATTGTGACAGTTGTGACAGTTTCTGGATCAAACTTTCATTTCCAGCTACCTTTCTGTACTCAATTCAGCACCCATATACATAAGAAACACGGAGACATCACTGGTGTTTGACTTCACCACAGTCAAACTGGCAGCAGAATTTAAGATTGAAAGAGTTTAAATCAGCACAAAGGTGGAGCCTCGCTTTATGCTGATGGAAATGAGGCAAAGATTGGAGCTCCATGATTTTTAAGGTCCCTTCCAACCTCAGCCATTCTATGATTTGCCCGCGTTTACACTCCTCAATCATACCAGCTTAAACTAAATCAGATCTCAGCTACTAATCTCAAACTCCTCTATACTTCTGTATCTAACCCGCAGGAGTTATTCAGAATTTGCCCTGATAAAATGAGATAGTAGCAGCAAGCCCCAGCAAGCATGGTATGATTTACAGCAGAAACCTTTGCAAACTTCTTGCAGGAACATCATGCGGTACAAGCACTGTTAAGCACCTCAGTAAACATGCTTGTGTCCTCTCTGCTGCTCGGTCTGTGGTTTGGTAATATCTCACAGTGCTCTCTAAACTCTCTAAACCTACTGGCCTATCTAAGGTGAAGGGCTATTATTATTCTAATCACGTTCTTGACTATTTCACATTCATGCTAAGGCAGCAGTTAGCAGGTGCTGCTGAGCAATACCTATTAATCTCTTTTTGTATTTCAGTGGGAGATGGCATGATCCTACAGCAGAAAGGAGGGAAAAAACAGGGAGAAAACTTATGGATCTATATTACTGAGCTCCAGGAAAACTGCTTCTGTGGTTCATACTGATGGAAGAATCAGTCTTGCTGGCAAGGCTTTAAACTTACATTCATGACAAAACTGACTCAGAAACGACGAGAATCTGCCAAAGTCACGTATTTGCTGCACATCTATTTGAAAACACACAAAGGATTGTTGACTCACATTGCCAAATGCTGCCGTAAGGCTGCCAACGTGCTGCGATGCCTCTACGTCTGTCAATGTGTTGTGATGCCTTTTCAGACAGAGCTTTAAAGTTGAGCATGTTCACTTTTTGGACCAGGTTTTCTAAAGGCTGGTTTCCACCACAGCTTTGCATTCCATTGGGTTCTTGTTTGAAAACCAGATTGCAAGACCCTGCGAGGATTTCCTTTAAAACCTGTCCATGCCCTCTGAATCTGTACAGAAAGACTTGACTTTCAGGGGGCTGAAAGATAGATTCAGCTTTTTGAATGCATTAAGATTCTAGATTAAATAGTTGCCTTTGGGGCTTAATCACAACAGGGTTTCTGTTAGGGTCAAATTGCAGTTTTCTTGCAATTTTGGGGTGCATGACACTTGAAACAACGTGAACCTCCCCAACCTCACCAGCAGAACTGCAGGTTCTTACAACTGTAAGCTGTACAAACCTCCTTCAGTTCCTCTGTACTTGTGATCAAAGCACTGTGCAGGCATTGCCCACGGCAACTAGCCTCAAAGCAACCCAGGTATTGCAAACCGACCTCGAAATTTTACCGTTTGTTGACAGTGGACTGTAAGACTGGAAATGCTTTGAAAATCTCTTAAAACCTCAAAGTTGCTGATGATTCTTTGCAAGCTACAGAGTTTTGCAGTTCTTGGTCTGCAGAACCCTCAGTGTGTGCTGCTGATGGATAAAGAATCTTCATGTGGTTTGCTCCGTCCAGCTCTCCTCTGCTCCCCAGGCACCTCCCCCTGTACACTGTGACTCAAGGTAGGACAGAGCATAAAAAAATATATTCTTTTTCTCTGGGAAGAAATCACTTTTTAAAAAAAAGAATCAAATAGCTTTCTCAGTGTTATTTCATGGTTTGGGCGAAAAGCATTGGATTTTTGGCAGATTATGCTGGATACACTCGGGTTTTTTATAGACATTTTTCACTTGTCTTATTCCTTCAGTTCCAACCCTACTGGGTAGACCCTGCCCCAGGAACATTTAAAGCCAGAATAGCTGAATTGTGCCCTTTTCTCTCACCATTTCTGCACCGCACAGTGACCTCTGAGCTGTTTCATTTGGATGCAGTAATACTGCGCAGGAGTTCCCCTGAGCTAACTCACTCCAACAAGATCAATTAGATCAATTAGCATGGTCAGGCCACACTTTCTAATGCAAATTGTTTCCTGGTAGCACATTCAAGACCAATGCACAAATTTGCAGGACCAGACCTCCTACTATATCAGATCAGAGATATTGCTTCTAGAACAAAAGGACGTAAGATTATGCCATGCAAGAGCATAGATGACAGATATGAAGTTGTTCATTTTTTGTGTGTGCGCAGTATTAATATTTTAGGTGGCAGCTTTTGTTCTTGTGCTACCAAGAAGGTGGAGCTGCGTTTCCCTTGGTGTGATGTAGGAGAAATCTTGTTCCACCACCTAATACAACAGTTGGTGGCGCGGGAGGTGGACGTCTGCTCACAGTGCATGCACGGCTCTGCCTTGCTCTGCCTACCCAGGGATGGAAAATTCCATTGGGTTCATACAGAACCTGACAAAAAAAAATGCTGTCACGACACTTTCTTTAAAAGTGAAGATCAATTCATTAAGATAACCTCATCATTATCTGAAAGTTACCCCAGATGATATGGTGGTGCCTCATCAAAAGGAAGAAATGAGAGGCGGATGAGACCAACAGGTAAGTCCCTTCCTCTCCATGGCAAAGAATATCATTGCTATGAAATCAGTGAGGTCTGAGTGTGTGTTTAAAGCAAAGCATAGGCTACGAGCTTCTCATGAGACAAAGCAGAAATGCTGCCTTAAGTAAAAGTGCCATTAATTTTTGCAAATCTGCGGCTTTCAGTCCTGGAAATGAGAAGTCGAGACCCAGAAGGAAACAGTTCAACGCCTTTCTCATCTTTCCTAGATATTACCACCAAAGTCAGTACCAAGGACATGTGAAAACCTCTTTTGAAAGACTGTGCACAACCATTTGCGAATGACAAAATCCCCCACCCTGCAGACACTGCAAAGACACCACTGTCACAGTCAATAACAATACTTAAGGAGGAAAATCAAAACAAACCCTATTAAAAGCAACGTACTGCCCCTAAGTTTCAAAATCCATTTGCTAACAAACAGCCATCAGAACAGAACACCTTCTACAGCTGATACTCCTGACTCTTTTCTTTATCCTTTCACCTGTTGCAAAAAGCCCATCCCTAAAGACTTTCTTTGGACAGGAAAACCTTCGGGACCTGCTTGATCGCCCATTCTCCTGTTCCTTGTGCACTCACATCAGCAGTCACAAAATATTCCTGATTTAGAAAACTGCTACTGAGCCATGCAGACACAGGCACGCAGCACACAGAAAGCCCCACGGGGTTCTGCTACCCCAGCAGTGCACTCACTGAGACCCCAGCCCTAAGAAACAGCTTTGCCATAAGTGAACAAACCACAGCCTAGCCCTCCCTCTCTTTTCCTGCTCCATCTCTACCACAAACACCTCCAGGATGGAGGACCAATAACAGCATCCCCTTTCAAACACTCCTAAATAAAACTCATCTCAGCTCTTACCCTTCTGTTTCAGAATGAGAAATAGAAACCATTCTCACAAAATAAGTATCCGATCAGGAGCAGAGCATGGCGAGGAGCAGGTATTTCTGTGCGCTGTGCCATCCCCATTGCTTTCTGGTAGGAAGACCCCCATCGTTGTGTTCTTTTGCAGTGGTTCCATCGCAGGATCTGATGCTCTCTAGAGACACTCCTTTTGCTTTTTAAAGGAAGGAAGCCATCACTACTCGTTTGCCTTGAAGGCTGCCGGGCCTCCTGCGCTCTCTGAAGTGTGTGCAAAGGGCACCCACTGCAGAATGTGATCACATCTCTCATTCATTAACTGTTAATATCAAGATTTTCTGTCAGAGGTTTCCCTTTCACTCTGCTATCACAGGAAATAAATGAAACTTTTGAAGATGCTGCAAGGCAGAGTCATGCATCTGCCTGAGTTTCTATCACACAGAGAACTGGTGAGAAACCCACTGCTTCTCAAGATGAAACTCCTTATTTCAGTCCCAACTCATTGAGTTTCTCCGTTCCCAAAGCGACTTGGTGCTTATCAGTGCTTTATCAGATTCAAAATACATACTCCTGGGTAACTGAAGCGAAATGGTTACGTAAATTCACCTGGTCCAGTCCTAGAAATAATATTTCTGGTTTAAAATGAATTGCTGCTGCTGAGTTCTGTCTGAAGCTATACTGAGGAGCTCCTCTACAAATGCTGTGTGACCCATTCCAGATTCCACCCAGAGCAGCAGAAATCAGCATCCAGGTTATAATGCTTTTTTACAGAAATACAGCAGGGTTTTTTTTTTTTTTTTTTTTTACAGCAGTAGAAAAACAACATTTTTCCATGCCTTGAGTTATTCTTTGCACTATTACTACGCACAACTGGACACAGATTGCTGTACTCACCACCGCCTTTGCTCTCACCAGCAGTCCTTTGCTCTGTGAGATCTCCAACTGCACTAGACCAGTCCTCACCTTCCCCAGCACCAATGGTGGGGACGCTTCAATCCAAGCACTGATGGTGGGGGCACTTCACCTCCAACCATCACAGCCACACCGACATGGCAGCAAAGCAAAAGCACACGTCAAACCAACACTACGTGACAGCCGAGCCGGAAGGATGGAGGAGAGACCCAGAAACCAGAGGAAAATATGAGAGAAATTTCAAGGAGTGAGAAATCCAAGGAAATTTTTTTCGAATTTGGTTTTTAAGGAAAAATTATGTCATGTTGTTTTTCAGATAAGTAAGGATACGCCACGGCCACTGAAAGTCATGGAAGGTAAGAGAAAACGGAGCGTATCCCACTGTCAATTTATTTATCCCACTATTTATTTATTTAATGACAGAACTGTTCAAATAACTTTACTGACACTCTTCAGAAACAGATCTTTAGTGCACACTTTGCTATTCATTTACCACTACCTTTTGTCTGCTAACAGTAATGACTCCCTCGGTAGAACTACACTTTATGTTGCTTATATAAATAACCAAGAGATTATGAACAGCAGAATGAGATTTGGCAGATTTGCAGCATCCAGACAGATAGACATCTCTGGCCTATGTAGTGTCACTTGGTTTTACAACAAATACTGCCTTATTAACTTGCATTTTATATCTGCCATCTCGCTGCTTATGTAGAAGGGGAAATTTGGTTAATTCCACAGAATTCAGGATGGCGGTTTCGTTTTATTTTGCATATCAGCTTTTCTCTCTAGAGGATTTTCTACTGCAGATCAACTTATGATGACCATCAAGTACAAAAATAATATGGGTTTTTGCATGGAACGGAAAGCAAGGCCACAGCTACAGCTACCACAGCAACCTAAGAAAGTTCCAACGGGCCATGATTTTGGGGGGTAAAAAAATGTTTGTGGATTCCTCCTTTCTGCCCATACAGGAGGAATTACCTTGTTTTAGAGTTCACAGGAACCCATTAAGAAAGAAAGCGTTATGGCCCAGCCTTTGGTTTTCTGCTTGTAGGCTGTGCTGTGGTCTATCAGCACAAAACCAAAGCCCTTGGTAGAGATTTATGTGCTGTTTTCAAGTGCTTCTAACACCAAATAAGGCCCTTGAAGTGGAATATGTGAACCTTCTAAATTCATGACTATGACATTCATCCCACTCTACTAATAATATGTTTTATCTTCTTCACTGTAACATTAAATTTTCGCCACAGCAAAATAAGGACAGTGAATCCTGGGCAGTAAAGTGGGGTTAAATATTCCTTTTCTTCGTGTACAAGTGTCATGAGAGGTGTCAGCCTTAAAATTCAAAACCAAAACTACTTCGCCACAAGCTACAGAGATAACACAATAATTTTACACCTTCCTCCAGGTACATAAACACGCATCACCTGAAAACTGACTGCATATAATTCCAAGAGTTTATTTGGAATAGTTTTCCCTTTCTTCCTGCCTCTCATTTGTTACTGAAGGGAAAATCTAGAGAGGAAATGACAACAGCCCTTCCCCATCTTTGAAATGAGATGTAAAAGCTTTTTCAAAGCAAGAAAGGAAAAGGCTTGTTGCCAGAAGCTTTGTGAAGTGAAGAAACCACGTTAAAAGCTGAGCAATGGTAGAAAGAAAGTCCGACATAATGTTGATGATTAATTTTTTTAAGCAGTTTTCAACATCTGGATCATTTGAATTTTTGATCTTGGCTCTCAGTTCTTCTAACGTGACCAGGGATGTACTGAAGGGCATACACATCAATACCTTCCCCATACAGAGACAGCAAAGGGAAGCCAATTACACAGACTTGGAAAGAAAGGATGAGATTTTCAGAACAGTTTTGCAGCTAGGAACTCTACATTTTTTAAAAGCTGGCCATAAGCGTCAAAGGAAGGACAGGATGAGGAGGCAGAAGATGGAAGCAGAAGGTTTGAAACACTTAGAAACCAGCTTAGAAAGAAAACTGGTGGGTCCTTGACACTCAAGGTCTGGCTGGATGGGGCTCTGAGCCTTTTGGAGCTGTGGGTGTCCCTGTTCATTGCCAGGGAGTTGGACTAGACAGACTTTAATGGTCCCTTCCAACTCCAACAATTCTATGATTCTAAGAAAGCTGATTGTGCTGTCAGTGGTTTCACCAAAGCCAACTGGCCTCATCATCTCTACCAGCAAAGCTTTGTACAGAGATACACAAACAGCTGGGTTCTCCTTTTGGCCAAGGAAGTCACCTCTCTATTACAGCTCCTCTGCAGAGATCGTGTCTACCCCTTTCTTAGGAGCTGCAAGTCCAGCACTTTATGTTCACCATGTTATGATCAAGCTCAGCTACTCTGCTGGCTGCCATAGACACACCAGGGGATGCTCTAGAAACAACAAAATCTGCACAATGTAGAAAGCAAATTCTTCCTTACTCTCACAGCCAGGAAAATGCAAGCTCCAGAAGCGACAAAAATATCTGAGCACCTCAACAAGGCAAACACCATACAATAAAATCCACAAATACAACCACTCCAGTGCTCCTCACTAAGGAGAGGAAGAAAAATTTTGGAAAAGGTATGAAGCACTGCAAGATGGTGAGTGTGCACACATCACGTCTGTGAACAGATAGATGGTGTGTTTGCAGGGAGTTGGAATGAATGTAAGGAGTTCAGAGGAAAAAAAGGAGGAAGGGAAGGGAAGGGAAGGGAAGGGAAGGGAAGGGAAGGGAAGGGAAGGGAAGGGAAGGGAAGGGAAGGGAAGGGAAGGGAAGGGAAGGGAAGGGAAGGGAAGGGAAGGGAAGGGAAGGGAAGGGAAGGGAAGGGAAGGGAAGGGAAGGGAAGGGAAGGGAAGGGAAGGGAAGGGAAGGGAAGGGAAGGGAAGGGAAGGGAAGGGAAGGGAAGGGAAGGGAAGGGAAGGGAAGGGAAGGGAAGGGAAGGGAAGGGAAGGGAAGGGAAGGCATTGCCTGGTGCCTGGGTCCCCTGGCCAGGACTTACCTTGTAGGTCACACAGGGTCAGCCTGCATTGGCTCCTGTCCAACAAGCACTGTGCAGGGTGAGGGGTGATGAGCTCCTCTTCTGCCTCAGAGCTTGATTGCTGGTGACAGCCCTGTCCTGAGAAACGTGCCAGTGGGTCAGTGAAGATCTTTTTTTCTTTTATCTTTTAATTTTTTTTTTTTTTTTTTTTTTAAATAATGAGGTCTCAGGAAAGCCAGAGTCATGCAGTCATTACGTAAGAGGAGGTGGCAGGGCAGACAGCACTACGAGAATCAGGTGGCCCCGGTGGCACCGCTGCTTTCACTATGCTTCCCGTTAGCATTTACACCCTGAACACTCGTCATCCCCAGTGGTGGCAGTGGAGGGGGTGGCCTCCCTGAGCCTGAAGTTGAAGAGAGTCTGCTGCAGGGGTTGAGTCACTCAGAAAGCTACGTGTCCAAGTGCCTCATGCATGGAGCTGAGGGAGGGGGCCGTGCTGGTGAGGGGCAGTGGTGGCAGAGCCCCACTGGGAGATGGGAGGGGAAGGAAGGAGGGCAGAATTACCCTGAGCATGCAGTAGATGTGGGGAGAAAGATCCCATGCTGGTAATCATAGAATCATAGAAAGGCTCGGGTTGGAGGAGACCTTAAAGATTATCTAGTTCCAAGCCCCTGCCATGGGCTGGGCTGCCAGACATCAGATCAGGCTGCCCAGGGCCCCATCCAACCCATCCTTGGGCACCTCCAGGGATGGGGCACTCACATTCCTTCTAACCCCTACAATCCTGTGATTCTCTGGGCATTTCAGTGCCTCAACACCATTTGAGTAAAAAAAAAATTCCCCCTAAAAGCTAGCCGAAATCTCCCTTTTCTTTTGCTTAAAGCCATTCTCTATTGTCCTATCAGACCGTGTAAAATATCACTCTCCCTTCTACTTGTAAGCTCCCTTTCAGTGCTGGAAAACCCCAGGGAGGTCTTCCTGAAGCCTTCTCTTCTCCAAGCTGAACACCCCCAGCACCCTCAGCCTTTCTCCAGCACTTTTTTATCTTCGTGGCCCTCCTCTGGACCCACTCTGACAGCCCCACATCCTTCCTGTGCTGGAGTTCCCGGATCTGGATGCACTACTCTAAATGGGGCCTCATGAGGGTAGAGCAGAGGGGACTGTCCCCTCTCTGCCCACTGCTCCTCCTCTGTAGGTGCAGCCCAGGGGTCTGTTGGCTGTCTGGGTTGCAAGCACACACTGCTGGCTCCTGTCCATCTTTTCATCCATCAGGACCCCCAAGACCTTCTCTGCAGGGCTGCTCTCAAGGAGTTCTTCTCCCAGTCTGTATTCCCACCTGGGATTGCCCCAACCCCACACTTGGCTTTGTTGAACCTCATCAGGTTATCATGTGCCCACCTTTTCAAGCCTGTCTAGGTCCCTTTGGATAGCATCCCTTCCTTCTGCTGTATGAACTGCACCACTCAGCCTGCTGCCATCAGCAAACTCACTGAGGGTGCACTTGACCCCACTGTCTTGGGCTGCATATAAAATAAGTAATATAGTTAATGTACGTGAGTAACAAAACATCTTTTTTAAAAGATTTTCTATGAAAACGTTTTTTAAAAGGCATGAAAAACATAGGAATAGTGGGATATTTGAGCTCATTTTTGTGAAATTGGTGCATCAAAGACTGTTTCAATGGAAGTAGATGCAATTCTTAGTGAGTTCTCAAGGTGCTTGTCTGAGAGTTTTGATCTGATTTTACTCTTCCTGTGCTTCATCCTTCAATGTATTTGTTCACAGAAGTATGTGCTGCCAGAAAGTGATGGCACAAATAAGATGTGGTTGTGAAACGAGGGATTTTTTTTATATTAAAGTTAGTGGTATCTCTCTATGGATTTAAATTCCTGATCACTAAAGTGAAGATATTCATTGGCTGCAAATTTTATGGTGCTGATACTTTCATGGTGTACACTGCATCTGCTTTGACAGTGCTGGGATCTCATTGTGCTTTTGCTTTCTGTTGTAACACAGTGATGACGTTCCGCTGATACAGCTGGGATTCACTTTGCTGGATGAGGATTACAGCTTGTCTTGCATACCCCAGGGACAGGAAAAAAAAGGACATTGCTCTGCTGAGGCTCAGTGCAATCCAGAGAAGCTGATAGTCACCATTGTAGGCAGCTTTACCTGTTTGTAAACATGTCGATAGCCTGTGCCACCTGGTGGACACCAAAGATGAAACACTGAGATGTACTGGGGTGAATTAAATGCTTGCTGAATGCACAAACACTGCTCTGAGTCCCAGACATCAACTGGTTCAATCCATAGACTTGGAGTGGAAGAGCAGTGAGAGCTGAACCACCCAACGCAAGGGGTACAAATGGGGCTGGGGATACATCAGCTTTTACAGAATCTCTTCTTGGTCATTTTAATCATTGTGAATTAAAATGCTCAAAGTATCTGAGTGACTTTGATCTTAGTTCTCTGTGTAAAATGTGTCAGCTTTGCTCTGGATGTTTGGCTGTATCCTACTGGGTGATACAGCCCAGGACTGTGGGTCTGGGAACAGGCTGAGCTGTAGAGGGCATTCTTCTCCCTCTTTATTCCCAAAAGAAATCACAATGAGAGTTACTGCTCAGGTTCCTGCTGCAAGCCTAGAGCCAGGAGCACCAGCTTAACTTCAGACTGCTCAACAACAGGCTGGACTATACCAACCATAACCATGCTTAGAATATAATATTTTTCTTAATTTTTTCCATTGGGAAATAAGGCCATGGGGTTTTCTACCTGTCAAGATAGAAGATGCTGAGAACTGTTGTTTTGTTTTTTTTTTTCCATGGAAAAACAACCTTCTGACTTAAAGATCTGGAAATACTTATCTCCAGAAATTATGATCTAACTGCAACATGTTGGAAGTGGTGAGTTATGAAAGGAAATATGAATAAAAGGCCTTTTTATGGAAATGCATCGTGTACAGTGATTGGGCCATTACATCGGATAGTGAGAGCATTTCAGATATTCAGAGATCATTTTGGAGACTGTTGCACCCAATGGTTTCTGTGTTGCCATCTGCTGTGCAGAAGAGCTGCACGAAGAAAAACATTCAATCCATTTTTCCACAGAAATATGGGTTTTCATCTAGCAGGATATTTTCCACAGCAAATATCAATTTTCAATTATAATTGAATATTCATACTCAAAGTTTGGAAATCTCTCTTATTTCTTCTCTCCACTGGTTTTCAATGTGGACAATCAAAACATTGCAGCCAAAAGATTCCCACATTGTTTGTTTGCTTTTGTAGGTTTTTTTTTTTGTTTTTTTTTTTTGTTTTTGTTTTTGTCATGTTGGTTTCAAATTGCCTCCAAAGGATAAGAAGAAAAACTGCTCAAAAAAGACAACTCCTTTTTCTGCTTATTGTTGTCAAAATCATTGCCAGGAACAAAAAAATGTACAAACAGCTCTAAGTGTATCTGTGGGACTGCCAGACTTCTTGCTGCAAGGAAGATGCTCAGGGAAGCGCTGCAGTCGTTGTTCCCAGGGGTGTTTAAGGATAGGATAGATGTGGTACTTGGGGACATGATTTACTGGGCAATATTGGTGGTGGGTGGATGGTTGGGCTGGATGATTTCAAAGGTCTTTTCCAACCTTAATGATTCTACGAGTCCCTGGGGACTTTTCATGGTTCTGAGATATGGATTTCCTTTCTGCTTCTTTTATTAACTCAAAGTGAAGCTGAACACACGTGCATTGCTGTGACCAGGGTAGTGGAAAACCTGAAAAAGTCATATTAAGTCTCACCTTTCCTGGTGAGATCACAGAATCATAGAATGGCTTGGGTTGGAAGGGACCTCAAGGATCATCAAGCTCCAAGCCCATAATGCTGTATCTGAACCTTGTCTTCAAAACCTCACCCATGCACCCACATTAACAACCACAGAGAGCTCCTCCTTTGCACTCAAAGGCTGTGGGCTTTCATCCCTTTGGGCTTCTTCATGCTCTTCCCCTGAGCCCCAACAATAAACTGCTGTGCTCCTTCACCACCATCATTCTGACTTTACCTGTACAGACATGTTACTGATTTCAAGAGAAATGACTTGCATGATGATTGCAGAGGAGGAGAGGGAATAGAAATATCTCATCAGTTTGGAGGATTGCTGCCTTCAGTGGTCATTCACCCCAGCTACTAATAAGAATAGACTCTGTCTACAGCCCCTCACATTCTTCTGCCAATTACTACACAATAATGAGATGTGACATATTTTAGCCAAAATGAAGGAGAGACTTTCATATAAGCTCTGTAACTCACTGTCACATTAGAGAAAGAAGCTCAGTGATGGACAGTGATTTGGATTTGGACTGCCAGGATGATAACACTGAGTTGGCCTCTCATTGCAGTGATCTTGGAGGTATTTGGCAATTGGGATGGATTTTGCTTCTATCACTGCAGTTCTGCACAGATTTTGGCCCTGGGAAGTAGTTGGCCTGAAGGGCTGGAAGGCTTCTCCATCCCTTCTGTCATGCCTGAGCCATTGTTTAAGAGTTGGCAGCAGTTTCTGCTATTAAAACCCGCTGACATCTGTAGTGTCAGTGCTGTCACTCTGAGACCAGGGTGTGCCATTTCACTGCTAGACTGAGGGAATGATGCTGGTCAAACCACTCGAGATGAGATGGAGCAGCAAAAGAGGCAGATTATTAATCAGTTTGTGAAGGTCCTTGGAGGAAATGGGGTTTTAAAGAATGGGAAGGGAAAGGGGAAAGGAAAGGGGAGAAGAAAAGGGAAAGGGAGGGGGAGAGGTAAAGGGAAAAGGGAAAAGGGAAAAGGGAAAAGGGAAAAGGGAAAAGGGAAAAGGGAAAAGGGAAAAGGGAAAAGGGAAAAGGGAAAAGGGAAAGGAAAACAAATAGGTTTTCTCATAAAAATTAAATCATGGACACCAGGGAGAATGCAGTTCATGTTCACTGTAGTTAAGGTGAGTTTGAAGTGCTTAGGAGGCTTCCACTTTAGGTAGGCAGTTTGCAAACAAACAAACGTACAACCTGTGTTATTGTGTGCATGCAGAGATCTGCACCTTGAATTCATTTATATACACATACACACACAGAAACCTATCTAGATATGCCTGGGCATAAACATGCCTGATTATTTCTGCGCCAAGTTCCACAGAGGAGTTATTCTGCAGCTCAAAGGGTCAAAAACAAAGTGCAGAAAATGTAGGTAATTATTTGTCCTGACTGTAAGTCATATCATCCTTTGGAAATTGCTCACAAGGAACATTTACATCCTCCTTCCACGGACTCGGTGGGAAGAATGATCTCCACAAATTCCCATCACTTAATTCCCTCATCATTTAAGCTCTACCTCTGAAATCTGTTTTCCCTTACATGGGTCTTCTCAGTCTGCATCTGTACTAAGGCATCCCCTGATCCCAGTGATGGAGGGTGAACTGTGTGTGTCATTCTCCATTGACGTGAGCTCCCATTTCCATCTCGTCAAGCTGGCTTTCTCCATCCACATCCATGGCCTGCACTTGTTCTATTGCCAGTATACAGAGAAACAAGGTCAAAACCCACAAGGGAAGGAGTGACAAGGATGGGAGACTGGGGTATGCTAAAATCAAGAAAGGCAATTGATGTATAAATGGATGCTGGACTAGATGATGTACTGGCACAATCCAGTATCTATCTTCTTGTGTTTGGTTTTTAACCACTGTACAGTCCATAGAATGCTTTTTCCATCCTCATTTTGCTTTGTGTCAGTTGATACACAAACACAAAAAACAGAATTCTTTCTCCTTTTCCACTTATCATATCTCTTATTAACCATTGCAGACTTTTTCCATGCCTTTTTATTTGTTAACATTTTGGAATATCTAGTTAAATGTTATATGAAAGTGGTTAGAGCAAGACAGTGTGTTTGGGGATTTCCCTATTTACTGTCATAAAAATACTGAGTTCCTTTTTTTGAAGGTGAGGTTTGCACAGGCTCACACAGACACACAAAAAGTAGCACTTTGTCCATCTTAGCATAGCATCCATGTAATTTCAACACCTGCACAGAAGAAGGACCAAAATATCCTTGTTTATGCCTGTGTGTGTATTTGCACACACATTTGGACGTGGGTTGGTGAAAACTGTGGCATAAGCAAACAGTTGCACTGATGGAGATCTTAGACTTAAACCTGGCATCAAAGTTGATCAGCAAAGACCACATGCTTGGTCCTTGTAAACCATTGGTTAAGTCTCTTTGCTTGAGGGTCTTTCCTATTGGAGCCTTAGGACCTGCCCTTGCTGTCACTTCCCACATACGTTCTTGCTGTGCTTCTTGCTTGCAAATAAAAGCATTGCTTTCAGTAAGACTCACTCAGAGCACAACATGTGCAAACTGCAAAAGGCTGAAGCAAATTCACAAAGTATTAGGTTGTGTATTTCTGGAAAGCACTGCTCTGGGGAACAAAAAAGGCAGAAAGACAGCCAAAGAGACAAAGATAGATGGCCACACACTTTGCCATGCCTAGACCGGATTTACTATTCATTCTAGGTCCAGGGTTCTTGACTGCATGTCTTTCCAGGCTATTTCCCAAAATGCACCAAATCATAGCCAAAATCAATTCCTGGTGTTTGCTGAGGATGGCATGGTATGTTGATACTGGGGAGGGAGCTGATTCTTGCCTGCCTGTTACACCGCATCCCTATTTACACTGTGCCAAAGGATGTGGCAGCTGCCACCTCTCTGACATGACCATGCCTTACACCCACACCACACTCATTTGCCCCGGGAGTAAATGAGTTGGAAGGAAATTTTCCTTCAGAAGACTTTTCCATCTGAAAATGCTGATTAGACTGAATTGAAATGTTCCGTGGAAAGGTTTCGATTCCGTCAAAGCTTTCAGTGGAAATAATCAAGCCTTGGCCAGGGTGTCTGACGGGCGAGCCTGCCTTGCCTGCTGCCAGCTCACCCATCTGCCTACGAATCATTGGCCTTTTGGCACTCTGGCTACAAGATTTCCCAGCCACCAGACTTCTGGATGCCAAGGCACCAGCTCGGCGTTGGCTCTTGCCATGTTCCCTGCATGGGGCAGCTCTGTAGCCATGTGCTCCCCCACCTCTGGATTTGGAATTTTGATTCTGAAAGTCTATTTTGATTCCTTCCTTTTGATTTTTTTTTTTTTTTGTATTATTTTTTGCATTTTTTTATCCCACTGAAAATAGTCATGCCTTATTTTGCCTTTAAGTTCAGATGCATTGTCAGGAGCGCGCACTTTATGCACCACAAAGTGGTGTCCATTCATTTCTGTTGGTAAGATGACTTCCAGCAAGTTCTGAAAATACATCAGTGGTTTTTCTTCCTCGTTTTACCCTTCCTGCTCACAACCTTGGCATTCACACCTGTGACATTACATTAAAGTCCCTCTGCAGCTGTGTCCACACCTACAAATATTAGGAAGAGCACAACCGTGCTCTGAACGATGGGAGTGTTTGGGAGGAATCTTGGGTTGGTTTGCTGGAGCAATGCATTGTTAATACCTAAGGCAAACAACCTGCATTCCTCTTGTCCATGAAGAACATCTATTTTTAATCTAGTTTTTCAGCTTGCCTTCTGTTTTCTTCACGTGCAATGGGGTTGATAATAAAAGACCACAATTATGCTTGGCTACTTCTGGTCTGCTGTATATAGATGCATGTGATGGCACTCTGCAGGGGCATCGTGCCTTGTTCAGCTTCTCTGATGGCTGTGTTAGTCACATAGTTGTCATGATGCTGAACAAAACGAAAGTGCCTAGATAGCCAAAAGAGATAGAAAGGTGAGTGCACGCTGGTGATCTTCATGCAATTGATAAATGTTCACGTACTGGTGATAAGATATGTTGCAATGCAATAGATCTGCACCGGCGGTGTGACAGACTGTCAGATGGTGTTGATCAGATGTGAGCATCAATGGTTTATCATGTCCCTCGTTATCACTGTGGGTGTTGAAGTTATAAGATGTTCCACCCTTCAGATGGAGAATGTGAGAATTAGAAAGAGTTTTAAAGAATAATGCAAAGTAAAGAGTAAAAAAAACGACAAGGAGAATGGGGGGAATTGAGATAAGGAGTGAGGGAGTGGTCAGCAAGAGAAGAGATTTTGAGGAAATTTATGGAGAACAGAATCAACTGTAGAGTACTGAACTCACTCTGTGCTCGCTTCAGCCTGACTTTATCTCATCAGTGACTCAGCCCTTGCTCAAACACTCTGAGATCAGCAGGTTTCAGTATTTGGGCTGCTGTCAGTGGGCAAAGAGAGATGGCAGAGCTGGATGCATCTGAGCTGGGGATGGAGAAGAAGAGAGGCTGCCCTGGTTTGCACGGCCAGTGCACTGTGAGACCTACAGATGTGGTTTGCAAATAGAAAGAACATCAAACCTTTGTTCCTACTTTCTTTGGGAGAAAAACGTGACACACAAGATAATTTTTTTCCTATCTGCTACTCACTGAGACAACATGAACAGCCACTTTCTCTTCTGATGGCTCCTTTCCCTTCTGTTGGCAAAGATAAGTTGTCCATAGCTCTCAAGCATATAGGACAAGCTAATGGGTTTGAGTAAGAAAATGTTTTAGTGTGTGAGAAGTTCCTGTCACTGGAGGCTGTAGTCTAGGCAAAGAGAGGGGAACATTTAGGTTTTCATCAGACTGAGGTTCTCTGACAGTTCTGAGACTGTACCAAGGGGGTAATTCAGGTCTCATACCTGAACGGTTGCCTTCAGATCATATCCACCTCCCCTTTGGGCTTAGATAAGGGCTGTGCCCCCACAGGGCTGTTTGTTTTACCTTGTGGACAAGGTACACTGTGTGAGCTACTGCGTGGCTTTCAGATACCAGAAGATGCTGAGAGATAAGCATTTATTTTTGCTGTATCTCAGAGCTCTGATCTCCTCCTTCCTCTGCTTCCCCTGCCTTGAAAACACTGCAGACCACACCTCAGCAGCATGGGTCATACACTGCACCCAGGGCGGGGGTAGAACAGTGTGAGCCTCAATAGATAGATAGATAGATAGATAGATAGATAGATAGATAGATAGATAGATAGATAGACAGACGGATGGATGGATGGATGGATGGATGGATGGATGGATGGATGGATGGATGGATGGATGGATTTCCACAGTGGACTCAGCTGAGCAGCTCTTTGTGCAGGAAAGCTCCAGCTCTGCCCTGAAGCCAACCAAGGATGACAAGGGTGGTGACTCTGCAGGCATATGGAGAGTGTCAGAGAGGGAAACCCTGCCTTGCTGGAAGGGAATGACAATTTTCGGCTTGAAGCAGCTGCATATATTTACAACAGTTCAATGGTCTGAGACATAGGGATGCTAAAAAATATAGTTTATTTATAGAGTGACCAAAACGCTCATTTCAGTAGCACAGAGGCAGTCAGGGCCCAAGGGGCAAGCAACAGATGCTTGGGGTTTTGTTGTATGAGGAGCCTTAACCAGTGCAGGGAAGAAGACACCATGCCCTGTACTGAGCAGGTTTCCAGCACAAGAATTGTTTTGTGACGGTTGGGGAGAAATCCAGGTCTGCTGGAGCCGGCACAGTTCATCCCCAGTAAGCCTGGTTGGCATTAAGCTATGATTTTGGGATATGGTTTTGGAAGTGAGTAGGAAGGAACTACAACACCATCCTGTACTGTCGTGTGCTGGTCAGACTGGAGTTGTAAACCATGGCTGGCAGTTGGGAAACACAGAGCACAAAAGAGTGATCTCCTCTACTGTCTGCTGGCAGCATCATCTCCTGGCTTCTTAGTTCTGGAGCGAAAAAAACCCCACCATATAACAGATTAAAGTTAAAATTTGCAAAGAGCCTTTCCAGGTCCTGTGCAGGAAGTCCAGGGTGTGTGTTGAGGGATAGATAGGGAAACTCAAGGAAAAGCTGCTTTTGACTTGTCCTCTGCCTTCGAACCGTTTTCTGCCTTGGTGGCAATGCTGTAGTAGTAGGTGCGGATTGTGTTTTCCACTGAAAAAAATCCTGGACGCTCTTCCCATCTGTAAGGGCAGAAAGGAACAAATAAGAGCCAACGGAAGGACGGAAGTGGGTTGATCCAATGGAGGAGGTAGCAGGCACCAAATAATGTTGGGGGGGGGAACAGCACAAGCTGTACGAGGGCTAAGGAGAGGAGCTGAGACCTTTCTAGGATGAGAGGTGCAGAAGCAGAGAGGCTCTGACATCTTCCAGGGTTGGTGCAGGCAAATGAAGAGGGACAATAAGCAAGAAATGGATGCATTCTATGTGTCGTGGATTTGGGAATGAGACAAAGGCAGGAGACAACATTCATTCGTATTGTCCTGATGGGCCAGCAGAGAAATGAGCAAGGGAAGTCTTTACCTGTAGGTCCAGCATTGCATCATGAGGGCGTAAATCTCTGCTGGGCACTCGGTGGGACAGTCCATGCGTTTCCCTTGCTCTATGAAGCTGATGACCTCTGGGCCTTTCATTTTCTAGGAGAGGATCAAGTGAGAAAACATTTTAATGTTTTTGGAGCTAGCAACAGGCTCAGCAAAGGCAGATCTGTGCTGGTAATGCTTTGGGTCCATGCACAGCACGTCCCATATAGTCACCATCTTTGGGTGTCTCATCCCAAGCTCGGGCTGAGCAGTGTTTGAGAAACTGATATTTCAGCTCTGCAAGCAGGTAGAAGGATCAAAGAGAAGATCTGCTTTGATTCAAACCCAAATGTTTTGTTTCCCATTTCCTCTCCCTTACATGAACACAAAGCTGAAGGACCCAAGCAATCCAATTTGTGCCTTCCATAAAGTGGAAGTGAGCCTGTTTGCTTTCCCTTCTATTCAACGGTGGCAAAAGCTCAAAGGAACGGAAACTGAAGTTTCAGTGTGTCTCAGCCTGGCTCAGGGTGGGAATCCAGATTGTAGCATCCACCCATGATAGACCCAGCTCTGCCTCCTCACCTTGTATGGTTTCTGCCCGTAGCTGAAGGCCTCCCACATGGTCACGCCATAGCTCCATACATCACTCTTGCTGGAGAACTTGTGATAAAGGATGCACTCTGGCGCATACCATTTCAAAGGCCACTTTCCTGCTGTCCTGGCCTACAGCAAAGAAAAAGGAACATCTGCACCCTGAGATAAAGATTGCTCTGGGCCAAATCCAAGTTCTACTTTGCTACGTTTGTGTTAAATGAAATCCCACACTGCAGAAAAATTCCCCGTTTGCATTTCTTCCTCACCTCCTGGACTTTGCAAAGCCCCTTTTAATGCCACAGCACTGGGGTTGGACAGAATGTGATATGGTTGTGCAGCAGGTCTCCTGGGTGGAGCCCAGAGCCCCAGTTTCTGGGGATCTCAGCCCACAGCCTGGAGGCCTCCTGCTGTCTATTTCCATCTTTTGCTCAGCTTACACTTACCTTGTAATAGCTGTCATCAGCACCAAGAGCTTTTGAGAGGCCAAAGTCACTGATCTTGGCATAATGCTGATTGACCAGCAGGACGTTTCTTGCTGCCAAGTCCCTGTGGACAAAATTTTTTTCTTCCAAGTACTTCATCCCCATGGATACTTGATGCATCAGCTCCACAATATTGCTGACTGTAATTTCGTCTCTGGGGAGGATGGAAAGACAATGCAGTAATAAAACTGCTGGACAACAAGGACCTGTCATTAATCAATACAACATAGTCCCTTCTAAGCTCTCCAGCTGCAAAGGAGAATGAACAAGGACATCTATGATCTAGAAGCATCGCCTCCTATTAGCTTGCATTAAAAGGAATCTCTTTTTGCTATTATTGCCCTCCATTTCCCTACAAAGTCAGACACCCCTGACAGCAATGAGTTTTATGAGAAATGCACAGAATCAGCCATGTTTTATTCAGTACTCACTTCTTGGAAGACAAGAACTTGTTGAGTGGTCCACCAGAAGCCATCTCCATCACGAGCATCAGGGACTCTGCCTCACAGACCCCAATCATGCGGACGATGTAGGGGTTGTCCAGCTGGTGCATGATCTGAGCTTCTGTCATCATTTCATCCCTCACTGTTTTCTCATTGTTGCTCTTCAGCACCTTAATGGCCACATCGATCTGCTTCCTGCACAGGGTAAAAGAGGAACAGACACATGGATGAATTAAACAGCAGCTGGATTCATGTAATATTTGCCATTTGTAGGTCTGAAGGCTTCTCACACAGTGATATCTGCATCACTGCTGTCATTTTTCAAGAGGGATCATAAGCACAAAGTCATCTTTATAGGCTCACAGAGAACCAGAGGAAGGACTGCACATTGAATCAGCTCCATTCCTTTGACCAGATGTGGGTCAAGATGACCTCAGAAGCACAGACTTGCTCCTCTGAGCCCAGCAAATGCCTCCAGAAGTGGTAGCCCCATGCCTGGGGCTACAGGGGCACATATTACACTCTTAGGACACTAAGGCTGTCACTGAAAGTCCTGGGAAGGCCACCACTGACCTTCCAAAGTTTCCCTTATACTGCCCATTATCACTCTATGGTCTCTCTAAGTAGAAACTGGATGGCAGGGGACACCTCTGAGCTCAGTCTGAAGCACCCTCTTCTTTCTCCCTGGGCATCTCACAGGGCAGCACTCACTTTCTCATTTTGTAGACTCCTTTCTTGACACATCCAAAGTTTCCTGCTCCCAGTTCTACTTCGTCAATCATCAGATGGTCCCTCTTCAAGAAGAGTTTCTTATCCTTCAGTTCCTCAGGGTCACTGTATGGGCTCTCATAAACACTGGTGTCCATGGGTAGCATGCGTGACTTCCCTGCATGTTCCAGAGAGATACAGTTGTTTGTAGTTGTAAATGATGTACTCTTCCCTGCCTCTCTCTCCTTCGTTTGGATTTTCTCCTCCCTCCTGGCCAATTCTCCTGCAGAATCCAGCATTCAAACTTTCCTCCTGGGCATCTCCCTTCCTCTCACAGCCTATGGCCTCACTGAGTTAAAAAAGAGGACCTGGGATGGAGAGAAACTTTGGAGCACTCCCATTCCACAGGTTCCTGCAGGTCCCAGACATCATGAAGGTTGGAAAAGACCTCTCAGATCATCCAGTCCAACCATACACCTACCACCAGTCCCTATGGCCATCCATATGGCCCATCAACCCATGTCCCTGAGTACCACATCTACACATTTCTTAAACACCTCCAGGGACAGTGACTCCACCTCTTCCTTGGGCAGCCTGTGCCAACACATCAACACTCTTTTGGGTGTTTAACTTCACCCCACTGAAACCTAACTGAAGACACCAAGAATTTAGTAGGCAGAAGATGTGGAATGGAACAGGACTTTGCTGGCTATTGGTTGCAGGCAGACAGTTCTGCAATATTCTTGGCTCAGCACCCTGAAGTGAGTGGGATGTTCTTGGGTGCCCTTGTAGAAAAGAGGCTTTGCAGCACAGCTTTTTGACCAGAAGGTGATACAAATGGCAACTCCTATGGCTTGAGGGCTTTCAGAGATGCTCACCTACAGGCTCCGGTGTGTATCCATCTGCATTGAGAGGCCCAAGGTTTTTCTGGAAAAGAAACAGTGATAAAGTGGATAAAGCAGCCAGGGGAAACTGTTCTAACTTGAAATGGGAGAGGTGAGGGATGGGGAACCTCTGCAGTCCAACAGAGGCCCAGCTGGTGGTTTCCACTGTGAGGTGCAGTGCTGGGCACAAGGATTGACATGGCATTGAGCTGGTCTGGTCCTGGCTGCCATGAACCCTGTGCAGCTCTGCAGCCTCATAGCCTCAGAGCTGTTTGTGGTACAACTCATCCAGCACAGCTCTGAGCCCCAGTACTGCTTGCAGTAGTCACCATAGAAGCCAACACAGATTGTGAAAGCTCTCTGACAATCTGGGTAAATGCTCAGCCCTTTATTTAGGCTCTGCTGGGCACTCACACAGCCCAAACTTGCTGGTTTCAGCACAGCTGGGCACTGAGCGTGGACTTTCCCCGGGGCTGAGGATGCAGAGGGAGCACAAAGACCCATGGCCAGCAGCCAGCAGTGGGGCTGAGCGTTCCCAGAACCCAGCCACATCTCCCTCACTCCTGCCCAGCAAAGAGGGCAGGGGGAGAGGGCTCCCCAAGGACAGCCCCATGTGTTGCAAGGAGCACAGCGTGAATGGAAACCATTCTTGGCACTGATGGTAGCTATGCCCAGCTATTCCTTGCCCCCATCCAAGCTGGAAAGCATTGCAGCCGGCCTTAATATATTCCAGTTGTTGCCTTTTAAAGAAGAGCACAGTTTGATCAGTTCAAAGTGCCACTAAATGAGGTACCAGTAGAGCAGACTGTCCCCACAACTTACGCTCACGGAGGGGTGGGTTGGTGGAGCTGGTGCTGCAGAGGCTGTGGATTGGGAGAGAGGAGTTATTAGTGAAAGTCTGCTTACATCCCAAGCAGGAACAGAGCATCAGCCCTTTGAGGATCCAATCCCTCCCACACAAACGTCCCTTTCTACCACTTTAACCATAATGGATGTGGAAACGTGCATGGATACGGGCACTGTTCCCAGCCCTCAGGAGTCCCACAGACAGGAGATGAAGTGATGGTTGTGACACCTGGGACAAGTGACCGAGGCCAGGGTTGGCACTGGCACCATCTCACCTGGCATGCTGGGGTTGGGGCAGCTTTCCCTCAGGTAGAAAATCAGCCCGTCTGGTTTGAGCTTCAAATATTCCACCAGCTGATAAAGGAATCAGGGGAAAAAGAGATTAATGCAAACAGAAAACCATCTCTTCTTTTGCAGGCAACACATGTGGTTTATCATAATAATTTCTCTCAGATTTATGGCAACCAGGGACTCAGTTATTTCTTTCTATCTGTGCACTCAGGAAACTCCTACAGCATTTGTATCTGGGTGTCTGCCAGAGCTGGGAAGAGTTTGGGAAGTCAGATAAGCCCCAAAGAAAGACAAAGAGAAAACCTTTAGTAGTAGGGCTGGGTAGGGCATTCTCAGTGTAATGTCATTGTTGACACAACCGGAAGGGACTGTAAGTCTGATAAAGACTAAAAGGAACCTTTGGCTTTCCTAGCAGAATCCCAGCATTCACTTTCTGGATCTCAGGCACTTTTCCAATGCAGCACCCTCTGGTTCCAACACAGTGGGGGTCACACTTTAGCTGGAGACCACCACCCCAGCCCTGGCCACCAGAGCACAGGGGACCAGACTTTCTCTTCCCCTCCTGCGTGGCTCAGATTTCATTCCAAATTAAGAGCCTGGCACAGTTCTGCGTCCATTAAAAAAAAAAAAAAAAAAAAAAAAAAAGCCCCGAAGTCTTTGTTTTCTTTCAAATTCAGAGTGAAAACAGTCCTGGGAATTTGAAAAATTCAGCAAAACAGTTACAGCCTGCAAACAGCCCTCCCCAGGAAGAAGTGGTGCATTCCTTTCCTGGAGCAGCCCCAGGAGTTGGACTCAATTATCCTTTCAGGGTCCCTTCCAACGCAGATTATTCTGTGATTCATTGGGCTGTGGTGTGCCCACAGTGAGCCAGGATGGGGGTTGGTACCTGGGCTTCAGGCACTTGTCACATCCCCTAAAACCCAGCCCCCTCCTCACTGGTGGGATATCACAGCCATCTCCTGTCTGCAAGCAGCCTCTGTGGGGTGACAGGATGTGTCTCCTGGCACTTGGATCTGCGGTCACGTCAAAGTTCTGGGAGTTGGCTCAAGACTTATGGGCCTCCTGAGTCTCTGTGTGCAAGATCTTAAAGACCTTCCAAGCTCTTGGTGTCCTTATGGCTCCAGATGGCCTTTCCTTTCCCCCAAGGCATGGGCAGATGTAACAAGGGAGAAGTGCCTTTGCTTTGCTAGGACAGCAGTGCTTATCATCCCCCAGCACGGTACCTGCCAGAGCGTGTCAAACTTGGTCCCCTCGGGGATGGAGTACTTGCCAGACTTGTCCTGGTCGATCCGATAGTGATAAACTGTTTTGCCATAGACAAGGGACAGAGCATAAGTGCCGTTTTCCTTTTTGTCTCTCAGCCTGGTGGGAAGAAGAACTATTAAAAGCAGCTCAAGGTTTTGCCCTGCAAACGGCTGCAGTGGTGGTTGGTTATTTCTTTCTCCAACTCGTTAGGGAGATAATTAAATGAAGGGCTGTCTCACCTCTGCAGAAATATGTTATTCTATAGAGCCTCAATTTCACTGTTAAATGTCCTTGTCTACTGAACCTTTTATCTGACATCACCCAGTGCATTAATTAATAAGCATGCTTCTTGCAGACTTCTAAACACAAGAAACAAATAAAGCTCAAAACTGGATTCATGAAGGCCAGACACTTCTTGGAAAATAACAGATGTGGAGTGGCAGAGCCTGAATTTGAAAGGTCCATAACAACAGTCTGACCATACCTAACCAAACTCTCAGGAATACTCACATGAAACAAATAACCAGAGGGCACTGGAAGTGGGGAAATGGTAGATAGAATGGGGATGGAATCTGCCAGGGTTTGTGTACTCACAGGAATTTGCCATCGGGTTGTGCCCCAGAGTAGAGCCTCCGCTCAGCTTCATCCCGGGCAATGTTGCCATGGTACCAGGGCATCCTCTCATGGGCTGTGGTTGCAATGAGCTTCTCCACCTGAGGGGCCTGGCTTATAATGGCCTGTTCAAGGGCATCCCCCTGGAAGAGAGAGAGAAGTGAGGCATGGCTTCAGCATATCTTGGAGCGATGTCACAAGAAACTTGGATGGTCCTGTAACTAAAGCACCAGTGACTTTAATCATGCCAGAAGCACAGCTGGATAGAATTTTGTTATTCTGTGTATCACTGTTACTCACTTATCTGAATTGCTTTCTCCTCTTAAACCCATCTGATGTCCATTTATTTGCTGGTGAGGGAACAAGAGGTAATGGCCTCAATTGCTGCAGGGGAGGTTCGAGATGGATATTAGGAACAATTTTTTCTCAAAAAGGGTGATGAAAAATTGGCACAGGCTGGCCAGGGACGTGGTGAAGTCACCATCTCTGGAGGTGTTCAAGAATCATGGAGATGTGGACCGAGGGACATGATTAATGGGAATGGTGAGATGGGTTGAGGTTGGGCTTGATCTTAGAGGTCTTTTCCAACCTTAATAGTTCTATGATTCTAAGAGTGAAGCCACCATGTTCGTATGGATGGTCTGACATCAGCTTCGTGGGTGCCTTCTCCCTCTGTGTTCCTGGGGGACCAGGACCCCTGCCCTGGCTGCCTGCTGTCCCTGGGCAGTACAGTCTGGAAATCAATGTCTGTTACCATAAAGGAGTTCTGTCAGCTCCACACTTTATAAGGAGCTGCAGGTTTTCATTTGCCAGTAGGTGGCAATGTCCTTTGTGTTATTTACCAGCGATCACAGTCCAGCTTCATGGAGAAGCCCTATTGAAGGTCTCATTCTGACCAGCACCTCCAGTCAAAAACGGGTCACTTTTAGAGATCTTTTGCAGAAAGGCTCCCTAGGGAGAATGATGCCCGATCGATCTTTCTGTAAAAGACTTGGGAGCCACTGTGGAGGTGACAGCAGGGAGAAAAAACTCGTTATATGGCTGCCACTGTGGCTATCCACAAAGTTTTGCTTAGTCTGTCTACATTATCCATGTTCCTGAGTACAACCAACCACAGCAATCTCTCCGTAGCTGTTTTTAAATTTAAATAATAGGCAGACTTGAGCTGGTTACCCAGTGCCTCAGGCTCATAGGCAAAGCCTCCAATGACTTTGAAGAGCAAAGAAAACCTGAGCAAGAGTTTTGAGCCTAGTTCCATCATGACATTATGGAGGCACGGATGAGGCTCTAACTACAAAGAGTGCCCCGTGTGCTGCAGAGGAGCAAATGGCACATGGAGAAATGCTTATAGAGTAGCTGGTCACCAACCAACACCAAGCAACTGAGATACCAGACTGCTTTCAGTGCCTGCAGCCACAGAGGAGAAAGAGCTGGCTGTACCATGATGTTACAGAAGAGGAGGATACTGATAGAGGAGGAGAGGATGGGAGGTGGCAGTAAGAACCAGAGATTGCTCCTTGCACAGCCCCGTGATGCTGTTGGCCACGACCATTACCTCCAGTCTCCATGTCTGCCGGACATACTCGCGCACCATGTTGTCCCTCATGCTATCAAAGACCCCAGGCTGGGGCTCCACGCCGCTGGGGCGGTTGCAGGGTTTGCGGAGGGTACAGCAGAGCCCATCGGCATCCTTGGAGTAAAACTCACAAAGTTCCTCAGGCCCACAGTGTGCTTTGCCACCCGCGATGGCGTAGGTTCCATTCATCTGGCGCTCGATGGCATAATGATAGAACTGCAGGTTGCACACCATGGAAAGGACGTAGCCCCCCAGGCTGCGCAGGCACTGCCGCAGCAGGAACAGCCCATCTGACATGCCAGCCAGCTTCAGGTATTCCTCAGCCTCCGACCTGGCAATGCTGCCATAGTAGAAGGGAAGGTGAGCGGCAGCATCAGGCATTGCTGCACGCGTTGGAACTGCCCGGCTTGGCTTACACGCTACTGCTGCTCAATCTGGAAGAGAGAACCAAAGTTCTTCATTGATTGGGATTCAAACACTTAGGTTCTTCAGCCTTTAAGGTCACTTTGAACATTGCTTACGTGGGTGAATTCACATTTCTGCCCTGAAAATCCCACACAGTAAATCCTCTGTTCTGCCCTGAACAAGGCTAGAAAGTGTAAGCAGAAATACACCTGATTTTCATCTAGTTCAAGCAGAGAATGCACCAAATCCTACAGTGAATTGCTCCAGTCACAAGTTACCTTTGCTGTTAAAAATGTGCTTCTTACATCCATCCCAATGTTGTCAGCTTTTACTTCCTATTTTCTCTTTGGCACTGTTCACAATAAAAGGAAATTCTTTCTCCTCTCTGAATAAATTATTTTTGCTGTAAAAGTCCATTAGGACAAAACTTTAAATAAATTAAGATCAAAACATCTCATGTTTTAATCTTAACGTCTAAAGAACATATAGATATACAACTGCACCAAACACAGCAAAAGAAAGTAAATACAAACCCAAGTGCTTCTAGGCAGACATTAGCCAACAGTTGACAGGAACGAGGAGAAGCCCTTCTTCTAACGGTCCCTTGATAAATTGTATGGATTTTTTCCTCCAATACCTGATTTCTGAATTTGGTCATTACTGTGATTGCAATTTCTGTAAGTTCCTATTTCTACATCTTGCACGTGCTCCAGAGAAACCTGGAGCTCAGAGGTGGCTGGCTGTCACTGCAAAGCAAGTTCAATCCCCCAGACCCCATCAAGCTGAAATGTGCAAGCATTACTGGAGATCCCTGCTCAGAGCAGCCTAAAACCAGAAGCAAACCTACCACCATGCTGCTGCAGTGCTGGTTCTTGGTGAAAGTGCAGTGAGAAATGGCACTTCATTGACTGAGTCATTGCAGAGCCCCTTTCCCTGAGAGTTACTGGTTTTGTATCAAAACATCTAAAATCACCCACGTTGATTAACGGAAATCCTACGACATTTACAGGGTCTCATTTGTTCCCTGGAGCCTAGTCTTCAGTTTTGTCATTATGCAGATGCTGACCCCAAAAAGACCAGAGACAGAGAATCATAGAATCATTAAGGTTGGAAAAGACCACTAAGAGCATCTAGTCCAACCATCAGCCCATCCCCACCATGCCCACTAACCATGCCAGTCGTGGTGTCCCTCCGCATTTCCCGCAAAGGCGTCACTCATGTTTACAGTAAAGGAAACCCAGCCTGTTGGCCAGTCCTCTGGTATTTACCCTGATTTTTCCCAGCATCACCCCCATTTCTGAACATGATGGGAAGAATAATGCTGATCATTGGTCCCGCTGTGCTGTTGCAGAAGCGGCTCTTAGGCTGGAGCTATGCTTGGTTTGCCATCAGAATCACAGAACCATAGAATGGTTGGGTTGGAAGGGATCTTAGTGATCATCAAGCTCCAACCCCTCACTAAGAGCTCTGTGCCCCACACCAGATCAGGCTGCTCAAGGCCCCCTCCAAACTCATCTTGGGCACCTCCAATGAATGATGGGGCATCCATCACTGGATGCACCATGCCACCCAGCTGCCTCTTGCCAGCTCTGGGCTCCCAAGGCTAGGGAAGGGTCTGATGTGTGCTCTGTTTTGGTAGGAACGGTGTAGGAGCTAGGAGGCAACCATTCAGCTCTGTGCACCTTGCTCAGTGTTCAACAGACCTAATGAGGAACTGGATTTATGGCAACCAGACTCTTCTCTGTACCTATTTGTTTGTTGTGCTCATTAAGCCCAGAAGTGCCCCTCTGATGAGAACAGGAAGGGAGAGCAGGCGCGGCAAGGAGGTCTTTCAGCTAAGGCAGGAAACCACAACAGGAAGCCATCAGCAGCACTTGCAGCCTGCACGTGGAACGAGTGTAAGCCCTGTCAGGCAGCTCAAGCAAGCCTAAATTCTGAATTCTGAAGCCCCTTTAATCAAAGTCAACAAATGAAACAAAGTGGGATCTCGGCTGATCTGCCAGTATGAGACAGAAGGCAAACGAGGGCACAACGTAGCTAAAAAACTCGAACAGCAGTCAGTGTTTGGAGCTCATTGGAAATGCTCCAGGAAGCAAAGCAGCCCTGACGTTGGGTTCAGTATCGCCCAGTTCTGCTCCTGAGATGGGAGCACTGGCGGTGGGTTGAAGAGCAAGCACTGCAACTCCTGTTTTTGACTGCAGGGTAAGCTCATGAGTCACGTTCACACAGGAAGAGGAAGCGCTGAGTATGCAGTGGGAAGGTTGACAGCCTTCTTCATCTGCTACTAATTTCCACTCGCTACCTGGGATAAACAGGTACAAGGGTGAGGCACCCAAACTCATTGGTTCCCTTCTCTGTAAGGTCTGGGACCAAAACATCACAGAAAACGGAACATTTGAAAACTGTTCAATCAGCAGAAGCCATTGATCATCACTGAGCTCCTACAAAGTTTCCAACTGCCTACACAGGCAATTTTGTCACAGAGTGTTTTTCTCTCCAAGCCCAGGTCTGGAGTCAGGAGAGTCTCAGAGAGATATCAGAGTGAAGGCTGGGATCAGAGCTTGGCTTAGGCTATGCAACCCCTTGGTTCTGGCCATAGAACCCCTTGGTTCAGGCCCTGGCACCCCTTTTGCATAAGGCTTGCTGCCACAGATGAGCCATGTTATCACTCTTTAGAACTCTTCTATGTTCCCAGCCATGTGGGAAAGTCACCTCCTGAAGTCTGAGGGCAGACTGGTACCCTTGAATAGGATGATTTACAGCCCTGACAGTGTCCAGGCTTTCTACTACCCACACCTCAGGGCTCCATGGCATGGCTAAGCTCTTGCTCCAAGCTATGGCTCTGTTCCTTCACATTGCCTCTGTGTGGAGCTGAGCAACCCTGGCACAGCCTCAGCAGGCTCACACAAACCTCCCACAACTTTCTTTTCCTGCAGTGTGAAGTGCAGGCAAAAATGAGAACTGATTTCATGGGTTGCTTTGCCAGACATGACAAACCAGTGCCTGCAGGAAGCGATGCAGGTCTTCCAAGCAGAAGGACCTGTTTTTTCCAGCACCTGCTCTATCTCTGTCCCTCAGAGTGCAGAGTGCAAGTACTGAACGTTCCTGGTTGGTACTTTGGGTGCTCAGCCCCTTGGGTCTGTGATTGTGCCATGTTTGCAAGTTGGTGTTATGACACGAGGAGGCACTGGAAAAAAAAACCACCCACGTAAAAATACAGTCTGCATACCACGATGCACAGGAAAGCCAGGCAGGAAGCCATCGAGACTTCAGTCAATCAAATCTACGTGTAGCTGCCCACTCACTTTTGAAGGGTTGAACAATGTCACAAGTGTAGAAGTTCCCTTTAGATGCCATTGTGAGTTGAGGGCTTGCTATACGCAAGATGATGGACTGAGCTGCTTCCCATGTCATGGGACGTGGTCTTTGAAATGCTAAATGACAATAGACTCGAAATAACTTTAGATCAACTTTAAGTGCTTCATAGTTTAAAGCAAAACCCTAAACTTGCTTTGGATTGTCCTGACCGTAGCCTTCTAATTGCCTGCGATTAATGTTCAGTGCATTCCATGGCAGCTCTTCCAAAGATTTCCTCGTGAGCACTTACATTTCCTGGCTTCAGCTGCTTTCTGACCTCCCTGCTGCTGACTGCACACCCAAACCTCAGCCATCCAACCACGTTTTAACACTTCAGCTATGTGTGAGTGGGAGCTGGTGAAGCTCTGAGCCCATTTGTTTGCTTGCCCAAGCAGGGTGCCTAGTGCTTGTCATTGAAGATAACAATCTCCTTTTACTTGTCAGTGTGTGTTCCTGATTCAGTCCTACCTGAAATGGTTGTGTTGACTGAAATTGCATGGAAAAAGCTCCCTGCTGTTGCTGAAAGCCTGTGTTTTTCCCATGTGTTCTCATTGTTGAAGTGAGCAGGTAAACCCAACCTGCTCATCTCTGCCCATGGATTCCTGGCCATGTACAAAAACTCTGCACACCTCTGTTCTTTGAAGCAGAACATGGGAGTCATTTGGCCACAGTCCTTTCTGAAAGGAAAACTTATAACTCCACAGTGGTGTTTATGAGGCCCATGCAGGGGCTCAGCACTGTTGGGATGCTCCTGCTCCACATCTCCTTGCTGCTTTGCTTCAAATTGGCCCCTCTAAACCTGAGGCTGACAGTGCTCATCCTTCTCAGAACGGGAGAAACGGTGCAGCAGAGCGTGGAGAATTGATGACACGCTTGTTTGGTGCAGTCAGATGGCAGTAAAGGCCTGAGCTCATTCATATCCTGCTGGGGACTTGTTTTCCTTCTGTGGTTATTTGTCAGATGCCAATGAGCGGAAGCAATTTGCTCTTCTCTCCTTGAGAGCAGGAGGTGGGGAGGGGCAGGGGAAGGGGGGACCACCTGTCTGGGCCCTGTGGTTACAGCTATCTGCCACCTTTGCTCCAGCTGTTACTTTAATGGCTGGGATTGCCATGTTGTCTGGTGCCAGCCTGCTTTTCACTGGTGGCTGTGAACCCGCAGAACGCTGGGGCAGATGTTTCTGCAGTGCTGCACAACAGAAATCGGGCAGATTGTGGTCCCCTGAGCCAAAACAGTGAGACTAACTTTGTTTTTATGACAGTTACCCATTTAGTTAACCACAGGGCAGGCGTTAGGGTACCAGAGGGTGGTGGGCATGGAACTGGCTCCCTAGGGATGCTGGAGCTCTCAACCATAAGGTTTGAATGGTGCTGTGTGGAGCTGGGAGTTGGATTTGATGATCACTTCCAGCTGGGGATGTTCTATGAGTACTGCAGTAGGAAGCAACAGTGGATCATTTAAAGGTGGTGGTCCTACTTCTGGATCAGCACAGACAAACTTCATGCATGAATTTGTTTCCTATTTATGTGTGGCCAAGCCTGCGGTGTATCACATGCTCTGACAGCTTCTAGCTATCTCTTAGTGCTTTGCTTCTGGAATATGAATAGAAAGACAACAAAGCATGCAGGTATCAGTATGTTTCTTGGTGCAGAGTGGCTGCTGTTTGCTTTGCACTGGGTGATTACTGGCCACAGGGTGGTAATTAGTTCTGCCACTGACTATAGGAGTTTGAGCTCCTTCTCTAAAGAAAAGGGTATTGGTTCTTTATATTGTGCTCCTCTTCCATGAAAAGATCCCTGAACAAGAGTTTATTATAGGTAGGACCTAGCAGACCCTGATAAATCAGAATGTCCAGAACCATATTAAAAGTGCTGACTTTGATGAGGGTCTCAAAAATCCGACTAAATGTGATGCTTTGCCTCAAGCCTAGCTGACACTAATATTTTGGGGATATACAGTAGTATGGACAGTCTCACGTACCCTGGTACAGGGAAAAGGACAGCATTGCTGTGCCCTTTAGTAGCTGAGTTAGTGTAGGAACAATCCTGAGTTCTGGTACCCACAGATGGGGGTACTTCCCCCTTGGACCTCCTGGTTTGCAGTAGCATCCTCTCCTATTCCAAATATGCCCATTAAGGAGCTTCTCTTGGAGCACAGGTGGGGTGCAGGATCCACGGGTAGGGGTGATAGCATAAAGCAGAAGAACACTGCCATAAGGCAACTTGTGCTCAGCTGCTGCATGTGGATTTGCTTTGGAAGGCTGTGAACACCCTGCTGATCCATTGTAGAGCTGCTGGAAACACTTCTGGCCCCCTGGACCCACTCATCCTGAACAGCTTTTAATTAGGTTCCAGCGTGGTTAAACACAGTGCATTGTTCACTGCCTGGTGTTGGGGAGTGCTGTGTGGTCTGATAACTCAGCTGTGGGTCAGCGTGTCTAAATGAATGATGTCAGGATGCCCTGAGGATGGGTGAGCACAGCATCTGTCCCTGCATTTACCTGCCATGCAGGTGGAGCTGGAGCTGACAGCCAACCAGAAAGGGGTCGGGATTCCAGCACGATGAGTGTGCAGTCCTTGGCCTGAAAAGAGACAGCTGTTCTTTATGCAGCTGCACCAGATTGGCTGTTGGGCTCCATACCCTATTCCTTTGCTCCTGACCTTGATGCTGGATCTCAGTTATTCTGCAGAGGGAGATGAACTCTCTAGAGATACCTTGGGCAGCTCACCCATCTGCTGATTAACCTTCCATTAAAGTTCCTCTCAAATGGGTTAAAACCTGCTGATTCAGTGGAAATACATTACATCTGATAAGTGCAGAGATTAATGCTAATCTAGTTTCAGTTCCTTAATCTTTCTGATTAATTTTGTATAAGGCAATGGTTACTGTATTTTCTCCCTACTGACCTTTTGTTACTGGACTATTTGATACGGTAGATATTGCCAGGCTTCTGTTGGTCTTCTGTATTGCACTGGTCCACCCCAAACTACCTGGCTTCTGTCTATGACACAAGGCATCTTTTCTTTGGACAATATCTCTACACATAACTATAATCTTTCTCTGTTTTATAGTCCTGCTCTGAAGTTGTCCCAATCCCTGCCATTAGGGGAAGAAAAGGACAGGGATATGCAATTACTACTCAGGCAGGAGTAAGCAGGTTGTATTGAGGTGGTGTTGGTGCCCTGAATCTCAGCCAGGAGGAAGGCTGCCATGTGCTCAAGGTGCCCCATAACTCAGCCCCACGATGCTGACACAATAGTACCTTAAGGAGATGACCTTCCTCTAGCCCTGCTAGAGGGGATTTAGGCAGACAGGATAAAAATATCCAGCTCAGAACTTGGCTGAGACATCAAAGCGAACTTCCCTGTGCTTGCAGCAAGAGCTATGGGCTCTCGAATGGCCATGAGTCACCAAGGTTTCTCAATCTCATTTTGAAAGGCCAGGCAAAGGGGTCTAGCAGCCAGACTGGGCAAAACCAATGTGGGGCTTTGGGTGTTTGTCACTGGCGCTGCTTTTGTGAGCAAAATATTCCTGTGAATAAGTGGGTGGTGGGAAAGGGGTTGGAAGAGGGTTGGGTGCATTCATAGCTTCTCAGATGCACAAAGATGAGTTTTGTTCACGTGGAACAGATCAAAACCCTGCCAAACAAAGTCCCAATGATAAAAAAAATCAAACCACAAACCCACCCCTATGATTCAGTGCTGGTGGTGGGCACCATCCTGGCACCTGCATGCTGTGGATGGAGACAGCTTATTTCAGTATGTGTTTTGGTACTAGAAGTGTTTGTAAACATTGCAAGCACAGGATGGAGCAAGTGAAGGGCCTGGCTGATGTGACTAATGAGCAGGAACTAATTATGTGCATTATATGTTGAGCAGGTGTGACAGCAGGCAGGGAAAGAGAGCAACCATCAAGCATCTGAAGAATATGATCATCTTCTGGAGTAAAAGCTTGTTTGGATGCACTGAAAAAATGATATGGGGATAATGGATATGAGCCTTACTTTCCGCTCATTAATAAGAAACATTTTCTAATAGGATTCATCAGGATGTGGAACAGTATCTCTGGGGAGGATAGTGGAAGTCCCACTGCTACTCACTTAGCACTGGGTCAGAAAAAGTACTGCAGGGAACTATTCTCCATGGGCAGGAAGAAACTGGGATGAGCTAATAGGACTTTCCCATATCTAATTTCTGCAATTCTGAGTTCCATTTAGGGAAAGTTACACTCTCTGTTTCTTTCTCTGGCCAAGGTAACTTCTAGTCCAGCCAAAGCTCCATGGAATACTGAAAAACACTGAATGCAGAAACATTTTTCTTCCACTGTTGACATTTTGGGTGGTCTTTTGTTGAGCATAAGTGTCTGAAATGAGAACAGATCCTCTGCTTGTTCACAGACAAGGGATAAACGAAGAGTATTACTGATCCCGTGCACTTTTTTGTGAAGCATTTTTTTTTTTGTGATCAGCCACACTAAGGTGAAAAATAGCTTCTTCTCCATGGTCTGGCAGATTCTTAGCTTTCGTCCTTTCTATGCTGTCAATGGAAAGTTGCATCCATCAACGGAAGGAAGCATTAATGTCTGCTTATGCTGTCCCTGCTGCTTACTGTGGGCAAGATGCACCATCTCCTTTAACTCTTCCACCAAGCAGACTAATGTTGAACACTTGCAGCTGAAAATGCAAACGCCATCCTCTTTTCCCTGAACACAGGACACTGCATTGAGCAGCAGAGGGTTAAAGCTGTCTTTTGGAACGCCCTCTGGTCACTTTGCTTCTGCTTTACCCTCTTGCAGCCTCCCCTTGTCGGCTGAACATGCCAACTACTTCTGTTGTGGTCCGCCAGTAACCCATCAAAACAAATTCTTGAAGGAGAACATTACGGTCCAAGGACAGAGCTTTGTGCTGCAGTGCCCTCCAGGATGCTGGCTCCCACCCAGCCGTGGTGGGACAGGCTGGATGTTCCCATCCCATGGTTGCTTGGGCACTGCTGGCAGAATTGTTGTTGCTGAGACCCACCCACCACGAACCAGGCTGTGAGACCAACAACAATTAGTTGCAAATAGGTTTTTCTTCTGCAATCTCAGCAGAGACAGAATGGAAAACCTTCCAGGTCCTGGGGAGCTGGGGCATTGGCAGCTGTGCAGGGCATGTCTGCCCTGCATGGGTCTGACTGAGTTCTCAGAATTGCCCAGTGCTGTTTAACCCTGCCCTGGTAACGTAAATGCAGAGCTGCAGGTAGCACTGGACCCTCCTCAAGTTCTGCCTGTGCCTCTGGCATCTACAGCCACCTCACTTTCAGGGCCCTCCTCCAGGCTCCTCTCTGTTCTTGCATCAAAACTGCATTCCTTGGGGCAATGCTTGCTGGCTCTTTGCACAGCACAGAGGCAGTGTATCTGTCTGCACTGCTTCTGGCTGTGGCAGGACTCTTGCTGACATCCGTCTGTCCTTTATACCTTGACATGATGACAGCTGTGGGAACCCTGAACATCTGATGCAGGATTTGGGGAGAGCTTCTTCCATTGGCTTAGAGAAGTGTGTGCAGTCTCAGCTCCTTAGGGCTTTATGAAATGAGGCTGTAGTTGTTTAAAAATAGATGTAGTTACACTCTCACCTCTGCCTTTCAGCTCTGTGTGTGACAGATTAATATCTCAGATAAGACACCAGGGGGCTAGCCATACATGTACATCTACACCCATAATCTTCAGGATCAGCGTAAACATCTAAGAGGAAGAGGGTCATCATTCTTACTCAAAATATCATGTAAGTTTTCCATCTACCCAGCAGATCTCAGCTTTTCAGATACCAGTGTGGTCTGCTCCATGGCCATACTGGGAGTTTTCTGATGGGATGGAGAAGAAGCAGATAGGAGCAGGATAACAGATGAACAATCTGTTCTTAATTGACCCAAGCTATCATGGCTTTCTTTACTTAATGGACTCTACTGAGGGATTATTCACATTTTCAGAAGCATAAATACTTTTCTTTTAAGGCTTTAATGGATTTTAACACTCATCTAGGTGCACTGTTACTTTCTTATTGGCCAAAAATTTGACTGAGAGAGAACCTGGGCAAAAAGCAGCGGTGCTGTGCACCTCAGCTGCAGGATTTTCCCTAGGATGTGAGCATGAGATTTGAGTCAATAAATAGTAGTTGACAGTTCTGGTATTTCTTGAGGTTTGTTTCTATAGAATCCTGGAATGGCACAGGTCCAACCATCACCCTGACCTACCCAGTCCCATTGCTAAACTGTGTCCCTTAGTGCTTTATCCACATGCCTCTTGAACACCTCCAGACATGGGGACTTCAGCACTTCCCTGGGCAACTCATTCCAATGCTTGACCAGAAAAATAAAATAAAATGGCATCTCAGAACCTAACAACCATCTCCAATTTGACAGCAAAGGTTGACTGAGCAATAAGTTGTTCTGAAGTTTGAAAGGCAAAAGATGAGTCTCAGCTTGAAAGCTAATTTACAGGCATGAGAGGAGCTCTGTAAGCATTTTTTAAGAGGACTGAACATTCTTCAGACTGCAAGGGGTTACAAGATGGTAGTAAGAAATTCCTGAAGGAGAAATTCTGAAGAAAAATGAACGCTTTTGGAAGCAGGGGAAGTTGACTTGGACTTCAGTAACTCAGCTAGTTCTTGCAAAAGCACATCTGCTCTGAAGTGTAGGTGTGTGTTTGCATGTGACCAGCAGGCATTTGGGCAAAGCGTGTGACTTGCAAGTGGTAATGGAAGTTTGCATTCACAATCACTCACTTCCTATGTGAAAAGGTCTGTTCTGAGTGTTGAAATGCATCACTAGCAGGCAGCGTGCTATTTCTATTTTCCAAATACAGAGCTGAAGCACAGAAAGTAAAGGGTTAGATCTGCATGAGGCTTTTCTGTTACTTCGGTAATTCTAAGGACTCTCTGTTCCAGTTATTTGAATACGATTTGGGGATGTAGAGTCATCTTAAGACCTCCCTCCCATAGAGTGGCTAAGCCTTTCTGTTAGGTGGAGTTTGAAGAAAGCTGCCCACGTTCCATTGCCACTGCTATCTGCCCTCTGTTCTAGGCTCTATTCTCCAGCCTGGCTCCCCCAATCTCTTTTGTGCCCATTCAATCCCAGACTTAGCAGGGGCTTTCCTGTCACTTCTGGGGATTTTGTAAGCCAAAGTTAGCATAATTCAGTGAACGAAATCGTTTGATCAGTGGTGAGGAAAGGATGTGCTTCG
This sequence comes from Phasianus colchicus, assembly GCF_987193195.1. Lineage (NCBI taxonomy): Eukaryota > Metazoa > Chordata > Aves > Galliformes > Phasianidae > Phasianus > Phasianus colchicus. Next base: position 2,329,284 of record NC_143463.1, on the reverse strand, counting down.
TGCATCTTTCTGTTCCTGATCATGTTGCTCAGCTCAAACCCATAGAGTCCAAGTTGGCAATATTCATCTCAGCGTTCTTTGCCCTTGGTACCTCTGCTGTTGTGCTGCTGGTCTCCACACTCAGTACAAGTCAGAGCTGCTGCCCTTTCTGACCTCTCAGACCATAACTGCTCCATCTGTGTTTCCTGTACTGTTTGAGTGGGCTTATGAACTGTATAAAGCCTGATGTTTTGAAGGCTTTCTGCTCCTTCTGAAGCCATTTACTTTACAGGGCATCACAGGGATTGCAGTGTCTGAGAGTTCTCAGAAAATCCTCTTTCTCATTAAGTTTAATAGGAATCAGCTTTTTTTTAAAAAAAAGCCATTAAAACCCACATGCCATTATGATTTTTCTAATACTGCTGTGGCACCATCCATATCTGTGTAAGAAGCTGTATTCTTGGGAGCATCAGCAAGCTCTACAGGGACTTGAGTGAGGGAAAAGCGTGGGGAAAGACTGAAAATCCACAAATCATCGATATGTGAGGAAGCAGAGCCTCGTAGATCAGTTTGCTCACCCCCTGCCAGGCTATCTAATCCCTTCTCCAGTCTCCTCTGCAGTTCTGCCCATGTGATGGGTTTCCCACTCATCTCTGCAGCCTGTATTCCACCATCTAATAGATCTGCCCATTAGGAAATGTTTTCTGAGGCTTAATCTCAATTTTCCTTTTGTTCTAGTTTATTCCATAACACCATGGACTGTACTTGAACTGATGGGACTTGGAATTGTGCCTGTTTTCACAGCAAAGCGCAGGGCTGTAACAGATGAGATGACAAAGAAATTAAGAGAAGCAAACGTGAATTTGGTAGAAGCCTCTTTTCGGAATATACTTGCTGTTACATTTCTCAGTAGGAAATCTCTGAAGCCCTTCTTGATTACTTGGAGCATTATCCAACAGGTGCCAAATACCCTCATTCTTCCCACATTGCTGCTTGGGATCCTGGGTAGCAATGGACTTAAAGGGAATCTTCCAGAGAAGACAAATTCTGATGTTTTATGTCCAGAGATAAAAGAAAAAGACTGGCCCCAATTATTGGCCTATAAGCTCCCATTTCATCTTAGGATCTAACTACCCCAACACGAAAAAAAGCCGTGATGCCCCATAATACTGTGCTGGTCTTCTCAAGCAGCGATGGAGCAGTCGATAGAAGCGTAGAGAAGCGACACAATGAGTTCAGCTGGACCTATTAACACCAGTGCTTCACAAGATCTTCCATTCTGCCACAAACCCGCGACGCTACCAGGTGTGTGGAGCACTTATGAGGCAAGGAACAAAGCAGCCATGTTGTAGAACAGCTACCGACAGCGAAAAAGAAGGTCTTACCTGGCTGGTGGGTGCGCAGAACGTCCCGTCAGGGGGTTGTTATGGTGGTTTTGAAGACACAAAGGAAAGGAGGGGGAAAACTTTCTTTGGCGAGTGAGAAATGTGTCAATTTTGGAAGATAGGAGGGGAAAAGGCCGTAGCATCCAGTGAGCTGTCTGGCATTTGCTAACCCCCGTTTGCTGGTTTCTTTGAAATGTGACCTATTTCCTTCTTGCGCAAGAAAGGAAGAAAAAATAAAAGCCGTGTAACTCTACGGAGTGAAAGAGCGCCGAGATCTCAGTGCCAGGTCTTCAGTGGAAGGATACAAATCCGAGGAAGGTGGTGAAGATCTGTTTTTTATTTAAACAAATGTGTTGAACAAAGACGTTGCCTGACAGCAAAGCTCTCTTCTTGCCCATTGAGTGGATGTTCCTTGGGAAGCGAGCCTTGCACAAGCACATCTGCCATGCCATGTCCCTTGGTTCTCTGCCTTCTGGAATTTTTCACATCTTTGTTGTGACAGTTTGTGATGTGTTCTACAGGTTAGGTCTTCACCAAGAAGCCTATCCTCATCTATTTTTCCTGCTCAGCTTTCTGCTCAACTCTTTGTCGTGCCAAAACAGCCACTACACCAACAGCTAGGAACCATCCAACACAACCCAATGCGCCTTTTTCTTGGAAGGGCTTTCATCTGTACCTCAAGGACATGTCTGCCTTTCCAGAAGGGAACAGTGTTTCATCACCAAAGAGCTTGTTGCCACTTGACAGCTCCAAACACTGGGTTAAGGGGTTTGGTGTCAGCTAAAGGGTGACCAGGGAGAACGGCCACCAAGCTGTGACTTCAGAGTGCTGATTGCAAAGAGGTTTCCCAACAGGAATGATGAAGAATCCCAAGAAGGTCTCAGAAATCTGCAATCTTAAAGTTGGGTGTAGAGCTGTAATTGTGGCAAGCTGAGCTCGCTGATGTTGAAGATTTGAGAAAAACAAATACCACAATTGGGTTACACATGCAAAATGCAAGAGGTCCTCAAGCATTACATGACTGTACAGCAGTTCATGGATAAGCACCCTTGAAAAGCCCCGTGTTTATATTTTGACACGGAGCTCTACATGATGTTCACCCAGAAATCTGTATTAAGGTCTGTCTCAAGCATAGGGTGAGATCCTGAGATACCAGATGAGTCACCCAGGCAATTAAAAAAGGTGAAAATGCAGTGTTGTAACACATAACACACTCACCTTTGCAGTGTGAGCAGAGAGGTCTTGCTTCCCAGCAAGGCTCACTTATGCATTTGTCCCTTGCCAATAATCCCCACAAAGTTGAGGCCATGCATAACGACCTCAGTAATTGTTTTTTTTCCAGCTTTGCTTTCAGAGCTAGCAGTGGCTCTTTCAAGCTGAAATTACAAGTTTGGGAAACACCAACCCCTTTTTTTTTTTCTAACACCTGGCATTAATTAAACTGTTTTTCCACAGTTGGGCAATTAGTTTGCATGTCTCCACACCAGTGGAAAATAAAAACCATTTGTTTACAGCTGGTTTTGTTCACAGGTTCTCAACCTGCAGTACTTGAGCTGCAAACAAAGCAGAGCATTTGTTTATTGCAGCAGTAGTGAGAAGCCCAAACAGAGTGTTGTGGTGTTAGGTACTGTGCAAACATAAAAAGGATCAGTCTGTGGCCAAGGAGCTAGTCCCAACATGGATGTGGGGCCAGGCTGTGATGTAGAGCCAGAGCTGGGAACCCTGCCCAGTGTAGATGTAGCAAGAGGTCTTAATTTTTATTTTATGGACAAAATGGTTATACAAAATGACCCCATCAGGCCTCAGCATTGTCCTCCATCTGCGAGAATGCCAGCCTTAAAATGAGAATGGCAGCCTTAAAATGATCACTGGACTACAAGTGCTGCATTTGAGACATGGCTTAGTGGGCAATATTGGTGGTAGGTGGGTGGTTGGACTGGATGCTTTCAAAGGTCTTTTCCAACCATAATGATTCTATTGGTGTGCTGAATGCACTGGACATCAGTCAGCATCCTCCAGAAGCGACGCACCATGCAGGCATTGCTGATGATGTTTCTCCTGGATTTGCTGCTGCATCCCCTAGAAGTGATGCGCCAGGTGGTGCATCGCAGGGCTCCGTGCAGCCACACGAGGGTGCAGTGTCCTCGGGCTGCTGAGCACTGCCAAAGGGTCCTGTGGCTCTGCTGAGCTCCTGGGTCCTCTCCGCTCCTAAATGTGCGAGTGGGGATACTGGGGAGTTACAGAAAGAGGATTTTAGGTGTCCTCAAGAGATGCATCCTCATCCTAGAAGAAGGGAACAGCTGGCAATGTTAGGTATTGGAGACAAATGGTCTTGGCTGTCAGTTTCCTGTGAAATCCTTTTTTAAGACATGTCTTTTTGTTCTGTATCACATCCCTTTATCCTTTCCCATTTCCCAGGCTCCTGTGCTTGCAGTGAGATCTTGAGAAGATGTGCACAGCCCCATCACCCTACAGAGGCAGGTCTGGGCTGGAGTGAACTCAGCTCTTGAGCTGAGGAATTTGTGTGGTTTGGTGTGAAGATGAGAGCATCTGCACAGCCCTGTGCAGGCTTTTGCCCCGAGCACACACAGCAGGGAGAGGGGTAGGAAGCACAAAGCAGCTCGTTCTTGTGCTCCTGAGCAGGGGAGACGGATGTCTGCAGCCTCAGTCCCTCTTAATTACACACTGAGTGGATTTGAAGACAAGTTTCAGCCCCTAGGATGGCAGCAGGCCATGCTTTGAGCAATTAGTTTTTCCCTGGCACCATTCAATTAAACCCCAAACACTTTGTTTGGTTGCTCTTTTATGTCTGTGCCGTGGAGGCTCAGACAATGGCCAGCGTGGCCTGCAGAGGAAGGAAACCACTCTTTCCACCCAACCAGGGTGCCGGCCAAAAATCCAGCCCAGCAATTGCAGTCTCTTTGAACTCCATTCTCAAAAAAAGAAAGCCAGGACCAGTGCAAGGACTTTGCCGCTGTCCTGGGATGTCCTGGTTCCAGGAGCAGGACCAGGGATGGAGTTTGTGTTGGTGACCATGCACGGTCAGAACTCTCCTCCTGGGAGCAAGGGAGGTGTCCCTTTAGCATGTCCAGATTGCTGGGACTAGCACACCTCCTTGGCCATATCCACAGACCTCATTTCAGGGGTTTGCTGAGCTGAGAGCTGCCTGCAATCAGGAGGGTGCCCATGGAAATATCACTATTCCCACTCTCTTGCCTGAGCATCTGTTCATGGCTGCCTTCAGAGGCAGGGGGTTGGGGCAGGATCTGCACCCTGTCCCAGTGGGTGAAGGAAGGTGGTGGAGTATGACTCCTCCTGGGGCATCTGCTGCTGCTCCATCTGAGGAAAGGAGTTCAGAGGGCTTCAGGCAGTGGATGAAAATCCATCGTGGCTGTTAAATGCAAAGGCTGTTAAATGCAAAGACGCAGCCACCGGCTCAGCTATCCACATGCCAATAGCACAGGATACACTGCCAAAAGGACCACAAGCTGCTTGCTTTCCTTTTAGTCTCTTTTCTCAAGCATGCCATGACATGGCACAGGATCTGACCCACTCTGTGTTCCCTTCTAGCATCCAGGTGGTTACAGGCTCCTCTGTCCCCAGAGAGGGGCTCAGGCTGGGACTCTGCTGTCAGATGCCACAGCTCTTTCTGTGTCCTTCCCTTTTCCATCCAGAAAAAAAAAAGCAGGGCAATTGGGAAGGGTCCATATTTATAATGCTTGCAGAATGACCAGGTAATTCCCTTTACCAAAACCTAAATATTCCACTTTCTAATCCCAAAGAAGACTTCAAACGGAAGAAGGAAATGAGCTCCTGCCCTTCACTGCTTATTGTTTTATGTGTCCTGAGAGAGATTTGTATCTAAACAAGCAGTATTAATTACTTGCAGTGTTTATTCTTTACTCTAGCAATGCATTGTCCTCGGTGGGACACTCCACAGTGGCAGCAGAACAAGAGGCATTCTGCATCGCAGCAGCCAGCAGGATGAAAATGATGTAACTGGGGTGGGAAGGGAATTCTTAAAGCATTGGTGAACTCTTGAGGGCTTCTTTAAATGTAAAGCCAATGCCTACTGGTGCTGTAGAGCATGGTGGCCTTTGTTGAGGCCATTTTGTCAGACATGCGTTGGCTTTATAACAGCATTTCGAAGCTGCAGTTAAAATGAAAGTTGGGAATTGTATTTGTTTTGTTGGTTTGGTGGGTTGTTTTTTTTGGGGGGGGAGGAGGGGGAGGGTGAGGAGCAAATATCTGAGCAAAATCCGGAATTGCTTTCTCTGTCCTGCCTGCCCCTGTGCATTGTTGCTGCCATGGGGCTGCCCAGGAGGATGGCTGCTCCTCTCAGAGCTTTAGCTGATGAGTTTTATACTGCAGCAGCAAGACCTGCCTTCTGCACTGATGTCAGCACTCGGGGCGGGACTTTACAGCCCTGTGGGTTTGGGATTTTTTTTTTTTTTTTTTTTTCTTTGGATAATCCTGGCAAAATTCCTGAGAAAAGTTTTTTTCTTTTTTTTTTTTCTTTTCTTTTTTTTTTTTTTTTTTTTTTTTTTTGAGCAGCCCCTATACATGCTGCCTCCGAGCTGCTCTCTTATTACTGCTCACTTCCTGAAAGGAGACTTTTTAGCAAAGCCTCTAGCTGCAGCTCTGCCTGGGTCTGACAGAAGGAGGTTATTGAGGAAGGCGACATAAACCCTCAGCCTGGAAACTTTCTGACACTCACAGGACTGAGGGGGAGAGAGAAGAGCTTTTGGCCGCAGCTGGGAAAAAAAAAAAAAAAAAAACACGGAGGAGAAAAAAAAAAAGAATTAAAAAGGGGGGGAAAAAAAGAAGAAAGAAGGGAGAACGCTAGAGAAGGTAAAACACTCTTTAAAATAATCTTTCCAGAGAAAACTCTTTAAGGTCGGAGTGGGGTGGTCTGGGGCGGAGGGAATGCGAATGTTCTTTGAAATCAGAACCGTCTCCCTGGAGAAGGAATGAGCCCGAAGAGCGTTGCATGCTGGAAAAACATTTATGAGAATGAAAACCATGTTCACCGTTCTCCAACATTCAGAGTTTCCATAAAAACGCAGGGTTGTGTTTCAAAGCGTCTGCAGACAGCGGCAGTCGGCATCTGCTCACCTCCCCCTTCTCCCCGCGCCGCTCCACTTCTCATTGCTCGGAGCTGCAATCGCATGTTTGCTGCTCCGAAATTGGGTGCTCTTAAAGCAGAGCTGCTGGGGGTGAAGCTCTTAATTCCAGAATTATGGCTGCGGCGGCTGCAGCAGAGCGGTGCGTTCCTCGCTGTCCTCATTCCTGAGGATAAACACAGATTGAGCTCCTCTCCCTTTTGCTCTCCATCTGCAGGAGCGGTGCGGGCGGGGGATTGTAAACCGTCTGACCTGAAAAAGCTGCAAAGTCATTAAGTTGTGTGCATCGTTTGGCCCCGCTGCATGGGCCGTACATGGTCTCTGCTCTGATAGTACTTTAAAGGGTTTTTTAAAAGAGATCGATCCCTCCGAACGTGTTATTTTAGACATCAAAGTAAATATTAGTGATGGTGAAACGCCAGGAGATTATCTCATTAGAGCTGGAGGAGCTGTGCTATAAATAGGAAGGAGTTTATAAAATAATATTGATAAATCTCTACCAGAGGGGGAAAAATCAGGAGGATGGGTCAGGTACGGTGCTTGGTGGCAAAATTCAACATTGCCGACCATTTCGGTCCTGTTTGGGAACTGTTCCACTCAAGTGTGGGCACATCAGTGGGTTTTTGTTTCCCTGTACTGGTCCACACCAATACCCACGTTGGCTGGAGACGGCTCGGCCACACCAGAGATCTGTTTCTTATTCTGTATGTTAATATTACTGTTAGCAGAGCTCGCACGACCGAGTGGTGATAGCAGGAAGAGTTTTGGAGTCTTTGCTCATTTTTTGGTCTCCATCACACTGTAGATGGTGGAAGGGGAGATGCTTTGCTGGGCTGCCCAGGTATTCCTTGCAGTGCCGTGCCTGGACTGGCTCAAACCCTCACCCAATGAGGCTTCCCCCAGTGCTGGGGAGATGGTTCCAGTGTCACGAAATTTCTCCATATAAGGCTCATGCTGGCTGCCTTGGTTGCTCCATCCCATTGTTCTGGGCTGGCCCCACCAGCAGCACCCTCCATTTTCCGTCTCCTTTCTATTTGTGAAACCTCCAGTGCCTGTAGGTGCGTCTGCTGTTGCATTCCCCCAGCAGCTGCTCGGTGGTGTGATGGGAAAGGTCCTGTCATCTCCTCTAAATCATGCTTTCCCCAGATAAGGCTTTGGGGCTGAGCTGTTTCCCTTGGCAGAGGAATGCCCTGATAAGCCGGGACTGAATGAGCAATCAGTGGGGCCAAGTGGAACCCTAAGGGTAGGTGTTGCCTGCTCAACGTAAACAGTTTCTACTCGTCATGCAAGAGGCCTTTTAATTACTAACCTGTATGTTATCACAGATGGCTCAAGGCCACCCAATGTGCGTATCACATGCAGTGCTGATGCAGAGTCTGCATGGGCTCTGCTGCCCAGTGAGCATCTCCATAGAGGGCTTTCAGTTCAGGTTGCCTCAGGCCCACCCAGGGGGTGGTTCTGTTGGAGCGTTTGTCTCAAGCTTATCTGAAACCCCCAACTCCAAAAACCACTTTTCTTGCCAAGTTTCCAGCAATTAGTTCTTTCGAAGCCAAAAACACCGCAGGATGTGTTTGTCACGTCCTGTCCTGCCTAGATCTCAAGTTAACACAAATTAACTTAAAACAAACAGAATTTGGACCAAATTTGTCAAGTTTTCAGGAACAATTCCCTCGTGCTTAGGATGATGTCAGCTCAGATGTGCTGAAGATATGTAAGTCAAAAGATCTTTGCTTGACCCCATTACCCGTAGGAAATGTTTGCAGGGCAAAGAGTCGCAGCCATTTCCTGGGAATCTGCAAGGAGGTCAGATCCCACGTGCAGCTCTTGCAGGGTGAGAAACAGCAAACCACCAGCCTGGGTACGGATTCACTTTTCAACACCGAAGGAAGTTTTGTAAAGGAATAACATCAGGCAAATCTTCCTATCTCGGTTACTGGGAGTGCCTTAAATCAAGTCTGCAACCAATTCCAGTGTTGGAAGACTCTCCAGTGAGAAACTGTGCCAAAATAGTTTTGCTCCATCTGATTTCAGTAGAGCAGTGTCAGTGGCACATGCTAAGTGCAGGGTGTCCGTTCAGCTGCTCTGCTGCTCTCCTGCCTTCTGTATTTGCCCTGGCTGGGAAAAGATGTGCTTGGGATGTGCCATGGTTGTGTATTTGTTGTGTCTGCATTCCTTTCTATCATCCTGGACCACCATTGCTGCTATTGTTTTCTACTCTTCCATTGTAGCTCCATTTTTAGGGAGTCCAAATTAATTCCTGTGCAGTTCTAGACATCCCTCTGAACTCAGTCATTCATAGATCCTGGTTTCAGTCGGATCTGAGGTTGAAATCCTGGCTCCCTACTTTGCAAATTGTGCCACTGACCTCAGCAGGGCCCAAGACTTCACCCCAAAGTGGCTTCAGTCAAAACCATGGAATCACTGCTTCATCCCTATCGGGTTTAGCATCTCCTTACTCCCACTGCAATTGGGCACAGATAAGTGTGCTGGGTGGCCTTTGGACTGCAGCCTTCTCCTTAGGAAGCCACATATGCTCATGAGATGGCACGTTCTGTTGCGCTGTGCCATAACCCACCAAATCCAAACCATCTGGGCCATATGTTTCCCCAAACAGAGAACCTGGAGCTGGAGAAAAGGAGCATATAAACTCTCTGGACAGCAAATCTCTTGGAGCTTGTACATGGGATCCAGAGAACTGGAAGTGAGCTGCAGATCTTCTGGAGCTATGAGGGCTGGAGATAGTCCACAGCCCAGTGTGGGCTTCAAGAGCTCATCCTGATGCAGAGTTCCCACAGTGTTCCTCTATGGGAATGTGTCCTGTGGTCTGTGGGTACTGTCACTGTCACAGTACAAAGAGGGGGGCCCATGCTCAGATGGTCTCCTCTTAGATCCCTTTCTCTGTGTCACCAGATGTAGCTGCTTCTCTCATTTCCTGGGAGAAGAGCCTGGTCCAAGCTGATCTTTCTGCTTCAGTGCCTCTCCGTGCAGCTCACTGCACTTCCCCAGGCCAGTTCTGAGTGTGATCCCATGGGAACAGCCTGAGTTTCGTGATCCAAACCTGACCTAATGTCAGTTATCCCTGTTCTGAGTGGGGGTGGGATCTCAGTGAGTCCCTTCCAACTGCAGTCATCCTTTGTTCCAGAGTGGCAGGACCAAGCATAAAACCAAATACAAAACCATGGGTGCATGGCATACCCAGATTTGTTGGTGGAGCACGACAGCATGCAGACAGCATCACAGGGAGCACGTGGGTGCCAAGCACCAACCTGCACATAGCAGTGGTGACATCCATGTGGGCTGCCCAGCTGTGCATGAACACTGGCAGTCCCAGCCTTGTGCATGTGGCCATCACGTGTGTTCTTACATGTGTGGTATCAGCGTGTAATTGGCAAGGGCGTCATGCAGTAGGCAAAGTGAACTTCTTTTAACGACTGCTCAGCCGTCTTTTTACTTCTGCTGTTCTGTCCGTGGCTGAAGCCAGCAAGGAGAGTGGTGGCAGGGGGCCAGCAAGTCTGGGTCACATGGAGCAGCTCCAAACCATTGCATAAGTCCGTCTGAAAGCGGACCTGCATGAGAACTGGTAGAGTCGTCTCCTGCAAGCAGAAGTCCAAGGCTGTGCTGCATGGTAGCACCTTGCCTTGGGCTGGTTCAGCAGTATCTGGGCTCAGCCCTGCGGCTTGCACTGCCCCAGGCCCAGCACCCCTCCCTGATGATGCTACGTGCTGGCACTTCTCTAATGCTTTCCTGTTGAGGACCTCCGAGCATTTTACCACACTTGGAGAATTGCAGTGACCCCAGCTTTCCAGATAGGGCCAGATCCTTATGTAACAGAGAGATAGGATTTCCAGAAAGCAGAGCTGTCGGTGTCAGAGAGAAGCTGGGGCTCCCGACTCTCCACTCCTGTGCCTTTGCTTTGTACTGGGTTCCTTTTGCCCCTTTGCTGGTGGAGTTAATAATCCCACTGGATTTTGGAGCGAGCGAAGGGGCAATTCATTCCTTTCCTCACTAAGATTGCCCTGAATAGACTCGACTGTAAAACAATTCTTGTGTTTAAAAAAAAAAAAAAAAAAAAACACTCCCACACAGTACTGGAGAGAGCCCAAAACCCTATGAAGCTTTGCTTGTACAAAGGGATGGAGGGTGTGCCCAGTTTGAGCACGGCAGGGCCTGGCGCAGCACAGAGCAGGGGCAGTAGGAAGGCAGTGAGGGTATCCCCAGCCCCGCAGTGCTGCAGTGGGATGGAGACGTGGGTTTGTACCCCTCACTGCTTGGGTTCAGCCTGACAGAGTCAGTCTGCATCCTGGTACTGCTGGTGGACACTTTTGGATGGGATTTGGTCTCGTTTTAATGCCACAAAATCAGATTTTCTTAGCTGGGCAAATTCCAAATGTGGCCCCAAATGTGGGGATTGGTGCCTGCAAAGGATCGAGTGGGGTGTGCTGTGATGGTGTGCTGTGGGTGCCCCGAGCCTGTGGAAAGGGGACAGACAAAGTTCTCTCTCTGCTGTGTAGTGGAGCACGGGGATGGATGCAAGTGGATCTGAAGGGGTTGCTGCAGAGCTGAGCACTGACCATCCCATGGCTGCAAGCTGCTGTTTTCTGGTGAATGATGATAACTGCGTGTTTGTTTCGAATTCTTTGCCTGCCATGCCCCCAGAGAGGCCCATCTTGGAGCTGATTGAGGTTCAAGATCTTGTTTTCAGTTCTGCAGATCTGTGACTTTAACCCATTTTTCCCATTCTGCAGTGGTCCTAGAAGTGAGCTGACAGCTAACACTGATTTCTCTGTTTTTAACCCGTAACTGTATTCCAGAGCTGAGGAATGACTTCCCAGTGGAAACCCTGTCACGCTGGCAGGCTGACTGCAAAACAATTTCTGCCATCTGCAAATCAGCAAGTTTCCAACCGAGCAATCCCTGCAGATATTTCTTGGGAACATCAGGGCAGCCTCTCGTTCAGGGCCAGGAGATGTCAGGAAGCTCTGCACCCTCCCACGTGCTCAGCATCCCTGATGCTGGATATGCAGCAGGCAGAGTGGGAGCAATGCTTTTTGCTCCGTCCTACAGGACATGCAGGGACCTGCTGGGTAATGGGAGATGGCTGCACACCATGGGAAGTCATCCTGACACTGAGGAGCAAGCAGGCAGCTGCCAGGAGGGAAGAATCTGTGGATTTCGACAGTTTGGGGTGTGCAAAGCCCAAGGAGATCAAGGGAGGTAGAAAAGACCAGAGGTGATTTGGGGACATGACTGAAGGAGATATCCCCTCTGACCACACTGTGCAAATAGTCCCATCCATGCCCGGCTGTAAGGGCTGAGCTGTGACTTTGTGCTGGAGCACTGCCTGGCAGATGCTGCATTTTCCTCCTGTCTGGACCAAGAAGCTGCTGAATTAGGCTTGCAGGTGGCCCTAGATTGCAAAAAGGCAACTAATTTTCCTTGAAGATACTGTGTTTTGTTATAGTTTTTTTCTATATCTGGCTGGAGACATCTGACCACATGCATTCTTACACCAAAAAGGTTGATCTGGGTAACATGGGGAGGCTTTCTTTCTGGCTGCCTTGGGGTGCAAGGAGAAGACATCATATGGCCCTGTATATGGCCCATATTTCCCCACACTCTTCAATGCAGGATGGCCCCATGCAGATACTGCTTGCCCTTGAACAGACCCATGGATGCCATGGAGCTGTGCCATGAATCTCTTGTTCACCTCCACCACGCACACAGGGAGCCAAGCACCTTGGTCACCTCTGATGAAGGTCCCTGTGGTCACGGAGCAAGAAGCTGGCCTGTGGTGAGGGGCCATGCAAAATGGCCAACCACACAGTTAGGGCTAAAGTAGAAAATGAGAATCACAGCACAGAGCTTTGGCACTGGGAGAGACCTCAGGGTGGGTTCCTTTCTGGTAAATGGGGATTGCTGCAGGGTCAGCTGCAAGGAAGGATACCCAGGAGACCCAGGCAGAGCTGCCTAGCAAAGCTCAGCAGGGCTTTTAAAGCATTCCAATCCTCAATTAAATAATTTCCTCCACACTTGCACTTTATCTGAGCCACCTGTGTGTGCTCACACTTGTAGGCATCTGGAGATGGGGATGGTGTTCTAGGTATCCCCGTTGCTGTCCCCAGCATCACTCAGTGTGGCAGATTACAAGTGGCAGGAATGTGGTGGTTTGCATTAGGCCATGTCCCCTGAGCAGAGCAGCATAGGTTGAAGTCGGGACAGTCGGTGGAGACCACACGGAGTTCTGCTCCTGCCCTGCGGCAGTATTTGCAGTACAGATTTCAGCCAAGGGTTTCCAGCCAAAACTTGCGGGCCTCCGTGAAGCAGCAAGAGCAGGTGAAAAGAGGGCTGCTTTTATGGAAAACCTGGCCATTTTGGGATCAAATTCCATGAGCTACAGGCACTGCGAAGTCCACGTGAGTGGTGGGCATGTCTGAGGGGTCTTTGCATTTGTGGGGCCGCATATTGCAGCTGGGCTGTGCTTCTTCCTGGGTGTGTGATACTATGCTGGTGGTTGGGTTGGGGCTGCAGCTGGCCACGCTACGGAATGTGGCATCGCATCCTCAGAGTGGATGAGAAGTGCCATTAGTCCCATTTTACAGCAAACACCAGATCCACACAAGCACGGGGCTTGAGGACAGTGAGTGGCCAGGGATCAGAGTGTTTTGAGCTTAGAATGCCTTGCCCAAAGTGATGCAAGATGTAGGTAAAGGAGCCAAGTCATATAAATCCCATGTTAGCCCCTCATCCTGGGACTATCCCTCCTATGAACACTGTGTGCTATTGTCAATGCACAGCAGCTTTCATTCATTCGTTAATGCTGTTGCTGATAGCAGAGGTCAGAATCACTCTGCTGGGTGAAGCCGACTCACAGCCCTGCTCTCACTACATGCTGGGGAGGATGTGTTGGTGGAAGGGCTGGGGAGGGGAAGGGGGTGCACTGCAAGTATTTCCTCCCACTGGGGAATGCTGGAAGCAGAGATCTGTGTTTGTATTTATTTCTCTCTCAAAAAGGGAAAAGGACACCTGAGCTCATCATTTGCAGAAGTTGGATGAGAAACCTGGAACCCGCCGGGCCCTGCATCTTTAAAAGCATTTAAATTCCTCTTTTCTGCACTAGGAGGCACCTTGAACCTTCCTCTTGGCCCTGACCAGGGCCCATCTGCTTCCTATTACCTTCCCATAAAGCTGCCTCACCAGCCAAAAAGCCAGGCTTTCAGGGAATTCTGTCTGCAGCCCCGATGTTGAAATTAGTAACAGTTGTCATCTGTTTTTCTTTTTTCTCTTTTCTTTCTTCCAGCTTGAATTTTAACCCCCCTGCTTCCTTCCCCCCTTTTTTGAGTGTTTTTGGTGTCGGAAGAGGAAACCTTGAGCCCAGCCACCGGCTCGAGCCCCATCACCTCTCTGCAGTCCTTGCTCTGTGTCCCCGCTGTCCCCAGGGCGGGCAGCAGCTCGGCGTGCCGGCAGCTCAGCCCACGGGTTCACGCAGTGAAGCCACCTTGGCAATGGGAGCAGGGAGCGTCAGCCGCTCGCGGGGCCCCTGCCAAGGACAACGAATTCCTTGGGAAGGAGCAAATCACAACCGGCCCAAGCGAGGGAGGCACGAGACCGGGAGAGGTGACCCCATAGCCTGGGCCTCATTCAATTACAGCCAGTCCGTCCCAATGCAAAGCCGTTGTGTCCTCCAGAGTGTCTGATCGCTGCCCTTCGGGAAGCAAAATGTGAAAGTGAGGTTATGGAAAACTTTGTACATGCCGAAGACGCCATGGAGAACTCGTCCTTGCTGCTTACTTGCTCTCTCTTCTGTGTCTTGGGTCTGTCTCGTGCGTGGCACAGCCTCCTCGGGGTCTTGGAAGTCAGTGGGATGTGTGTTCCCTTTGCTGTGTGTAGGAATTGGAGCAGGAGCCCTTCCCCCCAGCAGCTTACGGGAACGTTGCAGCTGTAATTCCGAACACGTGGCGCTCGGACCGGAGCTCCTTCCCGAGGTCAGGGGGCTGCGGGCTCCCAGCGCTCGGGGCTGGAGGCTGTGCAGGGTGGGCAGAGGGGAGGAGAGATTGCTGCTGCTCTTCGGGGTCGTGGGGAGGAGGTAGGACAGGAAATAATGACATCCTGGAGGAAGCTAGTTCGACAGCTGAAAAACACAAAAAATGAGTAGTAGAAAACCCAGGAGAAAATACACTTCAGCTGAGCGGCTTTCTGTCCGCAGACCTTGGAGTGGTGACAGAATTGGAGAGCTGGAATCTCAAGCTTTAATAGATTCTGAAAAATGCTGACTTAGGAGAGCGCTGCAGCATGCCGGGCTTTGGTTTCGCCTTCTGCTTTTCTCAGTTTGCTTCCTGCAGGGAGCGGGGACGAGCCAGCCTGCACTACTGCTGCCCTCACCTTGCCCTCCCTGCTGGGGACATGGCAGGGGACAGCCTGCACTGAGCGGCTGTGATCTCAGAGACCTGCAGTACTCACATCAGCATCTCCATGTCGTGGTGGCAGAGGGCAGAAAGACCTGCCAAGCCTCCTGCCTTTGCTTCCTGCTTCCATGTGCTGAGCAAGAGCAGCTCGAGAGAGGATTTAGAGGGCTGATCTCCACTTGGTTCTTGTGGTGGATGATGGTTTGTGCAGTCTTTGAGGCAGTGGCTGTGGGTCTCCTGCTCTGGGGGTACCAGCCCAAGGCACTGCTGATGGACTTTGGCCATTTGTGACTGTAAATCAACAGATATAAACCTTAACATTTAAACTTAAGAGCTCAGAATTGTGACTTAGACACGCACAGTTAATCCTCCCAACATTTTTATCTGGTAGAGAAATACAATTAACTTCTTTAGATTAATTACTGGAGCAGGAATCATCTCTGCTTTATTCTCATGCCTCACCTGTGCATTCGGGAGCATCGTTCCATTGGAGTATCACCGACAGCATATCAAAGATGGGAGAGCAGAACTAGAAATAAGTTACAGTCTCCCTTGAGGGCAAGAGGTGAAGAGGTCTATGAGGAGGGATGGAGGCTCTCCTGCCTGCAGCCTGGCTGGTAGTTAGGCATTGCTTTTCAAAATCCACCAGAACAGAGTGAAGCAGTGGTTGGTAACATTATTCCAAGTGTTTCCTTGCTGGGATAAAGACCACACAGAGGCCACTGCTGTTGGTGCCTTTGCAAAACCCACCATCCTTCCATCTCCAGCCAAACCTTGTGCACGTTCCCAAGTGCACCTTTCTTGAGCCTATCCCGTGATGCTCAGGCTCTGAAGCCGCTGCAGAGCTGAAGGCAGGCTTTGGGATGGGCTCATCCATTGCTTCTCTGCAGTGCTCTGTGGAAACATCTGTCTTGTGCTCGGTGGCTTCTCCCAGGCAGAGCATTGCTCTTCGGATACTTGGGATTCTCCAGGCGGGAGATATGTGCCATATTCATTGCATACGTCATCTGATCACTGGATAGAAATGAAAACCACAGGCTTTATGCAACTCTCCAGCTCTATGTGAGTTCTGTATAATTGCCTCAGACTGAGTGGAAATTATCTGCAAGCCAAAAATCTTTCACTGAAGCAATTAGCAAATCATTTTAAATAACAAATACAATTGGAATCTCATGATCCATTTATGGATAGAGCTGAGGGTAAGGGTGAGTTCACTGAATGGGTTCTTTGTTTTGAATCACTTTTCTAGGTTTAGCTAATGTTCTCAGAGAGCAAGTGCTCTTCTCTCAGTGCAGTGATGATCATTAAAGCGTGTTCTGAAGCCAGGGAAATTGAAATAGGGGTTTTAGATCACTTCTTGCTACCACTCTTAATGCTTTCATTTTGTATTTTCCTTTTTAAGAAATCAGGTAACTGAGATCAGGTAACCATTCATTCTTCCTTGTGGGCATTGTGGGCATTGGCAGCAGGACAAAAGGCTCCCATTTATTTTGAGCCTCCTTTCCTCCTGCAGTGTAAGCCAGACACCAGTCCCCTCAACCCACTTCACACTGCTGGAGTGTTGCAAGGCTGTACTGAGCAGAGTGCTCAGACAGCAGGATAACTTGGCTTTCTGATGCTGTGAACTGACTTGGTTAATTGCATTTGCATTTTCTTCCCATTCTTTTCTTGCCTTTCCATTTCTCTTAAGCTGACTCTTCTCAAAATCCTGGATTTCCTTGTTGCACTCTTTTCTCCCTCAATCCTTCTATTCCATCCCCTCTCCTCTCCATCCCCTCTCCTCTCCTATTCATTTGTCACTCTTTCTTCTGCAGGGCAATGTGGGGCAATGCCACCAAGAGCCTTTGACTCCAATTAGCCCATGTTGGCTCCAATTGCGCCTGGGCACAGCTGCTGCAAAGCCACTGTCAGCCTTGCTGCTTTGGGGAGTGGCTGAGGATGCCTGTGGAAGAACCGAGGACTCCTGTCTCTACATAAGCGGTGGCCGAGAGAGAGACATGTGGGGACAGCGCCCTTCCAGCCGGTACAATATTCCCTGCACTGAGACAAGCGTCGCTAACTATGGCCATCGCTTGGAGGCTTCTCATATGGACTGTTACCTTCACCACCACCGTCTGCAGTTTTCGGGGTTACATGTTCCAGTCTCAAGGTAGGAAGCGGGGAGGGAGCTGGATCTGCCTGACCCTAAGGGAGGCATTAGGGTGATGCTGTGCTGGGGAGGGGGTGGAAGCAGCCTGACCTCTGCTCTGCTGCGTGTACTGCAGCCGGATGCCTACTGCTGCTCTTGCAGGTGTTTTCCTTTGACCTACGAGGAAAGGATGTGTTTTGCTCCCAAATGTTATGCTCCTTGACTTTTTGTGGAATTCCAAGTCACTGGGTCTTGTGTAGGATGATGGCCACGTAAAGGCTTAGGAGGCAGATGGGTTCATGGTAGCAATGCCTTCCCACTCAGCTGCAGTGAAGCATCTTTGTGTAAGTAGAGGTTTTGCTGCATGTAGGAGGTCTGTGTGCTTTGCACATGCAGAGGTGGAGATCTCTGCTGTAGGCACAAGTGTTTTGCATAGCTATGGCCTGGATGGTCATGTGCTGCTGGAGGAGCAGTTTGAGGTGTGCATACATGTTTCTCTAAGTGCTACTGTTAGTGAATGCTCAGATCTGCTCAAACGTGGGCATTCTGTACCTGTCTTACATGTCTTAAACGTAAGTTATTGCAAGGAAAGCAGAATGTGGGTGTCCTGCACATTGGTAGCTTTATATCATTGGACATGATTTTATTCCATGTTAGGAGTGAATAGACTGGAAGGTTAAGTGGGCAACGCTGTTCTGAGCCCTGAGTGCCAATGCAGCGTGGATGGGTTATGCAGGGTAAATTGCTGATACTAATTTTCTTTTGTGACCATTTCTTAAGAGATGAATACTACCATCAGTTATTAGGGGTAAGGAGAAGGCTGTGAAACTGGACATTTATCCATACAGGATGTTAATATCCAACCATAATTTTCTATACACTTTGTTTGTGAAACACTTATACCCAGTATGCCAAAGATAAATGCAGGAGGGCAAAGTCAGTGGTAGGCTCAGGGTAATACAGTGTCATCCAGTTGTGGTTACAATGGCTGGGTTATCTTGTGAATCCAAACTGGAAAGAAGCACAGAGGGAACCCAAAGCCATGTACTGTCTGGTTCTGAGTACCATCTTGTTGGGGCACCATGTTATTGTGGCTTGCACTGGGTAAAATACAATGCAGTCAGCTGCAGAGCTGTGTGCCGTGCAGGCGCTGTGCAACGTGCACCATTATAGAGGCAGATTTTCTTTAATCTGAAATAAACGCGGTTTCTGGTCCTTCCAGCCAAAGCCTCTGGCAGTGCCTGTTGGGACTGTTCTGGGCCTCCTGCGTCTGTCAGCTCGCACCTCCCTCCATCTGCACCGCTGTGCTCACAGCACTAGCGACGCTCTGATGGTGGCTTTGCTGCCAGATCGCCTCCATACAGACTCAGAGCAGTCCTGATCCTCTTTGCTCACCAAAGACACACCTCAGCCTGAGCCCCTGGGCTTGCTGTACGTCTGTGCTATCCTGGATCTGGAGCAAGAGTGGGCAGTAGGCTGGGCTCAGCCCCGGTGGTGCCAGAGCTTGCAGCCAATCTCCTCCCCATCCCATGGGTCAGGTTGCCCCATGGGCCCCTCTCACTGTCAGAGTGCTTTTTTAGGATCCTTGCATCCCAAACAAACAGTGTCAGGCTGCTAGCAGTGCTCAACACTTCACACTGCTGAGGGAGTAAGTACATAATCCTCACAACACTCTTTCAAGAGGGTGAGACACTGCTATCTTCCCTTAGCAGTTGGAGGCATGGAGATTAAAGGCCAACGTTTTCAACAAGCCGCTGATTTTAGCCAGAGCAACTTGCCCAGGCAGTCCAACAAGCCAGCGATGCAGCAGGATTCACGTGCCTCATACGCAGGCTCCAGATCAGTGTATTTATTTTATGCAGGGAAAAGATTAAGGTATTACAGTCATAAGCTGTAATTATGTATGTGGGAAACAGCAGCCCAACGTTGAAGGCCTCTACATGTCAGCAGAGATGTAACGAGATTCAGAAGGTAAACAACGTCTCGTGTAAACTCAGGCTGCGGTTTTGAACAATGCAGGGAATTGCAGCTGGGGTGGTTGAGTGTGGATTCGGCACATAGCCTCTGTTGCTCAATGGTTTTTCATCAAAAGGCATTTTTTTCCTAGTGCCTTATTTTAATCTTAGTGATAGATTATACATTCCCTGTTTTACAGGACATGAGGTGAGGGTAATCTCACTGCTCCAGGCTCGCATACCACTCGGTGGACCCACGGAATATGTGTTGAGACTGCTGCAGTTCCAGGGCAGCTTGAGGCCACAAATCCCAGAGTGTTTTCCCAAATCATCCTTTCTAAATTGTGTCTGGGCTGCAGCTGGGGCTCCTCTTTGCTCTGGTGACAAGATGAGAGCAAACATCTGCTTCCTTTTCATCCTTTAAGTGGCTCTGTAATGACAGCGGCAGTGATGAGAGCATACAAGGAGGGAACAAAATCCTCCCTCCTTGGCTTTCACCTCTGCTCTCCTTTTTGTTTACCTTACCCCCTACCTTGTCTGGGCTTCTGCTTCCCCTTCTGCATGTCTTTGTCCCCATCAGGAGTGGGGCAGCTCTCCTCACCCCTATCTCTGTCTCCACAATCTCTCCTTTCCCCGCTGGGTGCCCAGCACTGGGCAGGCTTTCCTGCAAGAAAGGCTTTTTATAGTATCTCTTCTGAAGCAGTGTGACAGCTCTCTGGAAACACCAGGCTGCTTATCACCAGTGCAAAGCTGTCTGATAAGCAGATGCAATACTGTACATTTCAAGCCAAGATCTATTAATACAGCATGAAGTGGCTGAGGGGGCAGAAGGATCATGATGGCTTTTCTGGAAGGAAGGAAGGAAGAAAGGAAGGAAGGAAAGGTCAAGCAGAGCTGTTATTGATGTTGGGAAATCCTAGTATGAATTGTAGCATGGAGGACAGTGTGACCAAGGCAGGGATGAGTAAATGGTGGACTAAGGGAACATCTGTTATGCTGTTGGGTGGACATGAAATGAGTGCATAGGCTAGGGAGTAAAAGATCCCTATCTCTTAGAGCTTCATCTAATCTTTTACTTTTTTTAGAGGAGAGAAAAGAACCAGTTGTAACGCTGGATGAAGACACTGTCGTCTTCCTTGTGTCGAAAGTTTCATTATTTCTTCCTTTTCCCACTCTAAAGCATCCATCCCAAAAGCATCCATATGATGTAGGGCACTACTCTCAGCTCTATCCCATGTATCATTTGCATGGTGACATCCCTGAGGATGCATGGTGTCAAGCACAACAAGAGCAGACTGTCACACACAACCTGAGCCCCAAATCCTGATCACTACTCCCTCCTAAATGAAACTTGAAGGTCAGAATCAGGGTCCCAGACCCTTTCTAGACACTGGGTGCACAAATCTCCTTCCAAGATTCTATTTTGCTACCCACGTGGACTGCAGAAAGGGAAAAACAAGACACTCCTGATAGCAAATTTTTCCACACCCGAGGTCATTGCTTAAAAACAAGTAGTCATATTTGTTTGCCTGGCTGCATCACACACAAGGCGGTGTGATGCAGGGGAAGCTGGAGCACAGGAAGTTAACAACCTAATAGTTTCTTCTGGCTTGTTGAGCCAAGGGAGAGGTGCCAGAAGAGCTTATGGTTTGGAAGGTTGGGAGCTAACCCCTAAACCGAGCTGGTGTGAAGGACCATCCCATTAGTGGTGGCCAAGGAAACCACTCGGTCAAGCTCCCACACTGGAAAACATGCTAGAGGGAAAGGAAACTTTCCAGTGCTGCCATGTGGTAAGAGTGTAATTTGGAGTTCAAATTTATGATGGCTGGGAAGGCTTTGAAGATGGGTGCTGTGGAGCCAGGCAAAATGCACCCACCCCACAGCAGCCTGGCCTCCCTGTTTGCTCAGGAAACAGCTACACATAGAATGCAGGAAGCACAGTGATGTTCTTCCAGCATGAAGAGGGCAGATCCTCTCCCACTCTATAAGCAAATCTCCAACCCTTGGGCTTAAGAAAAAAAGCGCTATGAGTGGAGAGCTATCCTACTCAGTGCATGATTTTTTGTGTCTTCTGCTGAAGCCTTCAGTCTTGAGGCTGCCAGATACAGCTAGACTTCTGCTCAGACCCACTCTGTAGACATTTTGCTAAAAAAAAACCGTGAGATTTCTGTAGAGCTTGCAGAATGCCAATTTCTTTGACAGCCAGAAGTGCTGTGCAAGTGTACTCAGATGCTTCGGAGAGTGACCTTGTCAAAGTACATTTCCTAAGTGGTACGAGACATCCTCAAAAGCTCAAGTGCCCCAAGAGGAGGTGCTAAGCCAAGATTATACTGTAGGGCACTGAGCTGGTGAGCTGTGATGGTGCAATAGATACAGGCCTGGTTGGAGACTCAGATTTTGCTGCCTTTTTAGCACAGCTGGGGAGTTCTGGGCACCCAATATGTTATTTTGATTGCAAGAACACTGTCTTGGTGCATCTTAGGAGGATGTCTCATACCTAGTGTATTAATGCAGCTGTGATCATGGTTTATGTTCTGTATGCTGGGAGTCCTAGAGAATCCCAAGGATCACACAGACTGAACAGAGAAGAGAATCCAGTTATCATATCCCTGCTGTGCTACAGTTTGAAATCCCTTATCTTTCTGCCTATCTTTGTTTTAGATGCCTCTTGCAAGCTGTCACAAGTGAGCTTGGTCCCTCCATCAGGCTGGAGGGAAACCATGTGGCTGCTCTGATGCCACAAGCAGCTAGAAAGTCCTAGAGGGCTGCAAGGGGCTGAGCACAGAGCTTTTGTCCTGCTGATGCATGTTTTGTTTGCAGAAGGTCGGTGTGAGACTGCTGGAAGCACAATGGCTACTTGACAGAATTCCCAGGGTCAGGATCCTGCCCTGGCTGTGACTCTGTGCTGAAACTGTTGGGTGTTTTGCTATGACTCTTGGCAGAATGTCATTCCTCCTTTTTGCTTTTCCTCCCCAGAGGAGTTCCTTTCCAGCCTCGATCACTATGAAATTGCGTTCCCCATCCAAGTGGACCAGAACGGGGACTTCCTCACCTTTGACATGAGGAGCCAGCTGAAGCAACGCCCTCGGCGCAGTCTGGGCTCCTTGCCCTACGAGCCATCGGAGCAGCAGGTTTTCTACAAAGTCTCTGCCCATCGAACCCAGTTCCTCCTCAACTTGACACTGCACTCCAACCTGCTGGCTGAGCACTTCACAGTCGAATACTGGAAGCGAGATGGTGTGGACTGGCAGCATGATTTCCATGAGGATTGCCACTATGCGGGCCACCTGCAGGATCAGTACCTGAACTCAAAGGTCGCCATCAGCAACTGCAATGGACTGGTGAGTCACCTCAATTTGCTCATCCAAGGGCCACTCTGACAACCAGAGCTACCCATGAAGCAGAACAGATTACAGCTTCTTTGATATTTGGTGTAGAAACTCCGTTTGGGTTCCAGCAGATGGATTCATGGTGGAGAGAAAGGCCTGAGATCAGTGTTAAAATATAACGCTGCAAAGTGGCAGCAAAAGTCAGCTGAGGGTGAAGGCATGTTTCCTTATTACATTTGTGACCCATGTTGAGATCCAGTTCCTACCAAAGTCAGTTAGGATTTTTCCATTGATTTTAACTGGCATGGAATAATCCAAGCTTTAGACCGTTGTTACAGTTCCCATAGAACTCCCACAGAACTTCCAACAGTAGCAGCAATAGATCTATTTTATATATAGTGCTGGCAAAGAAGAAGTGCAGCAGGATAGAAGTTTCATGTCACAACCGAGAGCATGAGAAGTGCTTTCAGTTCCTTGTAACTGCACATCCATTCCTGGGGTTGCTAGTCCCCTCTGCCCAGATTCCAGGAGCTGAAAACATAGTTTCTGGGGGGGAAAAAACTTGAGATATAACCAGTATTTTTCAATATAAAGAGAGAATACCAAGTGGGGACAAGATGGCATGCCTCAAATCAGCAAAGCTGCTTCAGAGGAGGAGGAAATGATCTGTTCTGCATGTTCCCAACAGCTAGGATTAGACATCATGGTCTTAAATTTATCAAGAAAGCTTAATGGTAGATGGTAGTACTAAGGATGGCTGAGGTTTCTTGAAGAGTGCATGCCTCAACATCATTGGAGATCTTTACAGACAGGCCAGACAAATGCCTCTCAAAAATACCCTGGGTATGATTCATTAGCTCTTTCAGCGCTTGTTAAGGAATTTCATCCTTATTTTTCTGTGATTTTCTGATATTTTTGGTTCACACAGCACATTTCAAGACCTACCAGATGGAGGGATGGAGCAAACATCCCTGTTAGTGAATCCCAAGGATGATGGCTGCCTTGGAGGAGCAACATGTAGAAATAGACTCTCTAGGCCAGATCCATATTTGTGCTATAGCCCCACCACTTAGCAGCATTCTAGCAGTGTGGAAGAGCTTCCAAATGGGAATGAATTTGCATTTGATTTATTGCTAAATCACATTGCCAGAACAGTGCTGTGGGTTATTAACAGAAATGAGAATCTGACTCATTATATCAGAGAGTCTAATGTTTCCATCTCACAGCCAAAAATCAGAGTTGCATAAATTCTTGGTTCCTGAGTTAGCCTTTTGTTTAGATACGGGACTTCTGCTGAAGTCCTAGATAATTTACTGATGTTCTAAAAAGAAGAGTCAAAGGGTAGCTGAACATTGCTAGCCAGAAGTGATCCAGCGTTAGTCTACCTCGTGCTTCAGAGGGCACCAAAAGCAGAGCAAGCAATGGCCCGGCTGCACTTATGCTGGAATATTTTAGTCCACAGATGATCTAGCTCTGGAGAGATACCAGGGATTGTCTGGGAAATGCAGCCAGGCACAAAGAGGTACAGGGGGTCATCCAGCAGCCTCTCTTTTTTCTGAACTCTGTTCTCCTGTCGTGAAGTGCTACAGGCATCAGCAAGGAGGATCATCAGGCTTCATAAGGACAGCAGGGCCAGGAAATTGGCCAAGGGGAGACTGGTGCCTTTAGCTGCTAGAGTGGGGCTGCACTTCCACTCGAGCAGACCTGTGTACCCAGAGGTGCTAATCACTTCTGAATGAGTAGCAGCCAAACCCTCCTGGCTCACTCCTGCTGTCCTGCAGCCTCCATGCAGCACCAGTTCTGCTTAGCAGGGGATAGGTGAGAACAGAAGATCCCAGAGGACTCCTAGATGATGCAAATGAGGCTGTGTTCTGGTGTTAAATGGATGCAGGCTGGGACCAGTGCTGGTTATGGGGTGCAAAAAAGAAGAGGAAAGGGATGACTCCACAAAAGGTCCCAACACAAAGGCATGAAAATGGGTAATAAGTGTCAAGCCATGTCCAACTCCAACATCCTTGTACAATTTATGTGTAGCTCTGTAAAATGCATTGTGCTCAAATGCTTGCAACCCAGCTGCCAATAGGTTCACTCCCATCGATAGGATGAGAGGTAAGGACCTTAAGCTGTGCCAAGAAAGATTTGGGTTGGATTTTAGAAACAATTTCTTCTCAGAAAGAGTGATGATGCATTGACACAGGCTGTCAGGGAAGTGGTGGGGTTACTGTCCCTGGAGGTGTTTGAGAACCGTGGAGATGTGGCACTGATGGACATGGACAGTGGGCATGGTGGGAAAGGTTGAGGTCAGGCCTGGGGATGTGAGAGGTCTTTTCCGATCATAATGACTATGGAATCTCTCACACTGTGTGACTCCAGCCCTCCCGCCATGCCCATGTGCAGCAGGCCTCAGAGCGGGATACAACTCACCCAGGCTTAACTGAGGGCAAAGGGCAAAATGGCCAATTTCCCAAAACATCAGAGCCACGAGCTGCCAGCAGGGCCCAGAACAAAGCATCTGGAGCCTGCAGGAGCAGCCCAGGGAAGCCTGGGTTCAGCAGAGCTGTGTCTGTACAACAGCCGGAGGGCTCACATCCTCCAGTCAGCAGATCGCAGCTATAGGCATAAACAACCTCAGGAGAGAAATGTGCCTGTCTCTCCTCTTGCGTCAGAGCTCCTCAAAGGCTGGTTCTCAGCCCTTGGTGTCTGCTTCCGTCTGCACTGCCCTCCTGAATTCAGTGGGGAAGACGAGATGTTTGGAGCTGGGCAGATGGCCCCGCTGCCGGGCTGACGTCAGCTGTGAGTGCATGTGAGGGGAGGTGGACGGGCCAAGCTGCAGTGCCTTTCCGAAGCGTGGTTGTAAGCTAATAGAATAAACCATCCCTGCTCTGCAGCTGACCTGGGTGAATCACAGACAGGATATCCAGCTCAGCTCCCCCACAAACCACAGAGATCTCTCTCAGGGCCTCTCGCCGCCTGCTTTCAACACGCATGTGTCACGTCCACCACCCAGACCTCAGCGCTTGGCCTGCGGGGTCAGAGTCCCGTGACAGCAGAGCTTCACTCCTGCAGAATCACAGGACCTCTTATACGCCCCAAGGAAGCTACAGATCACAGTGTCCGGGTGGCTGGGAAGGGCCTTTTCCCAGTAGCTCCTGGTTTGCAGGCAGGATGTGCTCTCCCCTCCTGCTGCTCTGCCCCAAGCCGGCAGTGACCTCCTTCTCCCCGTCCCGCAATGCCGGCAGCCAGCTGGCTTCGCAGGCCGACACTCAGCTTTCCGCCGCAGCCCTCGCCAGGCTAACCTCACAGTACCTCGCTTGTGTTTGAAAAGGTGGAGCGGAGCCAAGAGCAACAGGGCCTGGTGCAGGAGGAAATCCCCCGGCACTCTGGAGATGGGGACTTTGCCGCGCGCACACTGCCCCGATTCAGCTTTTGTAGCAGGGAGGGAGGTGGGGAGAGACCCATTGCGGAGGCAGCAACCACCTTGGAGAGGCTCTCCCCGCTTGCCTGGCAGTAATGCTGTTACACGGATGGTTCGTTACGTGTAAGGACCTCGAGATGTTTTGCAGTGATCTGTTTCCCCATGCCCGAATAGCAGATCCTGTCCCTGTTGTGCCACGTGCCATCCTGTTGTGTGACATCCCATCACTGGGGGTCTGTGCACCCAGAGTGGGAAGATGGCCAGAGGATAATAAGGCTGAGACTCTGGGTATACTCTAGGTCTGCTTGAGCAAAGCCAGGAAGATTCATGCCTTGGTTTCTCATTGGTAAAGTTGGGCTCCATCAAAACAGGGGTGGCCAGCAGGGACAGGGAGGTGATTGTTCCCCTCTGCTCTGCTCTTGTAAGGCCCCATCTGCAGCACTGTGTCCAAGTGTGGAGCCCCCAGTACAGAAAAGACAGGGAGCTGTTGGAGAGGGTCCAGAGGAGCCACAAAGATGAGCAGGGGCTGCAGCACCTCCCCTATGAGGACAGGCTGAAGGAGCTGGGCTTGTTCAGCCTGGAAAAAGAAGGCTGCGGGGTGAATCATTGCAGCATTTCAGTACCTAAAGGGAGCCTACAAACAGGAGGGGAATCAACTCTTTGGGAGGGTAGATAACTGCAGTATGAGGGGAAATGGTTTGAAGTTGAGGGAGGGGAGATTTAGGTTGGACGTCAGAGGGAAATTCTTTACAGAGAGAGTGGTGAGGTGCTGGAACAGCTGCCCAGAGAGGCTGTGGATGCCCTGTCCCTGGAGGTGTTCAAGGCCAGGTTGGATGGAGCTTTGGGCAGCCTGGTCTAGCATTAGGTGGGAAGGTTGGTGGCCCTGCATGAGGCAGGCGGTTGGAGATTCATGATCCTTGAGGTCCCTTCCAACCCTGGCAATTCTGTGATTCTGTAATACGTCCATTTTTTGGAGGTGAGACTGAATGATCACAGAATCACAGAATTGTAGGGGTTGGAAGGGACCTCCAGAGATCATCGAGTCCAACCCCCTGCCAAAGCATGTACCCTACACCAGGTCGCACAAGTAGGCATCCAGGCGGGTCTTGAATATCTCCAGAGAAGGAGACCCCACAACGATGAGACTCCACAATGATGAGTTTCTGCATGTTACTTTAGGCTGAAGGAACCTTTTTATGTTGCCCAAACCTTTTATGTAGAGGCAAAGCTTGCTGCAAGGGTAGGACCAGCCAGAGAAGAGCAGCTGATGAATGGGGTTGCCCATCCTGCTGGTGGCTGCTCCCACTGGTTGTTGTGGTCTCCCAAGGAAATCCATTGGCAGAAGGCAAAGTCTGGGCTTATAGCCCTGATTTGTTCATTCAGAGATGGGAGAACAACAACAAAAAATATATCTGAATAGCTAAATCAAAAAACGCAGGAGCAGGAACAAAGTCGTCTGATAGAAATGGATATTGGGGTGTAAAAGGGGAAGTGGTAGCTGCAGGATTGTAGGCTGCAGGGAAAAGTTCTGGCTGAAAATCTCAATGAAAATCAGACTTCACATTGCAAAGGTTCAACATTTCACAAAAGCCTCTGACCATCCACACTCCTCTGCAGATCTGTGCCTGAGTTTCCCAGCTGGTGTTAAGGTCCTAAGCAGCATCCAAAGGCTTCTGGGTGAGGCTGAAAAGCAAAGGAGGTAGCTCTCACTGCTGAGTTGTGCTGATACGTGAAGACATGGTACTTAGGATCCCACAGACAGATCCTAATTAGATCTTAATTAGGTCAATGTATGGAATAGAAGACAATTTTGCAAGGAATGAGTGTGATTTTCTGTGAACTTCAGTGTGGATGTCCTGGGGCATCCATGAGCAGCTGGCTTGGTTTGCTTTGGTCCATAGCTTTGTATGATTCAGTGTTTGTGCATAAACGAAGGAATCTTGCATGTTCTCTCAACTATTTGTCAGTTCCCAGAAATTCAGGGACTAACCATCAGAACGTTCGTCATGAGAAGCCACTAGTCACCCATTTCTCTCCCTACCTCCTCTGTTTCTTTCCTTTCACAGCACGGGGTAATAGTTGCAGATGAGGAGGAATATTTCATCGAACCGCTGAGCCCAGGAGCCAACGTCAGCACAGGGAATGAGGGCAAGGGCAGCCCCCACGTTGTGTACAAGCGATCATCCCTCCAGTACCCACACATGGATGCAGCCTGCGGCGTGCTAGGTATCTGTGCCCACCAAATGTCTTCAGTCCATCCCAGTGCAGGCTGGGAAAGTCAATGCTGTCCTCTATGGCAAATAGACAAATCCACCCTCTTGCATTTAAGAAAGTTTTATTTATGTATTTACTTCTACCCATGCTAAGCATTTCTGGTGGCCTGGTCTTTGGAATACTCTTGTACTCTCTTCTTCACAGCAGGGCCTTTAGATTTGTAAATAGAGGGTGGAATTGAGAAAAAAATTCTCTCTTATTGTTCTTACAAAAATCCTCCCAGATTTGGCCAATTTAGGATTGAGAAATCATAATTCACAAATGCTCAGCCTCTTCCCCGCATGCCTGTGCCCTTCTTGTTCCTGCCAGAGTTCAGTCTGTGTCCCAGAGCCTTGGTGAAGCCCCTGGCCCCTGTGGCACCCAGGCTCTCCAAGTACAGTGCGATCCTGCATCAGAGCAGAGGAGGTTGCAGCCAGCTCTCCCCACTGCACAGTAGTGCTGTAAGCCCCACAGACAGCTCTCCTGCCCTATAGTGGGACTCAAGCCGTGGGGCAGAGCTGACAGCCCCACTGGGGACATCTCTGCAGTCAGGTTGGTAGCGCATGAAGCCTGGAGCTCAATCCTACAAACCTGCTGCTGCTTTGGAGGCTGCAGCCATGTCTGCGGAGGAAAAGCCAAGTCCTAAATTCAGGTCCTGGCAGGAAAAGGAAAGAGGAAATGATCTGCAGTGGCTTTATTGTCAGATTATGTCTGTGTAGTTTCTAAATCCACACAGCTCTTCCCCATGACGGAGCCGAGGGCAGAGCCCTGCCATAGAGCAGCAGTGGAGGTGCTGCCTGCAGCGGGGTGGGCACAGGCAGGAGGGCAACAGGATGCCAGCAGAGCCCCTGGGAATGCTCAGCACAAGAACAGGGCTGGGTGCATGCTGGGTCCATACAGAGCCTTGCAATGCCTTTCATTCCCAGCACCAAAACCAAGCTATCTACCCCTCACCTCTGTGATTTTGCAGCAGCCAAATTTCTTTCCTCTTCAGATGAGAAGCCCTGGAAGGGGAGGCACTGGTGGCTGAGGACACTGAAGCCATCCCCACTGAAGCCATCAGGCAACCACAGCCAGCGAGGCCAGCTGCCCCTGAAGAGATCCGTCAGCACAGAGCGCTACGTGGAGACCCTGGTGGTGGCTGACAAAATGATGGTGGGGTACCACGGCCGGCGGGACATAGAGCAGTACATCCTGGCCATCATGAATATTGTAAGTGTTATAACCACATCATGGAGCTTGGGGAGCCCAGAGGCTTGCGTACCCAGCAACATAGAGAAAGCTGAGTAAAGCCTGTTCTGAACCCCGTAACTCTGGGTTTGGCAAAGGGTGAGACATCTTTTCCTGTGAGATGATGAGTGGTATGGAGGGAGCACAGTGGAGAAGTGAGATCTGTTCCAAGATTGTAGTGCTCCTTCCCAGGCAACAATCCTGAAATGCTGCCACTGTCCCAGAGCAGTGATACTCCGAAGCCTGCAGGGACTGTGTGTTGTACATTGGGAGGCACTTCAGGAGAGCTAAACTCTGGCCTCTGTGACCACACTAGGCCAGATCTAGACTGGGAGAACAAAGCCCTTTCTTTGAACAGCATCTCTCATCTCAAATTAGCAATGCAAATGGAGCCAGCCAAGCTGAGAGACACATGGGAAAGCATAAGGACAGTCAGCTCTCACGCCTGGGGGCTGATCAGTGTGAGGGGTAGGGAGAAGTACCCCCTGATCTTCCATACAGCTCTGCCTGTGTCTCTGAGTTACCACAGAGGAGCTTCCTCTGCAGCATCACGTTGAGGTCATCGCTGGCAGCAGGATGCCAGGCTAGATGCATTAACAGCTTCGACTGGTCATGCTGAGTCCTCCTGTGAGGTGAGATGAGTTTGGAGGTTATCCATCAAACCTATGAAAGACCCTCTTGTGATAGTTCTTTGTCCTGTCCTCTGTAGGATCTCTTTTCATGGTTTGCTCTGTTTGCATTTCTAAAGCAGATGCCAGATTTGAAAACAATACAGTTTCAAACTGTTTCATCTGCTGTAAAACACCCACCGTGTGGCAGCAGATTTCTGGGAGATGCTGTCTCGTTCCCTGCTGACAGGCAGCCAGTACAGCTCCATCCCTAAAGCTGCATAATGCCAGAGCCACAGAGCTTCCACAACCTAAGGGGCAAGGTGTAGGTGCTGCAGGATTCCATCTTCACCATTCTAATCTCTCCAGGAAACACCAAGATCTGAACAAGTTATAGGAGGTT
Organism: Phasianus colchicus; assembly: GCF_987193195.1. NCBI lineage: Eukaryota > Metazoa > Chordata > Aves > Galliformes > Phasianidae > Phasianus > Phasianus colchicus. The sequence goes on along the minus strand of NC_143463.1, from coordinate 2,299,074 downwards.
TTGCAATCCAAATAGTAACATGGAGTCTCATTCGCATTTCTGCTTTCTTTCGGATTGTGTTTACACCCTTCAGCAATGCTGTTTTCCCATTTGGGTGCCCAACATGTGCCCACCTTCCAGCTGCCTGCCCCATCACTCTGCTACTGAGCTCATTTTTAAGACTCGTCTTTTCTTGTTTCTTGGAGGTCAGGTTGCCAAACTTTTCCAGGACTCGAGTCTGGGCAATATTGTCAATATCCTGGTGACTCGGCTGATTCTCCTCACTGAGGATCAGGTAAGCTGGGCTTTGCTGAGCTGCTTGCATTGTGCTACTGCACTCCCTCTGGGGAACTGTGTGCTCCCTCTGGATGTTATCCTAGGAAATCCCCCCATCCCATGCAGTCTTCTGGGTGCACATGCTCCCAAAGGCAGCTGGAAACTGGTTTCAAGCTGTGGGAAGATGGGACCCTAGGATAAGGTGGCTTTTGAGAGACTTAAGTAGTTTTAATAACCCTGAAGGGGACATGGTTTAGTGGGTATGGGTTGATGGTTGGACTTGATGATCTTAGACATCTTTTCCAATCTTAATGATTCCATGATTCTAAAAAGTCGTGCTCCCTCCTGGTGTCTGTGAAGGGGGGTGGGTATCTGGACTGGTTTCAGTGTTCTGCTGGCATGGAAATCATCAGTGCCTTCACATCAGAGCTTCTCTGGGAACATGCTGTTATATTGCTTCTATTCCAGCCCACACTGGAGATTAACCACCACGCTGGGAAATCGCTCGACAGCTTCTGCAAATGGCAGAAATCCATTGTGAACAGGAACGGCAATGGGAATGCTATCCCTGAAAATGGCATAGCTAACCACGACACCGCGGTGCTGATCACCAGGTAAGGAAGCTCCCAACCTTGGCAGCGCTCTCTTCCACCTCCATCCACGTAATTCATCCAAGACATCCTTCCGTTCATTCCCCAACAAGCTGGCTTGGCAGTAGCTGACCCTTCAGCCCAGCTGCCTGCCTGTTCTGCTGCAGCAGTGCAGATTACTGCAGTTCAGATAACCATCATCCATCCTCCAATGTCTTCTCTCCATGTCGTTGTGTTCACAAAGAGCTTAGTTTGCAGCCATGGATATTTGTGCACCAGTGTGTCCATAGAGCAGAATGTACAGCAGTGCGCATTGCAGGTGGGACTACACCCCAGAGCAACCTGCTGAGTCAGAGAGCCCAACCTGCTTCCTCTGTGAAGGATGGAGAAGAGAAAACAAGCGTGATTTGAGCATCATGACAATGGCAGAGGGTCTCCAGCCAACATAGGATCTGATTTCCCTCATGTTGCATGCCTACATGTAGGACTGATCTCTCTCCTTTGTAGCTGGTAGATCTCCCTTGAATTGACTTCATCTCATCTAAGAAGACCAGTCCTAGAGGTGCCTGCCTGTCCCCACTCCTGTACAAATGGCCTGGGTCAGTAAGTACCCATCCCTGGAAACTCTCAAGGTCAGGCTGGATTAGGCTTTGAGCACCTTGACTGAGTGTAGGTATCTGTGCTCACTGCAGAGGAGTTGAACCAGATGGCCTTTAAAGGTCCTTTCCAACTCTATGATTCTGTGAAGTTAAGCTGGATGCTGAACTAGACCACTCCCAAGTTGGATGAAAGCATCTGAACCTTCACACATGGCACAAATAATCCCCATTGAAATAACTGTGTGCCTGATCCTGGAACAGCAGAGGGTATGAAAGGAAGGACAGAGAATGCTGACAGGAAAACTGGAAGAATGGAGGCCATGGAGAGGACAGCTGTGAGGATGGAGGGCACCAGGAAGCAGCTCTCAGCACCCAGGCACCCTGGGTACCAGAGAGCCACTGCTTGACTGGTGGGGCAGGGACCGTATAAGATTTAGTCACCCCTATTAAGTGATGGGTCCATGTGCATCCCGTGAGCCCATACAGCGCTCATGGGGAGCAAACAGAGCACCCCCTTGGCCCTAATCTCATCCTCCCAGAGCTGTAGCATCTGCTTTTCCTCCACACATGTGGGACATAAGTGCAGACTCCGAATTCTTCAGCTTCACACCAGATGTTTGAGCTAACCCTCAGCCACTCGCCGCCCAGCTTGGACAGCACCAGCACATCCGGCTGTGTTGCTCATAAATTCCTGATAACATCTTGCTGAGCTGTGGGCTTTTTGCTCTCGTGGAGACGTGTCGAATCGGAGCCTCGGAAGGCTTTCACGGATCCGCTCGAAACAAAGCAACAAATGTTTTTCACTTGTTTGGCTTCCTGCCGGAGGTGAGAGCTTTGGACACTTTGAGAGAGCACCGGGGGCCAAAGGGACAGGAGTCATCATCAGGAACATGCTGCAATTAACCCCCTGTGTGCTGCCACTTTGCTTCCTTCCTGCTTTCATTCCCCTGAGTCCACCAGGAGTGGTGTCAGAAGGTCAACTGCCCGTTCAGGAGTCCCAAAAGTCACATCACAGTCAGCGCCCTCAGTGTCATGCACCCAAATCACACTTGGGTTGAAATGCACCTCATGGCCAAGGAGCAGCACCCACCACCCAGCTGTTCTCTATGTGGATTTAAACTTAGTGTTGCCAAAGCTTTGCAAAAACCCAAATATTTGAGTCTGCCCTTCACACAAAGAGCATGGAGAAGGAATGTAAACAGAGACAGGGAGGGCATGCAGCTCATCTCTACGTGTAAACAACAACATTCACTCTCTGGCCTAAGCTCCATCTTCTGGAGGTGCTGCTGGTGTCCCATTGCAAGGATGTTGCCTTTCAGCTGGGAGGAAATCATACTTTGCTGTCCTCGTTTAGCTTTTCCTCATTTGCAGCTAATGATGTGCAAACAGTCAGTTCCTTGATGCAATGGCTGGAAGTCCAGGCCAGGAACAGAGGAAAGAGTCATTTTGAATCAACCCATATTGAATTTGTTTGGAAAACTCTCAGTAAAGAATGAAGCTGAGAAAAAAAAGAAAAAGATCATTTAAGAAAATCGCATTACCATTATAATGAAACTAAAGTGAATTTTGAAGTGAAACAATTTCAAACAAAAAATGTGTGTTGTTTAAAAAAATAAATAAATCAAAGCTGCGTGTTCAACTGATAGGATTTAATGTGACAGGTCTGAGTGTGCAGACACAAAGTCCTCATCAGTCAAGGCAGTTCCATGAGCCTGATCCTCCCCGAAGGGAAGTGCCTGGCTCACAGCAATGTGCTGGATGCTCGTGAGCAGCACTGGGCCATCCAGCCAAACCCACAAAGCTTCAGAGCTGCTGGCTCACTGTGTTTCATCAAAACCCCACCTCTGACCCCATCCAGTGTTGCTCAGTAGTTAAGTGACCCATACGTCAGAGCTATCCTTAAAAGAACACCGCGCGTCTCAGCCTGGGAGTGTTGCAAAATATGGATCTGAGGCATCTCTTACCTGTTGCAGTCTGTACTTTCTTTGCCAGAAGTGTTGCATGAGCTATTTTGTATGTGAATCATTGAGAAGCGTTTGCGAAAGATTTTGGAGTTGCCGACATTGTGCATGTTCTTCATGCCGCCTTCTCCTTCTCTTTGCAGATACGACATTTGCATCTACAAGAATAAGCCCTGTGGCACACTGGGTAGGTAGGATTTTGCTTGCAGGCTCTCCAAACCAGCACATACATCTTTGAGAGTGTGGTACGGGAGGGCTGCCCCATCCGTGTTTCCTAATGAGTGAGCGAAGGGGAAGCGCTCGCCCAATGCTCCCTCAAGCGCCAGCAGCAAAGCCAGGAACAGGCCCATGGTTTCCAGCCCGCCAGACCGTGTAGCCTCCTTACTTCTGTAAACACTAAAAGCAGCAACCCAGAGGACGGATGGGCTCTGGAACGCTTCTCTGTTATATCCCTGGGTCACGTCCAGCCTGATGATTAAGAACCGCTTGCATCTAGGGCTGGTCCATAGCCTAGTGGAGTATTCCTGGCTTAGTAGAGAGAAATAAGACTTTTTTGTGATGACTGTAAAGGGAGTTCTTTATTTAAACTGCTAGACGCAGACAGACCCTGCCGCTCTCTCTGGCTGTAGCTCCTAATTTGTCTTGCCCTGGTCTAGACTAAGCAGTCAGGGAAGGATTATTGCTGTGAATCACTGCAGTTAAAAAGGAAAATTTGGTGGATCTCTGACCTGATGTGGCTGTGGATGAAGTGCCTGGGAGGGTGGTGGTGGCTGGAGGGCTTGTGGTGGCTTGGCCCGTTTCTAGAACTGAGTTTGTTCCTTCCTCAGCACTTAGCAGTGGGGCACAGTCTGTGGCACTGGGTAAGTGGGTGGCAGAGAGTCAGGGGAATCTGCTGCCCAAATCCCAGGGAGGTTTCTCCTTTCTCTAGCCCTTCAGATAGAGTAAGGGTGGATTTCCCATTATGGTGGGTGTCAGCCAGGACCAGATGCAGGTGGTCAGGCTGGATCCCAGGCTACTTGGTTGTCCAGGTGCCCTGATAGGGTTTGAGTGACCAAGTGCTGGTGTGGCTGATCCCAGCCCCCTGGTAAAATAACCTGTTCCCCCATCAGCAGTGCTGTTGCTGAGACAAGGATTGCTAGATAAGAAATTCAGTGGGTTTTGACCCATCTTCAGCGTTTCTTAGTCTGCTGTTGTCAAAATCAGTTGACAGTGCTGAGTGTCCCTGTACCCCAACCCATAAAACCCATGTCTTCATATCAATAGCCAGTGAAACCAGTAAGAAGAAACTTGCTATTGAGCAGGCTGTGTTCAGTGTTAGTGAGCATGAAGTGCCCCATTAGGTCACCCAGTATAACCCATGCCCATCTCAGCTGCTTGGTGCTGGCCCAGCGTCCCCAGTGCAACTCATGCCCCATCCCTTCCAACTTGGGATATTTTATGCTATGTGACTGCTCCATCTGCTTTCCCTAGGCCTGGCCCCGGTGGGTGGCATGTGTGAACGAGAACGAAGCTGCAGCATCAACGAGGACATTGGCCTGGCCACAGCCTTCACCATTGCCCATGAGATTGGCCACACGTGAGTACCATGCCAAGGAGTCCCCATGGGCAGCCAGTGGGGACAAAGGTTCCTGTTGGTCTGTTCCTGCCAACAGGAGCTGCAAAATGGTTCTTCTTACGGTTGATCATCTCTCTAATACTTTGATATTGCTTTCTAGGTTTGGCATGAATCATGATGGGGTTGGAAACAGCTGTGGCTCCCGTGGGCAAGAAACGGCCAAGCTGATGGCTGCTCACATCACCATGAAAACCAACCCCTTTGTATGGTCTACATGCAGCAGGGATTATATCACCAGCTTTCTGGAGTAAGGAATCCATGTCATCTTGCCCTCCTTTCTACCTCACAACCAGTACACACCTCCAGCCTCTCACAGTCCCTTTTGAGGAGTGGGTAAAGCCAAAGAAAAGCCCCCAAAGCACACAGTCCATGCACCTACTGTCTTGTCTCCCAGCACCTCACCCCATCCCAAGAAGCATGTGCTTTCCTTCCTTCCTACAGACATTCCTGCTAAAGATGCTAACTCTATTTACCTTGCATCTGTGAGACCTTTAATTAGCTTCCACACTTCCAGAAACTTCACACATAAATCTGTAGCTTCTGGGGGCATTTGGACATTGCTGAAGTTCAGCCAAGAATCATAGGGAAGGTGGGGAAGGAGGATCTGAGACAGAGCTGGGGCTGCATCCATATGAGCTTCTGCAGACACCAGGGAGGAGAGTTCAGAGATGAATGAGCAACTTCAGGTGTTTTTTGTCCAAAGCACCTTTAGGATCCAGGAGAAGGGATTTAGGCTCCGAAGTCCCCAAGTTTTGATATTGTTACCTTGCCTGGAGCTTTTGTTGTGGGTTCAGGCGTTCCCCAGGGCTTTTCTCAAAAACCAAGCAATTGGGATCTATTTTGCTGAGGTTTGTGGGAGGATACAGGCACTGCCTAATGGCAGGACTGGGCAGTACTTAAATTACAAACAAGAGAAGCCAGTGTGTAAGATCATCGTGGCAGGAGCAAGCTTGGGGCAGTCTGAATACCAGACATTTAGGGTCACAGACCAAAGCTGTGATTCTGCCTTTGTAACACAAAGGCAGATATCCCAAGGGGCTGCCCTCCATCCCACAAAGCTTGGCCATAGCAGCATGGCTTATCACCACATTCCACATCCCAGAGCTCATGTTTGGCCACAGCAAAATCTGCCCTCCTCGCCCTTGACCCCTGGATGCACAATGAGGCATGGAGAATATCAAGAAAGCATCGCAGCCGTTGTCCTTGTGTGACCCTAAGGTCTCAGTACGGACAGCAGCAAATCTGTGGCAGCCCCCATGGGAAATCACAGCCTGGAGAGCCCCATCCATACCAGAGCTGTGGTGTGAATGAGACCCCAGGACATGGGGCCAGGAGAGTGGTGACAGGAGCTGTGATTTAAAGAGAGCTCTGAGCGGTGAGGAAGAGGGAGGGAAAGGCGTGTTTCTTGCAAAATTTGGATGTTCCTCCAAAGTTCTGGCATGCAGAAGGACGGGCTTGGAGAGCAGGGGCTCTCTTTGCTCAGCACCATCAGCCACAGCTCTGCAGCCACATGGTGGGAGGACAGAAGTTCCACCAACCCCTGCTTCTGTGAGCAGAACAGGGTCCTTGCACCCACCCATGTCGTGCCAAATGGGGTCTGCTGTACCTGGACTTAAGCAGGACAGCCAGGGGCTGGCAGCAGCCTGCAAAACATTGAGATTAAAACTCTGAGAGCTGCATGTGCCAAAAGTGCTTCCCAAAACCCAGCCCTGGGGATGCAGACAGCAAGATTTCAGAGTGCCTTCTTAGCACTGATTGTGCTCAGAGGTTTCCCTACTGGAGGGCAGTAAAATTATCCCCCCAAAGCAGCCAAGTGTGTGTGAGCTGAGCCCCAGGCAGAGCCAGTTGTGCTGCTGCTCCTCTCCTGCAGTGCATTCCCAAAAGCTTTTCCAAACTCTGATTCTCCTCTCTTTGTTTCCAGCTCTGGGATGGGATTATGCCTGAACAACGCTCCTCCCAAGCAAGACTTTATCTACCCCACAGTGGCTCCGGGTCAGGCCTACGATGCAGATGAGCAGTGCCGTTTCCAGTACGGAGTTAAATCTCGCCAGTGTAAATACGGGGTAGAGAGCCTTCCTGCTTTACTATCGGTTCCCAGGGGGTGGAGGATTGGGGTTGCAAAGATCTATGGGGTCATTCCTCTGCTTTGCTAGCCTGCTTGTAATGAGGGGCACTTGCATGTTCCCTGTGAGCTTTCCACCTTGCTTCCCTGGGAGAGGACAGAGGAGGTCGTTTCACATGCACAGAGGTTGGCTGCAGCCCAATTTCCATTAGATTATCCCATGGGATCTCTTGCCTCTGCCCCATGCCTTGGTTGCTGTTGGATGCCAAGAGTTGCTGCTGTATCCCAAGCTGCAGTCCCCACCTCCAGACTCCTCTGTCACAGGGGATTTAGTACACAGTTGTATTTTTTGTTATTCTTACTAGAAGTCATTGTGCTTACACACACCTACTTTGGAGGAAAAACTTCTCTCTTCCAAAGGAGGTGAGACATTGTGCTGTAGATGTGTCAGAGAGCTGCCTATCTAAATCCCCATTGCACTGTCATCCCCTGGGATCTGAATACAAGAAATCACTGAAAGGAAAGGTAGTTTCAGGAGATTCCTGGGTTTCAGCCTGACGTTTTGCTGTATTTAACATACAGAACACTGCTGACTGAGCATAGTGGCAAGTGGAAAGTGTGTACACTTAAAGGCTGGTTGAACACCTTCCCCTCAAGAAAGCAGAGGATCCACCAGTGAGCATCTGTGTTTTCTGATGGACACACGTGTGTGTATCCACCCTGGTACAAGCCCTGAAAAGCTGGAGAAGGATAAGACACTACAGATCAGATCAGATTTAGTTTCTTTTGCAACATCCCCACTGCCCATCCCCATGAGCAAACAAGCTCACTGTTTGCCATTGAAGTAATCCAGTATGAACCAATTTATCACTCTAAGTGTTCAAATGTGTAGTACGGCTTGATGCTAAACCTCCTCCAAGTGATCTTACTAGCTCATCTTGGTGAACAGACCTGAGCTTGGCTCTCCCAGAGTGCCCTGGAAGTAGAGTGGATGCAGCAGTAGGAAAAGTCCAAGTTGCACTACTGACTGCAGTCAGAGCCCCTCCTCATCTCAATCAGAGGCAGTGGAATGGAAGTTTTCCACATTTACACACCTGTTTCCCAGCTCATTTTTAACTTGGTCAGGCTCTTCCTGTATATACACAAGGATCACAAAAGCACAAGATGTCCCTGCCATGACCCTTCCAGCCCAGCCCTTCATGCGTGTTTGGGAATAGCCCAAAAAGCATAGGAGCTCAAGTGAGTGCACATAAATCTGGGTAAACGTGTACATCCACCCATCCCATGTCCCATAAAAACAAACTGCAGGGCAGTGGTGCAAGCATGTCAGCATCCCTTTATTTTCTGGCTTTCTCCATCTCCATGCTAGCACAAAGCAGATTATTAATAGGCTTGATGATGATGGGGTGAACAGATATGACTGGTGGAGCTAAGATGTCCATTCTGTTGGTGACACAGTAGGACTGCAAGAGTTCCTACTTCCCAATAGTTGTAATAGCTCTGGGAGTGCAGTGTGATTTTAGGGACATGGTTACTGCAGATGGTGGTGATGAGTTGACAACTAAAACTGATGATCTTAGAGGTCTTTTCAAATCTTAATAATTCTATGATCCAATGAAGGGCTCAATGCTTCTTGAAGTTGAGAGAGAGATTGTTTTTTCCTTCATCAAAGCTATGCTTTTGTGGTAAGAGTTAGGAACCAAAACCCCAGTCAGTGCTGGAGATCTCTGTGAAATGGGGAGTTTTCCAAAGTCTTCCTTCAGTAAGAGTAGGAACAGGGCAGTAATGTGGCAGGGAACTCAGCTCTGCTTTTTAGCTGTTGCTTTGCAGTTTGCTGGTTTTGAAGTCCAGTCTGGCTGATGTTAGGGGCAGAACAGGTCTGCGCTTTCTGATGAAGCAGCTGTAATGGATTTGCAGGGTGTTTGCCATGGCCTTGAAGTTTGTGTGGGTTTTGAATTGATAAGTGGAGCAACCAAGGGATGCTTTTTGTCTGAGAAGTCAGGATGGGTCAGGAAACCTCCTGCCAGGAGGTGTGGAGTTCCCAGCCCTTTCCATTTGATGGACCCAGCTGCACCCAGGACCTTGCAGAGAAGTGAGCAGAAATGCCCACTTCTGAGCTACTCAGGGGCTCTGTCAGCATCTGGCATTGTTTTGACTGCTCTGAAAGCAGCTCTGAACTCTCCAGAGGAGTATTCCCTTCATAACTGTTAGGCTGGCAGGAGATGGCAGAAGTGATGTGAGGCCTTATGAGCTACACTTGTATTCCCAAGCAGCCTCAGCTTCCCTCTGAAGCAGACCTGGACCCACCTGGCAGGGGGATGCTCATGATGGAAGCTGCAGGATGGGTCCTTGTGCTTGGCCTCTGCAATGAAAACCCAGTAAAGGAAACATCCCCAGCCCTGGGGAGGGGACTTGCTGCACTGCCCCAGCCTTGCAGCCCCAGCATGGGGTGAATCCTGACCTTGGCTCTGTATCTTTGTCTCTTTCTTCTTCCCCCCCCTCTCTCCCCCAAAATCTTTCTCTTTCCAGGAGGTCTGCAGTGAGTTATGGTGTCTGAGTAAAAGCAACCGCTGCATAACCAACAGCATCCCTGCTGCAGAGGGGACTATCTGCCAAACCAACACCATTGAGAAGGGGGTAAGGAAGCCCAGGGCACGTGGCGAGTTGGCAGTGGTTGGGTGAATCCCTTGTCCAGTGATAACTGTGGTTATTGGGGAGTGCAAAGCTGATTCAAGAGCACCCACTGTTCCCTGCACAATGGGAACACAGCTGTGCCAAGGACCACCAGGACCCCTGAGCACACTCAAATCTCAGACCATTTCTCACATTCTGCTGAGAGGGGAAGATAGCATTTTCCATGGCCATGTATTTTGGAAGTGAGTTATGACTTAAGAATTGTTCATCTCTCTTCTTTCCTTGCACCTCTGACCCTCATTTGCACCAGCATAAAGTGAGTGTGAAATTATTAAAGCAAAGCATTAATGATTCCCAGTGCCTTTGCAGCCTGTGTGCAATATCTGGGACAATGGAGAATCAGGACTGGGACATCCACCGTAAAATGAACTCATGTTTTTCCACTAATAGAAAAATAATTCCCAAGAAATTGAAGAAAAAAATCAGGTCCTTAAGAAGCTGAAGAAGCTCATGTGCAGGATGGTTTTGAGAAATGCATTATTCTTTAGAGTTCTCTTAGCTTTACTGGAAATTAGATCAAAAGGGATTAGGCATCTTCTGGGGCTGAACATCCCTGCTGCTCAAAATCCACTGTATACAAGAACAATCTTTTTCTCCTAGTGATTTTCTACCAGCTTTTGTCACTTTCAAATATTTCTGTTTCCCCCCCGCCCTTACTACTTTTTTTTTTCTGACCAGAGTTTGTATCCTGCACCAGCAGTCCCTGTGCTTCCATGCAGGGACACCAGAAGGGCTGTGCATGCTCTGCATGTGGTTGCACCTTTGCTAATGTGCTGCTGTGTAAGCAGCCAGCCATTCTGGGAGGTTTATTATTCCCTGCAGACTGTGCTGCCTGCAGAGAGCCTGGCTTGAAAGGAGCCAGGAGAAGCTGTGCCAGTAGCTCCAGGGTGGGTTATCAGCCCCTGGAAGGAGCACACAGCAGTTTCTTCCTTCCTGGGATTATCTCAGCCCCTGAGATGCTGTGTCTGGCATGGTGCCCAGAGAACAGCAGCGGGTCTGGCAGTATCCTGCTCCTTGCATCACTGTTGACTCCAGGGGGTGCAGGATCCTTTCCAGGTCCAAGGGAAATATTTCATAGGCAAGTTTGCATGAGCATCCCTGCTATCTCCGAGTACACAGCGCATACAGATGGTGATGCTGTGACTCAGACTAAATGGTGCCCAGGGAAATGCGAATGCTCTCTGTGATGGCAAACTTGGCTCCGAGGCCAGTACAGCCCAGAATTCAAATTTAGTGGGATCAAGTCTGATCCCAGCCCTCCTGTGTCCAAAGGAGGTCAGGGAGCTATCTGGGAGAAGGAGAGTGTGTCGTTCTCAAGGTCTTTGAAGCTCTGTCTCTCCCCAGTGGTGCTACAAGAGGGAATGTGTGCCCTTTGGCACCCGGCCGGAGGGTGTGGATGGTGCCTGGGGATCCTGGTCATCCTGGGGTGAGTGCAGCAGGACGTGCGGCGGCGGTGTGTCCTCCTCCGTCCGGCACTGCGACAGCCCACGGTAGGTGTGCGTGCACGTGGCCTTGCCTTATCCTGGATGCTCGGGTCAGTGGGGAAGGTGACAGCTGCTCAGACAATCCCGCTGCATGCTGGCAGTTAGGCATGCAAATTCCTCCAGGCAGAACCTGTCCTTGTAGCCGAAGCCTTGGTGTTCCCATAGGTACCCATGCTGTCTGACCAATGCTGGCCGTCTGCCACCAATGCTGGCTTGCTGTCCTGAGCTGCTTTTTTCCTCTTATTCCCTGTTTGCCAGGCCTACGATCGGAGGGAAGTACTGCCTGGGGGAGCGGAAACGCTATCGGTCCTGTAACACCGATGTGAGTACCATCACACTGACATAGAGGAATGCCAAGGGGTCAGCAGGGCTTTGACCTGGGCAGGGAGCACTGTGCTGCAGTATGGAGGTAGCAGTGAGCCCTTTGCATGGCTTTGGGTTGTTAGGCACTGCCATGTGACTGCTGGGCTATGGGGCTGAGGGAGGTGAAGCATGCTGTGCTGGCAGCAATGGGGAAGAACCAAGCAGGATGGAGCACGTCTGCACCACCTGGTTCAGAGGGCAGATTGGTGCTACATGCTCAAGGGGCTTTGGCATCAAAAAGGGGCCCCAAAAGATAACAAGGAAAAGATCAGAGACTTTCAGCACCAACACAGCAGCGGTTGCTTTGCACTCTGTGAGTGCAAGCCCAGCAGTCTCCCAAAACCCCAGTACAGCACCTGGCTTCCCAGGGGTGGGCGTTAGACCTCAGAGGGAACAAAGAGAAACAACTGTGCTGCAGGGTTACACAATTCAGCTTTGAATCTGGGAAATTACAGCTTTAATGTCCATGGGCTTGTAGTTAGGAAATAAGATGCTTCCCCAATGCCTTTTGCCATCATACAGCATTGGGCAGGGGTCAGAGCTGGTGTCCATCTCAAAGCGCTGGTGCTATCACTGCTGGACTTGCAGCCACCTAGGATCTGCAGGCATCTAGCACCCTAGCAGTAAGGCATTATTTCACCTATGTGCTCATCTCTCTGTCTGTGGCTGCAGGACTGCCCACCAGGGTCCCAGGACTTTCGAGAGCTGCAGTGTGCTGAGTTTGATAATGTCCCTTTCCGAGGGAAGTATTACACCTGGAAGACATATAGGGGAGGTGAGTGAGTGCTGCTTGGAGCATCCCAGGGCTGGAGCAGAGCCATGCGGTGCTTTGGGTCCCCCACCTCTTCCAGGACAGGTCCCATGGTCCAAGTCCTCCAGTGGGCAGTAGGTCACCATCTCTTTGAGAACAGGTCCTGCAAGCAGGTTGCTAGGGTGCTCACCAGGCTGTCTTGCCATGCCCTCATCCTGCATCACTCAGCTCTGTGCAATTACTCTTCAATATCTTTCCTCTGGCAGAACCAGCAGTATGGGAGCCGTTAAGCTGCTTTCCTTGAGACTGATTCTTAATTACCAAGTGAACAAACACAGAGACAAAAAAAAACAAGTTGCTAAAACAGTGCAAAGTTACCACCCTGTTTAGTTCAGGACCCTCACCCTGGTACATGATGAAGGAGACAAAGGGGAGAGCTCTACCTGCACCACCAGGTAGAGCTTCAGCTCTTACCCAAGCAGAAGGGATCCAAACTAAGGGATCCTGCAGAATTCCCCCCTTCCAAGGTCAGTCCCCATGTGTCCTGCCTGTCTAGCAAGGAGAGGGGGTGGGTGGAGGGCTCTGTGGCAGAAATCTCTTAATAATGAGAAAGAACAGCGCGTCTCCTTCTTGTAGTTAATGAACTTGACTGGGGAAATCCTTCACAGCTGTGTAAATAAGCACACCTCCCAGCAGGGCTCCTGCAGCCGGAGCAGATGTGCTGAGGCTGCAGGGGATGGATCAATAAAAATGTAATAAAATTGCAAAGCAGTCAGTCACACAAAGACCCCAATGGATGCCAAGGTGGAAGATAACCCTGCGGCTGGAGCTGCCCTTGTTCAGACCTCTTTCTTCCCCAGTGATCCGAGCCCAGGGGATGGTTTCCCAGTTGCACATCAGTCTTTGTATTTTAATTTAGCCCCAAAAGATTTCTGCTTTGGCTTTCAAATTAGCCCCTTCCTCTCACTGCTTCCCTCCCATAAAATAAGGTGATGAAATATGTCCTCTTCCCGGGAGGCTGTGAGTATTGGCACAGCCACGTCTTGAAGGAATGTGGGAGTTCATGTCAAGTCTCCAGGTTGGCTTTGGGTGATGGTCATGAGGAGCTGCATTATTTGGCATTTACTATTTGGTGTCAGAGGATATCACTGTCTTCCCATGCAGGGGTGCAGGGAAGGAAATGCAGGCATTAAAAGTAAGGGATTGGAAGTAGTGTGTTCCTTGTTTCTGGGATCCAGCACCAAGTAGCTGATGATGATGTTAACAGCATGGGCTGCTCATGCTGGGCCCTTGGATGAGCTGGGATCATGGTGGCACTAAGGGGGTAATCCCTGTCCCCTACCCCCAACAAATTCTTTGCCCAAGTGTGAGTGATGTGGCAGCGCAGACACTCACCTGCCCTTCTGCTGGTAATGCCTCTGTTCTGCAGGATGTTTTGGGGCATATGTCCCTATACCAGGAAACATTCACCACTCTGGCTGAGCCTCTTCTCCAACTGAGCTCAGCCACTGCACCCTGCAGCCACCCCACTGCTGAAACACACAGTGGTGTGAGGATGCCATTCACCCATCAGGCTCACAGTGATGTCCCTCCCTGGATAGGAAATATCCCAGGTCCCATGGGCATTTTGGGATGGGACCAAGCCACCCACTGAAGCCTGGTGTCAGCCACAGAGACGCTATGGACTGAGGCTGAGTTCTCCATGGGGCCACACGGTGCTTTCCTGGTGGTGATTTATAATGGTGCTGCAGCCCAGACCCCAGGAACGAAAGGCAGCCCCAGCGAGAAGTGCTGAGCTCAGCCTTTCAGAGCTCAGCAGTCAGCAGATACCTCATGGAATGCGGCTTTAATTGTTTGTTTATTTTGTTTTATTCGCTTAGTTATTCATTTTGCTCTTGGCGGAAGCAAGAGCCAAGGGAGGGAGGAATGGCTTACAGGGTTGGGAGAGGGCTGGCAAGGAGCAGGGGCTTGCAGAAAACAGGAGATTGCTCATCATAAACTGTAATGTGCTTTAATTCCACTATGGGACAGGGCAGGCAGGAGGAACAAAATATCCTTGGAGGCACAGCACAGCAGGTAAAGGTCGGTACCCACAGCAGATCCCACTCTCACGGACCTTGGACTGCTCATTCCACTGAGCACTGAGTTCTGTGAGTTTTCTGGGTCACAACTTCACTGTCCTCCGTGGTGGCTCTGGTGCTGCAAGGGTGCAGCAGAAGTTGGTTTTCCATAGGGAAGGTCAATGGAGCACCTTCTCCAGGGGATTGCCCAGGCATCCTGCTCCACAGCATGCCTGCGAGCAGCTGAATTCCCCTCTCCTGTCTCCTCCTGCTCCTCCCTCCCCCCAGTTTACTCTTCCTTCCCCCCCCAGCTGCGTTTTGGTGCTCCCAGGCACAGCTGGGCCACCCCTCCCCTCCATCTGCCCCTTTGATGTGTAATAACGATTTGCAGATTTAGGAGATCTCGGTTGCTGCAATGTAGGGGCTTCCCAGCTCTGGCAGGCAGCTCATGACCGCCGCCAGTGCCTGCAGGAGCAAACTGCCAGGTCCTTGGGATGCTTCTCTCTGCTGGGGTCCTCTTTGGCCAGTTCAGTAAAATCTAATGACAGCACAGAGGAAGTTTCTCTGCTCAGTTCTCTGCTCCCAGTTTCTTTCCTCCCTAACCAGTCCTGTTCCCAAGCACCATAAGGCAATATCCACAGACCCAGTCTTAGCTGGTGCTCAGCTCTAATTTGAGCATCCTTCCCCTTCCTCCTCACTTTGCTGTAGTTTTCTTTGCTGGGAAGGGCTCAGTTCCCATCAGTTCTGAACAGAAACAGAAGCTTCCTCTGGCCATATGATCTGGAACTAAGGATGGACATAGGCTGTTCAATTCCAGCCTTTGGGGTGATCCTGGACAAATTGCTTATGAGCTGCTGCCTCAACTTCCCTGTCTGTAAAATGGACTCAAGGGTCTCAATAGCCTTTGCAATGTGCAAAGTGACTCAGAAGAGATTGGCACCACATAAGAGCAGGTCAGTTTGTTTCCTTCCCTGTCACTTACTGCCCATGTTTCCTAGGATGGGCAGGAAGATAAGTGTCTCACCATGTTTCGGAGTCCAGTGCAGGGGGTCTCACCATGCTACTGGTCCATACAATGTCTGTGTATTGCTATGGGTCCCTCTGCATGGCAGAGATGTCATCCTGAGCACCTGGAGCTTCACAGCTAGGAGACAAGAAGGATGAGGCCATGAGGAGGCTGAGGGCAAGGTCTGCCTTTCTGCATCTTTTTTTTCTCTCCTTTGACATCACTTAAACCTCAGCATCTTTCCTAGGAGGGGTGAAAGCCTGTTCCCTCAATTGCCTGGCCGAGGGCTTCAACTTCTACACGGAGAGAGCTGCAGCTGTGGTGGATGGGACGCCGTGCCGGCAGGACTCCAATGACATCTGCGTCAATGGGGAATGCAAGGTGGGACAGCCTTAGTGTGAGTGCACAGCCAGCATGGTTACAGATGACACTGTGGTGTGGTGGCATGCCCAAGGGACACGATGCCATCCAGAAAGACCTGGGCAGGCTCGAGCAGTGCCCCCAGGAGAACCTCATGTGGTTCAACAAAGCCAAGTGCAAGGTCTGCATCTGGATCGCTGCAGCCCCCACTACCAATCCAAGCTGGGGGATGTTAAAGGATTGAATAATAGATTCATAGCATGATTAAGGTTGGGAGTGGGCTTCAGGACCCCATCAGGATGGCTAATATCCCACTGCTCCTTCCCCAGCATGTGGGCTGTGACCGTGTCCTGGGCTCTGATGCCAAGGAAGACAAG
Organism: Phasianus colchicus; assembly: GCF_987193195.1. Lineage (NCBI taxonomy): Eukaryota > Metazoa > Chordata > Aves > Galliformes > Phasianidae > Phasianus > Phasianus colchicus. The sequence goes on along the minus strand of NC_143463.1, from coordinate 2,282,897 downwards.
TGCCGTGTGTGTGGGGGAGATGGCAGCTCCTGTGAGACCATCGAGGGCATCTTCAACCAGTCGCTGCCGGAGGGAGGTAGGGAGCAGGCAGCCAGCATCACCCACCCTGGGGTCCCGTGGCTCACCATGGCCACGTCGGTGACACCAGCTCCTGGGGACACATGGGACAGGGAAGGACCCCAGGGAAATAGTGGGAAGGGCTGAAAGCAGGGAGTGCATCGCTCCCCTCAGATGACAGTTGGCACCCAGGTGCCTGGCTCCAAGTTCCTGCCCCCCTTCCCATTCTGTTTAATTGCAGAAGGTGGCTAAATAAGCACCTCTGCTCTGCCACCATTTCATTTTGTGTTTTAATCCCCAGGTAACAGATGACATGCTGATGGGATGGGGCTGGCTGTGG